>NC_072791.1:111407822-112007822 GCF_028583425.1 Eublepharis macularius | reverse complement strand
AGGCCGACACTCACACGGGCGGCAGGCAGAGGGACACCGGCACATGCACGCCCCAGCTCACTTCGCCCTCCCCAGCTGGGAAGTGGCAAAGCACGTGCTTCCCAGTGGCCCCTCCCCAATGGGACAGGGCAGGGTGGACCCTGGCCAGCTGCCACTCACGCCACTCATGCCAGGGGAGAACCAGGACAGGGAGAAGGAAAGAGGGACAGGTGGAAGGGCCAATAGAGGGGGTCAGCCAGGGTGGAGCACAGGGGTGTGGCCATGCCTGGCTAAGGTGATGGGGAGCACTATGGGGGTGGGAATATAGGAGGTTGGGAGGGGCTGGTAATGAGGGAGTATATATTAGGAGGGCTCCTCACCTTGACTGGGGAGGAGAGAGAAGGGAGCCAGGCTGCTGTTCAGAGCCCAGCTTCCCTTCAGGGGATCCAGGCCCAAGATTGCTGCAACTCTAGAGCTGGCCACCCTGTCTGAGGCCACGGGGGAAGCCCAGGACAGCATGCTGCCTTGGGGCACAGGGGAACAAACTGGGCCGAGGCAGCCACTGGCATTTGGCTACGAGGGAAGATGGACCCACTTGATACGCCTCTGCCCGAGATGGACCCGCTGACACCCGCAGGGGGTGACAGGGACTGTGACAAAGTGGTGGAGAATGCAGGCAGAGATCCTGTTGTGAGGAGACCGCTTCGCCAACTCCCAACCCCGCTGGGGTGGACCCGCAGTCGCTCCCTGCTGCGGCCTGCGAAATTCTCGGGGTCCCCCAGGCCAGCACCAATGTCGGGGGCCCAGGCTACACAAGTTAGGATGGATCCCAACACCTCCCCCACAACTGGGGCTTTATGACCCTCCCTGGCGAACACCTCGGCGGACCTCGCCCAAGTTGGCCAGTGGATGGCGTAGCAACAGATGTGACTCTTGTGTGACATCACAGCCCAGCAGCAGGAATCCCAGGCATCACTACAACCCTCCCCAAGGCCACGGTCTTGCTCGAGAACTTCTTAGTGGCCACGGAGGTGTGGGAAGGAGAAACGGAAGCTGGCAGCTACAGAAGGGGGGGAGACACCAGCAGTCACGGGACCAAACCACCCAGACTGGGTCGGGCAAGACCCCTTCCCTGGGGGGTCCCTGGGGACCCTCAGAAGCCTGCCCTCCAGAGCCTCAGGGTTGGGGGTGGCCAGTGCTGGCAAGGGCCCTTGGATAAGACCCCAGCCGGGACCCTGTCAAGATCTAGCACCTTGCCCCAGCCCGAAGCCTGAAAACCGGGGCCCATGTTTCAAGTGTAGGCATTCATGCGAGACTGCCCCCTCAGGGAGTGCAATGTGGGGTGGGAAGAAGCCATGCTGGTCTTCCAGCGACTTCCCTGGCCACCACCCCTGTTGGTGACAGTAGAGATAGCCAGCTGGCAGCTGTCCGCTCTCCTCGACAGTGACAGCTCCATCTCAATGATCTGGACCTAGCTGCTACCAGATGGACTACTGGTCATCCGGCATGCCACGGTGGCCTGCTTTCAAGGACACTCCGAGACCTACCCGGTGGTCTGGGTACCCCTGGGGTGGCAGGGGCATGTGCAGGAGGCCAAGCTCACCCAGGTCCCCACCCTGCATTACCTCATTCTGCTGGGGAGAGATGTCGCCAGGTTTCATCAACACCTGAAAGCCACAGGAGAGGCAAAGGAAGCTCTACCCATAGAGGTCCAGGAGGAAGGCCACTCGATTGATCCTGACTCCAAGTCAGTGGACCACCAAGTCCTCGGCCCCAACCACAAAGGGGACCCCTGGCAGGGAATGTTTGCGGTCACCAAGGTGCTCAGGCCTCGGACCTACCAAGTCAGCTGCAGGCCTATGGCATGACAAACCAAGTGGTTACACATAAACAACCTGAAGGAATGGTGAGAGTGGGCCCCATCTGCCTGTCACTTGGCCAAGGACCCCACAGAACTGGCTGATGGAAGCCTACCCTGTACAAGTGCTGAGGGCGAGACGGATGCCCCCCCCAACTGGATGAGTCCCTTTCCCCTACTCAGGGGAGGCATCTCAGGGACCTGGTGCAAGGTCTGCCTGGTTGCTTCTCAAGCTGCCCAGGACGCACATCTCTGGTGAATCATGCCATCCATACGCCTACTGGATAGGTGGTCTGAGCACCATGGAGGCCCCTACCCCACAAACAATGGGAAACCATAGAGAAGCCAAATTTGACGCGTACCCCATGCCCCATACAGATACCCTGATAGGTCGGCTGGGATCGGCCAGGTACTTGTTGGCCCTGGACCTCACAAAGGGGTACTGGCAGGTGCCCATGGCAGCAGAGGACCAAGAAAAAACGGCCTTTGCTACACCCCAGGGACTCTTCGAATTTAAGGTTATGCCCTTCGGGATACACTGACCGGCTGCGACCTTTCAACGGCTCGTTGACTGCACCCTCTCGTAGTGCCAGGGCTTTACGATGGCCTATATAGATGACATCCTCATCTACAGCCCAGATTGGGACTCCCATCTGCAGCATCTCCGCCAAGTTCTCCAAGCCCTGTGGGAAGCCAGCTTGAAGATCAACCCCAAGAAAAGCCAACTGGGTTTTCAAGAACTGAAATACTTGGGATTCCTGGTTGGCAAAGGCCAGATCTGCCCGCTACCGGACAAAATAGTGACCCTGGAGAACAGCCCCCTGCCAGCAACCAAGAAGCAATTACAGAGCTTCCTGGGGCTCGTCAGCTATTATGGCAGGTTCATACCACACTTCGCAAGCCGGGCCAGCCCCCTCACAGATAGTTTAAGGAAGGACCAACAGACCAAGATCCAGTGAATGCCGGCCCAGCAGGAAGCATTCCTAGACCTCAAGGCAGCCCTCTCGGGTGCCCCAGTCCTCCACAACCCAGATTTCAATGTATCGTTCATCCTCCACACCGATGCCTCAGACGCCGGCCTGGGCACAGTGTTATCGCAAGAGATTGATGGCCACGACCACCCCGTCCTCTTCTTGAATTGTAAGTTGCAACCCGCAGAGAAGAAATACACGAGAATCGAAAAGAAGCCTTGGTGGTGAAGTGGGCCATCGGAGCACTCCAGTACTACCTTGTGAACAACCCCTTCACCTTGGTAACTGTTAGAGCGAGTGTAAAACAACGCTGCGGAATAAACGCTGAGCTGATTAGAGAGGCAAAAGCTTTATTTGAGGAAGTTACATACTTGAGGGAAAGAGGGAGAGAGAGATCCTAGCTATCTGACTACATCTTGCAGAGAGAGAGAAGAAGTGTGGCAGGAGAGAGAAGAAGCAGGATATTGCCCTGGTTAACCCAATAGGAGACAAGACAAGGAAATGACCCCCAGGAAACAAGAGAGGTGCTATTCTCACTGTCCTAACTAAGGCCCTTTTCGCACTTACGGTTTAAACCGCCGTTTATGAGCATTCGCCCCGATCGCAGTGGCTTCGGCATTGCACCTGTTCATTTCACACTGTTCACTGCAATTTCGATTTGGTGTCTGTGCTTCATTTCAAAACCTCGGTGCAATTTTGGGCTTTTGGGGCCTTGCAATTTATGTCACACTTTTTAAAAAAAATTCAGCATGCGTAGTAACGTTGCAATGTTGGAACCCTTCCCTCCTTTTTGCTGATTGGGCTGTCCCCTGCCCACCGGAGAGGCAATTGGTGGCAGAGTTCTGGGGGAAAACATGTACCACTCTCATTTTTTTAAATCAAGCCAGGAAAGGGTTAAAATGCTGCTGATTAATCTCCTCCCAGGAAGCAGAGGCTTGTTTCCAAAGGGCTGTGCAAAATGCTTGGGTTTCCCCCCCCCTCTTTGGCAAAGTCTGAAACATGCCTGGGAGGGAGGGAAAAGCAGCCATTTAATCCTTTCCTGGCTTTTAAAGCCAGGAAGAAAGTGCAGGAACATTACAACGTTGCAACCCATTCTTGTCTTTAAAAAAAAAAAAGAATGTGTGTGCATACCCTAAGGGAGGAAGGAGAAAGCAGCTATTTAACACTTTCCTTGATTTTAAAGCCAGGAAGAAAGTGCAGGAACATTACAACGTTGCAACCCATTCTTGTCTTTAAAAAAAAAAGAATGTGTGTGCATACCCTAAGGGAGGAAGGAGAAAGCAGCTATTTAACACTTTCCTTGATTTTAAAGCTAGCAGGGAATTAGCAGCAAGCTTAGGAATCATTCCTGGCTTTTGAAAAAAAATAAAACAGCATGCATACCGGGAGGAAGGAAACCAACGAAGAAGCAGGCTTATGACCCTCAGCTCGCTTTACTAAAAAAAATGGTGGACAAGGAGTTCAGAGAGCTGAGGAGGGTGGGAGTGGTTAATTCTGCACAAACCAATCAGCTCCCAGGGAAAAGGAGAGGGGGGGAGAGAAGCAAAAAGGAGGTAAAAGTGTTCACATTAGCAAAATGCGGGCCAGCTGCCAGTCGGCAGCGAACTTAAAAAAACATCGGGGTATGTCCGCAGGGGGAAAAATCGGGGATACAGCGGACAAAAAGCGGGACTGCATCCCATGACTGCTGTTAAGTGTGAAAACCTTGCAAACGGGATGTGGAACAGGTACAAACGCGCTCTAAAAACCGAGTGCGAAATGTACTGCTATGATCCTTGCTGCCCCCTGCATGGTAGGTTCTTCTTCCTTCTTGCTGCTGCAGTACACCAGACATTGCGATTTCTAACACCCCTTCTCAATGTCTAGTGTACAAAGTCCACAAAGTTCAGTCTTTCACGTAGACTTTGAAATTTCTCTTTGGCAAGTGGCTTGGTGAGGATGTCTGCTATAATTTCTTCTGTAGGGCAGTACTGTAGCTCAACAAGCCCTTCTTCTTGCATATTTCTCACAATGTGATTCTTTATGTCAATGTGCTTGGTTCTTGATCCAATTCTTTCTGTATTTGCAAGCTTTATGCAAGATTGATTATCTTCAAAGAGTTTGGGTTCATTTATCCCAAAGTCTTCTAATAGTTGTAGAATCCACTTGAGTTCTTGGCATGCTTCTGCTGCTGATATGTATTCAGCTTCTGTAGTTGATGCCGCTACTAGGTCTTGCTTTTTGCTTGTCCAACTGATTGCTCCTCCGTCATAAAAGAATATTCGTCCACTGGTAGACTTTCTGTGTGATGTCTTCTGCCCAGTCAGCATCCATGAATCCCACTAGTCTGGGATTGTTGCTTGCTGGTAGCTTGAGCTTCAGTTGTGCAGTTCCTCTCAGGTATCTTGCCAGTCTTTTGACTGCTTGCCAGTCATTCACACTTGGTGATGCACTTTTCCTGCACAGTATTCCAACTGCTGCTGCTATTTCAGGTCTGGTTACTGTACTTATGTAGAGCAGTTTTCCAATTGCTTCTCTGTACACTTTAATGTTTCTCAGAGGTTCATTGTTTCCATTTTGTTTCAGGAAATCTGTTTCCATTGGAGTACATGTTGGTTTTCCATCTTTCATATCCATGTAGTCTAGGAAATCCATGATCTTTTGCTTTTGATTGAGAAGATAGCTTCCATCTTCCTCTCGCTCTATTTGAACGCCGAGGTAAAAACTGACATTTCCAAGACGCTTTACTTCAACCTCTTGGTTCAGGTGCTGAATTATTTCATCACAATCTTGTTGATCCTCATAACAAAGGAGAAGATCATCTACATAAATCAGAATAAAAGTCCATTTGTTGTCTTTCTTTCTTGAGTACAGGCAGCATTCTGCCCCGCCTTGCTTGAATCCTTCCTTGATGAGCATTTGGTTCAGTTTCTGGTTCCAGGCCCTTGCAACCTGTTTCAGTCCATAAATGCTCTTCTGCAGTTTGCATACAAGTCCTCTGTCTTTGGACTGTTCAAATCCAGGAGGCTGTGTCATATACACGTCTTCTTCCAGCTCTCCATGAAGAAAAGCAGTTTTCACATCCAGATGCTCCACATGCATCTTCCTTGCGGCTGCTATGCTCAGTAGTGTTCTTACTGAAGTGTGTTTCACTACTGGCGCAAAGGTTTCATCATAGTCTTCTCCATACTTCTGGGAATATCCCTTTGCAACTAGTCTTGCTTTGTACTTTTGTACTTCTCCATCTGCATCAAGTTTGGTTTTGAAAATCCATTTGCATCCTACTGTCCTTTTTCCAGGTGGTAGTTCTGTGAGGATCCATGTCTTGTTCTGGATCAGAGAGTCAATTTCCTCTTTTGCAGCTTTTCTCCATTTCTCTGCTTCTCTTGTTGGCATTCCTTCTATGTCTTCCCAGCTAGAAGGTTCTGGTACAGCTTCTGTTTTTGCCAGGTAAGAGAATTTCAGTGGTGGAACTCCTTTGTTTGTTCTGTTGGAGCGTCTGACACTTGGCTCTGCTTCCCCTTCTCTTTCTGTGGGCTCTGCAGATGTCTCTTGCGTCTCAGTCAGGTCCCAGAGTTGCACAATTTCTGGCTGCTGTGCTGCATCAGCTTCCTTTGGTGTAGACTCTCTGGTGTTAGGCTTGCTTGCCTTCTCTTTTTCATCAATGTACACCACATGGCGGATCTTCACCGTGTCTGTCTCTGGGTTGAGGATTCGATATCCCTTGCATCCCAGTGCATATCCAACAAATATGCCTTCTTCTGTTCTGAGATCCATGTTAGACATCTTTCTTTCGGAACATAAGTGTAGGCCTTTGATCCAAACACTCTCAGATGCCTTACATTGGGCTTGCGGTTGTACCACAGTTCAAATGGTGTGCTGCTTGCACCCTTTGTAGGTAGCATGTTCTGCAGATAGGCAGCAGTGTTGATAGCTTCCCCCCAATATTTTTGAGGTAGCTGTGCTTCTTGCAGCATGCTCTTGCACATTTCTGTGAGAGAACGATTTTCCCTCTCCGCTATCCCATTGAGTTCAGGGGTGTATGGCATGGTCAGGTGATGCTCTATTCCTTCAGCTGCTAGGAAGCTTGTCATCTCCTTCCCCACGTACTCGCCTCCATTGTCTGTGCAGATAGCCATTGGTTTTCTCTGGAATCTGTTCTGCACCATTGCTAGGTACACCTTGAATTTTTCCAGTACTTGGCTCTTTTCCTTGAGCAGGTAAATCACAGTAAATCTTGAAAAATCATCAGTAAAAGTCAGAAAGTACTTACTTCCACTGGATGTTACTGTTCCCATGGGTTCACAGACATCACTGTGAATCAGCTCCAGTGGTCTTGTCGTCTGCTTCTCACTCTGCTTGGTGAAAGAAGGTCTTGTGCCTTTGGCTTGAATACAGCAAAGACATTTCTCTGCATCAGGACATTTTCTCATTTGCAAATCATTAGTCAGATTCTGCCTTTCAAGCTGATATATATAATCCATATTAGCATGTCCAAGCCTTCTATGGATAAGATTAGTACAATTCTTGTGAGTGCAGCTTTTAATTAAATTCACTGCCCCTTCAGAGCAATCCAGCATATACAGGCCATCTTTTAATGTACCTTGTGCAATCAATTCACCTTCATTGCTAATAAAACATTTCTCTCCTTTGAATACAGTCTCAATGCCCTTTTACGCCATTACAGATACAGATAGCAAGTTAGTCTTAAGTTCAAGTATGTATAGACAATCAGCAATCTGCACTTCTCTAGTTTGGCCACTGGGTAGCGCACAACATGCAGATACGGTCCCTTGTCCACGAGCTGTTAAAGCTTCTCCATTTGCCGTATGCAGTTTTTCATGATTTTCATTCATCTCATCAAAAAACTTTTCATCTTTGCAAAGATGGTTAGTACATGCACTGTCAATTGCCCATTTGCATATGCTTTGATCATTTTTACCAACATTTAAACAGTTGTTGTTTGGTTTGCTGGCATTTGGCCAGCTGTTAGTATTTGGCGAGTAATTAACTCTATCTGCATTCCTAAAGGCTTTTGTTTCCGTCCCTCGTGGTGGTTTGCTCACTCTCTGTGAATCATGAAAGCGACAGTCTTCCTTTAAATGCCCCCTTTTTCTGCAGATGCTGCAGAACGAAACATTTCTTGAACTGACTCTTAAAGCTAGTTCTCTTGGCTCATTTTTACAAAATTGTCTGTTAAAACTTTCTTCTTGCAATCTTGCAAGTACATAGTTTAAGCTTAGACTTTCTCTCATTTCCAAAACATGCACAATGCTTGCATAAGATTGAGGAAGGCTGCTTAACAGAATTATAGCTAAATCCTCATCCTGGATCTCCTTTCCAAGGGATCTTAATTTCTGTGTTAATTCCATGAAATTTGCAATATGGTCTTTTAGTTGTTGCTGAGGCTGCATCTGAATCCGATACAATTGCCTCAATAGCAAAATCTTAGTTTTAATTGATTCTTTCCAGTTTATTTGTAGAAGAGACGTCCACATTTGTCTAGAAGTGGGCTCATGAATAACTCTTAACAATTGTTTATCACTTAAAGCATTAATGATAATAGATCTTGCCTTATTGTCCTGTTTTGTCCATCTGGCTTCATTCTGTTGATTTCCTGTCGGTTTTTCATCTGTTACTGCAGACCAGACGTCCAATTGTATGAGGTGCGCTTTCATCCTTTCTGCCCAGAGATCGTAGTTCCTCCCGTCGTCTAGCTGATCGACTTGGAACCCCTGCTGTGCACTATAGGAGTCGGCCATCTTTCCTCTATTGTCTGCCCTCTGTACTTTAGCCTGCAGCTATGGCAGAAGTTTTATTGCTCTCTCTTAACTTCAGCTTGCGTTAATTGCCTCTGTGGCCCATTACCCTGTTAGAGCGAGTGTAAAACAACACTGAGGAATAAACGCTGAGCTGATTAGAGAGGCAAAAGCTTTATTTGAGGAAGTTACATAGTTGAGGGAAAGAGGGAGAGAGAGATCCTAGCTATCTGACTACAACTTGCAGAGAGAGAGAAGAAGTGTGGCAGGAGAGAGAAGAAGAAGGATATTGCCCTGGTTAACCCAATAGGAGACAAGACAAGGAAATGAGCCCCAGGAAACAAGAGAGGTGCTATTCTCACTGTCCTAACTAAGTGATACTTGCTGCCCCCTGCATGGTAGGCTCTTCTTCCTTCTTGCTGCTGCAGTACACCAGACATTGCGATTTCTAACAGTAACTGACCATGCTCCTCTCCTATGGATGGCCCACTTGAAGAACCACAACACCCGGGTGCTGAGATGGTATCTGTTCCTCTTGCCTTTCCGCTTTATCCGCCATTGTCCCGGCCACCAGCACGCAAACGCCAACTATATGTCAAGGATGCTTACCAGCGATGACGGATCCAGCAATGTCTTAAGGAAAGGGGTGTGTCCGGGGACAGACCCTCGTGCCCTGGACTTCAGGACCCCCTCCCCACCCAGCACCAGGGCCAGGAAGGCTGACACTTGTACATTCCGGGGTATTGGACCTAACCTGTATGAATTTGAAGGCATAACAGAAGCCATTTTACTCTTGTCTCATGTCTCATGTCTCATACAAAAAGCCATGTCCTGTTTTTCACTGAGCTAAATCGATGTGACCCTTGATCAGAAGAGCATGCACAAGCCTGCTGTTTACTAATGGCAAAATCAAACAAGCTGATCAAACATTGATTGGGTCATCTTGCCTCTGTTCTGTATCTTGTCAGTTGTCCCAGAGAAAGACTTTGGACACAGAGTTTACTTTTTATGTGCCATGGCCACTGTGGGAAAGTGAGAATGTCAAGCTATAGTTATTTAAATGCTTTCCTTTTGTGACTTTAAGATTTGAAACATTAAACAAGAAACTGTGCCATATACACCTGTTTCCTATAAGAAACCCTGATACCCATGCATAGTCATGAGAAAGGAATGGAAATCTACAAATAGAGGAAGTGTTATCTCCTGATAACATGATAACATGAGCTTAGGTTTCTCTTTGTTTTTCCTGTTGCTCTCTGCAATCAACTCCTTTTCTAAGCTACTAGAAACAATATAGCTGTGGGCTATATTGGGCCCAATTTTAGTTATACACTGTCAGTCTGCTCAAAGCTCATTGATACAAATGCTACAATCAATTATCACACAGTACTCATGCATATAGGCGTATTAGAGACAAATCACACAGAATTACACAGTAACGACAGAATATATCCTCATATATCAAATAGTCATAATCAAATAGTCATAATCAAATAGTTATAAGCTATTTAGGATAAAAGGAACCAAACAAAATGGAGTCCTGATGAGACCTTTGTACACTTGCATGATGCAATGAATAGGTCATAATAACCTAGAGGATTTTTTTTGCTGATGTATGTTGTCATAATTTGAGTAATGATGGCAAATATTGGGGTGGGTTAAGATGACCCAACTATTTTGCAGATTTTACAATTTTGGGGTGCTTCCCGGCCAGAGATGACTCCGAGAGATCTGATTGGTGAGAGAGAGGGGAAGAGACCGTTCAGAAAAGTATAAAACTGAACTTGGCAGGTGCCAGACGTTAAGAAGGGGGGAAAGGAAAGTGCACATACTTTCCCAGCTTCTTCCTTTTCGTTTTCAAGCCTTGTAGAAAAGTGAAGCTCTCTCTCTCTCTCTCCACCAATACAGACCTCTTGGACATACTGGATTGGTAACACAAATGTATCTTGTTTTATTGTGTCTTACTAAATGCATTTTCAGCTATGATTCCTCTGTCTCCTTATAGTTTCATAGTCTGACTTTTTAGACTTTATAAGGTGATGGGGAGGCTAAGGTGATGGGGAGCACTTTGGGGGCACGAATATGGGAGGCTGGGAAGGGCTGGTAATGAGGGAGGGTATATTAGGAGGATTCCTTACCTGGGCTGGGGAGGAGAGAGAAGGGAGCCAGGCTGCTGCCCAGAGCCCAGCTTCCCTTCAGGGGATCAAGGACCAAGAGTACTGCAACTCTAGGGCTGGCCACCCTGTCTGAAGCCACAAGGGAACCCCAGGATGGCATGCTGCCTCAGGGTGCAGTGAAACAAACTGGGCCGAGGCAGCCACCAACATTAGGTTACGAGGGAAGACGGACCCGCTTGACACACCTCTGCCTGGGGCAGACCCGCCAACACCCTCAGGGGGTAACAGGGACCATGAGAGTGGGGTATAAATTTTGTAAAATAAATAAAAAATATAATACTGCTGCGTTAAACACTGAAAGTATGCAAAGAAACAGACCAATGACAAAAATTATGTGACAATAATGTGGTAATATAACCACATACTGTCATATACATCTAAGTGATTGCTGGTTTCCTTTGTGTACTTTCACTGATTAGACAGTAGTAAGTAGGCAAAAGGAATACTGGGAAATCCTTAATTATTTCAGGAGTACATTTCATTTCTGTATGTTATTTTCTTACAAGCATTTACGAGGTTTGGCTTTCCAAAATCATACAAGTCTACAATAATTGAACTATTCTCAAATTCATTTCTTCGATAATGAATTGTTCAGTGGATATCTAACAATGCTGCCCTAAGCAATGTTATACCTTTAGTATTAGTAGCAGTATATTATTAGTAGGAGTATAAAATCAGTTAAAATAATCATAATGTAAGAGCAGCCTAAATTAGAAAAAGTAAGATTTTGATCATTTTAGTAGCAGTATAAAGTCAATCAGTAATATGAAGAGTTACATAAAACAATTTAAAACTTCTCTAAATCACCTTCTGCTATAATCCTAATTAATTTTGAAGGCCTGTTGAAAAAAAAGTGTGTTAAGATTAGACATGGGCACGAACGGGAAAAAAACCGAACAAGCTGTTCGTTGTTCATTGCCATCCATGAACAATGAACAACGAACAGTAACTAACATGACCTTGTTCACAAACGTTCATTGTTCATGGCCCCTTAAAGATCCCTTTAAACTATCAGCTGGCAGATGGCAGGGGGAATTCTGTCCTGCTGCCTGCCAGCTGATACTTTAAAGGGCCCATCCTGTCACTTACAAGGGGCAGGGCCCTTTAAATACCCCACAAACCTACCTTCTGAATGTTCAATACCCGCCAAATTTGCAGGGGACATAGTCTTCACTGTCCTCCAAAGACCCCCCAAGTTTCAGAGAGATTGCTCCCTGGAAAAGGCATGATCCATGGGTCCTTCCCTTTGTTGTCATTTTCTCTTCACAGTGGCAAAAACGGGACTCTTTGGTGGAAGCTACTTTGAGGGGTTACAAACTGACCTTCCCAATGCCCAATACCCACCAAATCTGCAGGGGACATAGTCCTCACTGTCCTCCGAAGACCCCACCCCCAAGTTTCAGAGAGATTGCACCCTGGGAAAGGCATGATCCATGGGTCCTTCCCTTTGCTGTCATTTTCTGTTCACAGTGGCAAAAACAGAACTGCCTGTTGGAAGACAGCTACTTTGAGGGGTTACAAACTGACCTTCCCAATGTCCAATACCCACCAAATTTCCAGGGGACATAGTCCTCACTGTTCTCTGAAGACTCCCCCCCCCAAGTTTCAGAGAGATTGCACCCAGGGGAAGGCATGATCCATGGGTCCTTCCCTTTGGTGTCATTTTCTGTTCACAGTGGCAAAAACGGGACTCTCTGGTGGAAGTTACTTTGAAGGGTTAAAGCCAGAAGGAAAGCCAGAAGGAGTTCAGACAGAGTTCAGTCCCTTCCATTGCCAGGGGAATTGATTGAAAGGCCCCAGACTGTCTGGCTTGATGAACGGCTGATGAAGGCAATGAACGAGGCTTGCAATGACCACTTGTTCATTTAGAATGGAGCCTTACAAATGGCTTGTTCGCGAACAGACGAACGGGCTGTTCGTGGTTTTTTTCTGTTCGTAATGCTGTTCATGCCCATGTCTAGTTAAGATTACAACAGAAAGTCTTCAAGGAAAGTGACCACCAAACTTCATTAGAAGGCAATACCATAATTTGGCAGCCATAGTCATAAAAATCCTGCTGTGAGTACTTGACTGGATATTTTCTACTAGACACTGGTGTGAATCCAGTCTTCCTCCATCTTATCTGGCTCTTCCACTAGAGGAAGAACCACTTATATTGGTAAAGGCCCTTAGCCTGGAAGAAAGCTTTATTTTGCTACAACAGACTAACATGGCCTCAGGAAATACTATTAACAGTTTCAATATTTTCAGATCAAGGCCTTTGATTTTTGATACCAAAATAGTTCAACTAACATAAGATGGTTTGAGCAGCCATTAACACTACTGAATGCAGTAAACATTTCTGAAGCTGTTAACAAAATTGAATGTTTTAAAATAACCACAACATAGTGATGGTATGGCTTTATAGGGGCAGCGAAGAGTCCCTTCTGTTTTCCCATATATAAGAAAGTGGCAGTAAAGAGAAGCTAGAAACAAAAAAAACCTCAGCCCCAGTCTCTGAATACAGTGACATTCATTTGGAAAGAAGCAGGGCCAGCTTCCTGAAAGCGGACTTCTCTAGCCTAACAATAACACACAATGAGTTATTGACTTGTTTTATATATGGATCTCTTTTCAGGAGCTCACTTTGACTCCCCACAGTCTGGACAAGTGATTGATTTTGTTGTTAGAAAGAGAGAAAGCTTTTGCGTGAAACATGGTAGTTCAAACTGCTCTTACTTCATTTGTTTCCCTGCTGAATAGGGCCTTATTAAAATGCACTTTCCAAACATACCTGCAGCTGGCTTTTATCACCGTGTTTTGTATATATAAATAAGTAATTTGTCCCAGTCCTTTGTTTAGCAACAGGCCATTCGGAAATCTTGTCAATTCATATGGAGGCTGATTACCATAGTATTTAAGCTGAAGTTATTGATCTGGGTGTAAAGCATACTTTAGAATGATGGATATTATACAAGTGTGTTGGGGTATATAATTATTAGCATTAATATTCAAATTAATTGGCATATTGGGCCCAATCTAATCTAAGTTCAGTGATCTTAAATCTCATTGATTTCAGGAAGAGAAATTTAAATCAGGGATTTTTTATATGATGATGATAACAACAACAACAACAACATTCCATTTATATACCACCCTACAGGACAACTTAATGCACACTCAGAGTGGTTTACAATATATTATTATTATCCCCACAACAAAACACCCTGTGAGGTGGGTGGGGCTGAGAGACCACTACACCAAACTGGCTCCTGATGGAAAATGTATGGTTTTTGAATTTGTTTGTTACGTTTATATTGCTTCATTGTTCCAAGGAGCCTAGAATGGTATACATGTGCTATTTGGAGTCAATGTATACTTACAATTTATTTAAAAGTAGATGTTCATACAGCCTCATTAATTCTGAATTGAACAGTCATGTTTGATTGGCTGGGCTTTCCTGTATTAAGAAGTAAATCAGCCACAAGGAATGGTTGGATCTCGTTTCCATTTTAAATAAATTTCTTATTGCAGGAATTTTTTAAAAATACGTTTTATGCTTCAGGCTACAGTCTCATACACATTTACATAAGAGTATGTACAATTAAAACAAGTGGAACTTGCTCTTGAGTAAACATGTTTGCTTCCTTGGATTCTAGGAGGTCTGTATTGCATGGGTGCTACTGCTTTCTTACCATCAGGATTTTATGATTTAAAAACATGCTCTATTCTACTATACTAGGATTTACACAGGCCATTAAATTGACATTAACTGCAGTCCTAAACACAAGATTCATTAAGATTCATTAAACACAATGAAATCATTAAGACTGTGTCATATGTTTAGGATTAAGAGTTTCCAGTTACCTACTGGGGGCAGGAGATCTCCTACCTCCAACTGCCACTCCAGCAGCTAGCAGGAGAAAAATAAAATAAAAAATTACTATCAGTGTAATGATGTTTTGTTGCTTATGGGGAAAGCCCAGAAGTGATGTCATGCCTCTCTAGGAATCATCAGAAACAGTATGGTTTTACCACAGAGTTTCTGATGATTCCTAGAGGGGCACGACATCAGTTCTGATTTATCTCTAGAAGTGACACAATGCTGTCATGCTGATGGTGTTCTTATGTCCCTGCTCTCCTAGACTTCCATTGGCTGCCAGCCCTGGTAAGCAACCCTAACAATATTCCAGTTTTTTGAACTGGGCCCTGTTTCTTCTATGGCTGCTTCTGCACGTCCTTAATGGGACAGCCTGCCACCTGGAAGGTTATCTCACTCTTTACACATGTAATCCTTTCCCATGAGCAAACGGGTCATGATGGTCTCAGTTTTTAAGCGTTTTTTGTGAGACCTGATTTGGTCCATGTTTATTTTTGATGCAGGTTTTCCATGCAATTATCCTACTTTATCAATGCATGCAGAGGCTTTTTTGCACTTCAGAAGAGCCCTCCCACAAATCTCCAACCCCTGTTCTTGCCATTACCCCTCCTTTAAACATCACACATGCGTCTGGCTCGCATGCATGATCGTATAATTCCCCCCTTTTTTACTTTTTTAAACAGTCCTTGTACTATTACGATATCTACAGATACAAAGGGAATCATACTGCAATGCTTGCTACATTGGATCACTCAGCATTTGGACTATCAGTCTAGACACAACTTTGAGAACAGAATGCCATTTCTGATTTTATTTTAAACTAGCAATAAGGCCCGTTGCTTGGGAAAATACATGGGCTCTAGCAGTACTTCCCCCCTGTGCCTCCCCCCATGGCATCAGTTGGGGAGAGGAATCAGGGAAGAGATTGGGGGCTCCCTCCTCCTTCGGTCCCTCAGCCACTGCTTGGCTTGTCCGCGGCCCTACCAAGGCCCTGTGGAGGCGGCGGGGAGCTCCACACCCCCAGCCACTGCAGGACCTTGGGAGGGCCTCACTGCCACGCTGAACCTTTCCAGGCTTCTGTAGGCCCCAAGGAGGCAGCAGGGAGGCAAACTGCCTTAAATAACCTTATTTGTTTTGGCTTGGTACTATTTAAATATCTGGAGTAATTTATACCTGCACAAAACTAAGAAAATATATTCCAGTTAAACTATTAACCCTGTATCATCACCAGTTCCTTCCTATTAGGGAAAAGTGTACAATACTGCTTGAAGTTAAATTATAACTAGACCCCCTGCACTATGCCTTCCTTTCTTTTTGATAGTGCCAGAGTGTATTACATAACAGTAGCTGCAGGAGTCCCCCCCCCCACAAAAGGCTTCCAACATAGCTAATACCGGTAAGTCTGATGAAGAGTTTACAGCAATAAGAATTGTTTAAAGACTTTGGCTACAATCCTGCACACAGTTATGTTACTTAAATCCCATTGATTTCTGTGGGGTTTAAGCAATTTATATGTTTTCTGAATTGAAGGCTTTCAGGATTCATAAACAGACACTTTGTGAGAATTTGTTTTTTAACTGTTCCAAAGTCCTGTTTAAGTGTAGTTGGTAAGAACAATAAAGCCATGCTATTTTTGTCTGATGCATTTAAAAAGACAAAATTCTAAGGAAATCTGTAACAGTTTTCTGGTAAGAGAATTACCCAACTGTGCTATAAACTTTAAAAAACACTTAACATATTAACACTGCTTAGTTAGAAACTCTCTAGGTTCTTGCAAGGAGAGTTTTAGAATGTCTGGGCATAATTGGAAGACATTTTAAAGATGAGCACACAAAACATATTTGTGATTTGGGACAAGCTACCTGTTGCCGTTGGCTAATGCTGTAGTCCTTTTTCATGTAATAGAGACTACAGTGCTACTAGGATTTCATGCAGCCTTAACACGAGAGATCTATTATGTATCTCTTCCAGTTAAATTATGCCAAAAGTAGATATGCGCTAGGCGTAAGTGACAGGAGAATTGTGCCCTAAAAAAGAGACGCATATTATCATTATGTCTTGAAACCTGAAAGAGATGCTATTAATAACTTCCCAATGTGAAAATATACTCTATAAAGTCAATTTTTATTTAAATGTGTGTGTGCATGCACGTACACACTTATACTAACATATATTATTCTAAAATGTTTATTTTTTAAAAATCCCATCAAAATCAAAAGGACATTCCATAATACCTTTTGAATCACCCATGCACATTTTAAAAAAAAAGAATAACTAGAAGCAGCAATAAGAGAGGTAATTTAGCCTGGAACTACGTTCAAAAGTTTTAACCCTGTCCCCCATGCCATTTTCCCCATTTAAATACCCCCTCCAGGTGCAGCAATTTGCCCTGTGGAGGAAAATATATAAAGTACCTCATGGGTACCATTTCCACCTGTGGAGAAAATAGTATCTTTGGAAGACTGATTTAGACTGGTAAAATGGGACACAAAGAAAAACTTTAAAAACCTCCTCCTCATGCATGACAGTACCCAGTCAATTTGGGCCATCTATGGTTCTTTTGAACTAATCCTCTCCCACAGACTGTGTGGGAACATCATCAAAGATATTGAGTGTCATGTTTAGTTGGGACCCAAGTACATATGATAATCTTTTTATTACCGTAACCATCTTCCCAGAAGTCTTACGTATGGCAGGTCAGCCTTTTTGTCCCACTTGCTAAATTTATTTGTTCCAGTGGGCATCCATCTTGGCTATAATGTAATGCATATAGATTCAGATTGTGATGTCAGTTCCTAGAATGTGTCATAAAACTAGACTGTGTTTTTCAGGGTGGTGGTCCATGTTCCAACATATGTTCTATATGTTCACATTCTCTATTAAAATGTTATGCTCTTGTTTGAGTGTCCCAGTACAGATACATTTATGGCTGGAGGCAGGTTAGAAGGCATGAATCCAATTCCTCTTTGTCTGCTGTGGGAAGATTCTGATTAAAGTATGATCTGATCTATACTATGGTAATTTATAGAGTATTTCTTCTTTTCTGTTACCATTTCAGCTAGATTTTGCTCTTGATGGCCAGAAAGAGAAAATTGCAGTTAAAGGCATTCTATCCCTGAAAAAAGAAGAATTGTATTTAGAACAAGATAAAGTAAGTGAGTGGTAGTCATTTAGAAAGTAATGTAAAATGTTTACATGATTTTATGTACAGAGCATTTTATTGCATAAGGGGGGGGTTGAGATCAGTAACACTTCAAATGTATAGGCTTTTCTCCCATTAAGCAAATTGTTTACACTTAAAATATTTTCATGAAATTTTAGGTCTTGGAAATGTTCATGAGTTGTTGTTTCCCTAATTGGGGGGGTCTCCTTTTAAGATGGGGGAATTAGCATTCAAGGAGATGTAGCAAGAGGGGGTAACTGGGATCTCCACCCATGTATACCAGGATTGTTCCCTTAGAGAACTCTCAAATAAACAGGCAGTTGTTCTACAGGAAAGGTTTCTTTTATCAACAGAGAAATAAAAGGCAAACGTACGAAGAACCACATACAACATAACAACAACAACATTCAATTTATATACCGCCCTTCAGGATGACTTAACACCCACTCAGAGCGGTTTACAAAGTATGCATTATTATCCCCACAACAAAACACCCCTGTGAGGTGGGTGGAGTTGAGAGAGCTGCAGAGAACTGTGACTAGCCCAAGGACACCCAGCTGGCTTCAAGTGGAGGAGTGGGGAATCAAACCTGGCTCTCCAGATTAGAGTCCCGCGTTCTTAACCACTATCCCAAACTGGCTCTCACTTAGTGTATTAGAGTTTGCTTATGAATCCAGCTAATGTTGTAATCAGTTCTTGCGATCACATCTCAAATAGACACTGTTGACTGCACAGGTGTAAAAATCAAGCAATGCATTTTATCCAATGCTGGGCATTTAAAGAATGCATCTGATGCACAAGTTCAAAGAGAAGGTGAGTGGCAAGGGATTTCATGCTTTATACCAGTTGATCAGTTTAATGAACTTAATGACCTTGACCTTAGAGGAAACTGCCTCTTCTCTGGTAAATTAGATCATTTAGTTCTTAAACTAGGCAAAAGCAGCAGCAAGCTGCAGTGACCAAGGGGCTAATACACAGGTACAAAGCTGATGAATGCAGCTCACCCTATGCATAGCTGAATTCAAAGAAGGTATGTTGGCTTGTTGTTGGAGTTCACTTATAGTCAGAGGATCATTTTTTCTTACAAATAATACAGGAGCTTCAACTAGTAAAGTGGATTGATGAAACTCTTTCCTGGATGTATTCCTTTATGGCTTCTGATTTTTGGCTTCAGTTTAGTGTAGGTATGACTGTATAGGATCCTGATACTAGTCAGCAAATCAAAGGGGCTGTGGTAGGGTTGATAGGGTGGTATCATGTTTCCATTTCGTTTCTCAAGCATGTTTTTTTTTTTTTTAGAAAATTTTTATTGGTGAGTATACTTTTCAAATTCAATACGTACATTCCCTCAATATCTAATTAACCCTATCCCCCACCCTTTTCCTCCCCCCTCTCTATCGACTTCCAACAGCTTTCCAACCCTTACCCCCTCTTATTACTTGATAATTCCCTTAGTCTAAGCACATTCTAATTTTTTTTCCAGGTATTCTATCATATATATCAAATATCCTATCAATATAGCATGCTTCTATCAATTATACTATCAAATATTCTATCAGTATAATATACATCTATCAATTATACTATCAATATAGTATAAATCTTATACCCCTCAATATAGCAGACCAGTATAATATAATATAATATAATATAATATAATATAATATAATATAATATAATATATAACAAAAGTCTTAGTTTAAACATATTCTATTTCTTTTAAACATATATTCTATCAAATATACTATTGTCATTATAATATGTATTAACACCCCTACTGTGCACCCTGCCACCAATGTGGCACCGCACACAGCACCATACTGTACATTCATTATATAATATACAATCTGATCTACCAACATAATAGTATATATAGTATGCCCCATCAGTATATTTGTTTAACTATTCCCTTATTCATATACTCTGATAAAGGTATTACTTATCGTAACCTCCCTATCTTATTCTTTAAAAAATCAGTTCTACATTTCACCCCTCTTCTGCTATATTATAATCCAAGCTTAGATTAAAATAGATATAAATTCTTAATGGTAAAGTCACTTCTCTCTTCTGTTTAAAATGTCTTATTTCAAAAGTTCTCAAACTGCCACAGTTCTCCTTTCACATCCCATTTTTTTTCCAAAAATTGTTTCAGTTTCTCCCAGTCCGCCAAATACTGTCCCGGATCCAGGTCTTTGAGTTTTCTTGTCATTTTATCCATCTCTGCCATGTACAGCAATTTGTAAATCCAGTCCTCTACAGTAGGTACTTCTTGCACTTTCCATTTCTGCGCATACAGTAATCTTGCTGCAACTGTCATATAAAATAACAATGTTCTGTTTTGCACTGGAACATTCTCCATTCCCAAGTTAAGTAGCAGCAGTTCTGGGTTCTTATTTATTTGGGTTTGTAACACCTCATTAATTACTTCTATTATATCTCCCCAGTACTGCTTCGCTACTTCACAAGTCCACCACATATGGTATAATGATCCTTCATGCTTTTTGCATTTCCAGCACTTATCTGACATTTTAGCGTTCCCCAGCGCAATTTTCTTCGGTGTTAGGTACCATCTGTATATCATCTTGTATACATTTTCTTTAATATTCGTACATGTTGTAATCTTAATTGTATTCTTCCACAAGTGCTCCCATGCCTCCATTGCTATTTCTTTATGAAAATGTATTGCCCATTTCACCATCTGTACTTTCACTGTTTCATCCTCAGTGTACCATTTTAGAAGTATCTTATAGATCTTTGAGATTTGTTTCTTGCCTTCTTGTAGCATTACTTCTGTTTCTCAAGCATGTTTTGAAAGCCCCCATGTTGCTCAGGATGTCAAAAGTTGGGTTATTGGGAGTGATGTGAGGCTGAGAACCAACTAGATTGTAGTAGTATGCTCCTTTTATCTAAGAAAGTACCTGAAAGCAATGAGCCTTCCAATAATCTGAAGTAGAGGGAAGAGCTTTGAGTTCATGTAACACAGGAATCATGATAGGTAAGCAAGGCATTTACAGATTGCTTCAAATTGTGTGTGTGTGTGGGGGGGGGCTGTTTGATTGCGTTGCATCAGTTCCAGATGTTCCCTAGCACAGACTTCCTTTGGTAGTCTTGGTGGAGTGGGCTGGGCAAGAGACAGGAGCCATTTACCAATACAGGCATCTTTTTAGGCTGAACTGATGTCCAAGCTATTATAAAGTAAACATACAGGTGGGCTGATCTAAGGATCTGGTAGAGATTTCGGGGGATGGGGCAATGTCTGCACACTGGACCTTGTGACAATCATCAAATAGCTTTGTGAGCTTGGTCAGGAATAAATCCCAACTGGCAAACATTGGTTGGTTTTGTTTCAATAGGGATACATGCCAGGCCAAAACCTTCCCTCTGAGGATGGATACCATACTATCTTCACTTTTTTCTGAGTAAGGGACTTCCTTTTAGGCTTCAGATACAAACAGGAATTTTTTAAAAAATCCTTTAAAATTATGAACTGCATAGAACATGCACTTTCACTCTGTTTTTGTATACTTTTAAAATTCATATCCTGGACTCTCAATTTTTTATCCTGGACTCATATCCTGGACTCTCAATTTTTTAAAAAATGCATAAGGCAACTTACAGCATTAAAAGAATAAAACCTCACTGTTGAGATCTCAATAACAGCAGCAGTCTACAACAATTCTTGCAGCTGCTGCTCTGTGAAACCAGCCTTGTTCTGTTTCCCTCTCCTTCTGTGGGATAATGGGAGCCTGGCAGAGCCTGAGAGGGGAACATCACAGAGTTTAATAGCATGTAGAACGTATATGCTTTTTATAGGTTGATTTCATCAAGTTAGCATAAATAGGCCTGATGGTTCTTATAGTTTTCTTTTTGCTACCTGCAAAAAATGCAAGGCACTTCTTATTGTTCCAGTACACAGTTACCTAGCTAATGGGATGAACAGATGGTTTTCTGCCAAAATAAATCTCAGAACAAAGAACAATGCAAATAGTTCCTTGTGTTGAACTCTGTGTATGATATGCCTGCTCAGAGGAAAGCCACGCTTTGGATAGTGAGAAATCAAGTGATTCAATAGAGGTATGAGCTTTTACATGTAAGCTAGTAACACCCCCTGATGTCTAAATTTCTGGAAGATCAGTTAAGGTGCTTTCTTTTTTGCAAAAAAAGTTCTGTATAAGGATTTTAGAGATTCCAATTCATTCTTAATTCAATTTCAGTAGAGTGGGAATGTCATGTATGCTCATAAGTTAATAGCCTTTATCTATGCCAGTATTTTATGGGTTACATTGATAACTTTTTATCTAATTACATCTAGATTATTAGGATTTTGTTAAAGAAAGGTTTTAACTAAACCACTGAATGATTCTTGACTGAGGAATCATGGCTTTCATTCTGATCCTGGAATAAACAAATTGGTGTTTTTTCCCTTCAAGTCTGGAGGTTAGATCCTATAAAAAGTGAAGATTTTAAGGAACTTTCACCTATAACACAGTACTGCGGTTTCTAGTGATTAGCTGTTAGTAATTAGTACTGCATCAACTCTGCACAGGTCAAATATCAGGGCTGATCAAACCCTGAGCCCAGCCTGCCAGAGGTAAACTAAAATTTTATTAGAAATTCACATAAGCAATTCAAGCATCCTACTCTTTGTCCATTCACACACACATACATACTGACGTGGGTTGGCCAAACCTCAAGAGAAGCACTGAGACATTCTCAAACAGAAAGCTCAGATGAACGATGATAAGAGAACTCTGCTCAATCCCTGACCCAGCCCCTGCCAACCCCTGTTCCCCCCCTACCCCACACTGCTCATGACGCAGGGTGGAGTGGGGAGAAAGGCACTCTGAAATGGAGGAGACAGCTCTGAGGCATGTGTATGAAGCTTGCATGTACTCTGGCATCACAAGTACACTGGGGTGAGTAACCCCCATCCCCTGGTTTGCCTTATGGGGGACATGCAACCCTAGTTTCAGGGTTTACCTTATGAGCTGCTTCTGCAAACTAGGGCAGACATTTAACAGCACATGAACCAGTATGCTATGCAGACCAGGGGGCCTCAGGGCTGTATTGCTGGTGAGTCCTCTGGTCTGTAAAATAAGGACTCTTTTTGGCCTTGTTGAGCTCATGCAAATTATCTTTCATTCACCCTACCACTAATAAAGTTCACAACAAAAGTAAGTCAAAAGCATGTTTAACAGAAGTAAGCATAGGCAAGTCAACCATAAAAAGAATACTTGTTTGCAGAGACAGGGACAGGTTCAGTATAAGGGCAATGAAGCTCATTATCTGGACATGATATGGCAGCTGGTTTCTTACATAGATTGCTACTTCAGTTCAACCAAATAAATTTTTAGTTTCTATGTGGCTGTTTTAAAGGAATGCCCCTTCACAAGTGGTCTATTGATCATCTCAGATGGGCCAGACAATAGCTGACCAAGCTGGCTGATAGAAAGAGACTTGTATTCAGATTTGGTCAAGGTTTGCTTCTTCTTGTCCAGTCAATATAAACATGTTACTTATAAAACATCTTTATTTGCTCTTGCATCTTATAAACTTGATTTAAATATGTCTGGAAAATTGCTATATTGTGTACTTGTGCTTTAATCTAGTTTGTCAAAAAGTGTTTTTTGGGTTGCATTTTTGTTAAAAAAAAATTTGTTATCACAGTGCATTACCTATAGTTATAAACAGTAATCTTGGATTTGATTACTCAGTGTAGTTATACTGCAGACCAAATGTATAAATAATACATGTTTTGTTTTGTTTTAAAATAGTATAGAATTTATCTGAGAGATCAAATAAGCAACCTCTTGTGGGGCAGTCTTTTTAATTATCCAAAGAAGAGTTTAATAACTACTTTTTTTTTGGTTTCCTGGTTTCCTTGTATTGTATTGTATTGCACTACTAGTAGTTCAAAAGAAAATGTTAACTAAGTTCTTACTTTTATGGAAAAACTGTAGTTTACAGTGTCAAGGCATAGTGAGCTAATCATATGATTCTGTAGGATATATTGTAATGAAGAACTATTAAATCAAGCTTTTTCCTTGTAAAGCCTCATGCTGAGAACTTGACAACATAAATGAAATAATACAAAATTGCTGTAAAGCAAAAGTGGAGCATTATCTCCATGTAGAGTTCTGGAGTAACTGAACCTCGTTCTTTCAAAGAAAAGGTTTGGAAATTTTACTAACTTCATTATAATTTTATTAAGTAAAAACATTTTTCTGCTCTCATGGAGAATTCCTAGAGTTAAAATAATGTATTTAGGGTCATTATAGCTATTGTTTCTAGACAGTAATACAAATTAAGATTTTTAGAGAAATTAGTTGATTGCCACTTTTTGAAAAAAAAGGCAAAGTTAACATGTAATAAGACTTTCATATCTTAGACCTGTTTAAGCATTAGCTGAAATCCAAAGTATAAACTGCTATTTGTTTGGTCACATCTCTGCTATTTCCTTCTGGTGTCAGCCACCCCAAAGCTGAGAGATTTACAGAGCAATACCCGGTGAAGAATGAGAATCTGCCATCAGAAAGAAAAGTAGACCTGCCTCATATATGCATAGTACTTTGCACATGTGCACAGGCTTCTATGCATTCTGGCCAAAATTCATACACCTTCCCTATTTGATTTTATAAGTGGCACATTTTAGAGATATATTTAGACCTCTTTTGATTTTAGGCTAAAATCAAAGTCACGGTTCTCCAAATTAGTAAATTTTATTTAAAAACTTTGCAATACACATGGTTTTTCTGTGTCCCTTACTCCTATTTTCTTTTAATACATTACTATTGACAGAGGTAAAATTTATATTTCATATCCTGGAAATGCTTTTTATCAGTATGCCAGAAATAGCAGAAGTTACAAGACCTTATAATGAGAAAGCAGAATAATATTCTATCCCCCCTTTATGCTGCTGGATGCTTTTATTCTAAATACATTTTCTTAGATGTTAGTCCTAAAGATTTTAGTGGAATTTAGTTCTAAATGTATATGTAGAGAAAATTCTCTAAAATAAGTTGAAGACCAAAGCTTTGATTTATTTTTAAATCCTGCCCTCTCTATTCCTGATGCATAGAGGAACCTATGGTGATATGAGGTATATGGCATCTACCCAGAATATGGACACTGGGTAGATGCCATACATCTATGGTCAAACCTTTACCAAGATCTCCCAGTGTGGCATACTCTCCCAAACACACACCAAGCTGCTTGGCAGCATCAGCAGGCTCACCAGGAGACTGGGCTCACTCTGGCCAGTTCTGCCAAGAAAGCCTCTAACCAAGAAATTACCTTCCATTTTGAGCATTTTCACCGATGACTTGCACCCACAAACACCTGCAACAGAGCAATCTGTCATATCAAATCCTCCCTGCTTTGTTCATTGGTCTCAGAAACAGGAAACATATTCTTCTATACTCCTGCTCCCTGAGCAGCAGGAGCGAGTTTTAGGGAATATTTTGCCAGCTGTATAATATCTAGCTGAGCATCTGTCTCCTTCTTGTCTGCAGGTATAATAAAAGCCTTGGCGTGGCCAGAGGTATGAGCCTTTTGACATCAGTCAAAAAATATTTGGCTTGCATCCTATGGCCATTGAGCAGCCTCATGAATGTAGAACTTGCTTAGAATACAGCCTGTTTTCTTTTCTTTTTTGTTCATTTAAATTATATTGTTTGTTTAAATTAGTGTTTATTTAAATTATCTGTGTTTTTAAGTGCCATCAATTCACCTCCGACCTATGGAGACCCTATGAATGAAAGACCTCCAAATCATCTTTTCATTAACAGATGTGCTTAGATCCTGCAAATTGGAGGACATGGCTTCTTTTATTAAGTTAAGCCATCTCATTTTAGGTCGTCCTCTTTTACTACTACCTTCCACTTCTTTTAGAATTATTGACTTTTCCAGAGACTCTTGTCTTCTCATGGTGTGACCAAAGTATGATAGCCTTTTGTCATTTTAGTTTCTATAGAGAATTCAGGCTTGATTTGATCTAGAATCCACTTATTTGTCTTCTTGGCCATCCATGGTATCTGCGAAACTCCTCCTGTACCACATTTCAAATGAATTGATTTTCTTCCTGTTAGCTTTCTTCATTGTCCAACTTTCACATCCATACATCATAATGAGAAATACCCTAGTTGGGGTTATCTTGAACTTCGTCCCCAGAGAGAGATCCTTATCTTTAAGGATTTGTTTTAGTTCCTTCACAACTGCTCTTCTAAGTTTCAATCTTATTTTGATTTCTTGTTTGCAGTCTCCCTTTTGGTTAATGAGTGAGCCAAGGAATAAAAATCTCAAATAATTTCGATTTCCTCTTTGTCAACTTTAATATTGTGTAGTTCCTCAGTAGTCATTACTTTTGTTTTCTTGATGTTCAGCTGTAATCCTTCTTTGGCACTATCTCCTTTAATCTTCATCACTAGTCATTTCAAGTCTTCAGTATTCTCTGCCAGTAATAATAATAATTAGTAACATTTGATTGGTAATGTGGTAACGTGGTATCATCTCAAATTGTTAATGTTCCACTAATTTTCACTCCACCTTCTTCTAAATCTAATTCAGCTTTCCCTATTATATGCTCTGCATAGAGGTAGAACAGGTAGGGAGATAATATGCATCCTTGTCTGACACCTTTGCTATTTGGAATCCATTCTGTTTCCCCATACTGTGTCCTGACAGTAGCCTCTTGTTCAGAGTACAGGTTGCACATCAAAACAATGGCACTCTCATTTTTTTAACTCTCTGCATAGCTCCATATTCAAATTATATTTTGATACTTTTTAAAGCTAATTTGGGTCCCTATCAGGGAAAAAAGCTGTATAATAAGTTGCATAAACAAATAAATAAAAATTAAAATGTAGGTGTGTTTTCTAAAACATGCTATCTAGATGTAAGCAAATAGATAATAGTGGACAAATGTATACCTTTTAAACTGAATGTTTCTAATATCTAAATCTAAGCTTACCTGTGGAGACCTGAAGGTGCTCCAGAGACCAAATTCATTACAAAAAAGAACAAGAACTAGAACCTCACTATTTCTATAATGCTATGCTGCATCACTTTCATATTTTAGAACCACATTACTGTCTTTGAAGCCTGGTAATATTCATGCTATCTGAAATTTAAAAGTTTTGATTAAGTACACTTTTGTTCTCAAAATTTAAATGTCTGTTCTTGATTTTTAAGAAGCTAAACTGTAGAACCTCAGTGTATAAATAATAGAGTGAAAACCTGGCTTCCCAATATCTAGTTTATTGATTTAAAGCTGTATAACCAACTGGCACTCCAGGCAAACCTAATCCACCCCTTTTTTTGCCTATTTCAAAACTAAATTTGAGTAGATCAAGAAATGCTGGATGATGATCATGTAAGGGGTTAGACTAGATGACCTTGGAGGATCCTTCCAATTCTCTATGATGCTTATCAAACCCCTGGAACACTGAAGCCTGACAATTGTCTTACCGACAGGTTATCCTGCTGGCAGGTTCCATGTTGGTCCTTCCTTTGTCCCTCTCTCCTGCAGAGCTAAGCAAATTAAATGGCTCCCAGAGCTGAGGCATGGTGAGTTTTTCTCCTACTACCACTTCTCAGATGCTACCTCATGCATCTTCCTGAGGAAACTATTTGCTTGATCACAGAGGTTTTTCCTCCCCTTTTTTCTCTTTTGTCCTAGGGTCCTGCCCCCTGCATATTGCTCTGCTAGATTTTGCTGCTTGTGTTTAACCATTTGGACATGCTAAATACAAGACTTCAAAAAAGTAAAGTACAGTTCCATCAAACAGAACTTCTTTTAGCTTTTGACAAGGAGAATATAAAGCAACTGCAGAATAGACTTGAACAGCTCTGGTCAAAGACCATTGTGAGAGCAAACACATTAAATTTGGAAAGACCCACACTTCCTAGATACAGAAATCCTCCATAGGGCATTAATGCTATGTGTAAAGCCCCTCAAGTTTCAGGTGGGTAGCCATGTTGGTTTGCAGTAGAACAGTAAGATTTTCAAGGTATGAGGTTTGAGAAAACTTATACCTTGAAAATCTTGTGTCTTTAAGGTGCTACTTGACTCAAATTTTGCCTCTCACGTTTGAATTATCTAAGGAATTCTCCAGTAATATCTTTTATGAAATCGTTTATAATACTAGCAGTTTACACACAATTGCATTTCCTCAGATGTGTGTCAACATATGAGTGATATTTCTTGTGCACTGGATCAGATAAAATATCCCAGTCTCTAACAAAGAGTGCCTTGGGAAAGGAGGAGAAGCCTTTACCATTGAATGTTGGAAGGTGGCAGAGGCTGTCAGGGCCATGATTGCAGTATTATGTAGATGCATAACTACTGAATGGCTAGTAGAACCGAATGCCTAGGGGTTGCCTAGGATATTCTCTGTGAACCAGTTTGTGAACTTCTGCTGCTAGTAACGAACAAAGAAAAGTTTGCCACAGATGAAGATAGATAATTTGTAGGCTGTTACGCAACTTACTTGGATGCCTCTGGAGTGCAGCTTCAATGTTATATGCTGTTGTATAAGGGACGTGATTGATTTCCTGCATGAGGAGAAGGAAAACTTCTGCAACAATTTCTACCAGTATTGACAAAGCTGATTAAAATAGATATATACCTGTTTCATCCTCTACATCAGGGGTCCCCAACCTTGTTCAGCCTATGGGCACTGATAGACAGGTAGGTGCAACCAGAAAACGACTGGCACAGAAGGTAGAGCCGAACAGAAAATTACTATCACAGAAGTGTCCGGAAGCAAATGCCACTATCAGTTAGCCATCACTGAATCCTGTTAAAATCATATATCATTAATCAAGACTAAATCTCATTATTTTGCTGGGACTCTGCTTTGTGTATTCTGATATTATCTTTCTTGAATCATTTTTAAATGAACTTATTGTAGATCTAGAGTATTGTAGAGCTGCACTAAAAATTGGCAGAAGGAACATAAACGATTTGAGATATGAAGATGACACCACGTTACTGGCAGAATATATAGTAAAGACTTGAAACAATTACTGATGAAAGTGAAAGCAGAAAGCGCCAAAGCAGGATTACATCTGAACATCAAAAAGACAAAAGTAATGACTACAGAGAAACTACACAATTTTAAAGTTGACAATGAAGAAATTGAAATTGTCCAAGATTTTCTATTCCATGGATCAATCATCAACCAACAGGGAGACTGCAATGACCAACAGGGAGACTGCAATGAGGAAATCAGAAGGGGATTGAGACTTGGAAGAGCAGCTGTGAGGGAGCTAGATAAGATCCTTAAAGATAAGGCTCTCTCCCTGGGGACCAAGATCAAGATAATCCAAACAATGGTATTCCCCATTACAATGTATGGATGTGAAAGTTGGACAGTGAAGAAAGCTGACAGGAAGAAAATTAATTTGAAATGTGGTGGTGGAGGATTTTTTTGCAGATACCATGGATGGCCAATTCAAGAAAATGAATATAGGAAAGGGGAACAAATGAAGGGCACAACTGACCAGTGTATTTTTAAGCAAACTAAAAAGACATTTTAAAATGTAGCAGCTCTTTATTCAGGGCCATTTGCTGCATTTAGTAGGGAGAAAATCAGACTGCACTGAAAGAACCATCTCCCCTCACATCCCTGGGACCAGCCATTACAGGAAGCTGCACAGTGTTTTACTACAACTCCCAGAACCCGTATTACCTACAACTCCCATACTGCACAGGTCCAACTACATTGTTAACCCCTTTATTGCCCACATGCTACTTTCTGCCACAAAGCTCCATTCAATTCAGATCATACACAGAAAGGGCTCTTTAAATTTTAACCCTCCCGCCTTTCATCTGACCTGCGGTGACTGATTAAAAACAATACATCCTTTTAAAATGTTAAGTCAATAAAGAGGTATCAAAATTAAAAGAGGAGAATTGCAGGGGATTTAACATAATTACTGGGGAGAGTTTGAAGGGAGGATATGCAACAGAAGACACAACATCATGAACACGCAGGGTGAGGGCTGGTTGAGAGGAAGGGGAGGAGAACACATGATCATGTGATCTCTTTGGAGAACTGCCGGAATGGAGTTCTGGCTTGTTCTGGCAGAAAAAAAACTCTGATCCTGTCTGTGGGGTCATTCCTGTATGACACAAATTCTAACAAGAGCCACTTTTGTATAGTGGTTAGAGCATTGGGCTATCTGGGAAATCCAGATTCAAATGCCTGAAAGTCTTGCCTGTGACCTTGGGCTTGTCACATTCCTTCAGCCTGGCTTGCCTTTCAGGGTTGTTGTGTGGATGAAATGGAAAGGTATAAAATGTTATAGTTAGAGGTGGGCACGATCCAAAAAAAATTACTGATCAAGCTGATCGTGGATTCGTGCCGGCGACGACCCCAAATCACTGATCCACACCGATCATCTCCCGTTTCCGATCTGTGGATCGGATCGGGGAGGCCAAAGCGGAGGGGCGCCCCGCTGTTCCCAGCTATGTGGGAAGGTGGGTGGTGGCGGCGACCGCTGGGCCCAGCGGGCATGGGGAGGCAGCAATGAGCCGCCTCCCCTCAGGGAGGGGATGTTCACACACACACACACACACACACTTAGAGCAGAGGGGGGGAAAGTTTTTAACCTGGCGATGAGCCGCCTCCCCTCAGGGAGGGACGTTCACACACACACACTCTCTCTTAGAGCAGGGGGGGAGTTTAACCTGGCGACGAGCCACGTCCCCTCAGGGAGGGAATGTTCACACACACACACACACACACACACACACACTTAGAGCAGAGGGGGGTGAAAGTTTTTAACCCATCTCTGCCTCTCCAAATAGAGAGAGAACCCAGTCAACATGTTTCAGCCAGCTTTTAAAAAAAAGCAGGGACAGACTCCTCCATTCCTCCCCACCCAATTTTAAAAGCAAGCAGCCAGTCTTCCAAAAGCATATTTTAAACACACACACAGAGCCGTGAATGAGGTTTTCCCACAAAATACAGTGTTTTAAAAGCAGGTTAAAAACAGAGAGTGACAGACAGAAAAACAGCCATTCCTCCTACAAAGCCCCATTTTTTTAAAAAGCAAAAAACGTTTGGAGTGCCCATGGCTACAGAACGCCCCCTTCCCCCTCCCTCCCCTGGGTCTCTTCTCCCAACTGGTGGTGAGTGTGTTGCTGCTCCGTGGTTGGAAGGAAGCCCTGCTGATCAAGGAAAGCTGGGCTTCCATTCGGGTTTCCAGGGCGACAGAAGGAGGGCAAACACAGCTCAGGCATTCCCCTGGCTCCATTGCCCCGGGAATAGATTACTGGCACCTGATTGTCTGCATCCCCGATCAGATCCTGATGGCCCAAATCAAGTCCCGATGAAGCCCCCCTCCCCGAACGCTGGATCAGTCGCCGTGGACAGCACCAATCCGCTGGGTCCCGATCGCGCGAACGCCATTATCGTGGGTATTTTTCTATCGTAATGCTGATCGTGTCTATCTCTAGTTATAGTCACTTTGAGTCCTCCTTGGAACTAAAAGGTGGGATTTGGATAAACTCCACACCCATCTTTTTAAGGGACATCTTATGTGTCTGCTCAGAAAAGGTGCCCCAGGACAGGAAGTCCTTGACACACCAACTTTTATTAATTTGGCTGTTGACAGGCCCCTATTGCAATCCTTTTGCAAATTTATACTTCATTCCAGTGGTCACTGTTATTGTTGCTGATGGCCTGCCAATTAAATATCACTTCATCTATAATTCAGTCACTGTAGAGTTTGAATGCTATAAGCGGTTTGCCTGTGTGGGAAGGAGAATTCTCCCGCTGCAATTTTTCTTTTAAACTGCTAATAGACAGGCCTTTATGATCCTTTTACCATTCCCTTTGAAGAGACCATGACACATTTTAACCACACCCTGGATCATTAAGGGTATTGGACAAATTGTTACAATTGAGTCCATTGAGCATCTCCAATGGCACATTACCTCTTTGTATAATAAGATAAAAACCCAGTGACTCTCTAACATTTATTTGATATGAGCTTTTGTGAATTATGCTTATGCCTTCAGGTATCTGTGTCTTTCACTGCCTATAACTCTAATGTATGTTACTGATCTGTTCCTTTAATCTGGAACTTGACTGCCTAGGACTTAGTGACTTTTTTTTAAAGTAGTGGGTGTTATTGTGACTTCACACAGAGACTAAATTCTTCAGTCTAGATAATCAACACTGTATGGGGAGGAACAGGCTTGCTTTCGAATCCTTTAAATTCATTTGTCTATCCTCAGTGATGATTTAAAAGTAAAAAATCAGTGGTCTCCTGCCATATATACCACTCACAAGTTTCCTACAATTTGTTTTCAAATCTGTGATGATTTGTCTTCCCTAACTCTCTTCTCAAGGGAGGTTGCCTGTCCACCCATTAATCAAACTATTCAGTTGAGTATTCCCCCTGAGACAGAAAAAGGGGTATTATTTTTGAGTGTTCCTTACTTGTTAAGGAGGACAGATGAAAAAGCCTCTTTTAGGTCCAGGTCATCTAACTTTGTGTATTGTAGTATTTACTGTTGTGCTTGGCTATCTTATTCATACATCTCTCTACCCTTCTTCAAGAGAGTCTATCTGCTGTTGGGGAAGCAGACTGCTAGTGGCAAAATTCCAACACCTTGGATGTTTATAAAATGCATGACAGCTAGGGTATCCCACTTGAGACTGCAATACAGTTTTTTTCTCCTTTCTGTTGATGATTGGTTACTAACCCTTCCCAGTGCAACCCCTTTTTTTGTTCTACTAGTTGAAAAAGAGTTTCCTTCGCCTTTTCAGTCTTAGTCAATTCATATTTTACTAAAATTGTTCAGTGTTTTCACTTTCACAATTGCAGTTCTGTGTTCTTATATACCTGTGTCACCTTGGCAGAATTTGGTCTTCGGTTTAAGTTTCCCACTTCAAGGGATATCCAAATTTGTTTTCTTCTTTTCTAGACAGAGCATATGTGCATCTTCCTTGTGCTTTCAGTGCTCTGTTCTTCCCAGAGCACTGTTGTGATGCTGTGTCTCTGAGAGTTAATGCCATCTCAGGGGCCGTCCCTGCATGTGAGGGTCCTAGTATGAGGTGTGTATGTCCAGGTGGCTCCTGGTCTTCTGCAAAATTATACTACCACTACTTTCACCTAGAATACTAGACATACCATACTTTGTTTTACTGCAAATGCTCCATCTCATAGCAGTACATTGAAATTATGTTTCCTCAACCAACTGGCATCAACTCTTAGATACTGTGGTTAGAGACATGGGCTATTTGGCTTTGCAACATACTGCGATGATCCATTGTTTGCCCTTTTGTTGGCTCCTTTGCTTTCAAGGACCCCCTGTTGTTGGGGAATATCCTTGTTAATCTATTGGCAAGGTAATCTGTTTTTTATTTTATCCCTGGTTGTTTTCGCTGCACTTTTTGTTCTGCTAGCAGCACAAGATTCATTGATGGTGCATACTGTCTGTCCTTTCTTTGGCCCCATCATGCTTGCTTTCATTATTCTGGTGTGGATCTGCTATGTTTTCACTTCCGCTGGTGGCTTTTGCAGTTTTGGTCAGCTTCTTTTCCTGCACTACAGCAGTAGTCTAATTTTTGTTCTGAGTGGCAAGTGCTGCTCCTTGATTACCATATCTTGCACCTCTAAGTGGATAAGAATTTCTACTGAGGTTATAACAGGACTTAGACCTGTTTCTTGTGCTATTGATTATGTTTGGGACTCAAACACTCTAAACATTCCTCTTCCTTATTGGATCGCCAAAGACATTCCAAGTAGGGGTGTTAACTCGTTAACTTTTTGCACAACCCTGATGCTTCATATTTAGCATACAGCACTTCCACCTGTGGAATGAGGACATTGTGGGTTCTAATATATGCCCCCCTCCCATTTGTAGTGTTTCATAATCTTAATGTGTCCAATGCCCTAACCAGAATTCCCTACTAGGAGTTGGCTTTCCACTATCATGTCTCACAACATGATAGTGTTGTGAGACACTATCTCACAACACTATGAGGCTCCAAAGAAAACTAGGTTCTATCTCACAACACTATGAGGTTCCAAAGAACACTAGGTTCTTTGGAACCTTAGTTTCTTGGGGGTCTCTGGCAGCAACATAGAGAGAACTGAGGGAACAGTGCCCCTCCTCTTGGTGATGTGATGATTTTGGTGAGAAAGTGCCAAGGAGAAGAGGAGCTCTCCTAGTCTTCTAGAGAGCTCTGGAAATCTTCTCCATGGCTGACCTATGCATGCACAGTCCCAGAGTGTGCCAGCACAGAAGACCACTCGATGAAAAAAGTTACAGGTAAGTGCAATCCTGTTTTTCACGACAGCCTGCATTCTTTTCTATATAACTGAACTGTTATGCACACACACACACCACTGCATATGCATATAGCAAAAAAAGGATAATAGTAATAATAATGGTTAACATCCCACCCCCAACATACATGCACTTATGCCATTCTATGTAGCAGCAGGTATTGCACAAAACAAAACAAATGTGTCTTGTTGAAGGGGAGGGGGGTTGGATCTAACCGTACCAGAACAAAGATAGACTATTATCTTCTTAGCAACAATCCCTCTTGTTCCTGTGCATGTGGTATATCTATGGAAACCATTCGGACTTTTCCTGGAGAATGGAGAGTAAAATATGTGGGCTTTCTGAAGCACAATGAAAGTGTGCTTTGTGGGAGGGGGGCGGTTATATATACATAGGCTGCTTTTGTAGTAAGAACTCATAGGGTCAGATAATGTTTAAAGGGGAAAGCCATATTTCACAGGCCAGAATTGTAATATGTGGGGTTTGGTCACTTGTAGATTGACCTTTGAAGCTATCTTGTTTTCAAAGGAATAAAGGGACCAGGAAAGTCCTTATTTTTTGCAGAATAAACTTGATAAAAGTATTTTTGATCTAGCTGCAGTATCATTCTAAGCATTGCTGGCAAATAATGGCAATTTGGTAGCAATGCAACTCCAAGTCCATGGACAAACTTTCATTCAGGTAATGAAGCTGATTTACCTAGGCTTAATGAATGAATAATAGCCATTTACAATTTTATGTAATGGTGGCATACATAAGCAGAATAATTGCACACATGACTCTGGAATGTCAAACTGTTCATATCACGGGAAATAATGACATCAGAAGAAATCTAAAGCTTTAGATTTCTTTAGATAGATATATTAAAAGCATGTTCCCTTTAAATCACTTTTAAATATCTTTCATTAGTGCTTTCTTCCTAATGTAAAACTAATAACACCATCATACATATTACAACACAAACCTTTTCGTGTTTCTTTGTTTAACACAGCCTGCAGTCTTTCCCCTTCATTTTGGGAACAGGAAGGGCAGAAAAGGATAATGATTAGTTCCTGTGTTTGTTAGACTTTCTCTCCCCCCCCTTTTGTTTTCATTGTATAGTCCTTAATGGTAGGGATAGCAGTGCCTCAGAAATATATTGTTGTTCAAACCTTCACTTCTTTCCAGCATATTCTTATGCTTGCTGTCATAACCATCAACTTTCCCAAAGCATGAAGAATGGAAGGAGAAGGATTTGCTTATACTTTTATATGAGAGAGAATCAGCTTGGTCCCACACATTATTTGGAATTCAGTACATATAGCTCCCTTGGAACTATGTAGGGTATAAATGAATGAATACAATATTTTGTATGACTGGGCTGGAATTCCTTCATTAGTTTTCTACATCTCTGTTATTATCATCATCAAGCTATACCATGTGGCCTAACAGCATGGTGCCAAGTATTGAATGTAATGGAATTAACCATGCAGTATGTTCTGCTGCTAAAGGCTGTTACCATTCTAGAACAGAATTATAGCATATCTTTGAGATGGCTGAATCGAAGCTTTCATTTGTGGTGATGATTTTTAAAAAATCATTACAGGACAATGCATAACTATAAGATATTGTAATTTCAGGTTTTAAAATTCAGAATGACTTCCCCTAGGGAATTTGCATGTAAGCATCAAAGGTGGCAGACTGTGTCCTAATGACTGCTGCATTGCTTTCAGAATACATAGGATCTGCAACAGTCAGCATCCTGCTGCTGTGTGAGCAAGAGCTTCCTGTCTCCAATGCAGTACTGCCATAATGTGGAAAAATACTTCCATTACGTTGGCTGGAGAGAAGTAGAGATGCTAAGACATATTTTTGTATCGTCTTCTTGGGGTACTTCAGGCCTGTTCGAATGGTAAAAATTGCAATTGATAGCACCTGTTTTAGGGGAGTTTGTTGAGAAAGAGAAGTACTGGCTGGGATAGAATCCTTTGCTAAACCATTGCTTATACCTCCATGGCAGCCAAATCTTCTGTTAGGAGGAGCATTGTTCTGGTATTATATGAACATGCAACAGCACAACCTATACCAGACGAAAATGTATAATAAAAATAAAAGTTGGACACTCCAGCTGCTACAGCAGAATCTTATAGGCTCTGCAAAGATGTGTTCATTTTGTTTTAGTATTATGAGCTTAGAATTTGTGAATTGGTTTGTCTGAGGGGCTTGACCTAAACTAACATGCCTACAGGGGATCAGAGCCCATGGGAAAAGAATATTAATGGCTCTTCTGAGGATCAAAGCTGACAGGTGGCTAGCAGTGGCAGAAGGAGCTACGGAGGCTGCCGCCACCACTGCAGTTGCCAGACTCAACCATCCCTTCTCATAGAGAGGGTAAGGAGACTTGAGCCCCTTGAGCTCGGAACTTTGTGGGAAGGGATGTTTATGTTTAGTAGCTGCGGCAGCAGCCTCAGCAGCTCCTTCTACTACTGCTAGCCACCTGTCAGCTTCGGGCTTGGCTCTCTTCAGGCTTCCCTCACTGACTCTTTCCCTCCCGTCCTTCTGGCCCTGTTGCTGCTCTGACATGCCCCACCTCCTGCTCCCAAGCTCTTGGAGGAAAACCTGAGCAGAGTGGAGACAATCTGGGTGCTTGGGGGTAAGGCCCGACTACACTTCCCAGGTAAACTTGTGGGAACCTGAAATGTGTTGGGCATCTCGTGTAGTTTAGCTCTGAGGGTCAAGTTAAATGTTCAGGGTTTTAAAGAGTTGGGTCTGGGTTCTCCACACAGCAGCTTTGAGGAATCACTGTGAAAAAATAAAGGTGAGCCCAAATGGCCTTAGAATGCCACTATGGGGGAAGGAAGAGCTCCTGTTCCCCCCCCCACAAGCTATTTGTCTATGTCAAAATAGCATGGAGGAAGAGGGTATTTCCTTGTTTTTACTTCTTCACATGCAAAGAATACTCCATGCGGAGCAGCAAAAACAAAGACCCCCTCCTTGCTTGCTATTTTGGAAAACAGGTTGAGGGAGGAGTGCTTCCTCATTGTGGTGGTGTTCTGAGGCTGTTTGGGCTCGCCTTTATTTTTTTAATAGCTACGTTTTCCACAGTTCCTGTGTAGCTTTCCTTTCTCAGCATTCACTGCTGGGGCCCTTTGTTTCCCTGCTGCTTACCAGAAGGACAAGTAAAAGACTAGGTGGTGGGAAAGACCAGTATTGGTGAGTGGAATGACTGATCTGGGACTTAAGGCATCATTCATACTGGATAAGGTTGCTTTCCCCTTGAAGGAATAGATCTGTAGTTGGGTGGTACCCTTGGATCCAAGCCTACTGATGGATAAGCAGATGTCAGCTATGACCAGAAGTGCCTTTTATCAGGTTTGACTGGTTAGCCAGCTGCAGCCTTTCCTGGAAGAAAAGATCTGGCAGTGTAGTACATGCCCTGATTACATTAATGCAATACACTGTGTGTGGGGCTGCCATTGAGAAGTATTTGGAAACCTAAGTTGGTGTAGAATGCTGAAGCCAGGGTGTTAACTGGAATAGATCACAGAAACCATATCACTCCTGTCTATACTGACTCCCAATCTGTTTCTGGGCACAGTTCAAGGTGCTGATGTTGACCTTTAAAGCCCTATATGGTTAGGGACCAACATAACTGAAGAGCCACCCGTTCCCTTATGAACCTATCCAATGCTGCAATGTTCTATGGAGGCTCTGCTTCTGGAGCCTCCACCTTTTGAGATTAGGTGGAGGGGTAACCTGGGAGAGGGCTTTCTTAGTCATGGCACCAAAATTCTGGAACTCTCATCCCAGAGAGATACTCTTGTCCCCTTCTGTTGCCATCTTCCACCAGTGGATATAGACTTTTTTTGCTTTGTTCGACATTCCATCAGTGATCTCTCCTTCCTGCCCAATGTTTTAATTGTTGTTTTTATGTTTTTGTATATGTATTTCAGCTCTGGTTTTAATTGTTCTAATGATTTTTGTTGATTTGTTGATAGTGGCTTATAAGATATGGTTTTATTATGTATGTTTTTAATTTTTAAATTTTTTAGCCTCCTTGGTGGCCCTGATGAGGACAGAAAGCTAAAATAAATAAATATCAACGTATAAGGAAAATGATGGGTGAAGAGGAGATGGAGACAAATGCCTCACTTTTCGTCTGTACTCTCTCCCCCTCATTTGTTACATATATGAGTTTACAGTCCTGGTTCTGATACTTGGACTTCTGTAAATTAAACACAGGGCTGGCATGTCCATGGAGCAAAGCAAGGAGGAAAATAAACAAGGTAGTAAGAAAGACAAGAAATAATGCCCAAAACCTCTCTAGAAATACTTTCAATGAATGTTAATGGATTGAACTCCCCCCCCCAAAAGAAGAACATTTCCATATTTGAAAAAACTTAAGGCAGAGATAATATGTCTTCAAGAAACGCATATTAGGGATAAGGAAAGAAGGTTGCTGAATTGTAAGAATTTGGGTTCCCCATTTATCGCAGCAGATAAAGTCAAAAAAAGAGGACTAGTAACTTATATACAGGAAAGATTGAATCCAAAGCTAATTTATGCTTGTTACCAAGGAAGAATCTTAATGACTGAATTCCAGAAAGGCCAAAGAAAAATTTTGGTAGTGAATATCTATGCCCCAAATGAACAACAAGAAAAATTCTACCAAAAATGTTTAGACCGTATATCCAACCTGAACTATAATGATATATGCATCATGGAAGATTTCAATGCAGTGGTAGATAAAAGCCTGGACAGGAAACATGTGAAGAAAGGGGAAAAAGGGGGGGAAACTCTACCCATTTTTTTTTTCGAATTTGCAGAGGAAATGGCCCTTGTAGATCTATGGAGAACATGAAATCTGAACTCAACTAATTATACTTTCTACTCTGATAGACACAAATCCTGGTCATGAATAGATATGTGCTGGACCTCAACATCAGTAGAGGCGGACATGGAAGAAATAGATATTCTACCGCAAGTGATTGGAGACCACAATCCCCTGATAATAAAGATAAAAGAGGAAAGAAGACAATTTAGGTGGAGGCTGAATATAGGCTTATTAAAAGATAAAAAATTTAAAGAAATGGTCTCCAAAGAAATGGAGTGGTTTTTCAAACAAAACCTAAATAATTAAACTACTGTGGAAATAGTATGGGATGCAAGTAAATCCTTTTTTAGAGGACTGGCAATTAGATATATGGCAAATAAAAAGAGAGAAACAAAGACTATCAGAAACTGGAAAGGAATGTAAAAGAAGAGGAAGACATCCTAAAAGATACACCCCAAAACAATACAGCAAAATTGAAGATAAAGATACTCCAACATAAACTTAACCTGATGCTAATGGAGGAGATGGAGAAAAAGATCAAATTGGCAAAATTAAATTACTTTGAAAATGCAAATAAACCTACAAGATGGTTAGCCTATAAATTAAGGAGATAAAACATTAAAAGACAATGTTGAGGGATGAAAAAGGAGAAGAAAAAATGCTTCAGGAGGAAATAAAGAAAGCGGCAGAACTTTTATATAAGAAACTTTACAGGAAAATGACTGTCCAGCCAGAGCAACAAGAAATTTATTTGAAGAAAATGGGACTGAAGAAATTCAATGAAGAACAGAGAAAAATTTTAAATGATCCCATTACCATGAATGAAATATCACAGGCATTTAAAAAACAAAATAAGGGGAAATCTCCAGGATCAGATGGTATCCCAGCTGAATTCTATCAATGTTTAATACTTCCATTTAAGTGCTTGATGGAAAAAATATGGGATACAGAATCCTTACCAGAAACCTGGAAAGAAGCCATGAGCTCTCTAATACCAAAGGAAGGAACGGACTTGAAAGAAATTAAAAATTATAGACCAATCTTACTGTTGAATGTAAATTATAAAATCTTTGCAACTATACTCTCTTGGAGAATGAGGAAAATAATGGACCATATGATCCCCCAAGACCAAGCTGGTTTTTTAACAGGAAGACAGACTAGCCACAATATAAGAAAAATATTAAATATCTTGGAATATTATGAGGCCCATCCAGAAAAACAGCTAGCCTAAATGTTTCTTGATGTGGAGAAAGCTTTTGACAATCTTAACTGGCAATTTATGTTTAAGCAACTAGGAGAGATGCAGTGTGGAGAAAGTTTTCTCAGAATAATTCAAAAAAATTATGATAAACATAAACTAGAATTTCAGTCAATGGCCAACTAACAGAACCAATAGAAATAAAAAAAGGAACGAGACAAGGCTGCCCATTATCACCCCTTCTGTTCATATTAACATTGGAAACACGGATAAGATCTGAAACTTGGATGAAATTAGAGGAGTCAAAATTAAGAAGCAGGAATATAAAGTACAAGCATTTGCAGATGATCTAGTCTTTAATTTAGAAGACCCTTTAACATCAATACAGAAGCTCCTGCAGGAAATTAAGGAATATGGTGCCTTGGCTGGTTTAAAAATAAATACTCAAAAGACAAAGCTGATTACAAAAAACATCCAGAAGCGGCAGATGGAAGAATTAATCCAAAAATCACAGCTTGTAATTTAAAAGAGGATAAAATACTTAGGAATTTGGATGACTAACAGATGTAGCTCTCTGTATGAAGATAATTATATGACATTAATAAAAGCAATCAAAAAAGATCTGGAAAGATGGAAAGACTTGCAGATATCAATGTTGGGAAGAATTGCAGTGATAAAAATGAATGTCCTTCCAAGAGTTCTATTCTTGTTCCAAAGCATACCAGTAGGGGTACCCCAAGCATTTTTCAAAGAACTTAATCAGGCTGTACAATCCTTTATTTGGCAGAATAAAAGACCATGAATCAAGCTGAAAGCGTTGCAGGATACAAAGGAAAAAGCAGGTTTTGCCTTACCAGATTGGTTGTTATACTATAAGGCCTGTGCGTTAACTTGGCTGAAAGAATGGATTACTCTGGAAAATGAAAGACTTTTAAGTCTGGAAGGACATGATTTATTGATGGACTGGCATGCATTTGTTTGGTATAAAAAATGGGAACACCATAAATACTTCAAAAACCATTGGATAAGGAAGGCATTAGTGTCAGTCTGGGAAAGAATAAGATCTACCTTTATCTACCTTTTATGAGAAAATCCCCCTGTGGGTTTCCCCAGTTGAAGCATTTACACAATACACCCTGAAGAAAGAGGGGAAAGCCCCTACCTATAAGGTACTATTGAAACCAGGCGGTATATTGAAAAATTCAAAAGAAATGGCAGATTTAGACATTGAGTTGGGATGGTGGGGCCAGGCACAACTGGAATCTAGATATAAAAAAGATAAGATAATGTGCTTCTATGAAAAGGATGAGAATATTGACATGATAATGTGTGGTACTAATGTAAAAATGATTTAAAAAATATATGGTGTACTTTTAAACATAAAACTACAGGGGGAAGAAGTTAAAGATACTATGATTAAATGGGCAGAGAATGTGGGGCATACAATAGAGTTAGAGCAATGGTTGCAAATGTGGAAAGGCAACTTAAGAATGACAAAATCGGCTTCTTTGAAAGAAAATGTATACAAAATGTTTTACAGACGGCGCTTAACTCCCATTAGGATAGCTAAAATGTCTTCAAATATGTCAAATAAATGTTGGAAATGTGAAAGTATGCCGGGTTCATATTTCCATATGTAGTGGACACGTAAAAAAGCAGCAGATTTCTGGAAGATGGTCCACAGAATGACTCAACAGATACCTAAGATCTCTTTACCTTTGAAGCCAGAACTCTTTTTACTGAATCACATAGTGGTTCCAGTCAATAAAAACCAAAAACACCTGATCTTGAATATAATCACAACAGCCAGGATTCTCTACACAAGACTTTGGAAAATGACAGCCATCCCAACACAAGAAAACCTGGTTGAAAGAACACTTGAGACAGCTGAAATGGATAAATTGTCGAGTTTATTGAAAGATATGGACAATACAATATATAATGACACTTGGGAGCCATTTTACAACTGGATACAAAAGAAGTTTGAAGAAACCTAGCTTTTAGTTAAGATAAAGACCTTTATGGATATTACCTAAAATAAATGGGAAAATTTGCAAATAAATAGCTGACCTGCAGAATATAATGATGTATTAAGAAACACATTAGATTGAATGGTGCAATGTATCAGATTTGTATCACATGAATTTCTTTACCCCATCCCTTCTATTCTGTATTCACTACCTTCTATCAAAAATAAAAAAAAACTTATTAAAAAACAACAACAAAAACCCTTGGCATTCCATGGTAGGAGCGAGAAGTTGTATAAAGCTAACAATTGAAATTATTTGAAGTTTGTAGAGTATTTAGCCCTTTTTGATCCTATCATGGAAGAACATTTGCACAGAGTTCAAGATGATGAAACAATGGTTTACTGCTTAGGAAAAGATACCCAAAATGAGCTTATATGGCTTCTAACAGGTGCCATACAGGAGAAAATTTTAGCATGTATAAGGTCAACCAAATACTAGTCAGTTATTCTGGACTGCACACCTGATATTAGTCATATAGAACAAATGACAATTATTGTACGTTATGTTGGTGTAATCCCATGAATGCGATCAGCCAATTCTGAGATGAAGTCTGAGCCTGAGGTTCTCATAAAAGAACATATCCTGGGATTTGTTCCGCTACAGAAGACTACTGGTGCCTTTATGACAGAAACTCTTCTTGGACAGCTTGAGCAAATGGGATTACCACTTGAGAATCTGCGTAGTCAAGGTTATGATAATGGGAGTAACATGAAAGGTAAAGAAAATGGTGTACAAAAGAGAGTCCTAGACTTTTTTGTTACCTGCAGTGCACACTCTTTAAACTTGGTAGTCAATGATGCTGCTAAGTCTTCTCAGGAAGTAAGGAATTTCTTTGGTGTGGTTCAGCAGATCTATAATTATTTCTCTGCATCGACTCAGCATTGGCAAATTCTAACTAGCCATGTATCAGGCATTAAGCCATTGAGTAAAACAAGATGGGAGAGTCGGATCGATGCTTTGAAACCACTGAGAATTCATCTTGGTCAAATATTTGATGCTTTAACGGAGATCCATCATGACACGTGCTTTGGATCTGCATATCCTTCTTTTCAAACTGAAGCTAAGGGCCTTGCTGATGCAATTTGTAAGTTCAAGTTTATGGTATCCCTTGTTACATGGTACAACATCCTTTTTGAAATTAATGCTACAAGCAAAACACTACAATCTGTGGAAGCTGATTTGAATGCAGCTACAACACAATTGCAAGTGACCAAGGATTACCTTGTGCGCTGTTGGTGTGATAAGGGTTTTCAACAAGTTTTAAAAGATGTGACTGACATTGCAAAGGAGCTAGAAATACCAGAATTTGAGACAGAAGTTATAAAAAAGAGAACAAAACGGCAGTTTTGGGAATGAGGCCCTAGACGAGGCACCACAAGATCCAAAGGAGGAATTCAAAGTAGATTTCTATTATGCTGTCTTAGACATGGCCATACAGTCTGTTGAAGAGAGATTCCAACAGCGACAAGAATTTAATTCCCTGTTTGGCTTCCTGTATGATACATACAGTAACAACCCCAAAACTACTGAAGATGTACTTAAGGCCTGCAAGAATTTGGAAACATCATTGATGCACAATGGAAACAAAGATATTGATGCAGAAGACCTGTGTGATGAACTTGGAGCAGTAGCCTGAAGACTTCCAGGGTATATGACACCAAAAGAAGTACTTCTCTTCCTACTGAAACAACAAACACTGAATAGCTTTCCTAATGTTTCTATTGCTCTGAGGATCCTTCTTACACTTGCAGTGTCAGTAGCAATTGGTGAACGCAGTTTCTCAAAGCTCAAACTTATAAAAACATACCTGCGCTCCACAATGCTGCAGGAGAGACTAATTGGTTTGGCAACTATCTCAACTGAACACACTGAAGCATCAGCACTTGACCTGAATGAATTGGTGAGAACATTTGCAAGGGAAAAGGCACGCAAAGTAAGATTTTGACGTGCCTGAAATGAAAACATGCAAGAGAGATAATTTTGACATCATAGTTTACAGGTTTATTCAAAGTTATTTGTGATTTGTTTTCTGTTTCCTGTTTGAGAAAGAAAAAACAAAGATTGTTGTTATTTATTCTCACACTTATTTAAAGAATTAAAATTTAAAATTTAAATTAAATAAAAATTAAATTAAAAATATAAAAAGTTTCAAGTTTTGTGATTTTCATTTTTCCTACATTTCTTCTGTTTTTAAAAATTGGTTAGTGGGGGGGGGGAAGCAAAAGTAGGTATCTCACCTCAGGTGCCAGAAAGCCTGGCACCAGCCCTGATTAAACATATTCCTTAGTTTGTTGATGGAGCATTTTCAAATGTTCAGAAAGGTTTTTTTCTTTTAAGTGATTTCTCCAGTTATGATTTTGTTGGCTGTTACCTTCTATTAAAATCAGAGCATTTTGGAAGGCACTTGCATAGTATCCAAAAGAGGTTACAAATGAACAAATACAAACATAAAGCTTAAATAAGCTTTTATTTGTGAGTTTTACATTTTTCCCACCCTCATAAGTTAATTGTTAGGAGGACAATAATAACATACTTTGTAAACTGCTCTGAGTGGGTTGTCCAGAAGGGTGGTATACAAATTGAATATTATTATTATTATTATTACTTATCCACAGTCTGTCACTGCTTCTGTGCAAGCTAAGAAATCCTTTAGTGACTTGAAGTGTCAATGAACTACTAGTTGTAATTAATCATAGAGAATTATATGCAATATATTAAAGTATCTTAGCATCTTTAACTCGAAAATAGTAGAGTAACATTGATTTAGTTACTTTTGCCTTCTACTTTGGTGTGTATGTTTCTCTGTAGCTTTCTTTCCACAACAGCTAGATGGTTAGATAGGTAGAAACAGATATTCTATATTTTCTGACAGACTTTGTACTGAAATGTCATCTCTTCCCTCAGGTTTGTAATGAAAATTCTAATAGGTGTGACATCAACAATTGCCTCTTGCTAACAGCTCTCATAATTTAACCCTTCAGGTGAACAAGTTGATTGATGAATTGCAGGCAGCCATCAAGAGCTACAAAGGTCACCTCTCTAAACTTGCCCCTCAGTTACAGGCTGAACAGGAGCAATGCGCTTCTTATGTCTACAAACATATTAAAGAATTTCCTGCGAACACAGTTCGTCCACAAGGTCTGCAACTAAAGGTAGGCATAGTTCCTCATCTGTGTTTGTAAAATACATGATTAGTTTAGTAATATTCCATATCACCACAATCTGTTCAATATTTTAATGTCAATTATTCTGATAGCCAGTATCTTACAGTTTTCCAATTACTTGGTAGTAGTCCAAATTAGAAACACACACAGTTGTTAGATCAATGTAGAATGAAGTCTACTTCATATAATAGCTTTTGTACCCAGAAACTTATTTGCAATTGCAAAATGCGTGCAAAAAGTACTGGTTATGACTACCACACATCTGTATAAATTGCATCTTTTGCTTGCAAAATACAAGATGGAATCCTGTACTAAACAGATTCTTTTTTACTTTATTTTCATGTGCTAAGCAGCCTTTAAAATAAAGCATCTCAAACAATGTTTGAGATGTATGGCAGACAGTAATCACTTCTTAATGGCTTTTTGCTGTAATAGTGATTGTGAGGAAAGGACATCTTTCCATCTTCATTATTACTGAGGTTGCTTAACTGTAGTATAATCAAATCTCCACCACACAAAAGCATGTAAAGCACACAGAATCTAGTGCCAAGCAAGAGTGTTGAGAGTCAACATGGACCCCAGAAAAAAATTACCTCGGGCGGGCCTGTCATACTACTAAAACTAACCAAAACATTGTATGAAAGTGAATCACATGACTTTCCCAATTCTATGGGCCCCAAGGTAACCTGGTCTCCAGAAAATTTGTCATCCTAAGCTCCCCTCCCAAAAGCCCTGGTACCAAGGTGTTTAAATGGGACTTGGGTTTTAGCTGTGCTGAATTGGCTTGCTGACGTAATGGGTATCACAGGATAGCTGGCAACTCATACTCCAGTGAATATCTCTGAATAATCATTTAAGAATGTTTCAGGAACATGCTGTGTATAAATGACATTATCATCGAAACAAGTAATTTTCAATTGATTGATCATCTGCTTTCAAGATAATCAGTGGCTTAATGATTTGATGTTGATACCTCCAGTAGATATATTATTGAAATATAAAACAAAATTAGAACAAACTTACCATTTAATAAACAAAAGCAACCAGTCATCGTTACAAGAAACTGCATTGTTCATATTTTCATTTTCAACAGTATTATCATAACACAGAGAAATTGGGGAGGGGAACCTTGTGCCCCTAACTCATCCCGCCAGTTGATCTTGCCCATGTAGCAAGCAATATCTGGTTATTAAAGTGTTTTTTTAATGATTTTATTTAAAAGGAGAAATAGAGAGTGGACAGTATTACAGTAACAATGAAGATAGTAAGCCAACTTTACAGTTGATCCACTTCGACAACAGCCATTCTTAGTTTTTCTTAAATTTCTACTAACCGTTCAAAAAAGCAAGTATTTCTATTTTTTTCTGAAATACTAAGATTGGTCTATTATACAAAAAATAAGTTATTTTTTGCCGTAAACACATATTCATACTATAATAATAATTATTATTATTAATTATTGCATTTCTAGACTGCCCTTCCCGTCAGATGGGCTCAGGGCAGTGTAATAGCATACAACTTGCAACACACAGTCTAAAAACAATAAAAACATTATAAATAAACATTAAAACACTATTCCATATACAATAAAATTGGCAGATATAAATATTAAAATTCAGCATTTTAGGTGCAGGGCTTGGCTCTTACATCATGCCCTGCACCACACTTATGAGCTCCTGCATGGGTAGTGGATGGTCTTCAGTGGTATGGCTGGCGAGAGGACAGCCTAGCCCTCACCAAATGCCTGGCGGAACATCTCCATCTTGTAGGCCCAGCGGAAAGATAACAAATCCCACTGGGCCCTAGTTTCCTCAGACAGAGAGTTCCACCAGGTCAGAGCCAGGACCAAAAAGGCCCTGGCTCTGGTAGAGGCCAGATGGACCTCCCTGGGGCCAGGGACCATCAGCAACTGCTTATTAGCTGATTGAAGCGAGCTCCGGGAAACATATGGGGAGAGGCGGTCCCGAAGATATGCTGGGCCCAGTCCGCATAGGGCTTTGTAGGTCAACACCAGAACCTTGAACCAGACCTGGTACTCAACTGGTAACCAGTGCAGCTGACGGAGGATGGGTCTTATATGTGCCGTGATTGGAGCTCTGGCAACCACTCGTGCAACTGCATTCTGAACCAGCTGCAGTTTCCAGAACAAGCCCAAGGGAAGCCCTGCATAGAGCAAGTTACAGTAGTCTAATCTGGAGGTGACCGTTGCCTGGATCACTGTCGTAAGGTCATGGGTCGATAAGTAAGGGACAAGTTGTCGAGCTTGTCTTACGTAGAAAAATGAGAATCGAACAACCACTGTGACCTGTGCCTCCATAGACAGGGAAGCATCCAGGACCACCTCGAGGCTCCTCACTCTCTTTTTTTTTTTTTAAAAAAATTTATTGGGTGAGTACAATTTAATATTACAATTTTTTTATTAATACCCTCATTTCCATATTCTCCCACCCTTTCCCCTCCCCCCTTTATCTCAGACTTCCAACAGTTTTCCAACCCGCGGTCTAAGTCTACTACTTGTATCTCTTTTTCTTTTCTTATTCATTCTAGTATACTACTAAAATAGATATTATATGTTAAACTATAAACAACCTAATATCAAATTAACAATTACAACATGTTTCTAACTTATCTCTTCTCCTCTTGTAAAGATCGCCCTCTCTTCCCTTCTGCCAAATTAATAGTTATCTAGCACCCACATTTCTCCCTTTACGTCCCACTTCTTTTCCAAATACTGTTTTAATGTCCCCCAGTCATTAAAGAATTCCTCTGGATTCTGTTCTCTCAGCTTTCTTGTCATTTTGTCCATTTCTGCCATGTACAGCAATTTTTGTATCCAATTTTCAATAGATGGTACTTCTTTTGTCTTCCACTTCTGAGCGTATAGAATTCTCGTCGCTGTTGTCATGTAAAATAGTAATGTTCTATATTGCCAGGGAATCCCCTCCATATTCAAATTCAACAACAGCAGTTCTGGGTTCTTATTTATTTGAATTTGTAAAATTGCAGTCATAGCTTCTATGCAGTCATAGCTTCTCCCCAGAACTGCTTTGCTACCTCACAGGTCCACCACATATGATATAATGAACCTTCATGGTTTTTACATTTCCAGCACTTATCTGACATTTTGTTATTCCCATATGCTATTTTCTTCGGCGTTAAGTACCATCTATATATCATCTTATAAACATGTTCTTTAATATTAGTACAAGTCGATATCTTCAATGTATTTTTCCATAAGTATTCCCATGCCTCCATTGTTATGTCTCTATTACAGTTTATAGCCCACTTCACCATCTGGACTTTAACAGTTTCGTCTTCTGTATACCATTTTAACAAGATCTTATAAACTTTAGAAATCTTTTTCTTGCCTTCTTGTAGTATACATTCTTCCAATTCCGAGTTTTTCCATTTAAATCCCGATTTTAAACGATCCGAATCATATAAGTCTTTAATCTGCCTATATTGGAACCATCCATAATAAGATACTTCATCTTCTGTTTTAAGCTTAATCATATTCTGCTCCATTTTCAACACCTCTTTATATGACACACATTATTCCCTATTATAAATTATCCTCGGATCAATAGCTTCCATTGGCACCACCCACGTTGGGATACCTTCATCCAAATATTTTTTATATTTTTGCCGAACCATGAAGAGACTTCGCCTAATATAATGATGCAGAAACATAGAGTCCGCTTTGATTTTATCGTACCATAAGTAAGCATGCCAACCAATTTTTTTTTATATCCTTCAAGAGTTAAGAGTTTAAGATTCTCTAACAACATCCATTCTTTAAGCCACACCAAACATATTGCTTCATGGTATAATCTTATATTTGGTAATTGTAATCCCCCTCTTTCTTTGTCATCACATAAAACTTTCATCTTCACTCAAGGCTTCTTCCCTGCCCATACCAAGTCCGATATTTTCCTTTGCCACTTGTCAAATTGCTTGTTGTCTCTTATTTATGGTATTGTTTGCAATAAAAACATAATTCGTGGAAGTACATTCATTTTAATTACTGCTATTCTTCCCAGCCATGACAAATTCATCTTATCCCATTTGATTAAATCTCTATCAATTTGTTGGCACAGCTTTTCATAATTGTTCTTGAATAAGTCAATATTTTTAGCAGTAAGCTCTATTCCTAAATATTTTACTTTATGTGTTACCTCACAGTTGGTAATTTCCGTTAATTCTTGTTGTCTTTGTTTCACCATATTCTTACATAATATCTTAGATTTTCTTTTGTTAACATAAAATCCAGCCAAATCACCAAGGTTTTTTATTTTATCCAACAATCTTGGCATATTTTGGATTGGATCCTCTACGATAACCATTACATCATCCGCAAAAGCTCTGACTTTGTATGTAAATCCCTTAATCGTCATACCTCTTATGGCGTCGTCTTCTCGTATCTGCATCAATAAAATTTCCAATATCAAGACAAACAACAGTGGAGACAATGGGCAACCTTGCCTTGTACCCTTCCGTATTTCCAGTCTCTTAGTTAATTCATCATTTACTACGATTGCTGCACACTGGTCTTTATATATAGTTCTTACCGCTTGGATGAACTCTTTTCCCATCTGTAACTTCTCCATTGTGGCGAACATAAAATTCCAATTTAAATTGTCAAAAGCCTTCTCTGCATCCACAAAAAAGAAACCAACTTCCTTTTCACAGTGTCTGTCATAGTATTCTATTGCATTTATTACAGTCCTTAGATTGTCTTTAATCTGTCTGTTTGGTAAAAATCCTGCTTGCTCTTCTGCAATAAATTCAGCCAGCCATTCCTTCAGCCTCTCCGCCAATATTTTCACAAAAATCTTGTAGTCATTATTTAACAGTGATATAGGTCGATAATTTTTTACATTGCATAGGTCCTGTTCTTTTTTTGGAATCAGTGATATATTAGCCTCATTCCAGGTTTCCGGAATCTTTTGTCCCTTTAAGATCCCATTCATCACTTTTTTCAGGAAAGGCACCACCTCTTTTGCCATTACTTTATAAAATTTAGCCGTTATTCCATCAGGTCCTGGTGCCTTCCCCAATTTAGTCGACTGTATTGCATCCATAATTTCTGTGTCTGTTATTTCAGCAGTTAGTTTTCGCTTCCACTTCTCAGATAGCTTTGGTAAGTCAATTTTGCTCAAATATTGATCAATACTATCCTCCTTTACCACTTTACTCTGATATAGTTTGGCATAAAATTTATAAAATGCTGTACTTATGGCTGATTGATCCTTTAACGTCTTATCTTCTTCTGTAATCTTAGTTATCACTCTTTTTTCCCTCCTCTTCTTTAATTGCCAAGCTAAATATTTCCCCGGCTTGTTGGCACCCTCAAATGTTTTTTGTTTTAGTTTCTTCAATTCCCATTCCAATTCTTTGTTCTCCATTGCTTTTAATTGTTCTTGCAAAATCTTTATCTCCAGGTGTAATTTCTTTCCCCCCGGTCTTTTCTTTAATTGAGGCTCCTCACTCTCGACACTGGCATAAGTGGCACTCCATCAAGAGTGGGGCGCCAGAGTCCCACACCCATGGACCCTAGACCCACATGCAGGACCTCCGTCTTCAAAGGATTCAGTCTCAGACAACTCTGCTTCAACCATCCAGTCACAGCTTTGAAGGCACGCTTCAGGACATCTGGGGCAGAGTTGGGCTGTCTGTCCATCATCAGATACAATTGGGTGTCATCTGCATATTGATGGCACCCAAGTCCGAAACTCCGTACCAGCTGGGCAAGTGGGTGCATATATACGTTAAATAGCATATATACGTTAAATAGTAATAACAATTTCACTACTAAATAAAGTATCTACTAACATTTTTAAGATTCAGCACTGGGTGAAATTTAAAATGTTCTATATTCAACCTTTTGTTCAGCTTCATACTATTTAGTATATTTATTGATTAGTTTGATTATTTAACAACAGTTAATCTATTTTACTATTAATTATACATTCCAAATTTAATGAATTGACTTGATTTCATCAAATCATGAAAAAATATAACAATAAAAGAGATATTAAAGAGGAGAGAGAGGAGGAAAAAAAGTTTCTGTAACATAATTATATAAGTCAGCAATAATTATAAGCAACAGAATGTTTAAGTTTCAAAATAGATCTCCCCTCCATCTCCATTTGTGCATTCTTCCAATTTGCATGACTTGAACTGATTCTAGTAATTTGCTCATTGTCCAGAAAGCTGCAGAATCCTTGGATCGTCCCTGGGTCAAAGTTGCCATGCACCCTCAATTAGTCTCATACTGACCCTCAGAATACATTCTCTAAATCCAAATTGGCCAAAGTTTCCAAGATTCTGCGAAACCCCAGATTATTACTTTTGAATTTAATTTCCCAGATTTCTGTTCTCTGGCTTATTTATATTAGTGAGTGTCAGGTCTGTTGCCCACTGTCCCTCCATATTGTTGCCAAGTGTATGATATGTTGCAATAGCCTCTTGCACCTGTTTCCCTTGTTGCCTTCCAGATTCCAGGATGGTCGAGCCCTTATCTCGGATGGCTCACTGCAGCAGCCTTGGGACAGCTCCTTCTGCCCTGCTACTGATTGTGTTCAGCTGGGAGAGTTGGAGGGGTGGGGGAACATGTGAACAGGTTGATATAATGTATCCTGTACTCAATGCATCATTCTTAACAAGAGACCTGTGTACAGCCAGACACCTTTGATTGCTTCTGTGTAACCGATGGATATATGTATCGAGAAGCCTGTGATATCTCAATAAAGACCCATTTACTCAAGAGAGCTTGGATTTCTTGCTGCAAGGGTTGGGAGTCACCTTCAACATATCCTGTCTTCCATAGACTGACATATTGTTAAGAATCACCTTTACCTCCAAACCCATACCCAGGAGAGATGGCTACAGGCTTTTCGTTGAATGAGCTGCTCGACCTGGGAGGGATGGATGCGGAGGACCTTTCCTTTCAAGCAGTCTGACCCCTGGAATGGGTGCCGATGGCCGGACAGACTTCTGTGGGGAGAGGGGTGATTCCCCGGAGTGGGGCCACCCACCTGTCGTGGTCCACCTTGCCCACCCTGAGACAATGGGCCCCTCAGCCGAGGGAGGAGAAGGAGCGGTGCCATGGGACTTTACTTGCATGCTACTCCATGGGAACAGGGCTCAGCAGTGGTCTGGACCCCCAATTATCCACCATCCCGGAGACCCAGCCAGGGTGAGAGGCCGGGGTGGATTACACTTGGGAGACGTTCCAACTCTCAGTGGAAGTGGAGGGCCAAGTGATAGCCAGCGGTGGCCAGGAATTATGGTGGGATGAGGTGGTGGGCCATTACATGGAGGTGCCCAGTCCGTGTGAGAGCTCAGCTGCCGGAGGCCTGGAGCCCCCTTTCCAACCCCAGACCAGCGCGAGCCGGATACCATCGCAGGAGGTCCAGCAGTGGGAACAGGTGTATCCAGAGCAGGGGGCACCCAAGCCAACTGAGGGCGCAGAGCAGCGAGGGGGGATCATTTGGATGCCCTCATGGAACAAGTCCAGGTGATGCGCTATGATTTGCTAGCAGTGACTGGCCTAACACAGGGCTGGGTGGATAGCGCCCGGGGCATGCAATGCACCCTGGATCCCCATGAGTTTATCAAGATTGGGGACCCTGGAATATACCCCGCAGCTCCCATTCACCCCTTTCTGGCCCCCCTGGATGCAGCACAAACGGTGCTGCCTGATGTACAAATCCCCGTAATTGCAGAATATGCTAGTGAGGGGTCCCAGGAGTCTCGCTCCTCCGGCTTGAGCGAGTATCACGATGCCTGTTGGGGCAGGGATGACGCAGGACTCAGAGACCCCCATCGAGCCCGACCTCTCCCAGGAGGAGTGGGAACAGGCATGGCAGATGCAAAGCAATTGGGAAGAACAACTCCACTGTGAAGCCCTCCAAACGACAGGAGGGCCAGATCCATGGGGAAGAGGAGCACAGAGCCGCCAAGGCCAAAGAGGTGCAATATGCCAAGTTGGAGGTGCAGGTGGCGTCGATGAGGGGAGTTGGCACATGCGGCGCACCTAATGGGACTTATGATGACCCAGCCAGTTGGGCCCCCCATGATTACTCATCCGGAACTCCCCCTGGAGGAAGAGCTGCTGCCTCCACTGCCACCCCCTGCCACTGTTCCACCAGCTCCAAGTGGTGTCCGAACCTACTGCCCCCACCGGTGTCGGTGGGGATCAGCGCAAGGGGGGCAGCTGGATCCAGGCAGGGACCACTACCCAGGCTGCTGCCTGGTCCCACCCCCCACCCAGGGCTGCCGAGAGACCAATGCGAGGCCCCCCAACACATACCCAGCACAGCAAGGGGGGAACCGGGGCGGTGCCCCGGTCTCCCGAGGGATGCACACAGAAGTACCCAGCCTGTAGCTCCGGCCCCAGCGCCTAGGGGGCTGCCCAGAGGACCTCAACTCCCTCGGGAAACCACTGGACTACAAGACCACTGGGCTGTCACGCCCCTACCCGAGGCCAGAACGGGGCCAACCCACACACCCCTTACCAGGCGGGGCGTACCCGGACACGAGAGCGAGGGGAATGAAGCTGCCATTAGGCTGGATTAAGCTGGAAGCCACTTTCAATGGAGATCCTAGGAAACTGGGATACTTCATTGTGCAAGTGATGGAATTCTTCAATGAATGGGGCCATCTGTTTGCATCAGAGCAAAGCCGCATTACCCATCTGGGGTCCAAATTGGGGGGAGTGGCAGCGGAATGGTATGTGAACGTGCATGTCACAGGAGCCCCCGAGCTCTATGATTTGCAAGTATCTACTGGAGGTATCAACATCATAAGAGCCCAATATGAAGACCCAATGGAAGGGGAGAGGGCCCGGACCAAACTCCAAGCAGGGGTCCCGGCCCGTGAGGGACTACACCGCCGAGTTCTGTCAACTCACCACCAAGTGCCCAGACTATCATGAAGAAGTTAAGATAGAACTATTCTGGAATGGCATGAATACTGACCTGCTAGATCGGGCCCTGATGCAAGATGATCCATCAACCCTCCTGGGATGGATCCAATTGGCGTGCAAGGTCAAAAGCCAGACGCAGGTAGTCTGGTTGGTAAAGCAATACCAGCTTACGGGAGTGAGGAGCCCCCCCCCCCGTATATAGCTGCAGCCGAGCACCACCGTCTGGTGGATCCGGATCCAGCCAAGAGCTGCAAGACACCTGCTGGAGGCAAGGGCTGTGCCTGCAATGTGGGGCGTCAGGCATTTTGCCGCACAATGCCCCTTTAAGCCAATGTCTGCCCAGCAAAGCCAAAGACCCCCTCTGGCTCTACGAGCACTGTAGGCTGAGCGAAAGCTACCACCCAAGTGCGGGAGGCCGGAAACTGGCTTGGATGTGGAGGAACACCTGGGCGACTTGGAAGACCTCTGCCAGGAGGAGGAGATGTATCTACCGCCGGGAAACGGGACAGATCTGCCGTAAGCCGGCCCCGACGGCAGGTCGCGAAGGAGTCCACCCCATCCCAGGTGAGGGAGAGGCAGGCCATACTATTTATGCCTGTGATATTAGTGAACCCAAAAAGGGGAACCCATGTGTGAGTGCAAGCCCTAATAGATTCGGGATGCTTGTGCGACATTATGTCGCCCGCCTTAGTAAACGGGCTCGGCCTGGACACCCACAAACTAAAGGACCCAATAGTATTCAAGCAAATGGATGGGTCTAGTATGAGCCCCGCCCCCTATGAAACCAAGCCGGTCCCAACTGGGATGGGGGAACACTGGGAAGCCTGAGCCTACATAGTCAGCAATGTCGCAAAATACCCCTTGGTGTTGGGGAGCTGCTGGCTCTGGGATCATGATCCCTACATTAAATGGTCCATGGGAACGATCATATTTAAAGGGGACAAATGTGCAGTGCATGCATGGGTGAAGGCATGGGGAAAGGAAGCCCCCTCCCGGTTGGAGGTCGTATTGCTCACGGAGAAGGAGGAGAGATCCATCCCCCTCGAGTATCGAGACCTCCACTTAGTGTTTGATGACAAGGAGGCTGACAAGCTCCTCCCCACACCAAAACACAGACTGTGCTATCGAACTAGTCCCCGGGAAAAGCTTCCTAAAGACAAACTGTACTCAATGAGCCCAGCAGAAAGACAGGAGCTGAGGAAATTCATTGACAAAAATCTGGAGTGCAGTTTCGTCCGCCCAACCAGCTCCCCCCATGCAGTGCCAGTCTTGTTCGTCAAAAAGAAAGATGGGGGCCTGCGCCTATGCACAGATTTCAGGGGAATAAATGCCATATCCATGTCCAACGCATACCCTTGATCCGAGACCTACTAAGCGTGGTGGCCCAAGGCAAAATCTTTTCGAAGTTGGACTTAAAAGATGCCTACTTCCGGGTCCAGATAAGGGTGGGGGGATGAATGGAAGACCACATTCAACACCCCCTTGGGACAATTCAAATACCTGGTCATGCCATTTGGCTTGAAAGGCTCCCCAGGTGTGTACATGAACCTCATCAATGTAGTACTGCATGAATACCTGTACAAGGGGGTGGTGGTTTACCTAGATGATGTGCTTGTCTATTCAGCGGATAAGAAAGCACATGTAGAGTTACTCTGGAAAGTGTTAACTGCTTTGATGAAACACAAACTGCTGGTGAAACTATCAAAGTGTGAGTTCCACAAAGAGGAGCTGGACTTTCTAGGGTACTGCATTTCCCATCAGGGGCTAAAAATGGATCCTGCCAAAATTCAAGCGATTCTGGTTTCAAGCCTTCTGGTTTGGCACCCCAAACCAGAAGGCAATTACAATCCTTCCTAGGATTTGCCAACTTTTATAGGCCGTTCATAAACAACTTTGCCCAAATAGCCCTACCCCTAACAGATTTACTGAAAACCAAGGGCAAAGGACTACCAGACAAAAAACCTAGCGCAAAGTTACACTGGACGGAGGAGTGCCAACAAGCCTTTGAGAACCTAAAACAAAGGTTTATCTCGGAACCGGTTCTACAACACCCGGATGAGAACCGTAAATTCATAGTGCAAGTAGACGCAAGTGATACGGCAGTAGGCGGGGTCTTACTACAGCCCAACGGGGAGGGAAATCTACGCCCTTGTGCCTATCTGTCCAAAAAGTTTTCAGACACTGAGCGCAACTGGAGTGTATGGGAAAAGAAGCGTTTGCTGTAAAACTCGCCCTCACTATGTGGAGGCAATGGTTGGAAGGGGCTAAAAACCCGTTTGAGGTCTGGACAGACCATAAGAACCTAGAAGCCCTACGCGCGTCCTGTAAATTAAATGCCAAGAAACTGCGGTGGGCAGAGTTCTCCAAATTCGAGTTTACCCTAAAATACCTCCCGGGGCGGGCTAACTTCCTAGCGGACATCCTCTCATGCATGCCTCAGCATGACAGCCAAAGGGAGGAGGTGATCGACACAGTATTCTCACCCACCCAACTGGGAGGAGTGGTGACAACACACAGCAAAACAGCAAATCAGCCAGAAACCTGATCTCTCAGAATGGAGGGAGAAAGTAAAAGTGGAGGTGGAAAGGGAGGGGGGAAGCACCTCCGCGAGCGAGCTAACACAAATGGAGACTGGCGAATGGTACCGAGGCAGTAAATTCTATGTACCACACAGCTTGCGGCCACTTTGGCTACTTAAAAATCCTCCACTTAGTACAATGACAATTGTTCCCCCTATTCCCAGCCTAGTCAGCCTCTCCAGATGGATACCATGGTTGATGGCATCCAATGCTGCTAAGTGACCCAGGAAAATCAACAGGGACACAATCCTTCTTACTCTCCCAGTGAAGGTCATCAGTCAGGGCAAACAAAGTCATTTCTGTCCCAAAGCCAGGCTGAATCTAGACCAAAATGGGTTTAGGTTGTCTGTCTCCTCCAAAGCCACCTGAAGCTGTGTAACATTCGCTTGAGCGCCTTGTCCAAGAATGAAACAATAGGCATTAGCCATAGTTGTTTAGGCCATTAGAGTCCAGGGATGTCTTCTTCAGAAGAGTGTCTCACATCCTCCTTTTGGTACACACCCCTATTGGAGGTAGTCAGAACTATACCCTCTCACAAAAAAGCATTTATTACCGCCTGGACCCAGGCAACAAGCCTATTCCAGAATTATACTATTAGCCATGAGGGGCAAGTGTTGAGATTGGACATGGTGGGCTGCACACTTTGAAAAACCTTGTCCATATAATCAGCCTCACCAACTGAAAGTCATCCATACAACTAGTACCAGCTCTGCTGAACAACATTGTGCCAATGCAATGGTGGCAGAAACATAAGCTCACTTTGCTACCATCAAAGAGTAGGTGTGATAATGTACTCTTACTGGTTCAGTTGCATTCGCTTCAAGTTTTTCTCTACTTCTGCTCCGACCCTATGCCCAATTGTTTTATCATCTGAAGTTCCTCCGTAAACCAAGAAACATTGCAGACTCCACTGGAGAGAAGATACTCAGGGTCAATTGTGTTCTCCTTCTGAGGTGGAGGACATCTTGAGATGTATGAGTCCCACCATTTATTCAGGGAGGCAGGATTAATTTGGACTTCCTGTCTTCCAGTAAGTGTCACTTTTCCCTTCAGTTTTGCTTCTGCCTCAACAGGGAGAGCAGAGACTTAGGCTTCTGCCTTGGATAGGGTTGCCAGGTACCCCTCACCTCCTGTTGGGAGGGTGGAGTACCTGTCACTTACCTTGTGCAGAGCACGAGGTCTTCTTTTGCGCATGATGATATCACACCATGCCAGCCATGCGAGTGCTCCCATGCTCTGTATGGGGCCAATTCAGCCCATTTGGGGCCCAAATTGACCCCAAACAAAGTGTGGAAATGCTCCCACAGGTGGCACAATGACATCACTTCCGGAAGAGACTTCACTGCACTGGTTGGGAGCGTACATGGTACATACTCCTGAGGTGCCTGCCGGTGGTGGGCAACCTCCAGGAGTGTGCCCCCTCCCACTGATCACTGGGCATATTTCTTTATTGAATGTGGATTATAAGGTATTTACAATAATAATGGCTCAAAGATTGAGAAGATGCATTTCAGAGATAATAGATGAAGACTAAACAGGCTTCATCCCGAAGAAGTAAATGAAAGATAATATCAGATACCTTCTTAGTGCATGTCAGGTTCTGTCACAGGCACCGCCTGGTGAGACGCTGGTCTGTCTGACCTCCTCCTTAAAGGACCATCAGGGAATATGTGGGAGCCCGCTCTGTGGAAGGAGGGGGGCATACCTCACACTCACACCATCTCAGTCCACTCGCAGTTCCCCTCAACCTGACCTTGGCCCCGGCTGCCTTCCATGACAGCTGGCCCCATCCAGCTGTCGGTCTTACTCCTCCTCCTCCTCCTCCTCCTCTTCATCTTCTCTCCTCTACCTCCTCTCCACTGCTCGCTCGCTCGCTCGCTCACTCATTCTCTCTCTCTCTCTCATTCACTCTCTCTCTCTCTCTCTCTCTCAGCCATGGCCTCAGTACCCTAGCCACAGCCTTGGCTGTCATAGGCAGTCACACCTGTGGATGCTTTGCTGGCTGCCTTGGCTGTCTCTACTAAGGGCCACAAGCAGCTCCACTTGTGGCTGCTTTGCTTTCAGCCCCACCTGGTTCTGGCTGATTCCTTCTAGCCTGTCTGCAGGCTGGGGCCTGACCCTGTGCTGTCCTTGCTCTACCACAGGTAAGGCTGCTGACTGTCCTGCTGCTGGCTGGATGTCCCTGCTTCCTGGGCTTTCTCCCTCTGGTCTGATCCGCTCCCAGTTGTCCTCACTATCCCTGCCTGGGCTCCCAGCAGAGGGTGGGGTTAGCTGGCTTCCACCTGCCCCTTCTAGCCCTCTGAGGCATGGGTGCCTCTTTACCTCCCTCTGTTGCTGGCAAGTTTGGGACCTGGTCTGTTGGGGTGGCAGAGTAGCTGCCTCCTGGCTGTGCCCTGCCTGTTCCTCTTGGCAAGTCCGGGGGCTTAGCCTCAGACCCCAAACAGTATAATTGAATATTCTAGGTGAAAAGGTGAAAAAACTGCATTTATGTTGATGCTGAAAAAATGTTTGACAACATTTCTTGGAAGTTTCTTATGAAAGCACTGCAAAGAATGAATTGTGGGAATGAGTTTCTGAATTGGATTCAAAGTATTTATACCAAACACCAAGCTGCAATTTTAGTGAATGGTTCACTCACAAAGAAGATTGAAATAACAAAAGGTACACGTTAAGGATGTCCAATCTCACCATTATTGTTTATCATCACACTTGACATTTTGGCAGTGAGAATTAGACAAGACAGCAGAATTACTGGAATAAAGGAAAGGAAATAGGTATATATGATGAAAAGCTATGCAGATGATGTGGTTATATCAGTGACAAATCCACATACTTCTTTGATTTATGTAATGGAACAAATATTAAGATTTGGTCAGCATTCTGGATATAAGCTAAATAAGAAGAAAACAAAGATAATGTTATTTTCAACAATGAAAGAAGAATGTGAAAAGTTCAAAAACATAACCGACTGTACCATTACCATGAAGCCAATAAAATATTTAGGGATAAACATATCATCACGAAATGTGAACTTTTTCAAAGATAATTATTAAAAGCTATGGACAGGAATTATTGAAGATCTGCAGAGATGGCAAAAATGGAACATTTCATTGTTAGGAAGAAATGCAGCTATTAAAATGAATATTCTACCTAAACTGAATTTCCTATTCCAAATGATCCCAATTTACATTGAACAAAAGATCTTCAACAAGTGGCAAAAATTAATAAATGATTTTCCATGGAAAGGAAAGAAACCAAGCATAAGACTCAAAATATTGCAAGATGATAAAAACCGAGGAAGATTGGCGGTACTGAAATCAAGCATTGGCGTTAGTTTGGATAACAGATCATGAATCCAAGCAGCAGGCAAATCAAATTGGAGATAGCAGATTCTAAAGAAGGTACCCACAATTATTTATGGACAAAGAAATCATGCAAATCCATCCAAAAACAAGACCCATATTACAAGGGATGGAGTGCTTAAAATATGGTTCCAATTCAGAAATAGATTGAGCCCACCAATTTCCCCTCTGATGTTGCCAATTAACACCTACTATGATGCAGCAGTGAGAAATAGAACTGATCAATTCAGTTACGAATCAATGATAGACTAGAAAGGAAATATAAAAACCTGGCAAGAAATCCAGGCTCAAGGCAAAAACGTTCCATGGCTGACTTATCACCAAATAGTATCAAGACTGAAGGATCAAATTCTCAAAGAAAGTGGCAGGCTAAGAGCAAGACCACAATTTGAATTATTAATAACTGACTTGTCACATCTTTTGGGGAAGATCTATAAAATGCTACTGCAATACCATACAGAAATGGAGCAAGTCAAGACTTGTATGATAAAATGGATGCAAAATTTTGGGGAAACTATTCCGATGGACTTATGGGAAAATTTATGGACTAAGAACATAAAATTTACAGACTGTCAGTTATTGAGAGAAAATTGCTATAAAATGTTCTTTAGATGGTACATTACTCCCAAAGGCATTACGAGAATCAGTAAGGGTTACAGTGGATATTATCTTTGTTAAACAAAGATAATTACCAAGAATATGACAAAAATACAAATTAAGATGTTAATAGAGAAATCTGGTTTTCAATGGGGAAAAAAAGTAAAATACTTAGGAATCCACATAACTAATACAGTTATATTTTCAAGAATTAAATAAAATAATTTAATTTAATCATATTTTCAAGAATTAAATAAAATAATTTCAAAATTCATATGGCAAAGTAAAAGACCAAGAATAAGTCCTACAGAACTCCAAAGAGAATGCAGGATGTGAACTACCTGACTGGGAGCTATACTACAAAGCTTGTATGTTGGTATGGATAAAGGAATGGATCCTACTGCACAACTCAAGACTTTTAAAATTAGAAGGACATGACCTTGTTGGGATGGCATGCCTACCTCTGGTACCAAAAAAAAAGATACACATAAATATTTTAAGGATCATATAATAAGAAAATCCCTGAGGGAAGTTTGGGAGAAAATAAAAGCCCAAATATATAAAAAAATGACAAGATGGATATCACCAGTGGAAGCATTTACCCAACCAAACTTACTAAAATGGGAGAATATGTACACCTATAAACAGCTGTTAGGAGAGGATGGAAAGCTAAAGTCAACAGAAGAACTAAAAGAACAGAGCATAGAGACAGGATGATGGCTAAGAGTGCAAATAGAATCCAGATTTACTAAAAATAAAACACAGGGATTCTACATGGAACGATGCCCTTTTGATAAGCTGCTGTTAGAAACAAATGGAAAACTAATTAGAAAATTATATGCCTTCATGCAACAATTGAAGACAGAAGAGGAGGCATTAAAAAATCATATGGCAAAGTGGGAACAAAACCTGGAACATGGCATAGATTTGGAGCAATGGCTACAGATATGGAGAACAAATATAAAAATAATAAAATCAGCCACCTTCAAAGAAAACCTATATAAAATGTTTTATAGGTGGTATGTGACACCAGAAAAATTAGCAAAGATGTATCCCACAGTATCCAATAAGTGCTGGAAGTGTAATGGACAACTTTTTCCATATATGGTGGCTATGTAAAAAAGCAAAGAAATATTGGAAAGGGGTACATTAATTGCTGCAAGAGGTGCTAGAAATGAATATACCCTTCAAACCGGAAAAGCTCCTACTAAATATAATGCCAGAGGAGATAAATAGGGAAAATAGATATTTGATAATCCATATAATAACAGCAGCAATAGTATATGCCAGATATTGGAAAAATACAGATATACCAACAAAAGAAGAATTGATAGAGAAAATCTTAGAGACGGAAAAAGCATGAAGGATCATTTCACCATATGTGGTGGACTTGTGAGGTAGCTAAGCAATACTGGGGAGATATAATTAAAGTAATTAATGAGGTTTTGCAAACCCAAATAAATAAGAACCCAGAATTGCTGCTACTGAACTTGGGAATGGAAGATGTTCCAATGCAGTACAGAACATTGTTATTTTACATGACTACAGCAGCAAGACTTTTATATGCGCAGAAATGGAAAGTACAAGAAATACCAACTACAGAAGATAGGATTTACAAATTGCTGTACATGGCTGAGATGGATAAAATGGCAAGAAAACTCAAAGACCTTGATCCAGGAGAATATATTGCAGACTGGGGGAAATTGAAACAATATCTAGAAAAAAAATGGGATGTGAAAGGAGGACTGTGGCAGTTTGAGAACTATTAATTTGTGATTTCTTAAATAGAAGAGAGAAGTAACTTTACCACTAATGGGAAAATTTAGCTATTAATTAACCTAAGCTAGTATTACTATTAAGAGACTTTATCAAAAATATACAGTTTAAATAGTGATGTAGAGAATGGATATAAAGGCGGATTTGATAGAGTATATATAAGAGAATTTGAATATGCTTAGAGTAAGAGATATAATACATATATGATTTAGAAGAATTGAATGGAAAATAAGTTAAGTAATAAGATAGGTTAAGGGTTGGAAAGCTGTTGGAAGTCTATAAGGAGGGGGGAGGGAAAGGGTGGGGGTTGAAGGAGAAATAAATAGGTATGATGGGGAATGTATGTAATAACTATGTACTCACCAATAAAAATTAAAAAAGAGAGAAAATCTTAGAGACGGCAGAACTGGACACACTGACAGAATTAATAAAAGGAAAAAAAACATGATGGGAAACAAAAATGGACTCCGCTCTATAGATGGGTTGAACGGAAGTATAATATAGGGACGTAACGGTATGTTAGCAAAACACAATTAAATGAATGAGGAAAGAAAAAAAGTATTAGAATTAAAAAAGTAGACTTACAGTGACAATAGCTTAGTGGAAAATAATATAATTATGACGGAATTTGTAGAGACGAAATGAAATGCATGGTATATGTCAGGCAGGAGGGCGCCCCCTGGCGGCGGTGGCGGTGGCGGGTCAGAGCGGGACGCCCCTGGCGGGTCCGTGCTGGATCCCCGGTGGTCGGTTGAGGGGGGGTCCTATAGGTGAGGGCTGGTCCGGCCAATGGAGACCGTCCCCCTCGAGGCCTCAGATAGGCGGCCACCGTCTGGACTGGCGAGGCGAGCGTCAGGGTAGGCCGGCACAGTCTCCCACGACTCTTCCTCCTCGGCCTGGGGTTCAGCCTTCCCTAAATACCCTCCCTCCTTATGGCCAACCCCACCCCTCCCTTCCAGTGCCCGCCCCCAGTGTCATTCCCACCACCTGAGCTAGGCGCGGCCACATCCTTTGGCCCCATCTGCCCTGGCCCCACTGGCCATTTGGCCCCTGCTCCCGCCCCTCTTCCTCCTTGCCCCGCTCCTGGCCCCTTTCCCTCCCGATGGCTGGCACCGGAGGGTGGCCGCACAGGCCGCCTTTCTGGCTGCTGAACACGCCCCCTCCCTTGGCCTTCTGGGGGTTGTAGGCCCGGCTAGCGTTCTGCGCCGGTGCGGGCGTCTCGCCGCAGCCCGGCCTTTCGGGCGGCCGCTCCTCGCCTCTCCCATGGCCGCGGCGCTCCGTCTGCTTGCGCCCCGGCCGCTGGGGCCACGGGCTCACCCGGGTCAACGGTCTCCTCCTTCTGCAGCCGTTCGTCGCTCGGCGCCGGGTCCCCGGCCGCGGCGGGTCGGCGGCCACGGCCGTCAGCTCCACTGGGGAGGTGGGACATCCCTCCGGGCCGGACGGCGACTCCGCGGCCCTGCCGGCGTCCCTCCCAGCGCGTCTCCCGGCCGACTCTGGGGGCTGCAGGTGGGTATCGCCGGAGGCGAGGGCATCGGAGGGGGTGGGGGTCGCTGAGTCCGAGGGCGTGGCGCCGCCGCCCCTCGGACACACACCCCCTGAGCGTCGGTGCTGGACCTTCCGTTGTCGACGAACATCCAGGAGAGGAAGTCGGCATTGGCATGCAGTTTCCCCGGGCGGTGGCGGACCGTAAAGCTGAAAGGGAGAAGGGATAGATACCACTGTAAGACTCTGGCATTATGGTCTTTTAGCCGGGACATCCAGAGAAGGGGGGCGTGGTCCATCACGAGGGTGAAGGGGTTGTTGACGAGGTAGTACTGAAGTGCTCCGACGGCCCACTTCACCGCCAGCGCCTCTTTTTCTACGACAGCGTATTTTCGTTCAGCGGGCTGCAGTTTCCGACTGATGAAGAGAGTGGGGTGTTCTTGGCCTTCGTGCTCCTGCGACAGGACGGCCCCGAGCCCGGTGTCCGATGCGTCTGTTTGGAGTATGAAGGGCTTGTCGAAGTCTGGATTGCGGAGGACGGGTTTTTTTGATAGTGCTGCCTTCAGGTCCTCGAAGGTGCGCTGGCCCTAGGGCGTCCATCGGACCCGGTTTGGCTGGTCTTTTCTCAAGTAGTCGGTCAGAGGGCTGGCCCGGCTGGCGTACTGGGGGATGAACTTGCTATAATAGCCGACGAGTCCTAAGAACCCACGCAGCTGCTTCTTTGTCCCTGGTTGGGGGCAGGCCTCGAGTGACGCCACTTTGTCCGGGAGGGGTCGCAGCTGCCCCCGAACTACCAGAAACCCCAAGTACTTGAGTTCCTGGAAGCCGAGGCGGCTCTTCGTGGGGTTGGCCTTGAGGCCTGCGTCGTGGAGGGCCTGGAGCACGAGCCGGAGGTGGCGCAGGTGGGACGACCAGTCCGGGCTGTAGATAAGGATGTCGTCGATGTAAGCAGTGGCGAACCCTTGGCAGTGTGCTAAGGCTCGATCCACCAGATGTTGGAAGGTTGCCGCTGCCCCGTGCAGCCCTAACGGCATCACTTGGAACTCGAAGAGGCCCTGGGGGGTGGCGAACGCGGTCTTCTCCTGGTCTCCAGGCGCCATGGGGACCTGCCAGTACCCCTTCGTCAGGTCCAAGGCCGAGAGGTAGTGGGCGGTGCCTAACTGGTCGATCAAGACGTCGGCACGGGGCATCGGGTACGCGTCGAACTTCGCTACCTTGTTAACCTCCCGATAGTCGACGCAGAATCTCACCAAACCGTCCGGTTTAGGCACGAGGACGATAGGGCTCCTCCACTCACTGGTTGAAGGTCGGATCACCCCCAGGCGCAGCATTTCTTCCACCTCACGGGCCACTGCGTCCCATTGTTTCCGAGGCAGGGGCTCCACGTCGCCCGTGCGACCTGTCCCGGGGCCATGGGAATGGTGTGCTCCACCAGGTTGGTGCGCCCAGGCCGGGTCGAGAAGCAGCTGGGTAGGTCGCTTAAGAGTGCTTGGAGCTGCTTTCGTTGCTGAGGGTTTAGGGCGGCGTCTATACCTGGGGCGGTCGCCTCTGGTTGGCGTGTCGTCCAGGGGAGCTCCCCTTCCATTGGTTCCAGAGGATCATCTGCTAACTGGCACTCCCCCTCAGGCCACTCCCGCCACTCCTTTAGTTCGTTGACATGCAGGCGCTTGACCTGCCGGGGGGACGGCCCACACTGGACCTCATAGCAATTGGCTCCACCCAGCCAGCCACACTTTCAGCGTCAGGGTAGGCCGGCACAGTCTCCCACGACTCTTCCTCCTCGGCCTGGGGTTCAGCCTTCCCTAAATACCCTCCCTCCTTATGGCCAACCCCACCCCTCCCTTCCAGTGCCCACCCCCAGTGTCATTCCCACCACCTGAGCTAGGCGCGGCCACATCCTTTGGCCCCATCTGCCCTGGCCCCATTGGCCATTTTGCCCCTGCTCCCGCCCCTCTTCCTCCTTGCCCCGCTCCTGGCCCCTTTCCCCCCCAATGGCTGGCCCCGGAGGGTGGCCGCACGGGCCGCCCTTCTGCCTGCTGCGCCCGCCCCCTCCCTTGGCCTTCTGGGGGTTGTAGGCCTGGCTAGCGTTCTGCGCCGGCGCGGGCGTCTCGCCGCGGCACGGCCTTTCGGGCGGCCGCTCCTCGCCTCTCCCATAGCCGCCGCCCCTACCTGACGGGTGAGGCCCAAGTGGCGCTGCGAGCCCTGCCTAAAGAAGAGAGCGCTGATTACTGGGCGCTGAAGGCAGCCATCCTTGACCGCTACGAGGTGACCCCGGACTCCTACCGCCTGAATTTCCACGCTATCCCCTACCGGAAGGTCCACCGGCCTCAGGCCCTAGTCAATGCCCTTCGCGACACCACCCACCGCTGGCTACGGCCCACGACAGAAGGCGAGAAGGGAATCATAGACCAGGTGGTCTTGGAACAACTACTGAATATTCTCCCACTGAAGGCCCACCAGTGGGTGGCATGCAGCCGGCCGGCGACCTTGAAGGAGGCCATGGCGCTGCTCGAGAACTTCACGACATCTGCGGACCCCCGAGAGCCACCCCGTGACGCCGGCGGCGGGGGTCAGCCCAACGGCCCAGGACTCCGAGGCCCTGAAGCCCCCCGATTGGGGAGGGCATGGCCGGGCAACAGAGAGGGCCCGGGCAGCTCCAACCAACCAGCCCCATCGGCGACCCCACGGGAGGGGGCGTGGGGTCGCCCTCTGCCAGGCCCCAGCCGGGAAGTCGCTCCGAAGACTCCGCAGGAGGGCGAAGACCGGGGGCCATGCTTCAAGTGCGGCCAGCGAGGCCACTACATACGCGACTGCCCGCTGATGGAATGTGACGCGGGCTGGGAAGAGGCGTTCCCGGCGACAACCCCGCCTCCACGCCCTGCGCCACTGCTGATCCTGGTGGAAGTGGCTGAACGGTGGCTCTCGGCGTTCCTGGACAGCGGCAGCTCGGTGTCCATGATACGCACCCGGCTGCTCCCCGTGGGGCTGCCAGTTGTCCGGACCGCCATGGTGGCCTGCTTCCATGGCCACTCGGAGACCTACCCTGTGGTTCATGTCCCCCTATCGTGCCGGGAGCAGACCTGGGAAGAGGAGTTGGCCAGGGTCACCGCCCTACCCTACCCTGTGCTTCTAGGCCTAGATGGACCCGAGTCCCACCAGCACCTACAGGTCACCCGAGGCCCCGAAGAGGCCCTCCCAGTGGAGGCGCAGGACGGCCACCCAGGGCCAGGGCCCCACCCGGCGGCCAGCCTGCCCGACTGGCCTACCGACCCAGTGTTCGTTGCTCGCCAGGCTGCCAATCCTACCCTCGAGAGGCCCCGAGACACAGTGGCGGTGAGTGAGGGGATCGTGCAGGACCCCCGGAGGGCAGGAAGGCTGCCGCGGATAGTCCAGGAAGGGGGCATGTGGTACCGTGTCACGATGGAACGGGGAAGAGAAGTTCGGCGACTCTTGGTTCCCTCGGAGTACCGCAAGACCGTTCTACGGCACGCCCATGACCATAACCGGGCCGGACACCAAGGGCCCAACATCACGCTGGCCTGGGTGCTGACACGGTTCTTCTGGCTGGGGGTGGACCAGGCTGTCAAGAATCACTGCCGGACCTGCGAGACCTGCCAACGTACCTCGGGGAGGCCCCCCCGGGGGCCCCCTGGCCCCCCTACCCGTGATCCACACTCCCTTCGAGAGGGTAGCTATGGACTTTGTGGGACCTCTGCCCAGGACAGCTCGGGGTCACCGGTTCATCCTCGTCCTCATGGACTACGCCACCCGTTACCCTGAGGCTATCCCCCTCCGGACTATGCAGGCTCCAGGGGTAACACGGGCCCTCATCCGCTTCTTCGCCCAGGTGGGGCTGCCACACGGGATTGTCACGGATTGTGGAACACCCTTCACGGCCTCTGTCACCCGCCACCTGTGCCGCACCATGGGGATACGCCAAATTTTCACGTCGATCTACCATCCCCAGATGGACGGCCTGGTGGAGCTGTTTAACCAGACCCTAAAGCAGATGCTCCGGAGGCTCGCCCACGATCGCCCTGCTCAGTGGGACCTGTTCGTCGACCCCCTTCTCATTGCCGTACGGGAGTCGCCCCAGGCGTCGACCGGGTTCGCTCCTTTCAAGCTGGTGTACGGCCACAACCCCCGCGGGATCCTGGAGGCAGTGGAAGGGCAGTGGTCCGCGGCCCCACCTCAACCCGGACGGACGGCCCCCGAGTACATCCGGGACCTCAGGGAGCGCCTAGAGCCCGCACGCACCCTGGCCGGACAGAACCTGGAGAAGGCCCAGGCCGCACAGAAGGCCCGCTACGACCGAGGAACCTGGGTGAGGGCGTTCCAAGAGGGCGACCGGGTTCTAGTCAACCACCGGGTCTTCGGGCCCTCCAGGCAAGGGGACCCCTGGGATCCCATTCCTATGAGGTCCAGTGTGGGCCATCCCCCCGGCAGGTCAAGCGCCTGCACGTCAACGAACTAAAGGAGTGGTGGGAGCGGCCTGAGGGGGAGTGCCAGTTAGCAGATGATCCTCTGGAACCAATGGAAGGGGAGCTCCCCTGGACGACGCGCCAACCAGAGGCGACCGCCCCAGGTATAGACTCTGCCCTAAACCCTCAGCAACGAAAGCAGCTCCAAGTGCTCTTAAGCGACCTACCCAGCTGCTTCTCGACCCGGCCTGGGCGCACCAACCTGGCGGAGCATGCCATTCCCACGGCCCTGGGACAGGTCGCACGGGCGACATGGAGGCCCCTGCCTCGGAAACAATGGGATGCAGTGGCCCGTGAGGTGGAAGAAATGCTGCGCCTGGGGGTGATCCGACCTTCGACCAGTGAGTGGAGGAGCCCTATCGTCCTCGTGCCTAAACCGGACGGTTTGGTGAGATTCTGCGTCGACTATCGGGAGGTTAACAAGGTAGCGAAGTTTGATGCGTACCCGATGCCCCGTGCCGATGTCTTGATCGACCAGTTAGGCACCGCCCGCTACCTCTCGGCCTTGGACCTGACGAAGGGGTACTGGCAGGTCCCCATGGCGCCTGGGGACCAGGAGAAGACCGCGTTCGCCACCCCCCCAGGGCCTCTTCGAGTTCCAAGTGATGCCGTTCGGGCTGCACGGGGCGGCAACCTTCCAACATCTGGTGGATCGAGCCTTAGCACACTGCCGAGGGTTCGCCACCGCTTACATCGACGACATCCTTATCTACAGCCCGGACTGGTCGTCCCACCTGCGCCACCTCCAGCTCGTGCTCCAGGCCCTCCACGACGCAGGCCTCAAGGCCAACCCACACAGCCACACAGCCACACAGCACAAGGCCAACCCCACGAAGAGCCGCCTCGGCTTCCAGGAACTCAAGTACTTGGGGTTTCTGGTAGGTCGGGGGCAGCTGCGACCCCTCCCGGACAAAGTGGCGTCACTCGAGGCCTGCCCCCAAACCAGGGACAAAGAAGCAGCTGTGTGGGTTCTTAGGACTCGTCGGCTATTATAGCAAGTTCATCCCCCAGTACGCCAGCCGGGCCAGTCCTCTGACTGACTACTTGAGAAAAGACCAGCCGAACCGGGTCCGATGGACACCCCAGGGCCAGCGCACCTTCGAGGACCTGAAAGCAGCACTATCCAAAAACCCCATCCTCCACAATCTGGACTTCGACAAGCCCTTCATACTCCAAACAGACGCATCGGACACCGGGCTCGGGGCCGTCCTGTCACAGGAGCACGAAGGCCAAGAACACCCCACTCTCTTCATCTGTCGGAAACTGCAGCCCGCTGAACGAAAATATGCTGTCGTAGAAAAAGAGGCACTGGCGGTGAAGTGGGCCATTGGAGCACTTCAGTACTACCTCGTCAACAACCCCTTCACCCTCATGATGGACCACGCCCCCCTTCTCTGGATGTCCCGGCTAAAAGACCATAATGCCAGAGTCTTACGGTGGTATCTATCCCTTCTCTCTTTCAGCTTTACGGTCCGCCACCGCCCGGGGAAACTGCACGCCAACGCCGACTTCCTCTCCTGGATGTTCGCCGACGATGGAAGGTCCAGCACGATGCTCGGGGGGGGTGTCCGAGGGGCGGCGGCGCCGTGCCCTCGGACTCAGCGACCCCCACCCCCTCCGACGCCCTCGCCCCTGGAGATACCCACCTGCAGCCCCCAGAGTCGGCCGGGAGACGCGCTGGGAGGGACGCCGGCAGGGCCGCGGAGTCGCCGTCCGGCCCGGAGGGACGTCCCACCTCCCCGGCGGAGCTGATGGCCGCGGCCACCGACCCGTCGCGGCCGGGGACCCGGCACCCAGCGACGAATGGCTGCAGTGGGATGAAGGCCCACTGGGCTTGTGGCCACTGGGCGGCCTCAGCAATTCGTTCGAATGCCTCCAGATAGGCGTCAATCTCGTCCGCATCGCCCAGCTTCGTCAACTGAAAGGGGGCCCTGCGGCTCGGGCTGAGCGGCGGGCCAGCAGGTCTGCCACCCAGTGCTTGGGCCAGCCCACGTAGGAGGGTGGCCTGGGACACCTGCTGTTGTGCCGTCAGGTCCCGTAGGAGCCGCACCTGCTGCTCCGCCATCCATTGGCCCAGCTGGCTCAGATCCGCGGCCAGCGGGTTGGTAGGCCCAGGGGCGGCGGCGGCCCCAGCCGCCGCCTGATCCATAGGCTCCAGAGGGTCTAACAGTAGAGATGTTCCCGGCAAGGGCGGCCTGAAGGCGGGTGGCTGCAAGTTGCTCCGGGACCGGGACCACCCAGGTGAGGTGGGTAGGCGAGGCACGGCTCATCTCACAGTGGGATCCGTGCCCGCATTCTCCACCACTTTGTCAGGCAGGAGGGCGCCCCTTGGCGGCGGTGGCGGTGGCAGGTCAGAGCGGGATGCCCCTGGCGGGTCCATGCTGGATCCCCGGTGGTCAGTCAAGGGGGGGTCCTGTAGGTGAGGGCCGGTCCGGCCAATGGAGAGCGTCCCCCTCGAGGCCTCAGATAGGCGGCCACCATCTGGACTGGCAAGGCCAGCCAGCAAATGGCTCCACCCGGCCAGCCACCCATTCAGCGTCAGGATAGGCCGGCACAGTCTCCCACGACTCTTCCTCCTCGGCCTGGGGTTCAGCCTTCCCTAAATACCCTCCCTCCTTATGGCCAACCCCACCCCTCCCTTCCAGTGCCCGCCCCCAGTGTCATTCCCACCACCTGAGCTAGGCGCGGCCACATCCTTCAGCCCCATCTGCCCTGGCCCCATTGGCCATTTTGCCCCTGCTCCCGCCCCTCTTCCTCCTTGCCCCGCTCCAGGCCCCTTTCCCCCCCAATGGCTGGCCCCGGAGGGTGGCCGTGCGGGCTGCCCTTCTGCCTGCTGCACCCGCCCCCTCCCTTGGCCTTCTGGGGGTTGTAGGCCCAGCTAGCTTTCTGCGCCGGCGCGGGTGTGTCGCCGCGGCCTGGCCTTTCAGGTGGCCGCTCCTCGCCTCTCCCATGGCCGCGGCGCTCCGTCTGCATGCGCCCCGGCCGCCGGGGCCACAGGCTCGCCCAGGTCAATGGTCTCCTCCTTCTGCGGCCGTTCGCCGCTCGGCGCCGGGTCCCCGGCCACGGCGGGTCGGCGGCCATGGCCGTCAGCTCCGCCGGGGAGGTGGGACGTCCCTCCGGGCCGGACGGCGACTCCGCAGCCCTGCCGTCATCCCTCCCGGCGCGTCTCCCGGGCGACTCTGGGGGCTGCAGGTGGGTATTGCCGGGGGCGAGGGCGTCGGAGGGGTGGGGGTCGCTGAGTCCAACGGCGTGACGCCACCGCCCCTCGGACAGTATATGTCATGTAACCAAAAAATGTAAGATTTTTGATTAATTCTGCTATCAGAATAAGCTGGAACTAAAAACTAATAAAAAAGGGTTACAGTGTGTTTTGTTGGAAATGTCAGAATATGGACACAACACTTTACCATGTATGGTGGACTTGTAAGGAATCACAAAAATTTTGGATAAAGATATATGAAGAGATGCAAAAGATTCTCAAACTCAGATTTGAACTAAATCCAAAAAGTATGATCTTAAATATTTTACCAATTAATGTGAGAAAAGAACCAGGAGATCTCTTACGTTATACGGTGACGGCAACGAGAGTACCATTTGCAGCAAAATGGTAAACTGATGCCTGTCCAGGACTTCCAGAGTGGAGAGACAAAATTCATGAATATGCTTCAATGGCTAAGTTGAGTCAGATAATCACTTTAAGCTTCTCCCAACTTATTGTTCTACTTCTGGACAAACCATTAAGTTATTGTTTTAGGGAGCAAGATGCCCGTTTTGCCCCAGGGTACATTTTGCCCTAAAATTGGGTTCCCCAACCATGTACTGTATGTGGTCTGGCTCCATACACCCACCTTGAAGTTCACCTGAGATTCTTCTTCTCACCATGAAATGCTGGTTGTTTTCACTACTTCTTCCATGGACCCTCTTCTATCTTTGAAAGTGGTATTTATTGCCCTTCCTGAAACTGCTTTCTCTCGCCTTCCTCCCTGTTTTTCCTAGTTAGCCTTGTATGCCTGCTGTGTGTAATTTTCTGTATGTTTGCCTTTATTTTCTCTTTAATAAAAACCCTTTCCAGTTGAACATCCACCTGATTTATTTGGGAGTTCTCTAAAGGAATGCTCCCTGTAGACATAGGTGGAGAATCCCAGTTACGTCCTCTCATTTGCTTTTTTAATGCTAATTCCCTCAACCTTTGGGGAAAAATAAAAGTGTGTGCTCATACCACTGAGGGAGGAAGGAGGAGGCAGCCATTTAACCATTTCCTGGCTTTTAAAGCCAGCAGGAAATTAGCAGCAAGCTTAAGGATTATTCCTGGCTGCATATCCAGGAGGAAGGAAGCCAATGGAGAAGCAGCCTTCTGACCCTTACCTTGCTTTACTAAAAAAATAGTGGACAAGGAGTTCAGAAAGCTGAGGAGGGTGGGAGTGGTTAATTCTACACAGACCATTCAGCTCCTGGAGAAAAGGAGAGGGGGGAGAAGAGAAGAAGGGGAGCATAAGTGTTCTCACTGACATTGATTGCATCAGTTGTGACTTGGCAGCAACTTCAAAATAAACTTGCGATATGTCTGCAGGGGGAAAAATCGAGGATCCCATGGACATCCTTGGGAAAGGATGTCTGAATAACTGAATCAAATTGAGGCAACAAGAGGCAAAGTTCAAGGGCAAACTGAAAACTGGGCAAACTGAAAACTGATAAGTATTCAGGTCCAGATGACTTACATCTGAATGATCTAAAGAACTCACTGATTGGTCAAGCTGGTCAGGTCACACTGTAGGCATGTGGCCTTAAAGCTTAAACCCTCATTCTAGTTACATCCTTCCTAGAGATGATATCCTTGTTGGAGATGGTTGCTGCTAGATGGCTGCAGCTATATACCATTCTTGTGCCTTGAACCTGACTGCCTGGACAGGTTTTAGTGTGGAACTCTTGGACTATTGTGCTCTAACTGAAAGGTAATGTCTGAATTAAGACTGGAAGCCTTTACAATATTATTAGGAAAGTTATTTAGTTTGTTTTGCACACTTCTATAATTGTAATTTCTTACACTTCTTTTAATAACCTTTATTAATCATATTCTTGTGGAGTTGTTGGGGTTTCAGTGCTACAATCTGAATTCAGCATTTTGGCCTATTGCCACAGTTGCCCAAGTAATTGTTTTGTAGTACTCAGTTTACAACATGTCCTACCTTGTAGGGCTGACTTCTTTTTGTTTAACCCCCAGTTGGGCTTGATACTTGCCTCTTGCTCTCAGGCAGAGGGTTAGTGAAAGAGGCTGCTGTTGGCATGGTGAGGATTTATTTTCCAGTTTTGAGTGTTTTGACTCTTGATCCCCATAACAAACTACCCTGTGGGATGGCAAGGTTTCTACAGTCACTAAAATTGGCCTCTGTACTAGGTGAAGTGAAAATAGCAAATGACACCACAATTTTTAAGAAGGGGGCCAGAGAAGATCCAGGAATCTGCAGGCCAATTATCCTAACATCTGTTCCAGGAAAATTAGTAGAAAGAAGACAGAATTATTAAGCACATTGAGGAACATAGTCCATTGAGGAAAAATTAACATGGCTATATCATCAAATAGCTATATTACTAAATCTTAGCTTTATGTTTCAAACAATGAAAAGTGATCCACAGGGTAGATACATTTTTATAAAAGGTACAATAAATCATCAAGAGGTAACTCTGGCCAATGTATATGCCCCTAATGCTTCCCAAATGAAATAAAACAAACTTTGGAAGATTTATACCAATTCAAAATGAGTCATTTAATAATAAGAGGGGATTTAAACTATATAGTTAATAATAAATTGGATAGAACTTATAGAAGAGATGCAATGAATAGGAAAAATGGGAAAGAACTAACTGAACTGGCCCAGGTGTTATCAAATTTTGATCTATTTGATACGTGGCAGTATCTATACCCTACAGCAAGATATTTCTCGTATTACTCGATTACTCACAAGATATATACGCGGATTGATTGTTTTAATTTCTAGATCCTTGTTGGATAATTTGATTTCTGTAGAGTTAGCACCTAGAATTTTGACAGATCATGCTTGGATTTACTGTAAGATGAAATCTTTTCAACATGATTTGACATCTAAAACTTGGTCTTTCCCTAAGTACATTCTGAAAAACCCAACAATTAAAGATATAATCAAAAAAAGGTTAGATGCATATTTCAAAGAAAATACTTTGGAGGTATCTGATATTTATGGGACACATGGAAACCATTCTTAAGGGGTGAACTAATTAGTATACTGTCAAACATGAAAAAATAGGAAGAGAAAGTAAGAAAAGAAACAATAGGGAAAATTAAAAAACTGGAGACACAACACAAAATTACAGGATCTGATAAGATATATCAAAAGTTACTTGCAGAGTAACTTAGACCTGTTAGATCTAATGGAAGTTAATAAAATTCAGGAAAATTTAATATATGTAAAGCAGAGATATTGGCAGACTTCTAACAAGTCCCTTCGATTACTTTCAACTAAACTTAGAGGAACAGCTAAAAGCAAAGTAGTTCATCAAATCAAGGATAAAAATAATATGCAATCTTCTCTAAAAAATATTAGCAAAGTTTTCTCAGATTCTTATTTAAATTTATATAAGTCTACAGAACCAGATTTAAATAACATCAGCTCCTTTTTTGAGAAACGAAACTGGATCCCAAAATTAAACCAGGAGGATAGAGAATATTTGGAAGCACCGGTGACAGAGAGTGAAATCTCCAGTGTAATAAAATCAATGAAAAAGAACACCGCTCCAGGAATGGATGGATTTCCAGTAGAGTTTTATAAAGAATATAGTTCCTCTCTAGTTACACCACTCATTAGAACATGTAATAATATATCAAGGACATTTGCCACCCTCATGGGAAATGGCAATTATAGTCCCAATTCCAAAGGAGGGCAAAGATAAATCTACCCCAGAAAGTTGTAGAACTATAGCATTATGAAATACGGACTATAGGGGGCGTGGTGTAGGAGCCATCAGAGATGGACACGCATCGACTGAGCTCCGTCTCTCCCTGGACTAAACCCCTATAAAAAGCAACATAATGATCCTTGTAGCATCAATAGTATGGGCAAACAAGACAAAGATTTTAAAAAGGCTTCTACAGGAGCGGCAAAGGAACTTCAGGATTTCTTTCTCTCAGCAGAAAAGGCAGCGTTACAAGAGAAAGAACACAGTGAGTGGGAAAAAATGGCAGCTGAACTAAATAATGACGCAGCGTCGGTGTCTAACAATCTAAAACCAGAACTGCCTGCCCATTTAGCTCTCCTAGAACACAATCTATTAACTCAGATGTCTTTATTATTACAATCAATTAATATGCAATTAGCAGAAATCAAATTGGAACTGAATAAAACTAATCAGAGAGTAGAAAACACTATTGAACTAAACACAACAACCCATAACGAAGTGAAAGCCTTACAAAATAAACATAATAACCTGCAGGAGAGGGTTTTACAGCTGGAGGCAGTGACGCGGCAAAGAAACCTCCGGTTCAGAGGCTTTGATGAATCTTTAACAAATAACAAAGATTTACAAGCGTTCATAGCAACGTGGCTTGCCAAAGCCTTCCAACTAGAAGAGGGAGTCGCCCCAACAATAGTTAAAGCGTACCACGTCGGCTTTAAAAAATTGAAGGACAAGCCGAGGGATATTCTAGTAGAATTGCAAGACCAAAGGACACGCAAGAAAATCTTAACAGAAGCTAAGAAAACAGGCTAAATTCTATATGAAAATACTCCCATCACACTTTTTACAGACCTTCCCAGCGAGGTACTGAATAAGAGGAAGGAATTAAGAGCGGCAACTGAAGCATTAAGGCAAGCAGCCATCCCCTATAGATGGAAAAGCCTGATAAAACTGTTGGTAACCTTTCAAGGAAAAGAATATATTGCCACTGATCCAGAAGAGGGGAAACTACTACTACAAAACATCAACTTAGAGACATCTATGGACATTGACAGAAGCTCACAAAAAAGAAAGATGGACAACGCTCTATCACCTCTCAAGGGAAGCAAAATCCCAGTGCTTTTTTCCTGAGCGGAGGAAGAGGAACAGAACCTAGCAAAATACAAGGACTTCGTTATAACTGAGATCTTAATATAAATCCATGATGGGGGGATTGGTGCAAGGGAGAGCACGGATCTTTCAGGTTTGCCTCCAACTAATTTTTTTTTCTTTTCTCCTTCTTTGGGGGGGGGTATATATTCTACAGCTCATCAAGTTTGTTAGATACCAACAGCTGGGGTGTGAAGACAACGCTCCAGCTACAGGGAGCTGTACTATCTTGTTATTTTCAAAGCTTCTGAGTTTAAGAAGAAATCTCTTTTATTATTATTTTTATTTTTATTTTCATTTTTAGGTTAGATACAGGGGAAGGAGGGTATAGAAGGGATAGGAGGGAGGGAATAAGATGGAGGTAGGGTGGTTTGAGCAGAGAATAGAAGCTTAGACTTGATAAAAAAAATTAGTACCAGAGTTTTCATTAAGTGATTGGGTAATAGATAATCAATAGGAGAAAAGAAGGGGGAAGGGGAAATAAGTTAAGGGGAAAGTTAATTGTTTTATATGTTGACTTGGGCAATTGAATTTATTATCCTTTATAATTCATTTATATACAGATCATATATTAGCTCTCTAAAAAATCTAATCATATAAGACAAGTTTTACAGTTGTGCTTTAAGAATTGAGAAACTATAAACATTTGAATTTATATAGCCATATCATTGTTAGAGATTTGAAGTTACCAAAGTTGTTGTTATCAAAATAATATTCTACTCAGTGTTACAAAAACAAAACAAACCAATTTTTTTAAAAAAAACTAAAAATAATTAAAAATCATATATATATATTTATATATATGTATATATAGATATATACAAAAAAAGAAAAATAAATAAAGAGAAATAACAACTGGACACTGAATTACACAAGAATTTGTTTAGTTTATAATTTGAAGTCTATAATTCTAAGAGTGAAAAATCTACATTATTTCAACCTAGTACAACATAGCTAAGATACATAGAAATTATTTACTCATCAGTTATACAGGGAACAATAGAAAAAAAGAGTCAAAATACAAGCTATTCTCATTATTGATCTACATACTCCTGTGAAGACTATTAAAATAAGTTATACTTCTTAATTCTAGGAAACAACTGTTAAGACGGGAATTATGTCACACCCAAATGTTAACACAATTTCTTACAATGTTAAAGGGCTTAACAATGCAATAAAAAGACGGAGAATACTGACAAACTTATTCAACTTGAAGGCTGACATAGCAATTTTACAAGAAACGCATCTCAAACAAAATATTAATTCTGATGTAAAAGCTAGATGGATCCAACATCAATTTCATGCTTATGGATCTTCAAAATCTAGGGGAGTCTCAATTATTATAGCCAAAACTATATAATATCAACACAAAGCACGTTACAAAGATCCCCAAGGCAGATTTTTATTTATAAAGGGAACAATAAAAAATCAAAAGATTACTATTGCCTCAATATATGCACCCAATTTGAATCAACTAAATTTCATAGAGGATGTTCTCAACAAATTAAAAACTTTTCAGGAAGGAGAAATTTTAATAGGGGCTGACCTAAATTATATTTGTAATTACAAATTAGATAAATCGCAGTACAACAAGCAAAGTAAAAAGAGCAATTCTGGCTTGGTTTCACTACTGGAAAAATTTCAATTGATAGATATTTGGCGTTTATTACATACACAAGAAAAAGATTATACTTATTTTCCCCCACGTCACAACACTTACACCAGAATTGATTATATCCTAATCACTGAAAAATTAAAAGACACTGTAATTAATGCACAAATTGGAAATATAACATGGTCAGATCACGCCTGGACCTCATGTTTATACACCACAGAGACACAAACAACTTTGGAGAAACACTGGACTCTAGATAAATCCCTCTTATACAAAGCATCAACAACTAAATCAATAGAACAACATATTAATAATTACTTCAAAGACAATGATACCCCCAAGTACATCCTCATATGAAATGGGATGCCTTTAAGGCGGTCCTGAGAGGTCATATGATATCAATATCAGCACGAGAACATAAAATAAAAAAGAGCAAAAGCAATTGATTATGAACAATATTAAGATGCTAGAACAAAAACATAAAGAACCAGGAAACGAAAATTTATCGTAAACTGCTAAATGAACGCAAGATTTTGGACTCACTAGAAACCACTCAAATACAAAAGAATATTTTATATTTGAAACAAAAGAACTGGCATTACTCACCAAAACAATTAAAAATACTCTCATGAAGAATAAAAGAGAAAAGAGTATCAAAAATAATACCAGCTCTGCTAGACTCCAAAGGCAGTGTCCAAAACAAACCAAAAGAAATTACCCAAATAATGGAAGACTCTTATAAAAAACTGTATACTTCTAAGAACTCCACTGAGGATAACATCCTACACTTTCTTAACAACAATAAAGGCATCAAAAGATTAGAAGAAAATCATAAACAACTTCTAAATAATCCCATCACATCGAAAGAAATTATAGAGGCGATTAAAAGGCAAAAGAACAACAAAACCGCAGGCCCAGATGGCTTCCCAATAGAGTTTTATAAAAAATTCAACTTGAATATAACACCACTATTAACAGAAACTTGCAATGCCTTACTAGACCATGGTCTCCTTCCACCCACATGGTGCAATGCTTCAATAATCGTTATACCAAAGCTGGGTAGAAATACCTTGAATCCTGCTTCTTACCGTCCCGTTTCCTTGCTGAATACTGACTATAAAATTTTCACTTCCATAATGACTAAACGTTTAAACTCTATTATAAGCAACTATATCCATCATGATCAAATGGGATTTATCTCTGGGAGAGATATTGTAGATAATATCTAAAAGACACTAAACCTACTAACCCTTTGTAAACAACAATCTACGACAGAGTCCCTATTCCTTTCATTAGATATGGAAAAGGCCTTTGATTCTCCGGAAATCCCATACCTTTTATCCCTACTACGCCACATTAATTTTGGAAACAAATTCGTACAGTCTATCAACACAATTTATTCACAAGCTAAAGCCCAAATTATAATAAACAACAATTCATCACAAACAATAAATATATCTAGGGGAACATGACAGGGTTGCCCCCTTTCACCTCTCTTATTTGCTCTCGCCATAGAACCTCTTGCAGCAGATATTTGGAAAAACATTGGCATTTAAGGTATAACAACCGAAAATAAGGTCTTTAAACTAAGTATGTTTGCAGATGACATTCTTTTGTATATTAAGAACCCTGAAGAATCTCTACAGCATCTGGAAAAAGCATTATTTTCTTTCTTTTTTTAATAAATTTTTTATTTTAATTACTAACATCAAAACTACAAACAGAAAAAGGAAAAAGGAAACAAGGGGGGAGGGAAAAGCATTATTTTCATTTGCTCAACTTTCTGGACTTAAAACTAACATCTCGAAATCTACTATTCTCCCAATTAATATTTCTTTTTCGCACCATTCCTATTTTTCCCTCTAAATCTACCCTACATCAATGGCAATCTATTTTAAATAGATTTTTAATGGACCTATAAGAAACCTAGAATTTCTTTTCAAATTTTAAGACAACCCATAATTAATGGCGGATAAAAATACCCAGATATTGCAGCTTATGCTAAACCTTGCTAAAATTATGCAAACAGTGAAGAAAAATGGCCCTGTCGAATGGATTCAGGTATCAAGCCACCTTTATGCTCCCATGACATTCCATGAAATTCTCTGGACTAATCATACTTTTCGCCCAAAACAACTCAAAAACAATATATTTATTACCCATTTACTCAATATATGGGACGTATATAAAAGAAAACTTCTTCCCAAAATTTCACGATATTCCTCCTTTCTCCTTCAAGATTGGCATCCGCCAGGTAAACAACAAATCACACGAAACTATTGGAAAAATTTAAAGCTAACAAAATTATTGGACTTAACAAACATAGGCCTTAAAACAAAAGAAGAACTTGAAAGGACAACACATATTTCGATACCATGGTTTCTTTACTTTCAAATTTCACATATGGCTACACATATAAAACTAAATGAAATACTTCACAAGCCTAAAACAGACCTCGAAATTCTATTGGACCCTAATTTCAAAGTAGAAAAGGGATTTATTTCCAAAGTATATAACATAATATTACAAAATACCAAACCAAAAAAATATGCATACCAAGACAAATGGCAACAAGACTGTGACATAGCAATCACACAAGAACAATGGAACCAGATTTGGTCCTCTCCCTTAGATCTCAGGAAATCAACGTACGACTCCAGACTTTTAAAATTCTTACCAGATGGTATAGCACCCCTAATAAACTATCAAAGATTATCCCATCTTACCCCCCCTATGTTGGAGGGGTTGTGGAGAAGTCGGTACGTACGCACCTTGTTGGTGGAAATGTCCTATCATAAATAAATTCTGGGGCGATATCATTGAACAAATAGAACACATAACATCATACAAAATTTCAATGGACCCACAATTGATCTTCCTAGACCTTTGGCAAGATATTCCAATACCAAATATATACCGTCAACTCATAACAAGATTTCTGAATGCAGCAAAGTCACTAATAGCCCTCAACTGGAAAAACCACCTTTCCTCATCAGTGTCACAGTGGTACTCTAGAGTCTGGGACCAATTTATAATTGTAAAAATTACAGACCAGATCCAATGTTCACATTTTCCCAACAAAAAAACCAAACTTCTATGAGAAATGAATGCCCTTTTTTGAGTTTATTGAAAAGAACGATATGCAGCCTTCAAGTCCTCTATACTGCACTATCTTAGAACAATGAGATTATAAATTATGTCTACTTCTATTGCAAAGTTGAGTTATTTAAAGAGAAATCTACTTTCATAATGTAACACGTTATTATGAAATCTATGTTTCTGACAACTTCTTACAATCTAACCACATAATACTGTTGTGCTTTACCCTTATATGTACCAAGTCATATTGTTAATAAAACTGTTATATGTATCTAATTGTTTTTATTGATTAATAAAGTTAAAAGATAATTTTAAAAAAATACGGACTATAAAATTTTTACAGCGGTTCTAGCTAACAGAATAAAATCTGTTATTGGTAAACTTATTAATCCTGATCAAACAGGTTTTATCCCGAACAGAAAAATAGAGGATAATATTAGGTGCACACTTGATATAATTAATCATTGCACAGTGACTAAGCAGGAAGCTGTAATTCTTTCCATAGATACGGAAAAAGCTTTTGATGTAGTAGAGAAAAAGTACTTTATGGTGCAATGTGAGAATATTGGACGTGGAAAAATGTTTTTAAAAGCAATTGCAGCACTGCATGGGAAATCAAAAGCAGTAATTAAAATGAATAACTTTCTTTCACAGCAAATACCAATAATGAGATAAATCTGTCAAGGGTGTCCCCTCTAATCACTGTTGTTTGTGCTATCAATCGAGCCTCTGGCAGAAGCAATTCATAGAAATGAAAAGATCAAAGGAGTTAAAATTGAATTAAAAGAACATAAAATATCATTGGTCACGGATGACATGATTATATACCTTATGTCACCACAAGATTAAATGATATCCCTTAATCAATTATTAAAAGCTTATGGTGGAATCTCAAGATTAAACGTTAATGTTTGAAAATCAATATTACATCCAATCAATGTTTCCCAAGTAAAAGAAAAATTCTTAAAACAAACCTGCAACTTTGAATGGGTGAATGATCATTGGAGATATTTAGGTGTAAGTATCCCAAAGGAAATAGGTGCTATTATGAAAAATAATTTTGATGTTTTGCAACAGGAGATAACAAATCAATTACAAAAATGGAAAAAACTAACATTGTCCTGGCATGATAGAATTTCAACAGTTAAGGGTGTAATATTGCCTAAATTTATATATCTATTTAGAACTTTACCCATAGAAATGTCAGAAAATACATTAAATAAATGGCAAAAAATAGTGAACCAGTTTATCTGATCAAACTCTAAAGCATGAATTAATTTTTCTACAATGTGTAAATCGACCAAAAAAAGGAGGGCTTCAAATACCCAACCTAAGATGATATTGGTTGTTGTGGATTTTCCGGGCTGCATAGCCATGGTCTTGGCATTGTAGTTCCTGACGTTTCACCAGCAGCTGTGACTGGCATCTTCAGAGGTGTAGCACCAAAAGACAGAGATCTCTCAGTGTCACAGTGTGGAGAAGATGTTGGCAGGTAATTTATATCTACTCAGGGAGGTGGGTTTGGGCTGAGTCATCCTGTAAGAGTTTCCCAGGGTGTGGAATGCTAATGGAGGGAGGCTTCACTGTATCCTGAGGAGGTTCTTTTGCATATGGATTGGTGCTTGATATGCTAATCTTCTTTGCAGGGCTATTGTAGGGTGTAGAGTATTTTGTAAACTGAATACTGTTTGTAAGTTGTGCTTATTCATAAGCTTTCCCATCTGATCAGTGATTCCTTTGTTATATGGCAAAAACACTTTTCCTGTGGGAGACTGTTTTTCCTTAGTTGTTTGATTTATCCTTGGTTTAATTGCTCTTCTGATTTCATTTCTGGAGTAGCCATTTAACAATAAAAACATTTGTAGACTGTGCAAGATGTATATGTGAACCACATTTCTCAACGAGGAAACTAATCATCTAAACCACGCACTTCAAGCAAATAGCTACTCCAGAAATGAAATCAGAAAAGTGATTAAACCAAGGATAAATCAAACAACTAAGGAAAAACAGTCTCCCACAGGAAAAGTGTTTTTGCCATATATCAAAGGAATCACTGATCAGATGGGAAAGCTTATGAATAAGCACAACTTACAAACAGTACTCAGACCCACCACAAAAATACGACAGATACTACGATCAGCAAAAGACGGTAAAGACCCCCTCACCTCTGCAAGAGTATACCGCATACCCTGCAGCTGTGGACAAGTTTACATTGGGACCACACACTGTAGCATCCAGACAAGAATAAAAGAACATGAAAGACACTGCAGACTTGGCCATCCGGAAAAATCAGCAGTGGCTGAACATAGCCTAACTCAAACAGGACACAGTATCCTATTCCAGGACACTAAAATACTGGACAACACTTCCAACTACTTCATCAGACTGCACAGGGAAGCCATTGAAATTCATTAGCATAAGTACAATTTCAACAGGAAAGAAGAGACTTTAAGAATGAATAGAGCATGGTTTCCAGTCCTGAAAAACACCAGGCTAACAAAATACTCTACACCCTACAATAGCCCTGCAGAGAAGATTAGCATATCAAGCACCAATCCATATGCAAAAGTACATCCTCGGGATAAAGTGAAGCCTCCCTCCATTAGCATTCCACACCCTGGGAATCTCTTACAGGATGACTCAGCCCAAACCCACCTCCCTTAGTAGATATAAATTACCTGCCAACATCTTCTCCACACTGAGACACTGAGAGATCTCTTTCTTTTGGTGCTACACCTCTGAAGATGCCAGTCACAGCTGCTGGTGAAACATCAGGAAGTACAATGCCAAGACCACAGCTATACAGCCTGGAAAATCCACAACAACCATCATTCTCCGGCCGTGAAAGCCTTCGACAATATAAGAGTATATTACTAGGCCTAAAATTTAGTACAAGTAGGTTGTTAGTAAAAGACCCTAAGGAAGATTGGATACAGATAGAGAAGGAATATATGACACCATTCACACTCCGAGGTACATTTTGGATGGAAAAAGATAAGAGATCATATTCAATCCTGGTGAATCTGTTTTTAGAAAACACTATGAATTTGGGATAAAATACGAAAGTTTATTGCTCCAGAAATATCGCCAGTAGCTAGTATACTGAACCAGGAATGTTTTCTGCCCCTTCAATTAGCAAAACCCTCACACCCTTGGGAAGTAAGAGGACTAGATAGATTGTGTGATTGGTTTAAAAAAGAAATAATAACTAAAGCTCAAGTAGAGAGGAAATCGGAAAACAACATTGAATGATTTCAGTATCTCCAAATAAGTAATTTAATACATTCATTGCAAAGAAAAGGTGTTTTTAAAAGACAATTAACATTTTTTGAGTTAATGTTGAAGGATTCAGAGAGTATTGTTAAAAGTTGGTTATTAAAGTTATATAAACATTTGGTGCCCCCCTTCTTCCCCCGTGGGGACTGCCTCAACCCCCCCGGTCACCAAACCACTTCTCCCCTGGTTGCTGGGCGTGGCCTTCTTATTCTGCCTGGCGGCTGTATAGTCTCCCCTTGTTGCTGGGCGTAGCCTCCTTATTCTGCCTGGTGGCTGAAGAGTCTCTTCTTGTTACTGGATGTAGCCTTCTTATTCTGCCCGGTAGCCAATTTTGGTGTGCTAGCCTTGCGCCATCCAGTGGCCGCTAGTGGTGCTGTTCCTGCGAGTAGGGAGCCATCTGGTGGTGGGGCTAGGTACTGACCGGTTTCTGCCCCTTCTCAGTGTTATAGGCTTGGCCTGCCTTGCAGGGGTGGTGGTTTGCCACAGTGATTGTCCTTAATTGTTGAGTTGGCCATAGGTATACTTATTAATTGATTCTTATTTGTTAACAAGCCACCCAAGAAGGGAGGGGGTCCCTCTAAGGGAAAGCGGCCTGTAAAAAGGCCAGCGCCAAGGAACCCACCTCCGGCCTTGTCTTCCTCGGATGAAGATGAGGGTCTGAGTAGATATGAGCTGATGGAGTGCATCGCCGCTCTTGAGAGGGAGAAAGGGGCCATGACGTCTGATGGTGCCACCAGTCAGCCGCGCAGGGGCGCCAAAAGAGTTGCCAAGGTGGGGTTTAATAAAGATTTTGCCTCTCGCCTGGCTGCCCTAGAGAAGATATCGGGAACGGCATGGAGTGTTGGGGGTGGAGCCCAGGATCATCCGACCATGCTGGAGGGAACAGCGGACGGTGATCTAGGGGGCCAGGATGACGTTGGACAAATCGCTGTGGTGGTGGAATCGCCTCTGCCGGATGGTAAGGATTCTCAGCCACAGCAGAGCACTGCTTGGCCCTGGGGGCCTTGGGGGCAAACAGCCACTCCGGGAGTTTCGTCCCCTTCAGTTTCTAGCTGTTATCCCATGCAGGGTTGGCCTCAGACGGTGCAGGGTTGGCCTCAGACGGGGCCATCAATGTGGCCCAATAGTGCCAGTGGCTTTTTACATCAGCAGCAGGTGCCTGCAGTACCACCAGTGGGTAGTGCTCTGGGGTGGGAGGGGCATGCCTATCCATCCCCAGCCGTTGGGTGACCTTATGGATATGGAAGCCAGCCTGGCCCATCTCCTTACGGAGCCCAGGGGTACAGCATGGTCCCTTACAGGGCATTGCCCCCTGGGGATACGGCGTTGCCGTTAGGGGATCACCTGACACAGGCCACACATGAAAAAATTATTAGGGGGGAGTACATGGATGTCTTTACCTTTCTCTTCAGGGAACTGGAGAAGAAGGATAAAGACGACCTGGAGGACAGGGACAAGGAAAAGTTCTGCCGCCGGCGGATTGACAGGTCCTGGGCCCATTGTTTGCCTGGGTTCTTGGTCTATGCTGGGGTTCTGGCCAGAGCACAGCCACACAGGGCCCTCCCCCTATTTCAATACATGAATATAGTATATAGGGGGTACATGGATTTTGAGGGGGGGCCTGGCTTCGTTACGACGAAGAATTCCGCATGCGTGCAGCCTTGACCCCGAGCTTGCCCTGGGATCAAATACTGGTCCAGCTCTGGGTTCAGATTATGGCACCCTCAAAGTTGACTACAGGTGAGAGGACCGATAGCAGTCACATGATTATTATTAAGGGCTCAGGTTCCCGCACACCCGCGGGGCAGCAGGTTCAATCACAGCTGCTCTGCTGGGACTTTACGTCCAAGGGGGTGTGCTATAGAAGGGCCTGCAAATTCAGGCACGAGTGCCCTGCCTGCGCCGGACCACACGCACATTCCGCCTGTCCCAGGGGATGACAGGGAGGACAGGGTGGAAGGCGTTTTGGGGGCGGCGGGGGTCAGTGGCAGGGGCCTGGAAAAGGGGCCCAGTACAGTAAGGCTGAGGGTACTTGAGCTTCAAGCATACCCGAGGCGCGTGGACGCTGAGTATTTACGTTTAGGTTTTAAGTTTGGGTTTAGGATCCTTTTCCGGGGTCCCAGGACACCTTTCATGGCAGCCAACCTTAGGTCTGTGGCTGACATGGAAGATGTGGTCCGCCATAAGATATTAAAGGAGTGTGCTGAGGGCAGGGTCTTAGGCCCCTTTGATGCCCCTCCAGTCCCGTCCCTGCGGGTCTCTCCTTTAGGGGTGGTGCCTAAAAAGGCGCCGGGAGAGTTTCACCTCATTCACCACCTATCTTTTCCCAAAGGGGGATCAGTGAATGATGGCATCCCTGATGAACTATGCACTGTGCACTACACTTCCTTTGACCAAGCGGTCAAGGTTGTGCGTCCGTGTGGGGTGGGAGCTGAAATGGCAAAGTGCGATATCAAGTCTGCCTTTTGCCTGCTCCCGGTTCATCCTGAAGACTTTGATCTTCTGGGTTTTGCATTTGAGGGCAAGTTTTATATGGACAGGGCCCTTCCTATGGGGTGTTCCATATCTTGCTCTGCTTTTGAACGCTTCAGTTCCTTTTTGGAATGGGAGTTGCATCGCCGCTGTGCCTGCCCAGACACTGTTCATTATTTAGATGACTTTATGGTGTCTGGGCCTGCTGGCACGGGGCAGTGTGCCAGGCTACTGGCAGGGTTCATGGAGCTCGTGGAGGAACTAGGGGTTCCCTTGGCTCATGAGAAAACGGAGGAACCAGCTGTTGTCCTGACGTTTCTGGGCATTGAACTTGACACGGTTCACCAGACATTGAAGTTGCCACTGGAGAAGGTGGTTGACCTTAGAGCCAGGTTGGAGGAATGCTTGAGCAGAGACAAGGTATCTCTCCTTGAGTTACAGCAATTAGTTGGCCATTTAAAATTTGCCTGTAAGGCAGTTACGCCTGGGAGGGCTTTCCTTAGGCAGCTGTGTGATGCTATGGGGAACTTGTGATTGCCCCATCATCGCTTGCGAATTACCAAAGGGATGCGGGAGGATTTATTAGTGTGGAAGGAATTCCTTGCCACTTTTAATGGGGTGACATTCTGGAGGGAGGATCTGCTGTTAGAAGCTGAACTCCAGGTCACCTCGGATGCCTCCGGGTCCACAGGCTTTGGAGTCTTTTTCAGGGGGCATTGGTGTGCTGACCAATGGCCCGCAGATTGGGTAGCCCAGGGATAGTCCAAGGACCTTACATTTTTGGAGTTCTTTCCCTTGTTAGTGGCCATGTGTCTTTGGGGATCACAATTGGCCAACCAAGCTGTCTACTTTTGGTGTGACAATTTGGCTGTAGTGCACGTGGTCAACACCATGGCATCCAGATCCCCCAGGGTGATGAGGCTGGTGAGGGCCTTTACACTGAAATGTTTACAGAAGAACATTTTGTTTAGGGCCAGACACGTTCCAGGCATTGACAATGGTGTGGCAGATGCTTTGTCTCGCCAACAGATGGAACGATTCTGGCAGCTTGCCCCCTGGGCCGACAGGCGGCCGGCAAGGATGCCCCAGGATCTGTGGGAGCTTGGACGGCAGAAGTAAATAGAGCAATCCAGCTGTCCATTGCCCCCAGTACACGCCGAGCCTACGACCGTGCGGTAGGGCAGTTGTTCCAGTTCAGGGCGTCGGTGGGGCTCCAGCAGTCGTGGCCCATCCCGCCCGAGCACCTGATGCACTTTTGTGTAGTGCAACGGGGGCGGGGACTTGCTGTCAAGTCTATCAGGCGTCAGCTGGCTGCATTGGCCTTTGCCAGCAAAGCACGTGGATTACCTGAATTCACAGGTGCTGTCAGGATTCGTAAGATGCTGGAAGGCTGGGCCAGGGAAATAAAAACGCCAAGTGACCTGAGGCAGCCCATCTCCCCATCAGTGCTGAAGGGCATGGGGTCAGTGTGGGCGGAAGTCTGCTCATCCGTTTTTGAACGGAAGCTTTTCCATGCTGCTGCCTTAATGGCATTTTTCAGGGACCTGCGAGTAAGTGAGCTGGTGGCCTCATCGTATACAGACGCATCTGGATGGGCCTTGAATGCCCAGGACATTAAATTTGTCGGGGATAAAGTCTCCATTGGGATCAGAAGGTCCAAAACAGACCAGCGGCAGCGGGGGACCACCTTGCTTTTGGGCCCCTGCTCTGAGCAGGAGCTGTGCCCTGTTAAGGCCCTCAAGGAATATGTCACGCTTTGTGGGAATGCCCAAGGGGTCTTACTCCGCCATGAAGATCATGCCCCTTTGACTAAATATCAATTCTGGGCTGTGACAGAGAGGGCACTTAAGAAAATTGGCTTGTCGGGGGTCAAATTCGGAACCCATTCCTTCCGGATTGGTGCGGCCTCCACAGCAGCTGCTTTGGGATACCCTCAGCAGGCGATTCAGAGAGTGGGCAGGTGGCGGTCAAGGGCGTTTTGGTCCTATGTCCGGCCCCTGCAGCAGTTCTAACTGGCGAACTAATTACTCTTTCCTCAGGTGCCGTGACGGGCCAGGCGAGGAAAAGAATACTGATTTGTGGCCACAGCATGGTGTTCTGGGCAGCCAATCAAGTCAAGAGCAAGCCGATTGGATCCCAGCTGGGATTCAGTGCTGTGGCCACGGTGGAGTGGCAGGGCCGGCGTGGCCTCAAGTGGCCTGGCCTGCTGCCTCTCCTGTTTAGAGGATGGACGGAGCCTCCCCCACACATTGTGGTCATTCACCTGGGGGGTAATGACCTTGGGCTGGTACAGGGCAAGGCCCTGTCGATGCAGGTAGCTGTAGACCTGGAATACATAAGCAGCCGATGGCCGGGCGTGCTTATAGTATGGTCGGAGATGCTACAATGACGGATTTGGCGGGAGGCCTTAGATCCCAGGGCAATTGAGAGGGACCGGCGCAAGGCTAACCACGCCATTAAGAGGTCTTTGGGGCAAGGCTTGGGCATTTATCTGCCACTCCCCAAGATAAGGGCCGAATTTGCCCACCTCTACAGAGGAGATGGTGTCCATCTGTCACCTGAGGGCAATGTTATCTTTTTAGATGACCTGCGGCAAGGGCTTCGGGTGGCTCTAGGCCACCTGTGGGGCGTGAGGGTCTAAGCAGAGGCTTGACCCTTGCAGTGGCAGGAGATTTTGGGAAAAGGGTGTGGGCCGGTGAGCCCCTGTGGCATTCCTCAAGGTTGGGGAACAGGGTCTGCCATTAGGGCGGTATGCTTGTGGTGGCTACCATCAGGAGGGGCAGATGCCTGAGGGGATCCCCTGGCACAAGGCCTAACCTCATGCTAGTCAGCTGGGGTGCAACAGGTCCTTGAGTGGGGATCCTATGGCCTAGCTGGCTGGGTTGCAGCCATTCATGAGATGGCCTACACCCGGGGCATTGGGGCTCGCCCAGACAGGCAAGGTGGTAGTCAGTGAGCTGACCCCAGGGCTTCACCTGTACCGCTTCCCATAGCTCTTGCCATGTTTATCTTTATGGTCAATTAATAAATGGCCCTTTAATCCAAGCCTGTGTATGTCTCTTTCTTCCGGCTGGGGTTGCAAGCCGGCTCTCCCGGCCGTGGCAGAACGCCACTCAGGCTGGGAGCCGCCCTTTGCGGCCCCGCCTGGTGAAGGAGACAGGCTCCCTTCCCAGGCATCCGGGGCTTTGCTGGGAAGGGCGGAGCCAAGAGCCATTTCGCGTTGGCTCCGCTCTCCCAGCCTCAGTGTTTAAAGTCGCTCGGCCCACCCACCTCACCCTGTTTAGTGCAGGAATAGCCAGCTGCTGAGTCCAGAGCCAGAGAGGAATTTTTCCCTCTTTTCCCTGATTGGCTTTTGGGAAGGGTTTTTTTTCGCCTACCTTGCACTAATGGCAGTGTTCTGAGTTAATCTTCGTTCTTCTGTGCCTCCACACATGGGACTGCGCAGGCACAGGCCAGCCACCGGAAAATTTCTTCATCGCTTCCATAGCTCCGAAGGGGCCGTTTGTCGCGTGCCTCAGCGACCGTTTCCCGCCCAAATGGTCACAAGTCCTTCCAGCGACCAACGGCCCCTTCCCTCAGTTCTCTTCTTGCCGTCGCTTGGAGAGAACTTCTGCTTTGCAGCTCCGTGCTTTTGTGATTGATCTAGTGATTGTTTTGGTTTTGACTTCGGACTTCGGACTTGACTATTCTTCTTCTAGCTGATTTGGATCTTGACTGGACTCGGTAAATATAAACTCGGACTGTTTTTGACGACGCCTTCTGCCTGACCCTAATATGGCCTCAAAAGCCTTATTCAAGCACTGCATTCAGTGCCACACAAAAATGGCCCAGACCGATGGCCATGATCTGTGTTTATTTTGCCTGGGGGAGACCCACAACGTTCCAGCATGCAAGATCTGCCAGAAATTTACCCACAAGGCCCGGCAGGAGCGTCAGGCCCGTTTGAACTCCTCCTTGTGGCGAAGGGTGATGTACGAGGGTACTCCGTTGCCCTCCCCTAAGGCCGGCCCTAGCCCCTCTGCTGAACGGCGATCACGAACGGGCTCAGTGGCATCCATGAAGTCGGCGTCAAAATCTCGGCTGACGAGTGCTACGGTGTCGAGAGCAGCCTCTCCAGCGCAGAGGTCGGTGAGACCGCCCCAAAGCCTTTTGTGGCTCACTCGGATCCGAAGGTGTCAGGGTCGGAACTGAAGAGTGCAGATCCGAGGCTGTCGGTGGAACTGACGGCTGTTGCGGCACTGAGATATCAGCACGCCTCCGGGAAGTCGACCCCCAGGAAAGTGTCGGATCTGAGGTCGGGATCGAGCAAGAGGCCGACCGCTGAGAGAGCTTTGGTTCCGAGGGCCTCTTCTGAGCCTCCTTCCAAGAAGCCGAAGAAGGCTACGTGTTGGCGCTCTCGGTCACCACATCGGGCTTCGACTGAGGAAGTAGTGATGGTGGTTCCTCGCACGCCTTCCCCTCACCTGGACTCGCCAGTTCCAGAAGAGGTGCCGGATCCGGGGGCTTTCATTGTGATCCCTAGTGATCGTTCTCCAGTCGTGGATCCGAGCCCTTCTGCCCACCGTCGGAGCCAACCGTCGCCAGCTCCAGCTATTCTTGTGTCTCCGGCATCTTCCGTGCAGTCAGCACTGTTCGGAAGCGGGGAGCGTCGGTTCCAGGCATTCCCTGGAGTCTCGGCATCGACAGGCCTCGTACATCCCTCCGGCCTACCACTGCCAATGGAAGGGGGCCCCTGCTGGGTTTGAGTACTCGGAACTGAGGCCATCCACCTCGAGGCAGGGTTGGCTGCCTCCTCCCTTCCAAGGAGAAGAGTCGGTGCTTGGTTCTGATGAGGAGGAAGCTGAGAGTGTCGGGGACTACAGATCGGAGTCGTGGTTGGAGCCTTCCCCAGACGACAATGTGGCGCCCAGTACCAGCTCCCCTTATGAGGATCTTCGGATCTACGCAGATCAGATGGCTCGCATGGCACAGGCGTTGGAGATGGATATTTCCTCGGCCATGCCGCAGACTAAAGACAAGCTCCTGCGTCGGATCTACGGAGACAACCCTGCTATGGTGGGCTTCCCCATGCTGGAAGGTGTTGAAGAAATAGTGGAGAAGGTGTGGAAGATGCCCTGTGACCAGCCAGCTACATCTAAAAGAATTGAACAGATGTACAAAATCAAGCAGGGCACCTGGCAATCGTTGGTGAGACACCCTCCACCCTCCTCATTGGTTGCTGAGGAGATCCAGCCTCGTCGGTCGGGCCCCTCTTACGCACCCCCAGACAAAGAGGGCAGGAGGATCGATGCCATGGGCAGGCGCCAGTATTCCATCTCCTCCTTGGGCCTTAGGATAGCCAACTACCAGACCAACATGGCTGGCTATCAATTATATCTTTGGGAGAAGCTGGCTTCTTACGTCGGGGATTTGCCTGCTGACAAGAAGACGGTGGTGTCCCTGCTGCAGACAGAAGCCATCCGTCTTTCCAAGCAGCAGATGAATGCTGGGAGCCACGCTGCTGACACTGCTGCACATGGAATGGCTTCAGCTGTGGTCCTCAGACGCCACTCTTGGCTCAGGTCGACGGCTCTCTCTCAGGAAGTGAGGTCAAGAATCGAGGGCCTGCCTTTTGAAGGGGACTCTTTGTTCTCCAAAATGACTGATGAGGCGCTGAAGAAAAAGAAAGAGGACAGGCAGACTGCCCGGTCGTTAGGATTGACCTCAGCGGACAAATCTGCTTCCAGACCACGGTACGCTGCAAGGTACAATCCGTACCAATATCAGGGCAGGTACCAGCAGCGGCCCTATTACCAGCAGTACCCTGCCTACTCTCAGCGCCACTACACTCCTGCACAACAGCCCAGGAGGCGTAAACCCTTTAAGCCCCGCACGCCTCAGCCCCCGGCCCAGCAGAAAGATCAGCAGGGGCCTGGGAGGCAGTACTGACGGGGTGATCCAGCCGCATCCTTGAACTTTTCAGACAGGCTGAAGCCTTTCCTGTTTGACTGGGAGTTGATAACATCTGACTCATGGGTCTTAACGATTGTTGATAAAGGATACGGGCTGGAATTCTTGGAACTGCCTAGGTGTAGCTCACCCCTAACGGCTGTAAATAATACCATGGCCGAGCTGGATGCAGAAATAGTGTCGCTCTTGGCCAAGGGTGCTGTGGAAGAGATGGCCTATGACGAATCTGGGAAAGGTTTCTTTTCTCGGTTCTTCTTGGTCCCCAAGAAGGATGGGGGTTTACGCCCCATTCTAGACTTAAGGGGCCTTAATGCCTTTCTAAGGATGACTGAGTTCAAAATGGTCACACTGTCAGCTGTAATCGCCTTGCTAAGGAAAGGGGATTGGTTTGCTGTCCTCGATTTGAAGGACGCCTATTTCCATGTGGGAATACGAGAGGAGCACAGGAAATACCTGAGCTTCATTTACCAGTGAAGGGTGTTCCGTTATAAGGTGCTTCCCTTCGGTCTATCCACGGCGCCACGGGTATTTACCAAGTGTGTGGCTCCTGTGGTCTCCTTCCTTCGGGAGGAGGGCTGTGCCATCTTTCCCTACCTTGATGACTGGCTCATTGTGGCGGATTCAGAGGCTAAGCTGTTGCAAGATGTGGAATTAGTACTGAACACTTGCAAACGCTTGGGGCTTCTGGTAAATTTTGATAAATCAAAACTGGTGCCCAACCGTAAGGTCTCCTATATTGGGGCAATTTTAGATTCTGTAGAGGGTAAGGCACTGCTCCCCCTTGAGAGGGCTAAATCTCTGAAGGGTCTGGTATCCATGTTTACACGGAACCGTTTCCAATCTGTTCGCACCATCCAGTGTTTATTGGGGCATATGGCAGCGGCCACCTCTGTGGTCCCCTTTGCTAGACTGCGTATGCGCCCGCTTCAGAATTGGTTCATGAGGAGGTATGATGCCTTACGTCATCCTCCGTCTCTCAAGTTGTCCATACCTAGGGCTATCCTATCCTCCCTTGATTGGTGGATGTCAGATGACAACTTGTTTAAAGGGACCCTGTTTGGTTACCAGCATCCTGAGGTTACAGTGACCACTGATGCGTCCCTAGTAGGATGGGGTGCTTACTGTGGTACTGCATGTGTACAAGATGTTTGGACAGAATGGGAAAAGAACCTGCACATTAATGTACTTGAGTTAAGGGCTATTCGTTTTGCACTTGTGTCCTTTACAGCACTTCTACAAAACCGTCAGGTGTTGGTGCAGACGGACAACACGACTGCCATGTATTACCTAAACCAGCAAGGGGGCACAGCATCTATGATTCTCTGCAGGGAGGCCACGCTCGTTTGGCACTGGGCGATCCAGAATGGTGTGATGCTTCGGGCTATACACGTAGCGGGATCAGACAACGTTCGGGCAGATGCCCTGAGCAGGGTGCACATGTTGGACCACGAGTGGGAATTGAGCGCAGAGTACATTGGGCCGATCTTCCAAATGTGGGGGCAACCGGACATAGATTTGTTCGCAACTTCAGCAAACACCAAGGCCCAGATATTTTGTTCAAGGGCAGGGAGCGACCCCCTCTCTATTGGGGATGCCTTCCAGTTTACGTGGACCCACAGGTTGCACTATATGTTTCCACCATTCCCACTAGTACCGAGGGTGCTGGGCAAAATAGAAAACGACAATGCAGATTGCATTCTAGTGGCACCCTTCTGGCCGAGACAAGTGTGGTTCCCCAAACTACTGCAGATGTCCAATCGGACATATGTGAGTCTGCCTCCCCAGCAGGATCTCCTGCAGAACGGGAACCTGCTCCACCACGAACCAAAAAAGCTGCACTTGACTGTCTGGCGGATCCTACCCTGCCTGTAGTGTTCTCAGAGCAGGTGGAGAAAGTCTTGCTGAACGCTAGGAAGCCGTCCACTAGACGAGCCTATGAGGCTAAGTGGCGTAGGTTTGAGGCTTGGGCACTTGCTAAGGAAGTGGTGCCTACCAGTAGCCCCCTAGGGCTCATATTTGACTACCTATGTCAGCTGAGGGACCAAGGGTTGAAAGTTACCTCCCTCAAAGTCCATCTTGCTGCTATTTCCGCCTTTCATGATCGAGTAGATGGTAGCACAGTGCTTTCACACTGTAAATCTCGTCAGTTCCTGAAGGGGATGTTTAATCTTTACCCGTCTGTGTTACCTCCTGTGCCTCAATGGTCTCTGTCCCTGGTGCTGTCGAGGCTGATGTTGCCTCCGTTTGAACTTTTAGCCACATGCCCTTTGGACTTGTTGTCCTACAAGGTAGCATTCTTGATGGCTGTAACATCTGCCAGGAGAGTTAGTGAGTTGTCAGCACTTAGGGCTGACCCGCCCTTCCTTCTATTCCATAAGAATAGGGTGGTCCTGCGACCATGCCTCAAGTTCCTGCCAAAGGTGGTGTCTGCCTTTCACCTGTCGCAGGATATTACGCTGCCTGCATTTTTTCCACAGCCATCTTCCAAAGGGGAAAGGGCCCTTCATACCTTAGACTTAAGAAGAGCCTTGGCTTTCTACTTGGATAGGACAAGTGAATTCTGTAATAGCCCTCACTTGTTTGTCTGTTTTGGAGCCAAGGACAAGGGTCACAGGGCATCTTCACAGACCCTGTCATGGTGGATTGTATCGGCCATTAGTAAGGCCTATTCTCTGGCTGGGATGGTTTGCCCACTGCAGGTCAGAGCCCATTCCACACGGTCTCAAGCAGCCTCTTCAGCACTCATCAGGGGTGTGCCGCTGGTTAATATCTGTAAGGCAGCTACGTGGTCCTCTGCTGACACGTTTGTTAAACACTATGCTATGGATGTCAATGCAGAGCAAGAGGTTTCTGTAGCCAAAGCTGTCCTCCACTCCCTGTTTTCCTAAGGGGATACTGGAGGGTATTATTGTAATAACTGACAATGACACTTTGTGTATATATGTATATATATTTATTGAACAAGTTGAATGTTACTGAACAATGATTTATTTATCTCTTGGTCCTGGTACTTAGGCTGGTGTTGTATAATAAAATTGAGTTGGATTTCACCCCACCTTCATTATTGTGTGAAGCTTGGTACTCTCCCATGTGTGGAGGCACAGAAGAACGAAGATGAAAACAGGGTTAACATACCTGTAACTTATGTTCATCGAGATCTTCTGTGCTGACACACATCCCTCCCTCCTGCCCCGCTGTGAATTCCAATGCAGAATAACAATAGGTATGATAACAATAATGAGAATTGGTGATTTGAAAGGTTATGCCTATATGTATTGGATGGCGGTGGCAAGGGAGAACTGAGGGAAGGGGCCGTTGGTCGCTGGAAGGACATGTGACCGTTTGGGCGGGAAACGGTCGCTGAGGCGTGCGACAAACGGCCCCTTCGGAGCTATGGAAGCGATGAAGAAATTTTCCGGCGGCTGGCCTGCGCCTGCGTGGTCCCATGTGTGTCAGCACAGAAGAACTCGATGAACATAAGTTACAGGTATGTTAACCCTGTTTTATGTTGGGTTGCGCTGTTAGTTAGTAGTTGGCAGGAGATTTTGGGAATAGGGTGCGGGCCGGTGAGCCCCTGTGGCATTTCTCAAGGTTGGGGAACAGGGTCTGCCATTAGGGCGGTATGCTTGTGGCGGCTACCGTCAGGGGGGGCAGATGCCTGAGGGGATCCCCTGGCACAAGGCCTAACCTCATGCTAGTCAGCTGGGGCACAACAGATGCTTGAGTGGGGATCCTATGGCCTAGCTGGCCGGGTTGCAGCCATTCGTGAGATGGCCTACACCTGGGGCATTGGGGCTTGCCCAGACAGGCAAGGCGGTGGTCAGTGAGCTGACCCCAGGGCTTGACCTGTACCGCTTAGTTAGCTCTTGCCGTGTTTATCTTTATGGTCAATTAATAAATGGCCCTTTAATCCAAGCCTGTGTCTGTCTCTTTCTTCCGGCTGGGGTTGCAAAATTTGGGCTTCGCCTTCAAATGCATCAAAAATTTTGTGTATTAGATATCAATATTATAAAATATTTTCAAATTGGTATTTGACACCATCTAAGCTTAAATTAATTTTTAAAACTGCTAGCCCATATTGTTGAAGGAAATGTAAAATGAAAGGAACTCCCTATCATATCTGGTGGGAATGCATGGTTATTCAAGTCTTTTGGAGGGAAATTTATGAGGAGATTATAAAGATTGTTAAGGTCTCTTTTCCTAATAACATTAAAGTGATATTATTTGATATTTGGAATGATTGTAGGTTGATAAAAGAATATATAATTTTGATTTCAATATTATTGGCAGCTGTAAGGTTATTAATAGCTAAACACTAGAAATCAGATACACCACCTACGAAGATGCAATGGTACAATAAAATATGGGAGATGTATGTAATGGGTAGAGTAACCAACAATTCCTTTTTTGAGGAAAATGTCATAAATATGTGGAAAGCTAGTCATGAAGAGGGGTGGAATATGGTACTAGAATATCTAGAGTGTAATAATATTATCCCAAATAGGAAGGATTATGGTGTGTTTTTGAATTAATTGAATTTAGATATTTTTTATTTCCCCTTTGCTTTCAATTTTTTAATTTTAAGTTTTTAAAAAGATATTATGGGTATTGGAGTATTGTACATTTTGAGTGTTTTGTTTTGGTTAATCAATACAAGTTTATTCAAAAAAATAAATAAAACCATTAAACTACCAAAAAAAATTAACATGGCTTCTACAAAGGGAAGTCCTGCCTGCCTCACTAATCTCTTGGAGATCTTTGAGCATGCATCAGCCAGAACGCAGATGAAAGCAATCCAGTAGACATCATATACTTGGATTTCTGAAAGGCTTTTGACACAGTCCCTCATCAAAGTCTCATGAGTAAGCTTAGCAATCATGGGATAAAAGGACTGTTCTTTCTGAGATTCAAACAAATCTTGGAGTTGTTGTGTGGAAATGAAAATGTCCACCCAATGTGTGGCAACAATGGAAAAAGCAAAATCCTTGCGAAGTATTATTACAGAAGGGTTTGAAAATAAAATGGCCCCAGTTTTACTGGTGCTCCTTACCTTTCCAATATCGCTCATGAGCCTTACAGATGGGTATTCTCCAGAGCCCAATTTGAGACACTTCCTTCTGCCGTATTTCAGGGTAAATTTGCTCGTGTGCCAATGCATGAACTCTTATACCCATGTATGACTAACATGGTGGAATCGGTCACTCATGTTCTCTTATTCTGTGAACTATATCAAGAGGAGAGGGCTTGTCTTATACTGCCTCTCTTGTCTAAATTTAACCCCTTGCAGTCCTATCTCTACTTTAGACCAGAAATCTTGCGCAATTTCCTTTTAGAAGACACTCAGAGCTCAGTGACTTATGCCGTGGCCAGATTTTGTTCTTTAGCCATTAGAAAATGTAGACTCCTTTTAGCTGAAAATGCGGTATAATTGCTTTTGCAATTTTTTCTTAACTCTCTTTTATCTTCATTGTTTTTATTTCATCAATTCTTCCATCACTAATGCTCTGATCTTATTGTTATGTCCTGATGTAATAACTTATTTTTTTATCGGAGATTTGTTTTGTTTTACTGGCTTTTGCTGAAATAAATGACTGACTGATTGATAATGTATAAAGTTATGGTACAGCCTCATTTGGAATATTGTATGCAGTTCTGGTCACTGATGTCAAAAAAAGACATTGCAGAACAGGAAAAAATACAAAGGAGGGCAACCAAGATGATTAACAGGTTGGGGTAGCTTTCTTGTGAGGAGATCTGGAATGTTTCAGTTTAGCGAAAGATGGCTAAGGGGAGACATGATGCTTACAAAATTATGAAGTGGAGAAAGTGGATATAGGAAGCCTTTTCTCCCTCTCTCATAATAGTTGGATTTGGGGGCACTCAAATTATTGGGTAATCAGTTCAGAACAGACAAAACTTCTTTACTCAATGAATAAGTAACCATGGAAGGGAGGTAGTGATGGCCACAAACATACGTTGCTTCCTTTTGAACCCCACTTGCAAATCTTTCCCTCACTGCTGTACAGCTGAGGCTTTAGGAGCTTGAAAGGGAGGAACCAGATGCCTGAGCGACTGGGTTCCAGCCATGTGCCTGGATGGCTCACACCCAGGGCAGAGAGGCTCGCCCAGACATGTCAAGGCGGAGGTCCAGGTGGGACCCCAGGGCTTGACCTGTACCGCTAGTCAGTCCTTGCTGCAGTTTGGTTGATGTTATGTTAATAAAGTGGCCCTTAGTTCCAAGCCTGGTGTCTGTCTCTTCATTCCGACTAGGATGGCAATACATTGCCTGATTCAGACATCACAATACAGTAGAGTTAGGCAAACCAGGAAAAAGAGGAAATTAGTGTTGGGAATCGGGAGTCTGCAGCACACTGTTTATCTTCCAAATCAAAGTGATTTGAGCTGCAGAGTGCTTAAGTGTTTCATTTGCAATCCCCCTCCCAGGAAGAACTAAAACTGTTATTACTATGTCATACATATTTTTAATCTTTCTGAATTTCTTATGACCAGCAGCTCAGACAACTTATAAACTACCTGGAAAAAAGAATGAACATTTTAGGGAAATGAATTTACCATAGGAGTATTTTAAATATATGGCATCTAGTAATTTAAGATAGGAAAGATAAGTCTAGACTGGAAAACTTTGAAAGGAAAGATATCCTATTTCTGTGTGAAGTACAGTGCCTTCCATGCTACTAGTGTTTAATTAGAGTTTTGCAACATCACACAAAACTCGAGCAAGAAAACACGATTTTTTTGCGGTTTTGCCGGCATGTTCCGCAACGTCCCGGCTTCAGGTAAGCCGTGCGGAATCGGCCATAGAAAGAAACAAGAAAAGCTCAGTATAACTCTAATCCTAAACATGCTTATCTGGATGTGAATCCTGTTGATTTTACTAAACATTTCTTCTGAGGTCCTGTTCCATATGCCACACCACCTCTCTTTTAGTGGTGAGTTGTGTAGCCACCAGAGAAGGACTTCATCGGTTGTGGTGCCTCACTTATGCAACTCCTCTACCATATCTATTTGCATGCCTCTATTCCTAGATTAGTTGCTTTGGAATTTTGCTGCTGCAGTTTCTGTTCCTTTTATTTCTCACATAGTTTGTATTGCTATAAAGTTGGGACATTTGATGGTCATTTATGCTGTGGTTTATATTTTAATATCATTCTTTTCTAGATTTATTGTATTTTCACAATAGTTTAAACAACCATGAGCACTTTGGTTCTTAGTGTAACTGTAGATCATTGCTCTCTATAGAAAACTCTTTTAATAATATGCAGTATGCAGTTATTTCAAACACAGATGAGAACAGCTAATTTCTGTAAAGAGGCTAAAGCAATAAACATGAAAGAAGTATAATCCAAACATGCTTAAAGTTCTGAGGCCTTATATTTTGAAAGTATTTCAAGACTTATATCAAAGAAAAAAAAAACAAGTCAGTACTCCCCCCTTCCTTTGGGTTATTATGTCTTTCTTCGCTTCTCTGCACTTGTGTGGGAAATTGTTTTGGCTGTAATATAAGAAATAGGTACTGCTCAGTTGCTCTTAGTGTAACACCTACTGTGAAGTTTAACAGAACTTTTAACAGTTTGTTTAGTAGTGGCGGAGGAACTAATGTGGCCCTTGTGTGTTGTCAGTGACCCTTCTCATGTTGGCAGCTGGAACTAAAAACATACTGGCCTAGAGAGAGATGCTTGGTTCCACTGTGCCCTTACATCTTCAAATATTGTAGAAACACTGGAAGACGCAATATCAGTTGTGTTCTTCTTGTTGTCTCAGCTCTGACAAACATCTGTGATAATGGACAGAAGCTGTTTAACACAGTGTGGTCTCCAATATTAGATATTGCTGTACTCCTAGATAGAAGTGGACATTGTCCAGGCTAACTAATGTGAGGTATTGCTGTTTGTGTTTCAAGAGTCCTTGGGGTTACCCATGAGCAGAGTTTCATTCTAGCCTTGGTGCATATAAAACAATATCCATATACTGTATTTACTCAAAAAGAAGACAATCTGTATACTAAAAAAAATTGGACGTAACAGTAACTTGTATGTAAATGTAAGACAGCACCTTCCTTTTTTATGGCATATCTGGAAAAAAACTAGTCTTGCATTGGAGCACATACAGTATGTGTTCACAATATCTGATTTGTGCAGTCCCTTCTCTTCTCCCTGGAAATGAAGCAATTCTTCTCACAATTGTTTTAAATCAAGAAAATGAATCATAAGACAGAAAAATCTTACAAAAATGAAAACAAATTTGTTGTTGAAGTACACGTATTAATTATATATTGCAGTCTTTAAAATGGCAGCATTATTACAGGAGCTTGTAGGGACACACTTTGATAGTCCTACATACATTAAAAGTTCTGTTATGTGGGTCATGCAGGTTTCTTTAATAATGCTTCATACTGTTCTCTAAGGATGGTTCTGTGAACAGGTTTTCTCTTGCCTTGGGTGCTTGGGTGGAGGTCTCCCATCCAGTTACTAACCAAGGCCAACCCCCGCTTAGCTTCCCAAATCTGATGAGATCAGGCTTGCCTGGGCTATCCAGATCAGTAATAAGAATCAGAGCCCCATTTCATACTTTGTACATTGTACATGACATCAGATCATAAGTAGTGTGGCATTCCAGTTGAGTACGTCCAAGCTACAGGAATTTTTTTAAGCTCTTGTCCTTTTGTATATAACACAACCTGGCAGACCTGGCAGAAATGTCCACAAAAAGTTACTTGCTTTCTGACACAGAACAATGTTAATCATTTCCTTCAGGCTACATAATTTCTATACAGCATTCCTGCCTGGTAGTTGCTAAGAATCAAATGTGGTCTCATATAACAAGCTATTTACAAACCTGATATAATTTATACCAGCCCTTTCTCAGTCACTAGCAGAAACTACTAGAAATGTGTAATCTCTAGGAACACAATGTTTAATTGATTTATTTATTGGTTAGTTGCCTTTCAGTTATTAAACATGCTACCAAATTAATTAGGTAGTATTTTTATAAGTGCAGACAGCAAGTTCCATCATTCCCTTTTCCCTTGTGCACAGAACACAGTATCCCCTCTTAGTTGGTGCCTTCTACAATGTGCATGAATCATTACTGAGTATCTGGGAATGGTCAGCTCAATCTTAAGGAACGGTCTACTTCGTGAGGAAATGGGGGAAACACCTCTTCCAGAATTACATCTGCTACTTGATTGCACTGTAGGATACCATACATAGGCACTAGAATTATCCTCATTGGAAGGGCTGGTTTTTCAGGTCTCCTGCAAATGACACCCCTATAGCCCATCTTGGCTTTTCCTACACTTCCTTGATGAGTGAGATCTCCATTGTTCTTCCCCAGTGTCCTTTTCTGGTGATATTCACAGCAGCTATGGAGAGGGAGAGGATGTATTAGTTATTGTCCCTGTCTGGAAAGGCACCATAGCAACAGCAGAGGGATGTGCAATACGCACAAAAATATGCATGGATCTCTGTTGGTGCTGAAAAGACCAGCAAAGAGGGACAGTATGCCAGTGAGGAGAAACTTTACAGACATGAATTTAACTTGTTTGGGTGAAATCCTGATTGTAGAAATACACCTAAATATTGTGCCACTGTGTTCCAATCCATTTTAAGCTGATAATGGACTGTTAAGATTTTTAAAGTATGATTTGCCTTCAGAACTATTGTTATTATTTATTGCAATTGTTTGCAGATGTAACTGAATGATTACAATTCTATAATTCATGCAATTAATCAACTAAGATTTCTTTAATTATGTGGGGCCCTATATGGGCCACATAATGATCAAATTCCCTTCCTCATTCCATAAGGAAGCCTCTCCTAATTTGAGAATCATTGCATTGATTCTCTTGTGTGGTGGTTCCCATGTTAACTTTTAGAGCTGTAAAAGTTTTTCATCTCCATTATGTAGTCCAGAGGCATTTTTATCCAGAGGCAAGCTAAGGACTCTGCCTTGTGAGTTGGATTTTAGGGTAATATTATGCGTGATGCAGTGAGAAAGGCAAATCTGACCCAAGGGGCACAGACCACTAGGAAGTTCTCCTGTATAAATCCTGTTGAAATAAGAGCTATAAAGAGGATTTCAGTGAGCCAGTTCCATAAAAACTTACCTGCCATTAATGACTGCACACCCGTCTGTTTCACAATTATGTATGCCCTGAAGAGCCATAAGTAGTGACTAGACATGGGCAAGAACAGCATTACGAATGCAAAAAAAGCCCACAAACAGCATATTCAGCTGTTCGCAAACATGCTGTTTGTGAGGCCCCATTCCAAATGAACAGGTGGTCGTTGGAAGCCTCATTCATTGCTGTTTGTTGCTGTTCGTCAAGCCAGACAGTCTGGGACCTGCAACCAATTCCCATGGCAACTCAGGCAGGGATTGTCTGAACTCCTGCTGTTGCCCTGGAAACCTGGAATCAAAGAGGAGTTTAAATGCCCGTTTCCGTGCTGCTGTTCAGTGGCAAGGGGCATTTAAACCCCTGAATCAGCTGCTCATCAGGAGCTTCCCCTATGAGCAGCTGAGTGCCAGCTGCCCCTCTCCTGGTGTGAGAGGGATGGGGAGAATCACTCCACCCTTCTTAGGGCCGGGAGAGCCAGAGCCACATGACTTCTTCTGCCCGGTGCAAGAGGGACAGGGAGAATCTTCCTGCCCTGCTCGCATGGGGCAGGAGCAGCCACAGGGTGCTGGCCCTGCTGGATGCAAGCCGGACAGGGAGAATCTCTCTGCCCCGCTCGCACGGGACAGGAGCAGCCCCAGGGTGCTGGCCCTGTTGGGTGCGAGCAGGACAGGAGGAATCTCCCCGCCCTGCTTGCATGGGGCAGGAGCAGCCCTGGGACGCTGACCCTGCTGGGTGCGAGCGGGACAGGGAGAATCTCCCTGCCCCACTCGCACAGGGCAGAAGCAGCCTGGCAGCGCTGGGGTGGGGCAGGGGTGGGTGGGAGCTGGGGTTGTTTAAAGGGCCCTGCCGCTTGGCAGGACAGGGCCCTTTAAACTATCAGCTGGCAGGCGGCAGGGGGGAATCCCCCCTGCCGCCTGCCAGCTGATAGTTTAAAGGGATCTTTAAAGGGACAGGTAAGTGGATTAGAGGGGAGGGGGGCTAATTGGGGGGGCTTTGAGGGTGGGGGTAGGTGGGGGCTGCAGGCCCCCATGAACAATGAACAACGAACATGTTCATGACAGCATCATGTTTGTCAATGTTCGGTGTTTGTGGATGGTAACGAACCATGAACAGACTGTTCGTTTTTTTCACGTTTATGCTCATGTCTATTAGCGACTCTGCTCTTCCTATAAGGTTTTTCTTTCTACAGAAAAGGTTTCTATTCAGGAACTAACAACTTAAATGGACCTAAATTATTATTGGAGGAAGGAATCACATGAGTAATAGTTTCTTAAGCTTTGCTTGTACAAGTGGAATTTTCTTGTAGTTGTATGTCCATAATCTAATGGAAAAAAATCCTCTGAACAGCCATTATTGTAAAATGAAGGGAGCTTTTCTTGCAAAATAGATAATGGTTAGCTAAAACTATTGTTTAGTATCTAACATGTATTTCTGAGTATCTTTGTATAGAAGTGTGTTGTACTTGAACTACATTTCAACTATTTATACTGGTAATACAGTTTGTTGAGAATTGCTGATATCATAGTACATATTTATTTTCCAATAGATTTTTTTAAAAGGTAATATTGAATGTTTCATATTATATTAGCCATATTGTCTGTTCTAGACTTACTACTGCTTTGCATTTACTTTAATTACTGCTTGTTTTTAAGGTATATGAAAACGGCAAAGACACTGGAGAGACTGTTGTTTATTTCAACAAAAAAGAGATGGAAAGTAATTGTGGTAATCAACTCAGTGTTATGTTGGACAGAGTAAGTTAATATATTCACCAGTTAATATATACATTGTATTCTTCCACATGTGTAAGCCATTCAAGTTTTTGTAAAACATAGAGAATGAGTGTAGTGTCCAGGGAAGCTTTATTTGACATCTTCTGTGAACATTGAAACCTGATTGTGTAGCAGAAATACCCCCTCATTGCTGACATATAAGGCTATTAATTACTGTACTATCCTGATATACAATCATTTATATACAGGGAAAGCTCTTGAATTGGTAACTTGTACATCCCCCCCCCATGTTTGATCTCCAGATGGCCACAATTCCATTTACATCCCCCTAGTGCACATATAATTTACATATATTTTAAGGATTCTGTCATTGCATTCACTTTTAAACTAGGCTTCTAGGTCAAGTGACAGTCAGGTCCTATTTATTTGTTTCACTTGTAACAGTATGTTTTGCTACGAATCCTCATATTCTCTATGTATAGCCACATTAGTTTTTTGCAGCTGAAACAGCAAGAGTTTATGGTCCATAAAGACAAAATAAATATTTGTGGCATAAGCTTTTGTGAGTCAGAGTCCATTTTTTTATATATATATACAATTTTAATTTTTTTAGATAGAAATAGGGAATAGAAAGTAGAGGGAAGGGGGATAGAAAGGAAAGAAAGAACGAAAAAAGAAGTTACATATCTATTACATTGCACCATTCACTCTAATACATGTCACAGTATTCTGCTAGTTAGCTCTCTGTTTGCAAGTTTTTCCATTTATCTTCTATAATGTCCATAAAGGACCACATCTTAGTTGAAAATTAAATTTCTCCAAACTTATCTTGTATCCATTTGTCATTATAGGTTGTATTGTCCAACTCTTTCAATAAACTCAACAATTTGTCCATTTCAGCTGTCTCAAGTATTTTTTCGACCAGGTTTTCTTGTGTTGGGATAGTTGTCATTTTCCAAAGTCTCGCATATGCAATCCTAGCTGTAATTGTATTCAGCATCAAATGTTTTTGCTCTTTATTGACCAGGACCAATATGTGGTTTAATAAAAAAAGTTCTGGTTTCAAAAGTAGTGGAGTCTTGAGTATCTCTTGTAACATTGTATGTACCATCTTCCAAAACTCCACTGCTTTTTTACATGTCCACCACATATGATAGTAAGATCCCGGTGTCTTCTCACACTTCCAGCAGTTATTTGACATATTTAAGTGGGATTTAGCTAACCTAATTGGGGTTAAGTGCCACCTATAAAACATTTTATATACATTTTCTTTCAGTGAGGCTGATTTTGTCATCTTTAAATTACTTTTCCACATTTGTGACCATTGCTCTAAATCTATTGTATGTCCCACATTCTCAGCCCATTTTATCATAGTATCCTTGACCTCTTCCCCCTGTAATTTTGCCTATATAAGTATAGCATATATTTTCTTTTATCATTTTAACATTAGTACCACATAGTATCACATCAATATTTTCATCCTTTTCATAAAAACCCACTGTTTTATCTTTTTTATATCTGGATTCCAGTTGTGCCTGGCCCCACCATCCCAACTCAATGTCTAGCTCTGCCATTTCTTTTGGATTTTTTAATAGCCCAGCTGGTTTCAGTAAGATCTTGTAGGTCGGAATTTTTCCCTCTTTTTTCAATGAAGGATGTGTAAAAGCTTCAGTTGGGGAAACCCACAAAGGAATTTTCTCATAAAAGGTAGATCTTATTCTTTCCCAGACCAGTATTAGTGCTTTCCTTATCCAGTGATTTTTAAAATATTTATGATTTTCCCATTTTTTATACCAGAGAAACGCGTGCCAGCCCATCAATAGGTCATGTCCTTCCAGGTTTAAAGTCTTTCATTTTCCAAAGTGATCCACTCTCTCAGCCAGGTCAGCACACAAGACTTATAATATAGAAGCTAATCTGGTAGGGCAAAGCCTGCTTTTTCCTTAGTATCTTGTAGGGCTTTCAGCTTGATTCATGGTTTTTTGTTCTGCCAAATAAAAGATTGTACAGCCCGATTAAGGTCTTTAAAGAATACTTGGGGTATTCCTAATGGAATATTTTGAAACAGAAATAGAAATCTTGGGAGAACATTCATTTTTATCACTGCTATTCTTCCTGTCAATGATATCTGAAGATCTTTCCATCTTTCCAGGTCTTTTTTGATTGTTTTTATCAGCATCCCATAATTATCTTCATATAAGGAGCTACATCTGTCAGTCATCCAAATTCCTAAATATTTTATCTTTTTTTCAATTACTAGTTGCGATTTTTGAGTTAATTCTTCCACCTGTCATTTTTGGATGTTTTTAGTAATCAACTTTGTCTTTTGAATATTTATTTTTAATCCTGCCAAAGCTCCATACTCCTTGACTTCCTGCAAGAGCTTCTGTATTGATGTTAAAGGGTCTTCTAAAATAAAAACTAAGTCATCAGCAGATGCTTGTACTTTGTATTCTTCCTTCTTAATTTTGGCTCCTGATCTCGTCTGAGTTTTGGATCTTGTCCATAAGTGGTTCCAGTGTCAGTATAAACGAGAGGAGATAATGGACAACCTTGTCTTGTTCCTTTTTCAATTTCTATCGATTCTGTTAGTTGGCCATTAATTGAGATTCTAGTTCTTTGTTTATCATAAATTCCTTGAATTATTCTGAGAAAATTTTCTCCACACTGCATCTCGTCTAGTTGTTTAAACATGAATTGCCAATTGAAATTGTCAAACGCCTTCTCTGCATCAAGGAACATCAGAGCAATTTGTTTTTCTGGATGAGCCTCGTAATACTCCAAAATGTTTAGTATTTTTCTTATATTATGGCTAGTCTGTTGTCCTTTTAAAAAGCTGGCCTGATCTTGGTGGATCATCTGGTCCATTAGTTTCCTCATTTTCCTTGATAATATAGTTGCAAAGATTTTATAGTATACATTCAGCAGGGAGATTGGTCTATAGTTTTCAATTTCTTTCAAATCTGTTCCAACCTTTGGTATTAAGGATATTGTAGCTTCTTTCCACGTTTCTGGTATGGATTCTGTATCCCATATTTCTTCCATCAGCTTCTTAAAGGGAGGAATTAAGGTTTCTTCAAAGCATTGATAATATTCAGCTGGTATGCCATCTGGGCCTGGAGATTTTCCCTTGTTTTGCTTTTTAAAGGCCTGTATTAGTTCATTCATAGTGATTGGGTCATTTAGAATTTTTCTCTGTTCCTCACAAAATTTCTTCAATCTCATTTTTTTTCAGATAGTCATCTTGTTGCTCTGGTTGGGCAGTCATTTTCCCACAGAGCTTCTTGTAGTAGGATTCAACCACCTTCTTTATTTCTTCCTGAAGAACTTTCTCCTCTCCTTTTTCATCATTCAGTGACATTATTTGTCTTTTGGTATTTTCTTTCCTTAGCTTAGATGCTAGCCATCTTGTAGGCTTGTTTGCATTTTCAAAGTAGTTTAGTTTGGCATATTTAATTTTCTTCTCCATCTCCTCCGTTAACATCAAAGTAAGTTTATGTTGAAGTATCTTTATCTTCATTTTTGAGTTACTGTTTTCAGGAGCATTTTTAAAGTTATCTTCTTTTTTTTGGTTTGGTTCCAATTTTTGATATTCTTTGTGTCTCTCTTTCTTTTTCTAATTGCCAGTCCTCTAAAAAAAGCCTTACTTGCATCCCACACTATGTCTATAGCAGTTTCATTATTTAAGTTTTGTTTAAAATACCATTCAATTTCTTTGGAGATTGTTTCTTTAAATTTTTTGTCTTTTAATAAACTTGTATTTAGTCTCCACCTAAATTGTCTTTTTCCCTCTTTTATCTTTATTAACAGAGGGTTGTGGTCTCCAATCACTTGTGGCAAAATGTCTATTTCTTCCATATCCGCCACTAACGATGTTGAGGCCCCACACATGTCTATTCATGACCATGATTTGTGTCTGTCAGAATAAAAAGTATAATTAGTTGAATTCAAATGTCGTGTTCTCCATAAGTCTACAAGGGCCATTTTTTCAGCCATTTCAAAGAATTTTTTAGGAAGCACTTCCCCTCCTTTTCCCCATTCTTCACATGTTTCCTATCCAGCTTTTTATCCACTACTGCATTGTAGTCTCCCACAATGCATATGCCATTGTATTTCAATTTGGATATTTGCTCTGAAAGTCTTTGAAAGAATTTCTCTTGTTGCTCACTTGGGGCATAAATATTCACTACCAAATTTTTTCTTTGGCCTTTCTGGAGTTCAGTCATTATAATTCTTCCCTGGTCACAGGCATAAATCAATTTTGGGTTCAATCTTCCCTGTATATATGTTACTAAACCTCTCTTTTTAACTTTGTCTGCTGCAATGAATGGGTGTCCCAGGTTCTTACAGTTCAGGAGCATTTCCTCTTTATCTCTGATATGGGTTTCTTGAAGGCATATAATCTCTGCTTTAAATTTTTTCAAGTATGTAAATGTTCTTCTTTTTTGAGGGGAATTCAATCCATTAACATTCATTAAGAGTATTTCTAGAGAGTTGCTGGCCATTACTTCTTGCCTCTCTTACTACCTTGTTTATTTTCTTCTCTGATTTGCTTCCTGGTCTGTACTCCTCCTCTTTCTCCATCTTCTATTTCTGGTTCTGATTCAGACTGTGGGCTTACATTTTCTTCTTCTCCCTTGCATTCCTTGGATTTCTGGCCTGCCATCAAATTCTTTTGATCAAACGCTTGTGCTTTAGGAATTGAGTTGATGTTGAACCTTTGTCCGTTGAAGTTAAAAAGTAGTCCCTCTGGTATCAGCCATCTATATTGTATTACATTTGTGCATAGTAAATCCATCAAAAATCCATATTCCCGTCGCTTCATCCGCACCTCCCATGGGTTATTTCGTAGGACTATCACTTCTTCATCTTGGCACTTCAAGGTAGTGTCTTGTGTTGCTTTAAGAATGTCATCTCTGATTCTGCGTCTGATAAATCTTACATGGATTTCCCATGGTTTTTTGTTCTTTTTTGCATAAGATGAACTTATCCTATAGGGCGTGTCTATCTCTGTTTCCATTTCTTCTGGTTGAATGTTTAGTGCTATTGCCAATAGCCCTGATGCTACCTTTAAGGTATTTTCTTCTTCTTCCTCCTTCACATTCTGCAGACGCAGCATCAATGCTGCTTTCTCCATCTGTAAAGTTATCAGTTTAGTTTCCATCATCAATTGGCTTTTGGATACTTTCTCAATCTTATCTTCATTCTGTTGAGTCTTCTCCTCCACTTTTCGCACCTTAGATGTAAGTTCGGCTGCCTCCTTTTCGGTTTCTCATCTCATTCTGGAACTCCTCAAACCTATCATTCATAGTTTTCATTTGGTCAAGCAACTGGGTCATGCTAGCCTGTATTGTCTGAATTGATGCCTGTGTGGATGTAGGTGTCTGTGCCATAGCTGATGTCACAGATCTGAGGCTTCCAGGGGATGGTTTTTGGCCTTTTTCTTTTTCTTTACCTGACAACAACTTTAAATAAATATCTCCACTCTATTATTTTTACTATCTATCCTCAGCTCAGTAACTTAAAGGAGTCGGGCCCCATTTACCCCACTCCGTCCTTCTACCCGCTTAAGATAGAAGAAAAATATTTTGTTTCATAAACCACAATGTTCCCAAACAGTTCCCTTCCCAGCCAGACAGTATTTAAATATCTTTCTAGGAGAAAAAACACAACATTCTCTCTTGCTGAACCAATTTATGCCCCGGAAGTTACAGTCTTGGGAGATCTTCTTGAAGCTACAAGAGATGGGAGAGGCACTACACTGATTCAATTACTTTGTACTCCATTTTGGGAGTCTCCCCCATAAAGACCAAGAAATAAAAAATAAAGAATGAAGATCCAACCAAATAGAGGTCCAGCCAAACTTCAGTAATAAAAAATCATCCAGAATCCACCATTAAGAAAAAGGAAGGGTGAAAAGGAACAAAAAACACAAAAGCATATATTTATATCCTGGAATGGGAGAAAGAAAAAATATAGGAACCAAAATCACAGAAGGAAAAAGGGAAACAAAACAAAAAAACCAGGCAAACAAAAATCACACTGTAATCCAGAGAGTCTTGATCAGTATCTCAGGGGTCTTTTCTCTTTTTCTGCCAATCCCAAAATCTTTCTAAAAAATGTCAACGTAGATCATATGTTGATGTTACTAAATATCAATTGGTAGAAGTCTATTGAGCCTCTTCTTCTCTTATTTTAAGTGTAGTCTTAATTTATCACTTAGTATAATATAAGCAAAAATCTGTTCTTATGGTACCTTGGATCTTAAGGAATTAGTTTCTTCTCCCCCCCCTCCCCGTGATTCAAACAAGATAAAAAAGAAAAGCACAAAAGGAGAAGGGGGGGAAATACTTGAAATTTCTCTAGGTTGGTGGCCGCTTCAGTTAAGTTGAAAAGAAAAAAAGTTTAGATCTCACCCATACATTTGGAACGTATTAAAAACGTTTGCTGCTGCAGATTCGCGGTGCTTGTCAATTTCACTCGCGCTAGGTTATACAGAGTTCAGGATTCCCAGCTTGTGAGCCACAAGGCTTCTTCTTCACCCTCCACCAAACGAGCAGGCTGGGGGTCGCAAGCTGAGCTGCCACTCCGCCTGGTGCCCCCCACCATGCTCCAGCTTTACCCCCCTCTCTGGGGGGGGGGGACTTTAGAAGCTTGAAAGCCGAGCTTCAAAGGGGGTGCGAGGATCGGGTTTCTGAGCTGAAGCTCAGCAAGCCCGACCGCGCTGCGCCACTTCCCGGAAGTTCTGTGAGTCAGAGTCCGTTTTGGGGGGTCAGCTTGGTCAGGCATCAATTGAAACCCCCAGCCTTGCAGTGTACCCACCACAGGCCAGAGATGTTTGTCTCATCAGCTTCCTTCAGGAATAATTGATGCAAAATTTTTTAGAATCACAGGGTGTTGAGGGTGATCTCCTGCTCTCTAGGATGAACTTCTTCTCTCACTAGAAAAACTGAAAGGAGTGGATCCCTACTAACTTCACACCAGGATTCAAAGGAGTATGAAAGAGTTGAACTCAGCTGCATCTGGTTGTACATGTGTTCATGAGGGCAATATTTGGGGGACACTAGAGGGTATGTTGCCAACATCTCACAATATCTGGTCCTAGCCAGCTATTGGCTAGGTCCTAGCCAGATATATACCGCCCTGGGGATGGGCGGTATATAAATTGAAATATAAATAAAAATAAATAAATTTATATATATCTGGCAAATACAAATACACACATATTTAAAGGTACACATAGAAGTGGGAGAGCTATTACAGATGGCATCCCAAAATGTGTGTCACATTGCAAAGAGCCTTTGAAGTGTCTAATCAGAATAGCTGTGGATGAGTGGTTGAGAGTGGTCCACACATATCTCAGCTGGATTGCTTAGACTTTTGATCTAGATTTCATCTTTGTTCTGAAATGTAATGTGACACACTGTTTTAGAATGCCTAGCCTTCTTGTCTCCCTTCCTAATAATTCCCCCCATCCTCTTTCTGTTTGTGATATGTGTGTGTCTATATGTATTTTTATTATTTTAATCCCCAAAATTAATTGTGTCAGTAAAATATAGTGAAATGGATAAGGACATGAAAATGTTAGATTTGAATTCCTGCTTGGCAAACTGAATTTCACTGCGTATCCAGGGGGAAAATTGGTTCATACATAACACAAAGCCATGATTTTTTATTAAACTATGGTTAGTTTTATGATCTGAATGTTGACTAGTCTGCTAACTGTATTTGTGTGCATGTACAGTGCCATCAAGTCGCAGCTGACTTACGATGATCACATACAGATTTCAAGGCAAGAGACATTAAGAGATGGTTTACCATTGCTTGCCTCTGTATAATAACTAGATTTTCTTGATGGTTTCCCATCCAAGTATTAACTAGGGCTGACCAAGCTTAGCTTCTGAGATTTGATGAGATCGGGCTATCCTGGACCATCCAGGTCAGAGGTTGCTGTATTTAGGATCTGTCAGACCCAAATCTAAACTCATGTTTTTTGTAGGTATGTTAACCATGTTAGATCTTTACTTTCACTTCATATGTGAATGTGGACATCCTGGTTTCCCCCCCTCCCCCCCCCCGGATTTTCCTTTACTCCCCAGCTACAGAAATGCTTTACCAATGTAAAATCAATGAAACCAGCATAAGTCAAGGCAAAACAGAATTTGGGTGATCACTTGTTTGCCAGTTCCACAGCCTAGCATTGTGGGATTTGCATGAGAATTAATTAATATAAAGATTCACTGTGCCATAAGAGAGCAGGGACAGAAATAAAACTGTGTTCCAACTATTCATTTTCTTCATTTAATTGTGATGTTGCTTCTGGAGATAATTTAGTTCTGTGATAAACATAACATTTAAATACTACATTGAACTGTTTCCAAGGGATATACATTATATCAGTCATCCTTAGAATAGCCTGGTTAATTTGGTTATTATTGGCTTTCTTGTATTTCAGATAGGGAGCTGAGACTGTAAGAATTAACAGTTTGCTTGACATCGTATAGTGTGTTAAGGGAAGTATCGGATCATACTTTTAGCCTCTGTGCTCCCCTATTCCTCTGGTTATGAAAAGCAATCACTAGTATTTTTTCTTCCATAAGTGTACTATTCTCTTCCATCAGAAGTATTATCACAGCTCTACCCAACACACTGTGATATGATTGGCTTTGCTGGCATGTCATGGGTGCTAACTATAAACAACAACAGCAGACATTCTTAAAGAGGTTAATAGAGAAATGGAGTAACACCATCAGTAAATTATTGTTGTACACTTTGATTGTTTCTAATAATTGAAATACTTCCTTTCCCCCCGAAGTAGTTAAGATGAATGCTGTGGTTCTTTTTCATATTTATCCTGCTGGTAGGAGGTAATGATATTTGGGGTGTACCACTGGTGCTATAAATACTGTCACAATATGGTCATGTATTTAAAACCTCTGTGATGTGTTCAGTTGCAGAACCTGGCAGAGTATGAAACAATCTGCTGGAAAGAGCTTTCTGAAGGTATAGCAAAGTGACAAATAGGAGGAGCATGTGGACTGAAGTGACTGTGTTTAGATCCATCATTACAATGCCAAGAAATAGCAAATTGACCACAAATTGTGCTGTATAGTCACTTTTGTTACATAACAAGTCTTTTGATTTCAAATTTTCCTTATAAAATGGAACAATATTTTTAAAAAGTCATAACTGTATCAAATGAAATTAGGAGTTGGATTGTAAAATCTCTCACAGAACACATAAGCCATGATCTTGAGCTATTCCACTGAATTTAGCCCTGTTTAGCATTGTTTTCTCTGAAAGCATGGTTTAACCATTTATGTCATGTCTTAGTATACTTTTTTCACAGTGTTGCAATTGTTAATGAGTCTTGTGTTATTGTTTGACCATTAAACACCAATAGCTTGGAAGAAAGGTAGAAGGAAGGATAGTTGTTTTCAACGCTCAACAAGCTCAGTAGAAACACTAACAAAATGCTGCTTCCAATGTGGACCAGGAAAACATAACCTTTATCAACAGAGCTGTTACAGTATGGAGAAGCCAACTGCTTGTTCTGTACAATTGTCACATCTGCTTTCAGTTTATGTGCCAAAGGGTCAGAGCTCAACCATAATCCTGTTGCACCCCCTGCTGGTTAAAAGCCTGTGCTCATTTTGTTTCTTTACACTGAGATAAACATTGTAGTCATTTCACACTTCTCTTAACATTCTATGTGAATTTAATTATCGTTTGTTTGGACATTGCTGGTTATGGAGTACAAACAATTTATTACAGATGTTCCTTTTTTGTTTTTATATTTTCCACTGCCAGGTATTGAACATGATTCACCAAAGGCTCCAGCATTCGGCAAATTTCAAGCCATCAGGCCTCAGTCATTTCCCTACTCAGCTTTTTGATGAGACTGGACAAGAAATTAGAAATCCACTTCTATTGCAGAATGAGCAAAAAATTTGGGTTTCTTATGGTGAAAGTTACAGGTAGGAGCAAAGCATTTAGTGGTATGACTGTCAGCAATCTTTTTGTTGTCAAACTACTGTAAGGGGAAGTTTGATAACCTCCAAGTAAAATCCCTTTTATTTTTATTGTGAATTCCAACAAAATTTCAGAGGTCTTGTTTGAGACAGTGTTGTTTGTGGAATATGACATCTATGTCTCTGACTTTCTGTCTTAATGCCTTGTCATAGTTCTTGATGTCTGCCTGTCAGCACAGCAAGAGGGATTTTTTCATGTCTGAATAGTCACCTTAATGATAGCAGATGGAAACACCACAGGGGGTCCAAGCCCATCACACTGTCATTGTCACAGACTGCCCTGACCTGTTTCCACTCCTCTATTTTTTTTGTCCCTTTTTAAAGGAGAAATGGATGGTAATTGAAAAGGATCTTAAGCAAGATTTATAAAGCTGTAGACAACATGATTCCCTGCTATCGCTCTATGTTTTCAGAAATAAAGTCTTAACCTTTAAAGCACCAGCAATGGGAATGAAAAATAAATTTGTAAAACTTGTAAAGTATGGCCAACTAAAGTTAAAAATGGGAAGCATCTAGGCTGCACTTAGCTAGTTTATTTCAAGCAATGCTAGTATTAGTTCTTATTCCATATCAATGTTATTTACAGAGACAAAAAGAGAATGAGTTTCATAGTTATTTGTATATAAGCCTGTTTTGATTGTGGTGAAGTTTTGCAAAATTAAAACCCCTGTCCTAAAGAATATGTGTGGAAATTGGTGGGATTTGCATCAGTATCATTTAAGTGTATTAGGAAAATATATCAGGATTGATTTATTCATCAGCAAGACAGGGAATTACTCTTTTTATATTGTATTTGTGGTGTAAGATTATCTGTGTTCTAGAATTATATTTGTTTACATTTCATATGGGTAAAAATAGGCATTTTATTTTATGTACATTTGAAATTAAAACATATAAGAAATGTATGAAGTAGTTATTTTTTCAATCATTAATCCATACTGTTCAACATAATATGGAAGATTATTTTATTACTAAAATGACAAGTAAAAGTGCATGATGTTATGGAAAAATCAGGTTTACATTGTTTAGAAAGTATCTTGCAGTGTATATATATATATATATATATATATATATATATATATATATATATATATATATATATATATATATATATATATATATTAGTATCTGAACATAAAAATGACTGTGTAACATATTTTCATGTAACTTATTCAGGCGGTGCTTCTAGCGTGTTTTCATTTAGATGTTTTGCAAAATACCTGAGAAAGGCATCTTAAGTTTTTCATGCAGGCATTCTTTATAGGCAAAGGCGCTTGTCTACTACCTGCATACATTCCATCTGTGATTACTCACAAACTGGTAGTGGTTCTCATAGAATATACCTCCTGTGATTACTTAGGAAACTAAACTAGGAAGTATCATGTGTTCTTAAAGTTGAGAGACTTATAAAGATGTTTTAATTGGTCAACAAGAGTGAAAACAAAAAATAAATTCTTTTCAGTTTTACTGATAAGAATTTTATTTGTTTTTAAAATTATAGAACTAGATTTCTGCAATTTATTTTCTGATGTTTCTCTCCAGTTTCATGAACTGGCTGTATTATAATAATTTGGTTGAAAAATGTATTTAAATGAAAATAATTTGGATAAAAAATGTTCCTTGGTAAAACACCAGCTTTTATTCTGCCAGAACAGTTGCAAATGCAAAATGGTGTGGATTAATACAGAAAAAAAGCCTTTTGTACTTAGGCGACTTTTCAGATATTCATTCTTGAATTGTATATGTATCAGCATTTTTCTGACATTATACTGTATCCTATAAACTTTAAAACTTTTTTTCTAATTTTATTTATTGATGACCAATTGCCATCTTTATCAGTCAAATTGGGACAGTTTGGTTTAGGTGTAGCCATAGTTGAGAACAGTAAGCATGGTAAACATAGCTGAGAACAATAAGCTTAAGTTTATTTCAAGAACTATTTGAGTGAAATAATATAATTTCCAGGCATAATCTTTTTAATAACGTCATGTATTTTGTTATAAATTCCTGTTACAAAATTACAAAATCTAATTTTTTAATTGCTTGGACAATTTTGTACCACATTAGAACGTAGCTCACTATTTATGTTGACAGGATGGATATTTTTCTTGAAAAGTAGAACACTTACTAAGTTTAAATATGCTGGTTGGAAAATTGTCAGTATTGATCTCCTTTGTTTTTTTGCCTTGAAATGATTAAAAATAGTATATGTATAAAATTTCAACAATAAATGGTTATTGGGTTTCAACCTTTTAATGTGCTGCTTATAAAGTCAGTGTTAAAGTGTTGCTTTCATGATCAACACATTAGAAAAAAATGTGGCTAGACATTGTATTTGTGATGACAGACATTTAGAGCATCATTTTTTCTTAGGTGTGTCTATGACCCCTTGTGAAATAGAGTTCCTTTTCAGAAATGTCCTTTACAGACAAGTAATCTCCCGCGTTGAAATTATAATTTGTGATGGGCTTTGAAGCTGTTTTATAAATTTGAAGTACAACTACAAGATTTGACTGGGATTGCTGCTTTATTGAAAATTAACAAGTATGAAAGATCCATGCATCCAAGAGAAGAAACAGACGTAATTTCAAAAAGAGGAAAAAAACTATACATAAAGGGCCAAATGCAACAAGCATACAAACTGAATAGGGGTACAGACTATGGCATATATAAAATTTTTCTTTTCTTTTGTTTAACCTGTATAGACATTCATGTTGCTCTAACATGATGTGTATGTATGCTCAATCTGAGAATACATGTAAGTTCCTTGGTTAGCATAAACACTTTCAAAATAATAATAGAAAATAAATTCTGTGAAAATTGCTACCATTTTGTGAGCAGCCACAAATTCAAGTTGTAGGAGGTAATGCAAGTATCAGTGACTTTTGGACTTTAATGATAATCAGTAATTCTAAATGATACCTCATTAAAAGAAACCCTTCTCATTCTGTGACCTCTGTTTCACCAATGTCATCTTTTCTAAATGGACTTGGAACCAAATTTGGCCCTGTACAGACTGAAGAGCGTTTCTGCTCATATAAGAAGAGGATTTCCACATCATCCCTTCCCTTTGCAGTTTGCTATGCCATATTCCAAGTTGTTTCAGAGTGACCCATGAGGCTCTTTATAGGAGACAAAAATTTGGAGCAGGAAGAAGGCAGGAAAGCCCCATTCAGCAAGTGGCATTCTTCCTCATACTTACATTTCGTGGATCCAAGCCACGGCATTTCACCTATTTTCAACAAAATGTTAGGTATATTCTACCCCTAATTATAAAGAAACTATCACGTACCCTGATTTAAGAACACAGCAGTTTTCTAGAATTAGAATGTTTGCTTATTGCCAGTCTGTTGTGTTGATTCAAACAGGTTTGTCCTGATTTTACCCACTGGGAATGTTTTCAGCGTGATTCTTTGGGAGGAATACACATTGACTACATTGCATTAGTATGTTAGTTTTTGAGGAGAAAGCCTTCCATTTCCTACTAGAGGATCTATCCTGAAGAATCCATAGAGATTTTTAGTTGGTGAAATCTGTGACATGTATTATTGCAGGCAAGTGCTGAGTGGGGGAGGATAGTGGAGAGGAGGCACAGCGACAAAACACACAGACACAGTGCTGGAGGTAAAGAGGCCACAACTTTATTGAGAGTATAGCTCAGGGAGCAAAGGCGCGCATAGGGCACAGATCCGAGCATCGGCTGACCTGTCTGTCAAGCCGATGACCCACATGCCACCTCAGACCCGTGCTGAGGGGGGGGGAACCATGGGATGACAGTCAGTGGGATTCCATGTGGGTGTACACCCCTCTGTGAACCATCCCCTGCCACCTGGGAGTGAGGTGGACTGACAGCCCCCGACTGGGCATGCACCAGCCATTCCTCACTCCCCATAATAGGGAAAGTGAGCCTGAGGGTGCTGTTTCCCCCCAAACGGATTGGTGCCCAATGCCCAATACACTATAAGAGCCACAAAATGGCTCACCGCCAAAGCCCCTAGAGCTGCAAAACCAAACCAAGAGGGCCCCTCAAGAGCCCTGCAACAACATGTCCAGACCCCAGCTGGACAGGCTCCACCAGGCGAGAACCATCACTGTTCCATGCTAGTTGACCAGGGAAGAATCACCCCACGGGCTCAGCCCCCAGCATCCTGTTCAATCGAGTCTGGGCACTGTGATCTGCTCCAGCCCCTTGTCCCAGGAGGCACATCCCAATCTGCAGCTCCCTGAGGAGCTCCCCTCTGTTGGTCCTGAAGAACTGTAGGATGCCCCCAAGGCCACCGTTAAGATCCACTGTGCTGTTGCACCCCTCAAGGACCTAGCCACCTTGTCACCACTGGACCTGGCAGCCATTGCCCCCTCTGGCAAGTCTGCACCGGGACCAACAGAACCTGCAGCTAAAAGAGAGAATCAGCAAAGAGCTTGGTCTTGATCAATGTAGCTCGGTGCCTCCGGCTGTACAAATCCCCTATCCATAGCAGGGGAAAACCCAGATCATTCCACCAGTGACCATTTCCCCCAGGAAATGGAGGAGAGGATGGACCACCCCAATAGCAAGGACAAGTCATCCATGGTGACCCCTGCTCTATGCCCAGAGGAAGGCAAAAAACCTCCAGGACCCCAGAGCCAATCAGGCCTGGAGGAAAATTCCTTCCTGACCCCAAATTGGCGCTCGGCATTACCCTGGGCACATGAGAAAGGGCCATATGTGCTAGACGGTTTAGTGCGGATTCCACGTCCTGCCACAAACTGGACTGAAGAACAATTTTGTTAGCTGACAAAGTAAGATGCACTTGCGCACAATGTGCCCGAATAAGACTGCAGGGCTACCTCCTTAGAACGCTTGATACAGTGTGTCATTGAACAGTGTCAATTTGTATTGTCGAAGGCTTTCACGGCCGGAGAATGATGGTTGTTGTGGGTTTTCCGGGCTGTATTGCCATGGTCTTGGCATTGTAGTTCCTGACGTTTCGCCAGCAGCTGTGGCTGGCATCTTCAGAGGTGTAGCACCAAAAGACAGAGATCTCTCAGTGTCATAGTGTCAATTTGTTCCAGACTCCCTGAGAACATTTTGTTACCATGATATCCCATTTCAAAAGTAGATCATTTAATGCATGTTGAGGCTGCATATCTATATCTACACGTATCTATAATTATATATCTAACCGCCTATACAAATATTTGACTGATCCACAAAGGAATCTCGGAGGTAAGAGAAGAGAAAGCTGGGAATTATTTACTTATGCTCAGAGAACGAAGAGAACTAGCAGTACAAGGAGGGGAATGAATATGGTGGCAGAAACCCCACTGCCATCAAGTAAACTCACAGCCTACATTTTATTTATTTATACATATACTACAAATTACGTACCAAGAGCAAGCGCCTTTACAGTAGGCTTGCTGGACTGCAACCCAGTGCTCACATTCCCAACATCAGTTTACAGTTCTGTGCCTGTTCTGCCTGGAATCTGTCCACGGAATGGAATTAAGGCTAAAGCAGTAGCTCGCCACAAGTTTTATGTGTTACTATGGAGTGCAGATCGCAGAAGCGCCTAATGCTGGATACCTAAAGGGGTATGGGACATGCTAGCTAATCTATTATTTCAATTTTACACAGAGGCAAAACATGCTGCATCTGATTGCAATGGAGAACTGGCCCTTCCAGCCAAGGTTATGAGGATTTTTTTTTTGATTTTTTTTTTATTTTTAATATCTAACATAAAAAACTACAAAAGACTACAAAAGTATAAGGGGGAGAGAAAAAAAAAAGGGAAGGGGGGACTGGGAAAAGGGGAAGAGCAACATATAAACAACAAACGCTACACTACATGTCTTGTATTCCCTTCATGCTGCAATTTTTCTTAAAAGTTAACTTTCTAATATGCTATCAGATTGGTAGATCTTATACAATACAGACTAAATTCAGGATCAGGTTTTCTTCCCCCCCCCCCCCGCGTCTCGGTCTCAGTTCTCTCTGTGTAGCTGGAGCAGCTGCGCCCGCTCTCTCCTCCCCCCCACTTTCCCCTTCAGACTTTGAACTTTCTTCCTGCTGGAACTCCTGATGGTTGAGCAAAAAGTCTGTCAGCTGTGCTTCTGATGTAATCTTGTAGGTTTGATTCTTATATCTAAACCAGACGCCTTCTGGAAACAACCATTTATATTTTACATCACATTTCCTCAAGAAAGCTGCAAGTCCTTTATACTTAAATCTTCTTTTACGAGCCAAAAATGGAACATCCTTCAGTATTTTAACTTTGTTGCCCAAATAATCCAAGTCCACATTATACGAATTATATAAGATGGTGTCCTGAGTCTTCTTAGATGAAAAGTCAATAATAATCTCGCGAGGCAGCTGACGCTTCATTACATACTTTGAAGATGTCTGCCGGACTTCCAAAATAACACTTTTTAACTCTTCTTTAGTTGCCTTTGCGAATGGCGCCAAAAGTCCAGACACCAGATCTTTCAAATTTTCACTTTGCTCCTCTTTTACATTCTGAAGACGCAGTACCGTTTGGGCACGGTCCACTTGCAATCCTATTATTTGATTCTCCAAAAGCTTCACTTCCTTACTTGTTGCTTTCATGAGTACTGCGTTCTCGTGTGCAGACTGCTCTGCTCCGGTCGCTGTTTCTTTAATGGTTTTCACTTCACTTTCCACTGAATCAACCTTTTGCCCCATTTCATTCAGTTTCACTACAAAAGGCTGCACAGCATCAAAGACTGCTCGTCTCACCATCTCTTCCAAAGTTTCCCCCTTCCCCTGTAATGTCGCCATCACCAATTTACTCATTGCTGGGCTCTGCTTTCTCGTCGCCATCTTAGGGGGGGGCGCCAACTAAGTTCCGAAACTCCGTGAAGGGGAAGAAATCCGCGCCTTCTTAGCTTCAACTCCCACCAATCCTTTGCATACGCTTAGAAATCAGAAGGGATTCGCTTACTTACAGGTTTTCACCTTAAATCTGCTTATTGCTGTTCTCCATGGCCCGGCAGCATGCGAAGTGCAGCGCAAGTCTGCCGGCCTCCGTTGGAGCAAACGGGCAATTTACCCCCTGCATTGCTTTCAGGGGGTTCTTCCCGCCGCGCTCCGGATCCCGTCTCCCTCACTGGGAGTCTGGGGGTTAACCCTCGCTGCTCGGTCAGGCTGCTCGGACGTTTCCTCCCGGACGTGCGGAGAGGAGCGTCCAACACGGCTAGGAAAACTAAACCGAATCCCAGGTTACGAGGATTTCAAACCCTTCCACAGCAGCAAATACTGAGCCATTTCTACATAGAAGCTTACCATAATGCTCCTCACCAGTTTGGAGAGCTAGCAATGTGCCATTACTGGCCACCTTCACACACACCCAGATCAAGAAATTCATGCTGAGGGTAACTGAGTTTATCAATGTGCATTAATTACACAGCACCAAACGTGTTCTACTTATTCAGGGTATTATACTGTGACGTAAGGAAAAAATGAGAGACTATGTCACTGTGAAATCTGCAGAGACAAGATGGAAATGTGTGTTGGAAAAAACTGTGATCCATTCTCCCATGTGGGAATGTGGCCGTGGGTGCAATAGAAAGAGATAGGTCCCCCTAGCACCAAGCCACCGGGCATGGGATCATGCCTAGCCTAAATGGTAGCCCTGCAATGAGTTCCATGCACAACAGTACAATCTAATCACTTGTGAGCATGCTCATGCTTCCTGGCCAGCAGTTAGTGTAACCAGAGAACAAAACAGCAGCACTAGCTGCCTGTACTGAACCTCTTAGGTAGGTAACCGGCTTGGAATCTCTTCTCTAGCCATCTACCCATAGGGTATAGAAACCACGCCAGACATTTTAAGTGAACGTGTCATAACAGAGGGACAGAGATGCTAATTAGATACTGCAACTTTAATAAGAAGCTCGGCAGCACCTTGGTCCCCAACCAGATAATTCCAGCATAACTCTGGGGTTTTTTTGTTCCTGTCTATTTGTTAGTTGCTATTTATTTATGCATTATCTAATTCTTTATTTAATTTGTCCCAGAACTCCCTTCACTGAGCTGTACTCTCTGACTCGCATGCTGGAAGTTGAAGGTGCCACTGGCTATCTGTTTCATTTTATCTGTACAGCATGCCTGCGTTTAACTCTGCCATTTCCTGGTCATCATGACTGCAGATTAATTATTTTAGTAAGTGCTGTTCAGCCTGCCTTCCCAGTTGGTGACCTGAGAATTAAACCCCCTCTGAATGCTGGTTACAGGTTTGACTCACATTATAGCTGAATCTGAAGACGTGAGCTGTGGATTACAAAAGCTCATACCCTACCTCAAATTTTGTTAGTCTTATAGGAGCTACTGAACTCCTGCTCTCTCTACTGCTACAGAGACTAACATGGCCACCCATCCTGCCAAAGCAGTCTAAGTGCATCTATACTCCCTTGGGAACCACCACAGTTTACCTTCCTCATTAGTCTGGGACACAAAGCTCTTTTCTAGCCTGTGCATGAGTATCAGATCTCTCTAATGTGACTAGTGTTGTAAATAACTGCAACAATGTATATGAAATATGTGGGATACTGAACACTACAAGTGCTGAGCCTGAGCAAAGTCCAATGCCCTACGGCCAGTTTTCAGAAGCAGCGATTTTCCTAGGGAACCAACCCTGTCCCCTGAAGGTCAATTGTAATACCAGGGGATCACCCAGTTACTACCTGGGAACTGGCTGTCTCATCATTAAGACAAGCCTAACCGGAATAAAGCCAATGGCTGCTTCTCAGCAAATAATGACTCCCAATTGTTTGAATTGCCTTTCCCTTTTCAGTACTGACCCTTTAGCTACCAATACTGGAGGTTGGGAAGAATAAGAATGTGAGGAGGTGAGGCAGCAGTGTTCTTCTAGCTGTTAACCCCATAGTTGCCAGTGGGTGGCTAGAACAAGCAGGGCATATACCCCAATACCAGATCTCACAAAGCATGTCTCTCTGTCCATGTGAAAGCACGCACGCTCCCACTCTCTCCCACAGTTACCCCTTTCAGGTTGCAACTTCCAAAACGGGAAGTAGCCTAGCACTACCAGGGGTGGGGGCAGGGGTGGAAAAGGGGGGGGTGGCCCTTCCCAATGAGAATGGGAAGTTTACTGGCTAGCTTAGGGAGAAAGGATAGTAGCCATCCCAAGCAGCTAGGAGGTCCACCAGGAGAGAATCCACCTCCCTCCCCTTATTTTTTTTGTAATGCATAGTCCTTCTTTCTTATTGTGACTTAAGCTGGACTATACAAAGACAATTTCTTGGGTGCATGAGGCAGGAGGAGGGACACCTTTTACATACAACGGCAGCATCCCTCCCCCCCCACAATGTGATCTCTTCCCTTCCAGGCTCCCAGTGAGGAGGGGGAGAGGAGAGCCGGTGCTGCATGCCCATACTGCCTGGCTTGTCCTCTCCCCCAACATCCTCATCGCTGCTGGCCCGGGCGACTGTAGGGCTATGATTACGCCCTGGATGCCAGGATGTGGTGCTGCTGCTCCTCCTCATCACACCTTCCCCCACCCGTCCAACAAGCCGCAAACACTGAGAGGGGCAGCTGGGTTGAACAGGGCTCAGAGGCTGCGACAGTGAGGGGGCTGGAGCACACACCAGACCCAACCCCCAGGGAGGTTCCCCCCAGCCAGGCTGCACAGGGCTCTCCACCTGAGAGGGGTGAACTGTAATAGCGGCATAATTGAGCACATGCCATCCCCAACTCCTGGGGAAGTTACCTCCAGCTGGCCCGTGCCTGAAGGAACAGAAGCAGGGAGCCCACCTTACCCAGTGTCTGCTCCCTTCCTTACCACCAGGGCCCAGGCACATGTAAAGTGCCTGGCCCCACTTCCCTGCTCTAGCACGATGGCTGTCTGGTCCTCTTCCCATTGGTGTTGCTGGTGCCGCCTAAATGGCTTTATGTGGCTTGCAGGCTCCTGGCACCGCTGCCTTGCGCAGCCTGCTCGTGGCCTCCTCGCCTCGTGGCTTGTTCGCAGCCTTCTCGCCTCACAGCCACCTTGTCGTCTTCTCGCCTCATGGTCTCCTCATCTCGTGCCCGCTTGCCGCCGCCTCACACAGCCTCCTTTCCCTTGGTGCTGAGACCTCGTGGTATTTGCTCGGCCCTGGCAAGCAGGCCCCTAGCACATCCTGCCTCCCTGCTGCCGTGGGCCAAGTGCTGAAGGGCGGGGGGCCAGCTTACAAGGCCTGGGGCTGCACTGGATGAACCTGGGCATGACCCCTGGCCCCTGGTCTTTCCCCGCCCCTCCACAACATGGTGGCCACCATGCCATCTCCCCACTCACCTGCCCCACAACGCCGCAATCCAGTCCCCCAGGTGAGTCTGGGAGCCGTTGCGTCTGTGGAAAATATTCTAAAAGCACTCCATGCAGGATACTTCTGTTCCAATGGGGTGTCTTTGTCTTCTATCGTGGTCTATTTTCTGTGGATTGTATTGATTTCATTTTTATGACAACTGTGGTTTCAATAAATGACCTCCCAGTGTATGACTGTCATTAGTTCTATCAAATATGCCATAAATTCAAGAATGCTCTGATCCAGATGGCAACCTACCTTTTTACTGCTTTAAGTTGTTGACTGATAGCCTGTCTCCTGGAAGGCTGGGAAGCAAGGGACACTCAATCCTCTCATTGCTTTCACACAGAAGCACACTGAACATTTTTAAATATAGGCATCTCTAGCACTAGAAGTCTCTGCATTCTTATGCTTATCCTACAAATCATATACTACAGTTGCTGAAACAACTGGACAGCTGAATCTGTTTCAAACCTGCCACTTATTCCACCTCCCCGCAAGCATTTTTCTGGCGCCAACTTCTGGTATCAGAGCTCAGCTAAGAAGACCAGGTTGCCTAGAGGTGAGCCATGTTGGAGGCAGAGGTGAGGTGGTTAAAACCTCCACCTACAAGTTTCTTTTACTCAAAAAAATTAATACAAATATAGTGCTTTATATCCGGGGTCTGAGCCCCAGCCCCCAGACTTGACAAGAGGGAACAGCAGGTCAACCGGGCTGACGGGCAAACAGAGGGGGCAGCCAGCAGCCAGCAGGTCAACTGGTCAGCCAGCTGACAGCAGGTCAACCGGTCAGCCAGCAGACAGTAGGTCAACCAGTCTGACTGGCAAGCAGAGGGGGCAGCCGGGGGACAGCAGGTCATCCCCTCCCACGGGCAAATGGAGCCAGAACCTGCCGGCGCCAGGGGCAAGGGGCAAAGGCCCAGGGCCTCAGGAGTCAGGGGGAGACAGAGAGAAGCCAGCGAGTCCCACTCCCCTGGGGAAGGAAAGGGGAATAAGCAAGGCAGAAGGGGGCAAGGGCAGAGGGATTGGGGGCCCAGCAGTCACCCACCCAAAGACCTTACCTAAGGAGGAGAAGCAGCAGCAGCCCCAACAGCCCAAAGCCACGCCCCAGCTAGAAAATAGTAGCCCAGCCCAGGAGTTGCCAAAAGCCAAGCCACTCCAGGTGGGGCTATTGGAGGCACTCTGCAGGAAGCCCTGGGCAACAAGCCAAGGAGCCGCAGCTGGACCCACCTTCAGCCATCAGCTCAGCCAGGGAGGCCGAGCTGCTAGCCAGGGGACTGCAGCTGGACAGGCCTTCAGCAATCAGCCAAGGCAGGGAGGCTGGGCAGCCAGGGAACAAGGCACAGCTGGTGCTGGTCAGTGGGGCCAGATCAGCTACCCCAGCTGCAACTGCTTGGTGCAGCCCAAGACTGGGCTGGAAGAGGGGTGGGACAGTAGAAGGAAGCCCTATAAAAGCTGGCTGGGAAGAGCCCTGGGGTGGTGGATGTGAGTAAGGAGTGATAATGTGGAGTGAGAGCGGTGCAATGCAAGAGTGGAGGTTTGGAGGAGAGTTCTGGAAGGAGGGGATGAAGAAGTACACAGGGGGCAAGCAGGCCAGGTTGAGCAGGGCAGCGAGTGGACTGAGAGGGAGTCTGGGTGAGGTATACTGCCCCTCCTTTCACAGAGCAGGGTCCTGCAGCATCCCTGGCCCCCCTATGATGTCAGGAGCAGACTGCCCAGTGCCATGCCCAGCGGCAGCGGCGGCAAGCCCTGACACTTTATACGTGATCTGGGTTTAAACAAATAGGTTCACTTCAATCATATGTGGTTGTTCTTCAGGTGGCACTGAGTCAGTGTGGCTGTTCATGCCCAGGCAGGCAGGCTGGCTAAGAAAAAGGCATAGGCAGTAGATTCTGTCATTTTTGAAACAACTATGCACATGGTTCTCCCAGAAATAGGAAGTCCCTTAGGAAAACTTAGGGCAAGTCCATTGTCATAAATGATCCTTTAGTATGTTTCATATTATTGAATTGGCCTCTGGTTGATGGCTTTATTTTGCAATTTCACTAAATTTATAACATTTCTTCTGATACAAAATTGCAAGTTGGAGCCACATTGGAACAGCTTTGGTGCATCTGGCCCTCACAGATTTTACTGTATGCTATCCTAGTCTATGTCTGCTGCAAGTGGAGCACACACATAACTGGGGTAGCAGTATCTCCACTGCTTCAGGAAATCGGGTGATGCAGAATTCTTCCACTCTTCCTTGTTTCCACTGAAAGGCAGAAGAGTTCCCACATTCCATCTTTAGCTCTATCATTCATAGTAGAGAAAATCTACACTATGAATGTGCCCTTAGCTATTCTTCATTAACTTGCAATTGGATTCATTCTTTGTATACGATCACTTGGAAGCTGGTTACAATTCTATTTCTTTGCTTCTCAACAGTTAGTTCTGCTTGGAGATGAGCCAATATTTCAAAATTAATTCAATTCCCTTGCCTTCCATAACCTATAGGTTAATAAAGGTGACAAGCTAGCTGTAGAGAGAATTAATTCCCGTGGAGGAAACACCTGAGCTGCAAGAAGGCACTAGCTGCTAGATAACTAATTTTTTTAACAGCAAACAGAAGACAGTATAAATTTACATTCCTTGTTGCTGAACTCATTCTTAACAACTTGTTCTTATATCCATTGCTTTATATACATATGATTACTGGTTTTGCAGCGGTTTGACTTTTTTTTCCTCCCTGAAAGGTCATATTTGATTATGTTTCTATTTTCCAGATCTCCCTTAAACCCTGTTCTGAGTTTGACCTTTGACCGAGTGACTACAGCTGAAAAAGATGGCATCACAGTTATTTATAAAACACTTCTGGATCCTGTTGTTGATCTACTGCCTGGATATGACAAGTACATTAACTCCTGCTTTATTTGAGTTTTCTGAAGCTCTAAACCAGTGGTACTCACTCCATGGCTCATGGAGACCTACATTTACAACTGCTTTCAACCCAAAGAGACACATGATTATACTCTGTCCAGTACCTCAAACACACATGCAATAATATAAGATAGAACTATTAAATGTATAAGTATAACCTTTTAATTGCCAGAGTACCTCCAAGCACTTAAGGTGGTATCTCCCCACTGCTGGTGAGCCAGCCCTTTTGTTTCTAGGGTGATGGAAAGGGCTTCCTTCTCTAGCTTCCTGCCTCTCCTCAGCATGAGGCACAGTAGCTGGGGTGAGAGAGTGAGGTTGCTCATACACTTGGATGAGAACAAGCTGGTCATGGAAATAGAGAAGTACCCCCCCCCCCATCCTGCTGTGGTCAGCTTGCTCTTTATCTGGGTGGCTGCCACAGTGGTGATGTTGGTTGTACTCTTGTATCTGTGGCTATCTTGCTCTCTTCCTGGCAGACATCTTGATGCTCAGATGCAAGTTGAGAAGCGATGGACAAGGATGGTGTGTATGTGTGTGTCCTGGAGAGGATTGCCCTTTATTTCCATCTGTGATGCAAGGCCTGCAGCTCAGGGAGGCTCGCAGCATATCTGTCTTCCAGTTTCTGTGCTGGTGGCTGTTTCAAGGTGGAAATCACCTGCCAACCACAAGCTCTACTCAGCAATGGTCTTTCCTGGAACATGGGATGGGTGGCACGTTAAGGAATGGTTCCCAACAAAGCCACAGGTGGCATGTCAAAGATCTGCATGTAATTCCCAAGCCACTGAGTGAGTATCACTGCTCTGAGCCAAAGATTATAGAGAGATGCAGAGAAGTGAGGAAGAGTAAAATGCTGGGATATTCCCTATATGATAAGGAAATGGTTACAGCTTGCATCATAACATATATGCATATAATCATGCTTTCATAAAGAATAGCATCAGTACAATTCCAACTTCCATCCAACTAATTATGAAGTAAGATATAGCTAATTTAAATAAAGAGTGATTAATTTCTAGTGCTGCAACAAAATTAAGTCTGAAATTCAATAGAAAAGTCAATCTTAGTGCATGCTAATGTAATGAAATTAAGCAAAATAATGCTTTCATAAGAAGTTAATATATATAGACTAGCACCCAAAAGACTATTTTAGGCATGTTCATTGCATTTGTTTTCCCTGAAATGCAGGCTTCTCCATGCAGTGAACACTCCCATCAGTTTTAAAAGGAATTTAGTGTGCAGTCTGTGTGGCTGCTTTTCAAGAGGAGAATAAAATCCCCTTGGGGTCACAGAACTCGTTGCATGGGTTCTTTTTAAACCTTGTATCACTATTTTTCCTCTTAATGCATTATACCAACATCATATTCCATGAATGAACTCACATCTTTGTGTTTCAAGTCTCTGTGCTGTCCACTTTGCATTCATGTGTAGCACCAGAGGAAAATCAGAACCAATATATGTTAAACTTAAATCTCCTATACCCAAGCCTTAGCGTAAGTGAATTTGGAATCTTTTATTGGATTAAAGTGTTATAAGAAAAAAAAAAGATGCCAGCTTCCTGTTGATATAACCATTCTTCAAGCTAGTTTGATTGATCGAACCATGACAAGCACTTATTTTATTCATTTATTTAGAAACTTTATATGTCATCTCTCCAGAGACTAGCTGAAGGTTGCTTGCAAAGTAAAACAACAAATTCATAAAAATACACCATGAAAAGGATCAATAATAAACAGCAAGAAATAAAAGAAGAGCATAAAACAACAGCCTAAAGAGGATGCTTCATAAAACAATCTTCAGGCTAGAAGTGGATCATAAAAAGCTTAAAATGATAAGAACCTACTGAATGAAAAAGGAAGGTTTTGGCTTGGTACCTAAAGGACAGTAATAGAGGGTATTCTAAATATGAAGTGCTACTACTTTAAAACTCCTGTCTCTAGACTACACCTGCCTCACATCTCCAAGCAGTGGCAGGGAAAGCAGGGCTTGGGAAGAGGATCTTAACTGGCTGGCTGGACTGTATAGGAAGAGGCAGCCCTTCTAATACCCTGACCCAAAACCATAGTTAACAGCCAGCAATTAGAATTATGATTAAACAGATGGGCAGCCAGTGCAGAACTTCCAGCACAAAGGTGATAGAATGCTTTTATCTAGTTCCCAGCAATAGGCTGGAACAATTATTTTTTAAGTGCTGGTATTCATATATAAGATAGCACCAATTTCTACCTATTCCCCCCTCAGTACTTGGGATACGCCCCCCCCTCAAAGTGCTCAGTATTGAAGATTACCACCAAAAAAACCAAAAACTCCTTGCCCTGGACACTGTGTTTTGGAACAGTTGAAACTTCAAGACAGTTTTCAAAGATTGCTCTATGTAAAGTGCATTGCAACCATCTAGCCTGGATATGATCAGAGCACGGTAACCGTGGCTAAGTCAGGTTTCTTAAGGAATGACTGTAGCTGGCATATCAGCTGAAGCTGATAAACCTGTAGTCCAGGATCCAGCAACAACCCCAAGCAGCGAACCTGCTCCTTTAAGGGAAATGCAACCCCTTCCCCTTCAGGACAGGCTGATGACTCAGTCTGTGAGTGGCTTTGTCATTAACCAACAGCACTTCAGTGTTGTTTGGACTGATGTGATGTGCCAACAGGAGAAAATAGTCATAGCAGAGGGCTCTAGTCTGAAAAATTTGTTAGTCTTTAGGGTACCAGCTGCATTAGAAAACCATTTTTTTTGCTGTTTTTCAGCATGACTGTAAAATTCTGAAACTCATTTCCCAAGGAGGAAGGTAGGACACTGGAAGGGAAAACAAGGAATGACAGGAAAGTACAGTGAGAGATAAAAATAACCAGAGTGCAAGTAACAATGTAAAAGTGCTAATGGTTTAATACTGGGTGTAAAGGCTCAATTTTTTTCTGAAATAATGAATTCTGGAACATTCATTCATTCATTCATTCATTCATTCATTCATTCATTCATTCATAATAAATAACTTATAATCCTGGAATGTTGTCACTGAAGTTAATTAATAACATAAAAGGCTGGTCATTGTGATGGAGGAGGTGGAATAGGGCAAAAGCCAATTTGTCACAGGGACTGTTTGCATGTGCATGGCTAAGCACATGCACATTTTTGTACTTTCTGCAGACAGATACACATTGCTCTTGCATGTAATTCCTGCCAGTCAGAGTCTGGTTTCTTCATTTTAGTCTCACTGCAATGTTGTTCTCCTACAGTGGTGTATTTCTCAATATTTGAGTGACTGGCAGCTATTGAATTGCATTGAATTAAAGAAACAGTTCATACAAGAACACTATTGTGGTGAGGTTGTAGCTTTCTTTGCACCCTGTTTTACCTCATATTTTTTGTTGATATGCCACTGTTGTATGTATAATGACTGCTCAAGATGACTGAATTCACCATCATATAACTGGCAAAATTTATTCCGGAATAAGTTTTGCAGGTCATAGCTCACTTCATCAGATGTTAATCTTAAACTGTCTTTGAAGTCCTGTTTTTTTCTTCTGCTAGACTAATATGGCCACCCATCTAGAATTTTCAAATCAATTCATCAAATGTAACAAACAATTAAAACCAATTGAACAAATAAATTAAGCATCAGCAAAATATAAACCCAATGCAGTTACAATTTAGTGATAAAATCTCAATTTTCCTCAACTGACTTGTGGAATTAATACATTTTCCAGTTGTTTTTGGGAGAGCTGAAATGAGAGAGCTGAATGAAAGTTGCGGAAGAGAGTTCTGAAGTTTGGGGTGGAAATGGAGAAGGCCTTTGTACAGGTCTGTGATAGACGTATCTCTGACGGTGTGTGTTTCCCCTGCCCCGAACTTCAAATTTTTTGTAGATAAATAAACAAGATCTCCAGGTTGTAAGTCCCATTCGGCCACACGATGGCGATCAGCATACTTTTTGTAATCCTGTTTGGCTTTGTCGAGATGTTGTTTAATTAGAGTCCATTGTTGAGCTGCTTCCCCCCACCATTTGGAGACATCTCTGGACGCTGAAGTAGGAGGGGCGAGTGCCTCAAATGGGAAGGGTTTGAAGTGGAAGCCATATACTACTTTGAAGGGTGTTTCTCCTGTCGAGGCGTGTACACTGTTATTGTATGAGAATTCTGCTAAGGGGAGCAAATTGATCCAGTTGTCTTGTTGAAAATTGATATAACAGCGGAGGAATTGTTCTAATATTTGATTAGTTTTTTCGGACTGTCCGTCGGTTTGAGGATGATGGCTGGAACTTAACCCTTGCTCAATTCCCATAATTTGTAGGAGCTCCCGCCAAAAGTTGGCAACGAACTGTCTGCCGCGGTCCGAAATCACCTTTGACGGAAAAGAATGTAATTTAACAATGTGTTTTAGGAAGATATCTGCTAGCTTTCAGGCCGAGGGTATAGTGGTGCAAGGTATGAAATGAGCTTGCTTGGAGAACAAATCCACTACAACTAAAATGCAAGTGTGGCCCTTGGAGGGGGGAAGATCTGTGATAAAATCCATGGATATGGTTTCCCATGGTCTGTTCGGCGTTTCTAAAGGTTGCAAAAGTCCTGGCAGTTTGCCTTTGCGTGATTTGGGACTGAGACAGATGGGGCATGATGCTACATATTGGGAAATGTCTTTGCGCATGCCTGGCCACCAAAATTGTCATTCAAGCTGGTCAGAGCTGTGGCTAGATAATAGTTGTATCCAGACTACCTTCTGCAATCAGACAAGAGTCCGTTGTTTCCAAAAGATTTACTGAAAAATGCAACCATTATAGTCCACTGGCCCAGATGCAATATCTGGGTTGGTACACGTGTATTGTTACGAATGAAAGGCAAAGAATACAGTACAAAGTATCAAGACTCAGTAGGTCCAGCCTCCCCCCACAGTTCTCAAACCAATCCCTTTGAAGCTGAGACAGTGAAAGTTTCCCAGGACTGGAAAAGCTGTAGCCAAAACATTCCTCTTCTGAGAGATAGCTGCTAGGGAACATCTTGGCACCTGTGAAGAGAGCACTTAGAACACTAACAGAAGTAAAATGGAGTTTCTTTGGTTACAACATTTTCTGAACCTGACACTTTAGACCCTAATGGTTAAGGGCTTTGAAGTACATTTAATTTTCTCTGTAGAACTTAATGGAAGCCTCTATGGGTGTGCACCTGAAAAATATTCGGGTTTCCCACTTTGGGTTTACTTCAGAAAAAACCCTGATATCCGAAGCAGCATGCCACTTTGCATTTGGGTTTCTAAGTCACTTCAGTATGCTCCGTAAAGATTTGGAGCATACTGAAGTGATGGGGAGGGGGAGGGGTAAGGGGGAGGCCCACCCCCACCCCACCCCACTTACCTGGTCAGGTGGAAGGCAGAAGCCAATGCCGCACTGACTGGCAGGGATGGCCTTCCCTGCTGCTGTCGCCATGCAGCCACAGCTGGCATGGCTGGACAACAGAGGGACTTCCCTGCCATTGTCGCCATGCAGGCGCAGCTGGCCAGCAGAGAGGGCCTTCCCTGCCACTGTCACCATGCAGCCATGGCCAGCGCGGTCAGCTGGCCACCAGAGAGCGCTGCCACCACTGTCATCACTGGAGGCCCACAGGGAGGCAGGAGGGCCACCTCCTCTAGCATGGTGCCAGGTAAGTGGAGATGGGGGTGGGGGGTAAGGGTAGGGAACGGGAAAGTTTAAAGGGCCCTGCCGCTTGTGAAAGGGCCCTTTAAAAGTAACCCCCAGGGCCCCAAAGCTTTCTGAAGCATTACGATTGCTTTGGGAAGCTTTGATTCGGGATTTCCAAATTAGGGCCAGCATGCTGGCCCTGATTTGGAAATGCCGAAGCTTTCCAAATCAGGCCCAATTCGAGTATTTTACCAATTTTACCCGAATCGGATTCCCGAAGTGCACACCCCTAGAAGCCACCATTAGCTAAACCTACCCGTATCTATTCTGCATAGTTACTGTAATCTGTGTAATACATAGGTGGAATCTAGGTACAGGTTGGTATAGAATCCATTACAGGTAACATTAATTCTGCTGCATTTTAGTTGTTCCGTGAAAACTAGAAAAACTATCACTTATCACAATAAACACAATGTATTAACCCAAGGCTTCTGCAGTTGGAGGTGGTAATATCCTGATATGACTGTGAGGAGCTATAGAATTTTACAATACAATACACCTGCTCAAAGTAAATCAACTTTCTTAATCTCAGAGCCATAGAATGTACTCTAGGTCTAAAAGAGTTGACATACTCTCAGTAACTATTCTGGTAGAGAATTTTCAGGTATGTTGTTGCTCTGTAGGTGTTAGAATAGCTAATTTACTGGTCATTCACATTGCATTTTTTTACTAAGTTATGGCTATGTTTTAATCAAATTGTCTCTTGCTTTCTGTTCCATGTACAGGGGAACAGCTTGCTAGATTCCCCCCACCCCTATTTTTTTCTAATTTGTCTTCACATGCTGTTAAAAGAAAAATATGTGGAGACTTCATATTAAGAAGTAATATTAAACTAATTCCCCTTAAAAAAATCACTTTTGACTCTGCTTATTTTCAGCTGGGAAATCTGTGTAGGAATTCCAGCCAACTTGCATTTCACAAACTACCTGGAAAATCATTACTTGGAAACTGTGGAGCCAGACAACCATTTTATACAATATAAGGTGAGTGGTGAGTGTTTATTATTTTATATTAAGAAAGAACTAAAAATTAAAGACTTCCATCTCAATTCAGGTCTACTGACCCTTAAAAAAGAGATTTTGTAATGTGGAAGGTGATTAGGATCAATGCTATTTAATTTGTTCATTAATGATGTAGAATTCAGAGTTTAGTGGTCAAGTTTGTGAATGACAAAAAATTATTCAGGATAGTAAAAACCCATGTCAATTGAGAAGAACTCCAGGAGGCTGTCTCCAAATCGGGACAGTCAGCAGCAACATGACAAATGAAGTTCACTGTAAGTAAGGGTAAGATGATGCACATTGGAATGACACCCCCCCCCCATCTTTAAGTGTATGCTGTTGGGGTCTGAACTTGCTGATACTGACAGGGAAAGAGTTCCATGCGTTGTCATAGAAAATTCAATGAAATTGTTAACACGGTGCGGGGCAGCAGTGAAAAAGGCAAACTTCATGATGGGGATTATTAGGAAAAGGACTGAAGATAAAACTGCCAATATTATAATACCCCTGTATAGATCTATGGAGAGGCCTCATTTGGAATATTATGTGCTGTTTTGGCTGCCATATTTCAGAGGAAATTGCTGGAAAAAGTACAGAAAAGGACACCCAAGATGATTAAAGTGTTGGAACATCTTCCCTATGAGAAAAGGCTAAAGAAGCTGGGACTGTTCAGTTTAGAAAAAAGATGACTTAGAGTGACATTATAGAAGTTTATAAAAATTATGCATAGGGCAGAGAGAGTGGATAGAGAGAAATTTTTCTTCCTCTCCACAAATATTAGAACTCAGGGGCAACTCAAGAAGTTGATGGGCAGTAAATTCAGTAAAGAGAAAAGTGACTAAAGGGATCACCAATGTTCAGAGGAAGAAAATTTCTGAATAGCACGACACATCAATGCCCAATGAGTGGCAGTGCTAGGAGGTAACATCGGGGAAGGTCTTGGCCTCTATGCCTTATTGTTGGCCCTCCACATTAACTGGTTTGCCACTAGTTTAAGACAGGATGCTAGACTAGATGACCAACTGGTTTGATCTAGCAGGGCTCTTCTTATATTCTCATGCATATTCAAATGTGTATCCTTTTGAAATCAATGCAGTGCCATTCAATAGCATTCACATTGGTTGGTGTGCATTTGGATGGCATAGCTTATACTCAAAACCTTTTCCAGCAAGTGATATATGGACATAAGGTTGCTTCTGTTTATGAATTTCTTTAGCTTGGAGTGTACATGATTAGACATGGGCACGAACAGCATTACAAACGGGAAAAAACCACGAACAGCCCATTCGTCTGTTCATGAACAAGCCATTCGTGAGGCTCCATTCTAAATGCACAAGTGGTTGTTGCAAGCCTTGTTTTGTTGCCTTCGTAAGCCGTTCATCAAGCCAGACATTCTGGGGCCTTTCAATCAAATCCCCTGGCAATGGCAGGGACTGAACTCTGTCTGAATTCCTTCTGGCTTTCCTTCCGGCTTTAACCCTTCAAAGTACTTCCAGCAGAGAGTCCTGTCTTTGCCACTGTGAAGAGAAAATGACAACAAAGGGAATGACCCACAGATCATGCCTTTCCTGGGGAGCAATCTCTCTGAAACTTGGCGAGTCTTCGGAGGACAGTGAGCACTATGTACCCTGCAAATTTGGTGGGTATTGGACATTGGGAAGGTCAGTTTGTAACCCCTCAAAGTAGCTCCCTTCCAACAGGCAGTTCCATTTTTGCCACCGTGAACAGAAAATGACAGCAAAGAGGGGGGGACACATGGATCATGCCTTTCCTGGGATACAATCTCTCTGAATATTGGGGGAACTTCGGAGGACAGTGAAGACTATGTCCCCTGCAAATGTGGTGGTTATTGGATATTGGGAAGGTCCATTTGTGGGATGTTTAAAGAGCCTGGCCCTTGCACATGGCAGGAAAGGGCCCTTTAAACTATCAGCTGGCAGGCGGCAGGGGCGAATTCCCTCTGCTACCTGCCTGCTGATAGTTCAATGGGATCTTTAAGGAGCCACGAACAATAAACATGTTTGTGAACAGGGTCATGTTCGTTACTGTTTGTCATTTGTTGTTCATGGATGGGAATGAACAACAAACAGCTTGTTCATTTTTCCCCCTGTTCATGCCCATGTCTATACATCATTTAAATAAGGATTGTTCATAGTTTGGAACAAGGTGCTTATAAAATGTTACAGTATTAGAATACAGAGAGCCAGTGTGGTATAGTGGCTAGAGTGACTGACCAGAATCTGGGTTATCCAAGTTCCATTTCCTACTCTGTGATGGAAGCTTGCTGGGTGACCTTGGGCCCCTGACATACTCTCAGATTCACTTACCTCAAAGGGTTGTTGTGAGGATAAAATGAAGACGAGAAGAACGATGTAAACCTTTTTGGGTCCCCATTGGGTAGAAAGTTGGAGTACAAACAAAGCAATAAATAAATAAATAAGCAAACAAACAAATATAAATTGCATTGTTTTGTGTTTATCCTACAGTTCTACAGCAATGTTAAAGACCCACAACTATTGGGCAGAACCCCATTCAATACATGAAATCATCACTTCTAATCCTGGCTGGGTGCCTATTTTGTATTCACTGACCCCACACTCTTTATTGTGAGACATTAAATGCTGCAGTAGAACACAAGAAGTCAACGGGGAGGGGGGGAGGGGTGAAAGGCAGATCCATGGTGGTACTGTAGCACATTCCAATATGCTTTTTGAGTACTCCAGTATAGATAGAAAGCTACTTATTCTTATCCGCTACCTAAAGGAAAACACATGTCTACGAGTTAATTGTAACCATGCTAGGTACCTATCAGCTTCTATTTCTACTTCTGACAGTGTCAAACAGGGCTGTATTTGGGCACCAACTCTATTTAACTTTTATATCAACTCGTTAGTTAATAGTTTCTCTGACTCCAGCTTTCATTCCCTAAATTGGCATCTAGACCACTTTCAACTTTATGTAGATGATGCAGCCCTGCTGTCTTGCACCACCATAGGTTTAAGATGTATGCTGAGGGCTCTTCCATCATACTGTGATAATGATCTTCTGACTATTAACTGCAGCAAGTCCAAACTCATTGTGTTTACCAGAAGATCTAAGCACAGATAGATGATCAATGGGAATGTTACTGAGCAAGTGGTATGCTTTAAATATTTAGGTGCGGCATTTCATTTCTCTGGGTCCTGTACTGGTATACTCAAATAAGGAATGCTGTTGGGAACATCCAGAGAACTGTCCCTGCTCTGAAAAAAAAATGTTTAGGCCAATATGTTCCTTCAGCTATCCATGTCTTTGTGGCCAAAATTATTACACCATTGCTATGTGGCTCTTACCTATGCATGTATGCCAAATATAAATCCTTTGAAATTATTCAAACTACATTTCTGAGGACCAAACTTGTGATCTCATGTTATGTTTCTAATATAGTTTTGCATCTTGAAGCAGATTTAATTTCTCTGCAAGCTCACATGTAGATACAAAGGATTAATTAGTGGTTGGAGATTTTTTTCTTTTTTTTTTCTAATGTCCTCTAACAATAATAGGATATCAGTTTAATATCCCATATGGCAGCTACAGTCCTATACAATTCTTCATTATTGAGTCAGGTTGGGGTATTAGAATATGTGCACCCTGCAATGGGGCAAATAATACTCTGAGTCACTTCATCTCTGGAAAATGGCATGGAGGGAGGCAGAGGCCCCTCCTCCTTGATCTGAATCAGACCCTGCAGTGCTTGGGGAAGAAATGGGGAACCAGGTCTTGTGCTATAGTGAGAGACCTTTTGTCCTTTGCCTGCTATGCCTGCCACTACTCAGTAGGGCAGTAGGGGGGAAATGGGCATAAAACTTGGAGTCATGCTGATGGCACAATGCCATTTCTGGCAAATAACTACAAGTGACATCATTGTGTCAGTGTGATGCTAGGATACCTTCCCTCCAAAAAACCTCTGTGGGAATCCTAGAGCATCACAGTGATGCAGTAATATCAGCAATGTTTGGTTAATTGCTGGAACTGATTGTTGTGCCATTGGTTTGATATCACTCCCCCATCCCCCTCCATATCCTGCTGGTTGACAGCCAATGAATACAATAAATATATCAATAAATATGTCAGTAAATATTGCTATGCAAAATCAATTCATGTTTGTCTGTCCAATGAATTTCAAAAGTTCTGAAATGTTTTTTAATCACAGAGAGCATGTTGTGACAGACATGATTGCCTCTTGGAGCACTTCATACAGAAACGTGGGGAAGGTCTGAACCACTAGAGATATTGCCCAAGAAGAAGACGTGGTATGAAACGGGAATTGGAGAATCGTGCCTGCACCATCCCATCAGCAATTCTGCCTCTTGGCATTATATTCACTTAGTGGAGACCAGCGAGTCAGAATTCCATCCCCCTTACTTCCTGGTGCTCTCTGTGATTAAAAAACATTTCAGAACTTTTGAAATTCATTGGACAGACAAACATGAATTGATTTTGCATAGCAATGTTTACTGACATATTTATTGATATATTTATTGTATTTATTGAATGTATTGTATTGCACTTTTGCACTTTAACACATTCTAAATATATTAATTGAAGAGTTTTTGACTGCACTTCATATCCCTGCTGTTCTTTAGTCTACCTTGGTTAGCAGGGATATCCCCTAGTGTTTTTCCTTTGGTTGACAGCCAATGGCTGGCAACCCTATGAAGAAAATTTCCTACAACTACTGTGTGGCTGCTGGAAAAGCAAAACCTGCTAGGAACCCTGATCCAGCTTGTTAAAAAAGTTATTCTGTAGTATAGTCTTTAGGTCTTGTCTGTTAAGTGCACAGCTCTCGAAACTGGTGCTGCATTATGTCAATAGAAACAAATATTACATAAAGTAAGATATGAGATAGCTAGAAGATGTATAGCTTTGGAATTCAGAAGTTCACAATCAGATACCAAGCACAGAAGTGCCAGGTTGTGGACACAGCCAAAGTTGGAATTATATTCATCAATGTTGTTGTACTTATTTTTAATTAGGGTTATTAATCCTTAGAAGCATAGATGGCATGGTCTCTATAAATATCACCAACATATTAAAAGGTATTATAGAGAATCTAAACAGATGGAAGCTTTAACACTCCTAACTCCTAATGAACATCCTAAGATGATGATGTCCTCCAATCTATTAGAGGCCAACCTATGTATATTCCCACAGAATTATTTCTCACAATTGACTTCATTTTTTAAACATTGATTGGAGGGATAATCAAAGATTCAGAATTACATACAGGAAATTATAGATACCAAATGAAAAAGTGGATTTGGATTCCCTAATATAAGGCCTATTATATGGCCTTTGTAATAGCACAAACAAACAAACAAAAAGCTGGCAAGAGTTCCCTTCAGACTCTTTTTACACTATATGGACAAAAGCTTTACTTTATCCTATCATGAGGTGGGATGCATTGGGCTCAACACCATCTATGTAACCCAAATGCCTGTTGCCCACAATTCAGGCAAGCTGAAAAATCTGGAAAGAATTTGAGGAGGGAACTTGTTTGGTGAGGAGGGGACTGCCTTGGTGCTCATCAGCCAAACTCTAAGATGCTGTAACAGTGTGCTGAGGGAGGAGGATGAACACTTCTCAGCGCTGTTTTATGTGCAGGCTAAAATAAATGAAACCAGCACTACTGCCTGCCCACTTTGAGCCAGGGTGGATTTCTCCCAAGTTTTGGTGGTCAACTTGTTTGTTTTTTGTTAAATTTTTGTTATTTTAGTCCACATTTCTCACTGAGACTCAAGGCAGATTATACATTATGATTAATGGCTGGGACATTCAATAAACAATATGATAGGCTAGGGACTGCAGAAACAAGCATAATAGGTGACAGCAGGGCTTTTTTTCTGGGAAAAGAGGTGGTGGAACTCTCAATTATTACGTGTGCATGCGAAGCGTGCGCACGCTCCTGGAAATGTGTGATGATGTCATTTCTGGAAGTGATGTCACTCCCAGAAGTGTCATCATTCCTGGAAGTGATGCCACTTCCCGGAACCCAGCACAATGAATTACAACGAAATAAATGTTAGTAAGCTTGGAAAATTACACTATTATGAGAAAGGTTTTTTTCCCTTTCTGTATCCTCTACAAAAAGTGAAATCTTCCATTCCCTTTTCCAAACATTTCATTTCTTTGGAATCATATTTTAAAATATGCAAGAAAAAGGAGGCCTCTAAAAATCCAAAACCCATCTCACAGATCTAAATTCTAACAGATTCCCTCTGTCAGAGTAGAAAAAAAATCCAAAATTCTTTCTCAAAATTCCAGACAGTCTGAAATTCCTAATCTAATGAATATTGAATTTTCAAATGTTCAGGGAGGGTTTTGTTTTACTGGAACAATTCAAAATTAGATACTCAACTTTAGCTGCATTAGATTTACACTTAGTTTAAAATGGCTTTTTTGTTGCCTGCCAACTCTACCTTACCAATGGCTAAGCTGTTGTGACATTATGAAATGCTCATAAATATTCTAATGTCCCACACAAACAAGATTCATGAAAACTTCCTTAACACCCATATGTCCATTGCAATTTCAGTGATGTTAATCAGCTGAGGGTGGGGAGAACCATTTGAGTTACAGCTATTAAGATAAGAACACCTATATGTTGATGGATATATTGATGAAAGCCTTCTGTGACTTGGACACAGTTATCCATTCCTAGCATAAAACTGGAACAACCATAACTGATATTTTAACTAATACAAATAACCATAACTGATATATTGTCCAATCTGCATTCAAAAGCTGTGGGAACCATAACAATGTCAACTTCAGTCAACAAAAGAATGAAAGCAACATACACACAAACAGACATACATGCACAGCCCCACCCACCACCATGAAAAGAAAGCTAAATGAACTCAAAACAGCACACACACACACAGCTCCCAACCCCCCATGACAAGAAAGTCAAATGAACTCAAAGCAGCGCACATACAAACACAGCACCCCTGAATGAAAATAAAACAGAATGAACTCAAAGCAGCTTAACCTCCTCTAGAGAGCCAGCCCCAGCAACTCTGCTTGCAACTCTTTCTCTCTCTCACTCACAAATGAAAAAAGTAGAATGAAATCAAAGCAGCTAAACCTCCTCTGCAGAGCTAACCCCAGCATCTCTGCTTGCTCTTTCTCTCTCTCTCTCTCACTCACAAATGAAAAAAGCAGAATGAACTCAAAGCAGCTAAACCTCCTATACAGAACCGACCCCAGCAGCTCTGTTTGCTCTCTCTCTCTCTCTCTCTCTCTCTCTTATAGAGGAATGAAAAGAAACCAGAATGAACTCAAAGCAGCACACACATACATAGAAACCCCTGAATGAAATGAAAGCAGAATGAACTCAAAGCAGTTTAACCTCTGCTCGAGAGCTGGCCCCAGCAGCTCTGCTTGCAACTCTCTCTCTCTCTCTCTTTCTCTCACTCACTCACGAATGAAAAAAGCAGAATGAATTCAAAGCAGCTAAAGCCCCCTTTGCAGAGCTGACTCCAGCAGCTCTACTTGCACTCTCTCTTTCTCTCGCTCATCAATAAAAAAGCAGAATGAACTCAGCTAAGCCTCCTCTGCAGACCTGACCCCAGCAGCTCTGCTCTCTCTCTCTCTCTCTCTCACTCACTCACTCACTCACTGAAGAATGGAAAAAAGCAGAATGAACTCAAAGCAGCTAGAGCCAGCCCCAGCAGCTCTGCTCTCTCTCTCTTGCTCTCTCTCACACACACAAATGAAAAAAGCAGAATGAACTCAAAGCAGTTAAACCTCCTCTGCAGAGCCCTGCTGGGTCCCAGCTCTCACTCTCTCACACACACACATACACACAGGAATGGGAAAAAAGCAGAATGAACTCAAAGCAGCTAAGCGTCCTGCAGGGCCGAAGGAGGAAGAAATCATGTGGGCAGATTCTAGAGCTTCCGGAACAGTGTTCCAGAGCATTCCCCCTCAAAAAAAGCCCTGCTTGTGAGATAGGTTAGGATGTTACACAGCAGGGGGGCACACCAAAGGGCATGGCAGCAGTATCTTACACAAAAATAACACAACTCACTTAACATCAGAGAATCACCCCAAAATATTGCTGTCAAAAGCACTTTATTTCCTTAACTGCTTTAGGTTACACAGTAGGAAGGCACAACAGGGCATGAAAGCAGTGTACTACATAAAAATAACACAACTCACTTCACATCAGAGAATCACACAAACACAACTGCTGTCAAAAACGGTGAAGTGGGTTGTATTATTTTGTGTAGTACACTTCTATAATGCCCTTTGGTGCGCCCCCCTGCTGTGTATCCTAAAGCTGTTGAAGAAATAAAGTGTTTTTGACAGGAATCGTGTTTTGTGATTCTCTGATGTTAAGTGAGTTGTGTTAATTTTTCTGTGTGGGGGACTGCTGGTGTAATGTGTCATAATGCTTTGCCTACTTGTACTTTGAAAGGGAGAAAATAATTTTTAAAAAACTTTATTTTGTGTTGTTCGTGTTTTATTCTTTGTTGTGCAGTTGGTTCCCATCATAGGGAACAATGGGGCTGGCTGGCCAGCCATCTCTGTAGGTGGTGGGGGAATTTGAGGGAGGGTGTCTGTGGTTCAGGTGCTCTTTCACAGGGACCAGCTGGCACTCAGAAGTGTGCCCACCATTGTGGCACCCCTGGGCTGTGCAGAATTGCCCAGGGAAAGAGACTTTAGAAGTTCCCAGCATAGGGAACAAAGGGAGAGGGCTGGCCTTTGCCAGCCTGTTCCTGGGGTTATGGGTGTGGGGCAGGTGGGGGTGGATTTGGGTCTGTGAGGGGCTAAGGTGGGGATTTGGTTCTGTGTGTGGCAGCTGGGGGGGAATTGGGTTTGTGTGGGGCTGTAAGGGGTGGACTTTAGGGGCTGAGAGGACCTACTTGGGGAGGCCATGAAATGGCCCCCCAAGTGGGAGCAGTCTGAGCCTTGGTGGGGGGTGGGAGGAGGGGTGGGAGAAGGGCCCCAGAGGGTTGGGGGGCATTTTGCATGCAAAATGCCACCCCTGGCAAGACAAGCCTCCCCCAGCTGTCAGTGGTAGAGAAAAGAGTACCTACTTGGGGAGGCCATGAAATGCCCCCCAAGTGGGAGCAGTCTGAGCCTTGGTGGGGGGGGAGGAAGGGTGGGAGAAGGGCCCCAGAGGGTTGGGGGGCATTTTGCATGCAAAATGCCACCCCTGGCAAGACAAGCCTCCCCCAGCTGTCAGTGGTAGAGATTAGAGCACCTACTTGGGGAGGCCATGAAATGGCCCCCCCAAGTGGGAGCAGTCTGAGCCTTGGTGGGGGGTGGGAGGAGGGGTGGGAGAAGGGCCCCTGAGGGCTGGGGGGCATTTTGCATGCAAAATGCCACCCCTGGCAAGACAAGCCTCCCCCAGCTGTCAGTGGTAGAGATGAGAGCAGAGCACCTACTTGGGGAGGCCATGAAATGGCCCCCCCCAAGTGGGAGCAGTCTGAGCCTTGGTGGGGGGTGGGAGGAAGGGTGGGAGAAGGGCCCCTGAGGGCTGGGGGGCATTTTGCATGCAAAATGCCACCCCTGGCAAAGGAAGCCTGCTTCTTCATTTTTCCCCCATAGGAAATAATGAAGAAGATGAGCAGCAGCATGCTAACAATATGCTGCTCCTTCGCTTTCTTATGGGAGGATAGGGGGACCTGCTTTGGGGGGCCATAACATGGCCCCCCAAAGTCCAATGGGTCTGAAACTTGGGGTTTTTTAGAGAGGGGTTAGAGGAAGGTCCCCACCAATTTTGGACTGATTCGGTGGGAAAATGCCTCCCCCAGACGTCCGGGAAGACGGAGGGATTTTCCCATTGAAAAACCGAAAGAAAGCCGAAAGAAGCCGAAACGTTTCGGCTTTTTTTCTTTCGGCTAGCCGAAACGTTTCGGCTTTCTCCGAAACGTTTCGGCTAACCCAAAAGAAGCCGAAACGCTTTTGTTTCGGCTTTCTTTCGGCATTCAGAAAGCCGAAACGCACATCCCTATCGGGGACAAAGAGTGGCACTGGGGGAGAGGTTATCAGCATGACAACAATTGGTGTGCGGCACCCCCCCAAGGGGTGTTACTCTTCCCTTTGTTGTTCAATCTTTATATGCACCCTCTCGCCCAGCTGGTATGGAGTTTTGGACTGGGTTGCCATCAGTATGCGGATGACACTCAGTTGTATCTGTTGATGGACAGCTGGCCTGGCTCTCAACTAGGGCCAGAGCATTTTCTGTCCTGAACCCGACCTGGTGGAACTCTCTGTTGGAAGACACTTGGGCCCACCAAGACCTTATATCTTTTTGGCAGGCCTGTAAGACAGAGATGTTCCACCAGGCATATGGTTGAGACCAGCACTTAGATCCATTCTAAGTAGCCTTCCTGCCAGTCTCCTACTAGTGTGTGTGTGGGGGGGGTTATATGATCCATCTGCCCCTATATGCCGGGAAGTTAGAATTTACCAACTTGCACCTCTGCCCTCTTTCCCCCCTGTTTATGATGTGTGGGGAAAGGGGAATGGTGCCCCTTCTGGGATATTGAAATGGATGCTGCTATATAAGATTTGATTTTATTGTGTTACTGTTTTATCTGTTTAACTCTGTATTCTATCTGTTGCTGTAACTCGCCCTAAGCCTGCTTGCAGGGAGGGTGGGCTATAAATGCAATCAATCAATCAATCAGAAACAATATTTGTGGTAGCAACGGGTACTCTTCAGGAGCAACCAAACCTTAAAGAGGTGTCCCTTGCTTCTGCTGAAGCCCTCCAGACTTCTAGCTCTTCCTGAAGGCAACAACCTTTCTTTGTTGGGTAAGTTTTGGAAGTTGAAGAATCAATGGCAGAGTGCTATCTGACTAGGTGAGCCATTATGAGTCAAACGTGAACTATAGGAGAGTTTAGGTTCTGCTCTCCCCCAAAATTTTACTTACTATATGATCTTACTTTACTTACTATATGACCTGTATTTTTATATATGATTTTATAGTTGTCCTGTTGTAAAAATCAGTGTGCTTTACCTGGGTCAAAATTTTCACAATATTAACTTTTAATATGACTTTGGTTACATATTAGTTCCATGAAGTATATTTGGGATACCATATAGCAGACAAAAAAACATTTGAATCCAAAAAATTATTTGATTGTAGTAAAGAAAAGATTATTGTTATCAATTCTTGTTGTTACCATGTGTAGTTAGGGACACTCATGTATATTAGACATGTGTCAGTATTAGCTCATTTTCCAATCTAAGCCCAAACTCATACTAAAGTTTATTGAGGAAATAGTACAAGGATCTGGTTTATAGACTTAGCAAGCAAATACTGGCTATTATTCTTGCTGAGCACTTGATATTATATTAAATATATAGCAATAATTCCCAACACTAGAAAGTCACATTGTGCCAGATATTCCAAACTGTATACTGTACCATGTATTTTGCTCAAGAAGGGAAGGCAGGAGGCCACGGGGTAGAGGGAGATGATAAAACTGGAGCTATAGCTAACTACTAATACATGTAAGACTGGCAATGGTCTGATCCTTAAGGCAGGGGTCTGAGTATCCAGAGAGCAAATATCCAAAGGCAAGTGGAAGATTCAAGTGATGTAATGGTAGTTGGGGACTTAAAACCCCTCTACACACACAGGTTTTTGGACCAAGCCAGAAGAGAACTTGGGGGATAGTTTCTGGCTCTAGTCATAGGACAAGAGGTTTGTTTTTTCTTTCTTTCTCGGCTTAGAAAGATGGGGGGGGGGGACATAATGGCATTCAATTATGCCACCTGATTGGCCAAAGGGGTGAAAGAAAGAAAATCATGTTGTTTTTTTATTATAAGCTGTTTCAATTTGTTTCATTTTCATATTAATTACTATAATTATGAACACCCCATTTTCTTAATTATTGTAATTAACAATGAAAGAAATGTTACAGCAGTGTATGAAAATAAGCACTGTAACAGCTTAGGCTGAGTGCCCCACCAAAATGAATGGGGGCCCTGAACAAATTGCTACTGTATGCATTTCCACACCTTCTCTCTTAGGATTGGCCTGTGTCACCTGGGACTAGGGAAGATTCTCAGCTAGCTTTAGTGTTACATTTGGCACTTAGAGATAAAAGAACTCAGAACCCCCCCATTCTCCTTTAATCTCTGGGGTTCTCACAGACCTGCTAGGGAAGAGGGAGCTATAAACTTTGTTATGGTTCCTGCACCATACTTCTGGCTGCCAGCTGCCCTCAGGAAATTGATAAACACTCTGAGCGAATCTAGTACACTGGGTAGAGTTGAGTAAGGGGGAAGAATAAAGATGGCTATGGTTCAGCTCTCTGAAAAGGCCTCAAATCAGAAGATAGCCAGGGTTGCCTCTAACACCTACACTTCCCCAGTCTGGTTACTTCCTGGACTCAGACCCTGAAGATAAAATTAGCTAGTGTCTCAGGATTCTCCCTAGATTCTCTCACCAATTCCTAAACGACTACTTCTCTAAGATAGACTAACATGCCTAACACAGGAGATCTAATCCTATACAATCCCCACTTCTTTTTATATCTACCTGAGCCCTAACTGATAACTTGACTTGGTTCTTCATCATATAAACCCCTTCTCACTACCTCTCACCTCTCTCCCACTGTCTCTTTCTTTCCCACACTCTCTTCATGGCCTCTCATTGGCTGGAAACTCTAGGAATTTACATATACCCCAAGAGATCAGGGACTGGCTGTGACATCTGAAGGGCAGAACTGGAAGCCATCTGTCACAGTGGGAAATGCAGTCTCTTCCTTTGAGACAGTATTAACATGGCAAGATCCTTTTTTTACTAACTGCATACTTATTAATCACCTGAAACTCCTTCATTAATGGTTTGCTAGATAGGTGTAGGGTGAGACTCCTTTTTTCAGAAAGACTTTTCCTCAGTAACTATAAGTTAAGGCACAGTGTCACTTACTCTCCCGGCTCTCCTGCTTTTGTTGTGGTAACAGGCCAAACTTGTTTACTGGTTCATTCAAAGTCAGGGAGAAGAGAAGGGTATTTTCCACACACAACTTTTTAATTGGTTCTGGCCCCATACTGTATCAATTTCTCTCCAGAGTTCCACATATGTTGTCAAATATCCCAATTCAATCTCCAAACTGCTTCCCAGACATTTTCACATTCTGCATGGAGAAAGCCTACATCTGCCGCAGAATTCATCTTTCCCCAACTCTTCTGTGGCTTTTCTCCCTGCACACATATCCTGACTTTTCCCCAGCAAAGTCAAACTGCAGCTTTTTAAAAAGTACAGAATGCTTTCTTCAATGTGAGGCCTGGCCCTGGCCCTGTCTTTTGCCCTCTCCTTTATCACCGTGTGTCCTGATTGACTGATTTTTTCCTGATTTTTTTAATTAAACCATGTTGCAAAATTGGTACCTTTAAAATAAAACCCTTACAACTGTGTCGGGGTGGGTGGGGGAGATGCTGCAATGCAGAGAAACACAAAAACTCTGCAGAAAACCCTGAATCCCACTTGATATTTAAAGTTTCTCTGTGTGCTTCCTGTACTTTTCAGTCCATTCTTTTTTTTTTAATAATGAAGTTGCAACATAAAAATTTCCTCAGTGGACCAACTGATGAAACTGATGTATTCCCCAGAAAACCTGCAGAAGAAACAGAGCATATTTCTAGCGAATAAAAAATGAACTGACACCACTTTAGTTTGACTCTGTCAAGTGTGAAATTACAGAGACCCAAAGTAAGGTCCAGAAAAACCTGGTGTATGTGTGCTTGTGAAAAATGTCACTCTGGTTCTGGCTTCAAAATGAGAGAATGAGAAGGAGAAAGGCAAACCAAAATGGAGACTTAATAGCAACATTATTGACAAAAAAAAAAAGAAGACGAAGAAGAAGCAAAGACACAAACTTTTTGAATAGCATAAATGTTAAAATTACAGTTTTTATTCTGGTTAATATAGTCCATTAAAAAATATCTGAAGATATGCTGATGGACCAAGCAAATTACACATTTGTTCACTACTGTGAATAATAATTTGATATCTTCAAGAGTAACTCCTTGAATTTAGATTCAAGGCAAACGGGCCAGACACCAACAGTACTTTTTATTTCCTAATGTTAAAGCTTATTGAGGTATACAAGATGCTAAGAGGATTACACTCTAAAAAGGCAAAAGTCTCATATTCTGGATGCTCACATATTAAGATTGTCATCAGGTGTAGATAGTAATACTCAGCCCCTGACTGTTATTTTTAATCTTTTATTGACAGGCAGAACCTTTCCAACAGAGTCAAATTGTGACATGTAATCCACGTTCGTAAATCTGGAGATAGATATAACCCTGACAATTATAGCCTGTTGCTCTTTTATCACTGTATCAGTGACCTGAGATAGATTACTGGCATTTTATTTTGATAAGTCAGCATTGAGGCAGTGTTCTTGTGGCTGTTGTATATATTTTTGTGCAATTGGTTTCTGCTTTTTTAAGAGAAAAATTTAAATTTCAAAGCACAAGTTCTAACATTATTTAATTGGAGCAAGAAAAATAATGTGATGTGCACTTGTTTCTTCAGATCTCATTAACATCATTGTGAGTTCTTTATATCATACATTATGTGCATATGTATGTTTGTATACAAATCACTCTGTATACTTCCATAGGATTCACTATTGAATATAAGGGGTTTTCTGCACAGGGCTTGTTAGTTTGTTGGTTTTGGCCTGTAATGCTTTCATTTATTGTCTGATTTCTATACACATTTTTTGTCTTTTTTCCTCTTTGTTTTGCCACACACCCCATTTTCTGGTTGTTTTGAGACCAATTTTATCCTGATCTTTTTTTGAAGCTGATTCTGAGATGCCCCCAACCCACTTTTTGATGATTGGACATTCATCACTTTCGAACCACTCATCCCTCCCTACCTCCCCCCCCGGCTTTCATTTTCATTTTTAAAAAGTTCAGTGTTTGTATCACTATATCAATATATCATTGTAATGATAGGAGCAGCAGGTAGGAGTGTGCACTGAGAAAATTTCCTTTTCAGTTTCAGTTCCAGGGGTTCTGGAATAATTCTATTCCATTACTACTTTATTATGGGTGGACTGGTGCCAGCTTGGATCTGATCTGTTTGTTTTTTTATTTTCATATGTTTTGGCCTGTTGTGTGCACACAGGCATTGGCCACACATGTGCAAATGCACACTGTTCTTTTCAAGGGGGTGGGTGGAGAAATGAGGCTCTGAGGAGGATTCAGACAATCATGCTGCCTGCCTGCAGTTAGGTGATGGGGTTTGGTGGCAATTAATGTGAGAATACCCCATTTTGCAGCAGGACACTGAGTGTCAAAAGGAAGGAGTCTCCTCTTATTATGGGAATGAAACTGCAAAGCAAAAAGAAACATGGTAGCCACAGGCAACAGCAGGACACAAAGATAATAATTTATTGGCCCTATCATCACTGAAAAAAAAGAAAAAGTGAACATAAAGCAGCATTTTTTAATGTTGCTGTGCTGTGCTGGTTTGAGCACTCTCTTGCTTGGGTGCTGCCACTTCCCCACTACCACTTTGCCAGCCAGTTTCCTTCCCCAGTGTGTATCCACCAGCACCAATGTCTTTGGGGTCCATTGTTGTCTGTGCTTAGTGTACTTGAGGAAAAAGTTGATGGCTCAGTGGTTTAAAGGGATGGGGACTAATGGTCAACAAGGTTTTTTGTTAAGTGAGAAAACAGTTGCCCCAGAGCCTTGTTTCCCCACCTATCCCTCAAAAAGTATAGTATGTGCATACACAGCTGCCCACCGCTTACCTTGACACCTCCCCCAAGCATTCTTTGGGATCTGTAAACAGCAAATGCCATTGTTGTATGTGCTCAAACCCAGTGGGTCGATGGGGGAGGACTGTGTTCTGTGCAAATTTGGTGCTGTTAACTTCAAAAACAGCTACCCCCAAAAGTCTTGCAAAAAACAGGTCTGAAATTCATGATTATAAAAAAAATGGATTTGAGCTGAACCAGCAACTCTCTACCCAGAAAAAAACAGTAATGGTAAATAGTTTGGAAACCCCAAATTCAAAACTGAAATGAAAATGTTCTCAATACACACCCCTAGTTGTGGGTCAAAAAGATTCTTTTCATTCTCTTAAAATAGACTATGCCAATGGTAACAGTTCAAGGAATCAAAATATTGACCAATATTGTACTACTGAAATGTAAATTATGTTAATCTGTAGTGCATAAATACTGAGTAAGGTAGGACATCTTACAACACACAGTTTGTCTAATTTTTGCAGTACAAAATTGTAAGATGTGTGTAACTGAACCACCTCCAAATATAAAGAACGTTAATACCATTATTCTTTATATCAGTATCTCTATTGCTCCCACTCCTTGGGAACTATAATATCATCTGAAACTGGGTGTGATGTACTTTCTTAATCTGGTGGTTTTAGATAATATCTAACATTATATCTGTTAAAGAACAGCATGGTATTAGTGTTGGGTGCCAACCTCAAATGAATACAAAAGGGCCAATATTTCCTCCCCACTGCACCACACAATCAATTGTGATAAGATTAAAGCCAGTGGCATTGCTTATGGGGACTTACAGCAGGTGTTATGCACAACGTAGTAATCTCTCTCTCATTCCATCTATTACAATCTTCCACCCAGTTGACTTGCCTCTCACAGCAACTTAGAATGTAGAGGGCAAATACGTGTATTGCTTTAAGCCGTCGGCCTTTAGTGAAAGATTAATGGTACATAAGTTCCCATTGTACAGAAACTGTGGGGATTCCCATATAAGTATTGCTGCAGCTGGCTAACAGGTAAGAGCAAATCAAACATTTGGGGGCAGCTTTGCCTGTATTCTGAGTTTGTGTCTTCGATAGCCTTTTAAATTTGCCATGCTGTGATGATAACTAGCCCAGCTAATATTAATGTGTAGGATTTATATAAAACTTAGTTTCAAAACAATCTACATATAGTTTCCTTACTAGAACTCTGTAATGTAGATCAGTTGTATTATTCTAATGTTGCAGATGGAGGACTTATGCTTATCTCTAAAGCAAGCTAACAAATTCATGGTTGTGGTGAAATTTGGTCTTCCTAGCTCACACTTTTAACTACCATTGGAAAAGTTCTTATGTCATTTATATCTTTATTCTTCTCTCTTGTTTTACTTTCATTTTAATTTGTCTTCTGAATGAGAGAAGAATGTTCCAGTGCAATCCTAAGAACACTTTCTAGGAAGTAAGCTCTATTAAACAGACCTGAATAGGATTCTAAATAGACATGTTTAGGATTGCTGTCATAGTCTCTGGGAGGTCTCTCATCTGTAGGATTTTGTTCTAGATGAAAGTGAATCTCAAAGAAAAAAAAATCAGCTCCCAAGAGTGTTTGTCACTCCTACTAACTCAGACTGCTTTTGGATATGATCTGCCTGTGACCTACATCTTTCTGTATGTAGCATCTTTCCCTAATCTCTTCCTTTCTTTTACAAGGAATGATTCCCTTGTATGATCACTAGGGTTGCCAGCCTCCAGGTAATGGCTGGAGATCTCCTGGAATTACAACTGGTCTCCAGGCCACAGTTCACCTGGAGAAAATGGCTACTTTGGGGGTAGACTGTATGGAATTATGCCATGCCAAGGTCCTTTCCCTCCCCAAACCCCACTTTCTCCAGGTTTCACCCCCCAGATCTCCAGGAATTTCCCAACTTGAAGCTGGCAACCCTAATGATCACACTTCTTATCAAGTTCCTTTTCTTCAAATAATGACTCTGGCGGTGGCAATGTCCCCTGCTTTGGGCATGTTTCTATGGCACTTAGGTTAATCACATGACACATTAATGAATTACTGAACACAAATTTGTTATACATATGAAGGAAATCTAGCAGTGTCCAAAAGCAGTGTAACAATATGCTATGTCTTCATGTTCATGATCAAATTTTTTATTATAGTTTCTAGGATGATGTTACATGGTAAGAAATACTGCAAAGTTTTCTGTATTTTGTAGTATTTTAGTGGTATTAATGATTAGCAATTATCAATGATTTTTTGTTACTGTTTTTAGAATGATCCTCAGATGGTACTTCTTCTGTCAGTTACCGTGGAAAACATGAGGAAAGCCCTTCATAGAGGAAAAGATCATCACAATCTAATGTCTACTTCAGCTGTATGGCCTCTGTCTAATATGTGGCTGATTACAAAGGTATCATAGAGGAAACAGATGGCATCCATGTTATTGATGTATTCAGGAAATCAGATGTTTTCCGATTATTACCTTAAAAAAACTTTTTGGAACCAAACTTTAGAATGGGTTGAATGGTAATTCATACATACATAGGTGATCATGAATGCATTACACCATGTAGTCCATGGTTATGTTTCATTTGAAAATGGTTATCTCTAAAGGGTTGCAGATGGGCTGACTCAAAGGAAATGGTCTTTTGATGGTGCATCAGAATAAGCTTTTCACCTCTACCTCCTTCAAATAGAACTCCAGCCTCTTAGTTTACATGGGAGTTGGATGTATTAAAATGGGCTGGCTGAAGTTTAGAGTGATGGTGGAAGAAAACTCAGGCTGAATCTGACAGAACATACTGTAGAGCTCATTGGAAAAGCCTATGAAGAAATCTTATTTCTTTACTACCATTGCATCAGCTGGATCAGATCCAGTAAATTATTTAGATTAATTAGGCCATTGACAACTCCCAGGAAAGAGTCTCCAAATAATGATTTGGCATTTAGCTGTGATGTTTTTGCACAGTTCTTTGCCTGTCAAGTCTCTCAGACCCATTCAAACTTAAACACTGAGTTAGTCAGTACACAGATGGGTGGGGTACCTATAACACCATCTAGGCACAATTGCTTTGATCAGTTTGATCTGTTTCCCAGACTGATGCTATTATTTTTAACAAGTTCCTTCAAGTTCAAAGTGTGATTTTGGGACATGCCACACATGGAGCTAACCTCTTCCCCTTCTAGCTGCTCTATCTGGATTGCTAGGGATCTGGCACTGCCTGATAGCTAATTTTCTAAAATTGTTCAATTAATTCAAAATATGGCCATAAGAGTGTGGACAGGTGTTGATTACCAACAATTCACCTTGATGGTGCTCTAAGAACTTCACTAGCTGCCAGTAATTCCCAATTCTTTTTAAAATGTAGGCGTAGCAAAAACATTTTTAACGCTGAATTCTTTTTCTGCACAGAATTGTGCCAAGAGGTTTTTCTGCACAGAATTGTGCTGAGATGTGCTAAGCCCCACCGACATCCCCCTGTGCTATATAGCAGCCAAAGTTCAGTTGAATGCTGCCAAGTACCAAGGGAGTACCCTCCCCATGTCCCTGGTCATACAGCTGATAGGCAAAATCCCTTCATCAATAGATGCCTCAAGGAGTTTGCCAAATTTTCCTGCCCCTCTCAGTTTTTCAAAAATTCTATTTATTCATTTATTTTAACTCCCCTTTAAAAAAGTAATCGGATGAAGACACAAGCCACTAGCAAGTAGCTTTTCAAAATGGGGTGAGTTCGTCCTAGTTCTAAAGTTAGACAGCCTTACACTTATCTGCTCAGTTAGGACCTTATCAGCAGGGTTTTTTTTCTGGGAAAAGAAGTGGTGGAACTCTCAAGAGGGAAATGAGGGTGAAACACATGGGATTCTTTGAAATAATATTACTTTCATGTCCTATTGCCGAGTATTTTCAAGAGGTGCTGGAACTCTGTTCCACCGCATTCCTGCTGAAAAAAAAGCCCTGCTTATCAGTATACATTAACCAGATTTAAGCTTACTGCTAACTCTGCTGGATCTATGATATAGTACGACACAGGTGAACAATGGGATCTCACAGAGAAATAGGGAAAGTTGCAAAAAATTTCTGCTTCTCCCCAAAGTGACCAGATAACTCCATACTGTATATAACCTAATATATAGACATGTTACTACAAAAAAAAAAAAAAACCCAAACCCCACACGGATTCAATCCAAATGCGATAATATTTCAGATTTATTTCTTGCTTGTTGATGGCAAATTTTTCTTTGACTGCAATGTCTAACATTACTTCAATCTATATTTCAGTATGTGGCATAGCTATTGCTTCCCACTTTTTCCAAGACTGATGTTGGCAAGATTCTGGGGAGTGTGATGGTACTACTTGCAATAAAGACCCATGATGTTCTTGACTTGTAAAATCCTGCACGAGGGCATTATTGCTTCAGAGGATCTTGAATGGCTCTGATGGAAGGGTTTTTTCCAAAACCCCTGAAAGATTAAGTTATCAGAACTTTATTCAAGAATGCATCTTTAGATAAGTAAGCCTTGGGCAATTGTAGATCTGTCTTGAACCTTCCCTTTTGGAGGGAAAGTATAGAACAGGTAGAGTCACACAGTAGCTCCAGACATACTTGGATGAGGCATCTACTCTTGATTTTTTAAAATCTGGCTTCAGGCCTGGATTGGGACAGAGATATCTTCAGTGGTGTTTTTGTGGACTATCCATCTTCAGATGGCAAGGGAATTCATCTCTATTATTGTTGTTAGTTCTATCAGCAGCCTTTGATATGATGGACTGTGCTATACTGCTGAAGTGCCTGGAATGTTGAAGTGGTTCTGGACAGAGCAGCATTGAGATGGTACAGGTGTTTTACATCAGACCACTCACAGAAGGTTGCACCAAGAGATGCTGAATCATTCCTTTGGGAGCTGACATAGTGGGTGCCAGAAGGCTCTGTGAAACCTCCCATGTTATTTAATGCTCTTTAATAAGCTTGACCACATTTTTGGAGTAGGTTGTTATCGATATGCTGGTGACACTCAACTATATATTACACTGAGTACGACACCAGCTGCTGTAGTCTCCGACTAGGCCTTATGTCTGGTGGTTAAGTGGCTGAGAGATAACAAACTGAAGCTGAATCCAGATAAAGTGGAGGTGATGCAGGCTGGAAGAGCTACTGCTTTAAATGGGATTGTTTTTCTTAACATCGATAGAATGCAGCTTTCACTGAAAGAAGCTTGGGAGCTTTGCTAAATCAGGCTCCTTTTGGAGAAAAAGGTGTTCATGGCAGTGAACGATGCTGCTTCTAATTAGGGAGCTGGCTTCCTGTTTGCATACTCCTGATCTGGACACATTGAGCCATGCTTCAGTTATCTCAAGACCAGATTACTATAACACATTTTACATGGGGTTGCCTTTGAAGGCAATTCAGAAAGTTCAGCTACTGCAAAATGAGGCAGCCTGTTTATTATCTGGGGCTTACCAGAGGGAACATGTCATTCTTTTGAGGTCCATCACTAGCTGCTGATTAATTTCTGGATCCAATTCAAGGTGCTGGTACTCACCTTTAAAGCCCTTCATGATCTGGAGCCCACATACTTGAAGGGTCACTTCTCTCTGCAAATTCCCATGTGGGACCTTTATTCTTCCCAGCCAAGGCCTACTAGTGGCAATAGCCCCCTTGCCTAAGGCATGCACAGCAACAGTCTGGGCCCAAGGTTTCTCAATGGCTGTCCCATTTCTCTGGAACAGTCTCCTGGAAGAGGTCAGGAGTGTTCCTGTCTTCTTGGTTTTCTGGTGAGACTGCAAAACAGAATTATTCCATAGACCATTTGAAGCAGTCTGAGTGTGCATAAAGAGGGAATATCTTGCTGGTATGGACATTTAGAAGTTTTAAAAATCTATTATATTAATGTTTATTTTATTAATTTTTTATTGTTGTTATTCACCATGGGTCTCCTGATGTGCTCAGGAGAAATAAATATTTTAAATAAATAAAAATAGTTGGCTCCAGTAGGCTGATAAGGTAGAAAGAATTTTAACATATTATCCCTAATAACGTAACAATATTCCTAGCACTTTGTATATATTCTGTTAGGTTAATTACTGGTTTATAGAGCTATGTTTAGGTAATGAGGACATTTACCTCTTTTTACACATTTTACTCTTATAAGCTCAGATGGCTTATAAGAGTTCACATTCTGAATATACTGTCAGATCTCTCCAATAATATTCTATTCAGCCAATAAAATGACAATAAGTATTTCATTAGTATATTTTCCCAGTCTTCTATTTTCCTTCTTATGCTCCTAAACTCTGTCATGATATTGCAGATGTTATAGAAGGCAAAGATGCAAAAGTCATTGCTTGTGACCACTGCCCATCAACCAAAATTCAGGTCACCAAACAGAGCTTGTTGCTTCTTCAACTTGATGCTCCACGGCCAACTGATATCCTTGAACTTATCCTTAAGTGGAAGCTAACTTCTCAGTAATATTGGCTACTGGAATTAAACCCTTACATATTATTTTCTGCTCTGTTGGTTAGTATAGTTCCATTGGCTAGAGTGGTAGGTCCACATTGCGTGATATGGGATGATCAGTAGATAGTGCAGTGTTTTTTTTTAAAAAAAAAACAGATCACCTCCCTGCTTGCTGTGGCTCCCCATGATCTTCTGTCAATCCCTTTCTTATGAAACCAATGCCCAGATTAATTGAAAGTTGTTTTTCCTTTAGACTATGGCAGTTTCAGGTCATAGTCAGATACCCTCTTTTTCAAATCTGGTCTGTGTACTAGTAGTTTCTTTCTCCCTTAAGTTTCAGCTAGAACCATTCTCTGTGTCCATCCCTTCTTTATTTGTACTCTGTGATGAACTGACTTTTTTTTGACACTCCCACTCCTTTTAGAATTGTGTAAGACCCTTGTCTAGTGCAAGGTATGGGAAAGGAATTGCCAAAGCTTGTCTAGCTGCTAGGAAGGCAGAAGATGAGAATGAATGCCCACACTATGCTGTTTGTAGTAAAGTAGTACTGGTCAAAAAATCCTCAAATCAGTGTCCTCTGGAATTGTTGGAGTATTAATAAGTAAAACTGAACATGTGTGGAGACCACTTATTCAGTATAAAGGGTCATAAAAGAAATAAAGGATGACCAGGAACCATATTTAATCTGCACTTACCATTTAATGTGGCTATCCTGAGTTTTCATAACAAATACTAAAACTGATTTGCAGCCCAGCCCTAACTATGTTTGCTTAGTAACAATTCCTGTTGTTTTTAATGGGACTTCATTCCAGGTAAATATGCATAGGATTACAGCTTTAATTCCTAAAAGAAATAATTTTAATAAGCAATTAAATGGTTGCCCTTACCCTAGCTGTCCTGATGTGTGGTTGTGCTGAGCAGAACTACTATTTTAAAAACAAAGTCTTTAAAGGATGTTTAACCAACATTATTTTAGATTTAGAGTAAAACTTTAAATTGATTCCATGGCTATAGATTTGTTGCAATCTTTGCAGTTCACTGAACTTTCCCCCCGTGCATACATATTTCAAGTAAACTCTGTAGTTATACGTATAGCTAGTGACACGTTATGGACCCTAAATCGTTGCACTGTGAAATATGCAGAGGAAAAGGACAAATGAAGATATCAAGGGTCTGTGTTCTATTTTGCACTGAACTGTAAAATACCACCCTTGTTGTACAGAAGATCACTGGTTCTGAGCAGGGCTCATTGACTGCTAAGTTGTGGATAGTGTTTCAGTTTCTCCAACTGTTAATATCCTGAGTTATTCAGGCATAATGACCCCTGTATTTGTAACACATTGTTGAATTTTCTGGTTCTTTTAACTTATTCAAACCCTCTTTTCCCATTCATTGAAAGGCTGGAATGATTCTAAGTCGAGCTCTAGTACAAAGCTGTCTGGCTGTTGGTTATCCAATCAGAGCTGTGATGCAGGATGGCATTCCTCTTGAAGGCTATAAAGTAAACCTGCAGAAAAGGTATTGATACATGGCTTTTTAAAGGTATAGTTATTTAGCTCATGTGAATGCTATCACAATGTGCTTAAATATTTTGTAGTTCAGTGGGTAAAGCCTTCCATTTATTATCTACATGGTTATTATCCTTCTTTTTTGGAGTATTAAATTCTTCTCAGACATTGCCTTTGCTTTGATGATCTATTTTAAATAACTTTTGAGGTTTCTTTCTAAAACAGCTGGGGGTGGCTGGGACTGAGATGGGATAGTGAGTGAGACAAATGTTTTCAATAGTTTTAGAATTATTATATTTCACGCTTGCTCTGTCATGTAAAATTAATAGATAAATGCTTCAGTATGGCATGTTGTTCAGTGCCTACAATGTATCTGGATGGTGTAGGATGTGCAGTTGGGATTTCTGGATGAAAGCTCTGCCTTTGAGTTATTAAGCAAAGCAGGTAAATTTCTCTTTTAGGGTGTGAAAGAAGTAAAATTATCCTTTGGGATTATTTAATTTTTTCAATGTCCTTAACCTGATCACTTGGGTTTGAAGCATTTGTCCATCTGCGAAGAGGCACAAGCCAAAAGCTGTTGTCTGAGTTTTTGTGTAGTGCACAAAATGCCATGTGATACTAACTGAATGGTTTCAACAACAATGCAAGGCAGTCCACTCTGCAAGGCGAAAAGCAGAGGCTGACAGAACTGTTCAGTGCCATGCCAAGTGCTTAAACTATGGTTAAGCTGGGACCTGAATCCCAGTCCAAGTTTTCAGTAGACCACACTAGAGTATATGGCTTGGATTCAATGGAAGATTTCCATGGACAGAATAGGCTCATGGATTCCTCCTCTAGCTGCAGCCTTCTGATTCCCTCCCTTGTGCTGTTCTTAGGGGTAGCCCCTTCTGCACCTGGGACATAACTCCTCACTCTCCCTGGAGTCAAGCCGAAAGGCATGGAATCAGCTTGTATGTGGCCATTTGCTACTCTCATCAGAGCAATGATGAATCACCGGCAAAGCTCCGTTCCTGCCTCCTTCTCTGTTGCCCCCAAGCATCTGTTTCTCCACCATGAGATAAAAAGAGAATCTAAAACTCAATTATTTCTGTTACCCAGATATTTAGCCCCCTATACAGTATTACCACCAGTGCCAAAGCAAAAAGAATAAAAAGGGAACTCCCCCCTGCCTGCTTTCAGTACAGCAATCCATCGATCCTGTGCTGGATTTAAAAAAAAAAAGTAAGAGGAAAGAAGGAAGGAAGATTGGAAAGGAGGGGAGAGGGAGTGGCTTGCTAGACGAGAGCAGCCACTCACAATGCAGTGGGCTGGCAGAGGGTAAGGGGGTGGAGGTAGTACACCAAAAATGGAATAAAGAGTATGCACGGGGAGACAGCTTACTGCAACGTGATTTTTTTTTTTAAGTCATGGTACAAGCTCTCCCAAGAAAAGCCGCATAGTGGCCACAGTGATTATTCATGGCAGCAAATCTAGTGTAGACAGTTATGAAAAAAGCTGCCATATGTGAACTGAACCAGCGAAATAGACCTGTGCAGACTTGTCTGGTGTTTTGGACTGTAGCAGATGGGAGGAGGTGAGGAAGTCACACTGTATGAGAAATTCCCTCTGTTAGTGGAAATTACCAGCAGATCCAAGCCTGTTTATCTGACAACTATAAGTATTGGGCCTTCACAGTCAAACTTGTTTGGTTTGGTGTCCCGGTAATTCTTTGTGCATTGTATATGTTCAGTTGTTTTATAACATATTCTGCATTTGGCAGTTTAATGTGCAATGTCTCTTACTAGGGATTAAATTTTTAGTGTTTCAGTAACAAGGGTTGCTGGGCCCTTTATACTTTTACATCCTTTCAGAAGAAAGATCACACAATATATTTCAACAGATGATTGAAACAGAGTTTTTAAAATTCTATCAAATTGGATGTAACCTAAAGGACATTATATGAAATCCCAAAAGTGTGACAGATTTTAAATATTGTAGCAAATATGGGTATGTTGTTTCTGTGATCAGACACTGCAAAAAATATCAGAAGTTGTCGCTGAAATTATCACATGTAGGGCAGAAGAGTGGAGAATAATTTGCCTGTACTTGGTCATACCTAAGATATGTCCTATTAGAATTAGTCTATGTGCTGATTCTGCTTTATGTTTACAGAATATATTATGCAGGGTTAAGCTGAACACATGATCTGTTGCTTTCTTAGGGTATCCAAATGTGTTAGACTTTAGTATGCGGATCAAAATCTTTCAGTATTTCTGAAATAGTAGATAAGTAACATTTAAATTTATACTTGTACGAGTATGTAAAACTAACTTATACTGAATCAGACCATTGGTCTATCCAGAGCTGCTCAGACTGGCAGTTGCTCTCTGGCTATTAGTTAGAGGTCTTTAACATCATCTGCTACTCAATTGTTTTAATTGGAAGTGCCAGGGACTGAACCTGGGATCATCTGCATGCCAGGCAAATGTTCTACCACTGAGCCACAGCACCACCTCAATCAACTCTGGGTGGATACTGTTTTTCTTTCAGCCTGGAGTGACTTTTTTCGGTCATCTTTCAGTGCCTTCCACGTGGAACTGGATTATGTGAAGTATAACATGTCTTGAAAATCATACTTTTTGCAACTGGTGCACAAATAGTGCTTCTTTGAACTGGGTGAAAAGAAATCACAAAATCAGCTTCAGTAGACCCACACCAATACACTATTTTCCTAAGTAATAATATTTATTTGAAAAATCAGCTTGTCCAAATGAAATAGTTAAATCTAATTCTGATAACTATTATATTATCAATAGGTTTTAAAAATACAATAATAAATATTTCTTTTTCAGAGACAAAAACAATGTATATCAGTATTGGAAATTTGGAAATGATGGCTGTATCCATTCTAAGGTGTGTGATATTTTAAATTATATATTTTTAAGAATACTGCTAATTTTATATATTTAATTTTCTTCAGATTCCCCCATGGATACTATGAAAATGTTGATGCATGAACAGCAAAATAAGCAGGGGAAGGGGGTATCCACATTGTTTTAAAAGCATTATTGCATTGCCAATTTTGCTCTGAAGCATCATAAATATTTTATTAAAATAGTGTATTTTTTATTTATTGGCAATGGCAACTTTGAATTTGTTCCGGTTCTTTTCCTTTTTTTATTTCATCCATTTAATTCCAGCTTTTGCTACTTGTTCTACTTAGTACCATTCATTGATATACAAATTTTGTTGTAGTCATAAATTTGAGCTACGCTTGAGCTTTCAAAGCTTCCCTCTCCCCCTCACTTGATGGGAAGGGGAGGAGGGGTTCCCTCCTCTTCTTCCTCCCTCTCCTGATGGGAGGGGGAGGGAATCCCATTGGGTGAAATAAGTGACTGAAGCTTCCCCAGCTTCAGCTGGGAGGAGGGAGTCCCCCTCCTCTCAGCTGAAGTTTAGAGCCTGTTTGGAGCTTCCCCAGCTTCACATGGGAGGGGGGAATCCCCCTCATCTCAGCTGAACTTTGAAGAGGTGCTGGAATGCCATTCCACCACATTCTGGCTGAAAAAAAAGCCCCGATGAGTTTGACCTGGATTGCCCAGGTTAGCCTGACCTTGTCAAATCTCAGAAGCTAAGCATGGGTTGACCTTGGTTAGTAATCAGATGAGAGACCTCCAAGGAAGACCAGGGTCACTGTGCAGAGGCTGGCAATGGCAAACTACCTCTGTTAGTCTCTTGTTTTGAACCCCCCCCCCCCCGCAGGGGTTGCCATAAATAAGCTATGACTTGACAGTACTTCCTACCACCACTACATTATGTGCTGCAGTGACAAGGCATCTGACTAGATATCTTGCTTATGCACAGCTCAGGATTACTTTGGCACTGCATGCTTCAAATAGAGAAGGCAGACAGGATGGGCAGGTGGAAAAGGTCAGGAGATACTGCAGTGACCAAGTGTATTCATTTCTTTAGAAAATTTATATGCCAGCTCTCTGGACCTGCTCAAGACAGCTCACAACAATTAAAAAAACCAAACAGACAGTAAAAGCAATGCAAATACATTATATCAAAAAGAATATATCAAGAAAACAATCCAAGTAAATTAAAAAAACTCTATAAAAGCACCCCATAAAAGCAATCCAGGTCACAATAGCATTTAAAGTGGAGCGGTCTAAAATGTTATTGATAAAACAGTCTTCAGGCTATGAGCAGCCCATACAACATATAAAAAGATGCAACGCTGATTCCCAAAGGAAAGGAAAATAGGCACTAGGTGATCTTTAAAGGGAGAAGGCATTACACAGGTAAGGTGCCCCCCCCCCCAAAAGCTCCTTCTCTGGTTGCTACCTGCCTTACCTCCTCATGTAGGGACACAGAGAGGAAGTCTTGAGAAAAGAATTTCACTTGGTAGGCTGTACAAAATGGGGGGAGGCAGTCCTTCAATGATCTTGGCCCTAAGCCATTTAGGGCTTTAACTTGTGCCTGGAAACATATGCAGCCAATGTAAATGTTTCAATACAAGGGTGATATGATTTCTGTATCCAGCCCCTGAAAATAGATTGCTTGCTGTATTCTAGGTCAACTGAAGTTTCCTAATAGTTTTCAAAGGCACATAGAGCACGTTATAGTAATCTAACCTGGATATGATCAGAGTATGGATCACCATGGCCAAAGGTTTGTGGGCTGAACTTTGCTCTGACAATTTTAACTTACCCATGCCATCATGTCAAATTTCCACTAGTAGCAATAAGAGTGCAGCTGCCAACAACATCTAGGCCATCCACTAAGTGAGCAGAGATGAGGTGGAGAAAGCAACAGCAACCATGACCCATGTCAGTTTCCTATCTGTGCTTTGGTGTGTGTGTGTGTGTGTGTGTGTGTGTGTGTGTGTGTGTGTGTGTGAGAGAGAGAGAGAGAGAGAGAGAGAGAGAGAGAGAGAGAGAGAGAGAGAGAAGCAATTTGATGTGTTGTTTGTAGCTGGGTTCCCTGGCTCGACTTTTTGCCTTGGCATACACAATATACATTTAGTATGTATATTGTGAACCCCGATATACACCAGCCCCCTTGCCCAGCTGGTGTAGAGTTTTGGACTTGGGTGTCATCAATATGCTGATGACTAGACATGGGCATGAACCAAAAAAATTTAACAAAACCAGCGGTTCGCGGTTCGGTGCTGACGATGATCCCAAGATCGTGAACCGCAACAAACATTTTCCGTTGCCGAACCGGTTTGCGGTTCGTGGGGCGCGGAATGGCCCCTGTGGCACTTAGAGAGCCCATAATCCCGGGGAGTCTTTTGCAGGCTCTCCTACAGCCATCACCCAAGTTTGGACAAGATTGCAAAAGGGATCTTGGAGTTACACCCTCTCCAATCCAAGACCCCCAGGAAACTCCCACTTGATACAATTAGAGCCACCAGTTGATGTGGGCCAAGTGTACATAAGGTGGGTGCTGACGGCGGCCACCGGGCCTGGCAGGCAAGGAGAGGCGGCGGCAGCAAGCCGCCTCTCATCTGGAGTCAGGGGGTCTGGCTGCTCGCCGGCGGCACCCCCATGTGCCCGCCTGCCAGGGCAAAAAGGAGCACACTGGTATTCCCAGCGAGGACAGGAATGTGGGTATTACTGACAGCCGCTGGGCCTGGTGGGCATGGGGAGGCAGCGGCAAGCCACCTCCCCTCAGGGGGTGGGGGGTCTGGCCGCTCACCAGTGGCGCCCCCATGTGCCCGCCTGCCAGGACAAAAAGGAGCACGCTGGTATTCCCAGCGAGGGCAGGAAGGTGGGTACTGCCAGCGGCTGCTGGGCCTGGTGGACACAGGGCGGCAGCAGCGAGCCGTCTCCCTTCAGGGGGTGGGGGGTCTGGCTGCTCGCCGGCGGCATCCCCCATATGCCCACCCGCCAGGCCGAGCAGGTGCATGTGGGTGGGAGATGACATGACATTCGGACGGGCCTGACCCCCCAGCAAATGTGGGTCCTCACCTCGGGGTCCCACTAAGGAAAATTTCGCCAGCAGCCGACGGTACCCACCTTCCTGCCTTGCTGGAAAGGATGGGAGGGAGAGGACATGTCATCATGAGGAGGAGGAGGGGGAAGATCCCTCAGCAACTGCAGGTCCTCACCCGAGTGTCCCACTAAGGAACAGTGCAGCGGCAGCAGCCAACAGCTCCCACCTTCCTGCCTTGTCGGAAAGGATGGGAGGGAGAGGACAGGTCATCATGAAGGGGGGGGGAGGATCCCTCAGCAACTGTGGGTCCTCTCCTCGGGGTCCCACTGAGGAAAATTTTGACAGCAGCTGACAGTACCCACCTTCCTGCCTTGCCAGAAAGGATGGGAGGAAGAGGACCTGTCATGTGGGAGTAAGTGGGAAGTGTCAGGGCTTGCCACAGCCACCGCTGGGCGGGGTGCTGGGCGGTCTGCTCCTGATGTCAAAGGGGGGGGCAGGGATTCTGTGGGACCCTGCTCTGTGGATGGAGGGGTGGTATACATCACCCAGACTCCCTCTCACTCCACTCGCTGGCCTGCTCAACCTGTGCCACTCACTCCCCTTGGTCTCTGCCATCTCCTCCTCCTCCATCTACTCTCCTCCTTGCCTTTGCTCTCACTCTGCTTCGCTCCCACTCCACTCCATCATTCCTACTCAAGCCCACCACCACAGAGCTCTTCCCAGCCATCCTTTATAGGGTTTCCTTTCCCCACCCCACCCTTCTTCCAGCCTGGATCTGGGCTGCCCCAAGTAGTTGCAGCTGGGGTAGCTGATCTGGCTCCACTGACTGGCACCAGCTGTGTTGTGTTGCCTGGCTGCCAAGCCTCCCGGACTCGGCTGATTGCTGAAGGCAGGCCCAGCTGTGGCCCCTTGGCTGCCTGCCCAGCTCTACCCCCAGAATGCCTGTGGCAGCTCCACCTGAGGTTGCTTGGCTTCTGGCACTCCCTGGACCTGGCTATTGCCTACTAGCTGGTGTATAGGCTGGGGCGTGGTTCTGGGCTGTTGGGACTGCTTCTCCTCATCAGGTAAGGGCTCTGCTTGGGCAGCTGCTGGGTCACTATTTCCCCTGCCCTTGCCTTCTCCTTCTACTTTGCCCAGCCCCCTGCCTTCTCCCTGGATGGTGGGACTAGCTGGCCTTGCCCTGCCCCTTTCAGCCCCCTGGGGCCTTGGACCCTTACCCCTTTTTCCTGGCATAGGCAGGTTCTGGCTCTGATGGCTGGCTGCGGCAGCAGGGCCGCTGCCTTCCAGCTGTCTCTCACTGTTTCCTCCCAGCGAGGCCGGGGGCTGTGCCTCAGACCCCGGACAGGAAGATCCCCCCCCAACCTCCAGGCCAAAGAGGAGCACACTGGTATTCCCAGAGTGGGTGGGAGAGGACATGTTATCATGAGTAGGGAGAGGGAGAAGATCCCCCAGCATCCGTGGGTCCTCACCCGAGGGTCCCACTGAGGAATAGTCCGGTGGTGGCAGCCAATAGTGCACCCCTTCCTGCCTTGCTGGAAAGGATGGGAGTTGCGGGACACATTCCCACCCAGCTGAAAGGGGTCCCATCATTCCTGTTGACAGGGGAGCCACCACGTTGTCAACCAACTGTATCCCTATACAATACAATCGGCTGCGCGATCGCAACCGAACTGTTTAACCAAGGAGGGAGCAGTAACAGGATAGTCCCTCATGAAGCAGGGGATGACCTGATCCGCCATCTTGCCTTTACGGAAAGTAGGGGATGGGCAGGACAGGAGACATTGTTTGGACAGGTCAGAGTGGTTCCTGAGAGGGGGAGATGGAAACATGACAGCAGCAGCAGCAGCAGCTGACATCGGCCACCTTCCTGCCTTTGTGGGAAGGACATGAGTCGAGCAACCCATTCCCCCCTGCTCAGAGGGCTCTGCATTTGCGATGGATGGGGGCACTGTGTGGCTGAACTATATGTGAAACAGTTCCTGAGCTGCTGCGCAAGTGTCCAAAGGAGGCTGCCATCAGCATCACCCACCTTCCTGCCTTGCCGGAAAGGATAGGAGGGAGAGGACTTGTCATGTGGGGGGTAAGTGGGAAGATCCCCCCGCAATCGCCAGGCCAAAGAGGAGCACGCTGGTATTCCCTGCGTGGGAGGGAGAGGATGTGTCATTCAGACTGGGTGCCTGATCCCCCAGCCACCGCAGGTCCTCACCTGAGGGGCCCACTGAGGAACAGTGCAGTGGCAGCCGCCTCCTGAGCCATCAGCCTCGAGGTTGTAAGCAGCGCTGTCCCAGACACCAAGGGGACAACCTCTGCAAGCGCGGCCTTCCAGAGCACTCTGCTCTCACCAGCATCACCCTCAGGGCAAAGTGACCCTCCCACTGACCCCCACTCAGAAAAGCTCATGGCCCCCTTTCTCCCCCCAATGGATGTCTCACTGGGTGAGGAGGGAGACAGGCTTGGGTGGTGCCTCTTCAGGTGCCGAGTCAGGGCTGTCAAAGACAGGTGCTTCAGGTTTTTGCCCCTGCGCACCAGGACATCACAGGCACGGCACCACACCACACGGGGATCATCAGGAAGGGCCCGAAAGTGCCTCCATATAGAGGCATTGAAACGTCAACCGCTAACTGTCCCAGAGGAAGGAGAACGAACAGTTACAGGCTGCGCTGCAGGGCTGGACACGGACGACGGGGTGAGGGGTGGACTGCAGGTGGGGACACCACTGAGAGTTTGGGATGGGGATGGGAGGGATCTTTCATAACACACATACCATTCCTCCAGGGATCCATTGCCCACCCACCCCTCCTCAAAATGTTGAGAGAGATTCTCTCCCCTCCTGCACAAAGACCTCTTTGGCCTCCTCCACAGCCCACACAGTTGAATTGGGGGGGAGCAGGAGGACTCTCTGGGGCCCCCGAGCCACACCCAATACTGCTTTCCACAACTGAACCAGGAGGACTGCCATTGCACTTCACCCCACAACCACCCTTGGCAGCCAACACAAGAGGAAGACTCATTGTGCCACCAAACTAGAATTAAGGAGGACAGGAAAGGAGATGACTCTGTGTGCCCTCCGCCACGGTGCCCACTGAGCTTGGCCCCAGGGCCTTGTACCTAACAAAAGCACCTGCAAATGAATAAATATACACACTTCTAATAATATTATCACAATATCTTAAGATCTTTAAAGTGCTTCATGCTACAAATGTACAAAGAATCAATACTCAAATAAACAACGTTCCTGCAAGGAAGTCCCTAGGGTATCATGAGTCCTTCACTGCCGTGTTTTCTTGCTTGAAGAGCTCAAGCCCAAGGTCGGGATCCCAGGAGGACGTGGTACAACAGCCAAATGGAAAAGACCTGTTGAATCTTTTTCACTTTTTCTTTTATATTCCAGGTGAAAATCAAGAAAATAGGAGGAAAAAGGCCCCAGAGCAGGGCTCCCCTCACTCGACTCACAAGTAAACGTGGCACAGCTGCTGACTTGAAATTAACATTCTTAAATCTGCTCTCTTTTTTCTTTACAGGTTGAGTCAAGAAGGCAAAAGGGAAAGGCCCAGCCGGGGCTCCCCTGGCTCGGCTCTACAAGCTGCCGGCTTTATAACTCAGCTTGTTTCAGGATGCACAATCTTCATCAGGAGCTGCTCTTGTATCACCACAGCAGTCTTGAAACTCTATGACTGAACCAGAAGCATTCATGTGCAGAAGTTCAATGCACAAACCATTCGTGCATTGAATTTCTGCACATGAATGCTTGTGGTTCAGTCATAGAGTTTCAAGACTGCTGCGGTGATACAAGAGCAGCTCCTGATGAAGATTGTGCATCCTGAAACAAGCTGAGTTATAAAGCCAGCAGCTTGTAGAGCCGAGCCAGGGGAGCCCCGGCTGGGCCTTTCCCTTTTGCCTTCTTGACTCCGCCTGTAAAGAAAAAAGAGAGCAGATTTAAGAATGTTAATTTCAAGTCAGCAGCTGTGCCACGTTTACTTGTGAGTCGAGTGAGGGGAGCCCTGCTCTGGGGCCTTTTTCCTCCTATTTTCTTGATTTTCACCTGGAATATAAAAGAAAAAGTGAAAAAGATTCAACAGGTCTTTTCCATTTGGCTGTTGTACCACGTCCTCCTGGGATCCCGACCTTGGGCTTGAGCTCTTCAAGCAAGAAAACACGGCAGTGAAGGACTCATGATACCCTAGGGACTTCCTTGCAGGAACGTTGTTTATTTGAGTATTGATTCTTTGTACATTTGTAGCATGAAGCACTTTAAAGATCTTAAGATATTGTGATAATATTATTAGAAGTGTGTATATTTATTCATTTGCGGGTGCTTTTGTTAGGTACATGGTCTTTTGCACCTTGCGTTTGCCTTTGGTTGTTTGTGGTACACTGGCCCCAGGGCCTGGCAGCAGCCTTGGCACCAGAGGGAGGGAGGGACTAGAGCCCTAGCCCACCACTCCCACAGACCTGATCCCACAGGCACTGATTAATAATAATCAATGTGAGCCCTCAGCCGAGGTGCCGACTGAGCTTGGCCCCAGGGCCTGGCAGCAGCATTGGAACCAGAGGCTGGGGCTACAGCCACAGCCCAGCACACCAAGATGCCTGGACAAAACAGGCACAGAGACTAAGAATAATAATAGTAATAATAAGAATCATAATTAAAATGATTAGGATTGTGATAATAATAAGAATCATTTGGTGAGCCCTCAGCCCAGGTGCCCACTGAGCTTGGCTCCAGGGCCTGGCAGCAGCCCTGGCACCAGAGAGAGGGAGGGACTAGAGCCCTAGCCCACCACTCCCACAGACCTGAACATATCAGGCACTTAAGTGAGCCCTCAGCCGAGGTGCCCACCGAGCTTGGCCCCAGGGTCTGCCAGCAGCCCTGGCACCAGAGGAAAGGAGGGACTAGAGCCCTAGCCCACCACTCCCACAGACCTGACCCGATCAGGCACTGATCAATAATCAATGTGAGCCCTCAGCCGAGGTGCCCACTGAGCTTGGCCCCAGAGCCAGGCAGCAGCCCTGGAACCAGAGGAGATATATTCCTATCCCCCAAATCCAAGCTGAATTATACTCTCAGTCTCTCTCCCCAAAGGCTAGCAAGTGGCAAGCAAGAGCTCTGTCCCACTCCACTGCTCACAGAAAGTGAAACCCAGCCTGGGAGCCCACGGCTATTTATAAGCACAGGTCCCATTGAGCAACGCAGGAAGTCTGTGTTTGGCTGTCAGAGCTGCCTATCAGGGTTTGCAGGGATGAGATTGGAGTGCCAGTGGCTACAGGACACCCCCTTCCCCCTCCCTCCCCTGGGTGTCTTCTCCCAACTTGTAACTGCTTTGCAGCTCCGTGGTTGGAAGGAAGACCTGCCGATCAAGGTAAGCTGGGCTTCCATTCGGGTTTCTAGGGCAACAGAAGGAGCACAGACAGAGTTCAGGCATTCCCCCAGCTCCGTTTCCAGGGAAATTGATTGCTGGCGCCTGAGTGTCTGGCTTCCCGAACCACGGCTGAATGTACCGAACCAGGCCTCTTCCGAGCGCTGGTTCGTTGGCCATGGACAATCATGAGCCACTGGATTATAATAGCGTGATCATCATTTTCGTGGGTATTTGAAGTTCGTAATGTGGTTCATGCCCATCACTACTGATGACACCCAACTATATCTGATGATAGCTGGCTGGCCCGACTCTGCCCCAGATGTCTTGGAGCATGCCTTTTAAGCTGTGACTGGGTGGTTGAAACAGAGTTGGTTGAAATTAAATCCCACAAAGATGGAGGTCCTGCATGCGGGGCTGGGGGCTATGGGCATGAGACTCTGGCTTCCCGCTCTTGATGGAGCACCACTTGCACCGGTTTCGAGAGTTAGGAGCCTGAGGGTGATCCTGGATGCCTCCCTGGCTATGGAGGCACAGGTCGCAGTGGTTGCCCGGTCTTCATTTTTCTAAGACAGGCCCAACAGCTTGTAACCTACCTATTTACCCATGACTTAACTGCAGTGATCCAAGCAACGGTTACCTCTAGACTAGACTACTGCAACTCGCTCTACACAGGGCTTCCCCTGAGCCTGATCCGGAGGCTATAGCTGGTCCAAAATGCAGCTGCATGAGTAATTGCAAGGGTCTCGATTAGGGGACATATAACACCTATACTATGCCAGCTGCATTGGTTGCTGGTTGAGTACCGGGTCCAGTTCAAGGTTTTGGTGTTGACATATAAAGCCCTATGCAGACTGGGCCCAGCATATCTGCAGGACAGCCTCTCCGCATATGTACCCCAGAGGATGCTTTGTTCAACAAACAACTGTTGGTGGTCCCTGACCCAAGGGAGGCCCACCTGGCTTCGACCAGAGCCCGGGCCTTTTCGGTCCTGGCACTGACCTGGTATAACTCTCTGTCTGAGGCAACCAGGGCTCGGCAGGATTTGTTATCTTTCCGCTGGGCCTGTAAAACAGAGATGTTCCACCAGGCATATGGCAGAGGCTAGGTTGGGCCCCTACCGGCCACACTCAAGATCTATCCCCCCCCTCCCCCCCATATATGAGCCTATATGTGAGTTAGGTCCTGAAATGTAGTATTTTATTGTTGCCATCTGAAGAGAAGCTTATTGTATTTATTGTATAAAGTTGTTTTAATGTTATTTGTATAATGTTTTATATGTTTGTAACTGTTATTTATGCAAATTGAAATGTTGTACTCCACCCTGTGCCTGCGTGGTGGGGAGGGTGGACTAAAAATATCATCATCATCATCATCATCATCATCATCATCATCATCATCATCATCATCATCATCATCTTTATCTGGATTCCAGTCCTATACCACCCAGATACAGAATTTTGTCTTTTAAAAACTAAATAACGAGTATGACCGCATATACATTTTAATATTCACATTATTCCTTGCTGAGCAATTGGAATAATTTTAAAATTTGCTGACCATTATCAAAAAGTCACAAAAGAACTCAATCTATTTGGAAATTTCTGCTAGACTAGTTATTAAAAATCCACAGAATGCCATTTGCTTGTCCACATCCATCTTCTGAATACCCGTAACAGGAGGCAACACTGGGGGATGCTGTACTAGATGGGCCACCGGTTTGATCCAGCAGGGTACCTCTTATCAGTTGTATATGGCAACATATAGTAGGATTAGAGTAAACTTGAAGAGGAACAAAGTATGCAGGTGATTGCTGTTCAATTTCTCTCTCCCCAAATGTCTTTTGCCCCAGCACCCCAAATATGACCCAAGGTAGGTAATAAAGACAGATTATGTGGGTTCAACTAGTTTCTTTATTAACCTTCAGTTTTAACTGCTGATCTCTGTCAGTGCTCATACCATGAGCTGATTCTTTTGAAGGTGGACACCCCTAGGCATTCTCCTTAGGTGCCCACCTGGCAAGTCCACTCTGGTTCCAGGCCGGGCTGGCAGCTCTTGCCTGCCTTGTTTATCATAGCCTACACAGCCTCCTGTGCTGAGAGGTGGCCCGCTTCATCTGCCTCCCCTGACAGTCCATGAGGCACCTGCCAAGTTCAGGAAATGCTGCTCAGCACCCGGCCACTCCTTCACAACACCACCCAACCACCCAGCATGTGATCATCTGGCCTGGACCTCCCCATCACCGAGATGCCTCATGGTGTTTGACAATTAGCCCTACCTATCCTGAGCAACCCACCATATTTCTGCAAACTATCACCACATACATCATGGCGCAGGCAAAAAACAGGCCCCCTCTTTTGACAATCTGAGGGAAACCTCAAAAGTTCCTGCTCAGCCACAATTGGCTACCAGCTACTCCTATGATGTATTCAGGGAGGAAGCATGGGTTAATCTCCATGGCAAATGGAGGCTGAGGAAGAGGGCAGCTTGCTATATCCCTTGCTGCTCCATCTGGATTGGCTGAGCCTCCTACCTCAGCCCCTACCCATCATGTCTTGCACCATAATATTCTCAAAATAACTGTATTTTGTCAATAATGTGGAACCTGTTGTTTGCAATCCTTAAACCTCACTAATTCTGATTTTATGTAAAACATGTCATCCTTTGTCATCTAATGTCATAAATTATTTACTCCTACTTTGATATGTGTGAGGAGGGGAAGGGGGAATAATTTTTTTTTGTATGACCAGTGTTGCCAGAGTAAAGTAATGGCTTAATTCTTAACTAATGTAAATCCTTGTTTTACAGTGCATCAATTTTTTTGAAGTTCTATGTAACAAAATCAGATGGGGATTTCAAACAAAAAGAATTGACTTATTCTAAGCGTAAATCACATGCCAAGCTCTCCTAAACAAATATGTAATGGCAACAGAAATACTTACAAGTTATGCTTTGCATGGTTATTTACTGTGTATGTGTTGCAGGGCATCAGAAAAAGATTTTGTACATCTGTCTCAGTTTGGGAAATACTGAGTTATGTATATGTAACCTAACTTTTTATGACATTGCCCAGTATCAACTTTTTATCCCATAGTTCCCATTGTACAGATGGTGGTTTCTGTTGCTTACAGCCTGGTGTTACTACTCTGCCTTTGTCTTTTCCTACAGGCTTACCCTGAGTTTGTACTGACCTACCTAGAGGAGTTAAATGTAAGAGAGGAGGTGACCCAGATGGAATACCATACACATCCATCTGCAGCTCATCTAGGGACAGGCAGCAACTCAGCAGAAGAGGTCACTGTACCAAGCCACAGGCAGGTCAGAGCCAGGGGAAATATTTGGAAAGCACAGTTTGGAAACATTTGTTTAAACCAACATTTGTTTAAACCAACCATATTGAACTGGATGGCAAGTACATGTATATAAATATATATGTTTCAGAAAGAGAATCATAGTAAGCAAAGATATGGCTTTTCTTCATAGTTTAAAAGATTATTCCTTTCCTATGTGATAATATGATGTTAACATTCTATACCTACTGAAAAACCCTCATTCCAAATAAATATTACTATAATGAACAATATATTAATTACTCTCTTGTTCTTAATTTCCTAGGTTCTACAAAATAATGTCAGTAACTGCAATGAGAAACAACTTTCAGGACCTTTGGACGCCCATTTGATGCCTGAAGCCCCCTTAAGGGAGAACAGGCAGCTGACAGTGGCACTGGTGAGGAAGCTGGAAGAGAAACATCCTAAGGCCTCAGCTCAAAGGTAAGCCACTGACAGAACTGATATTTATTGTTCAATGACATTAGATGTTTTCCTTCAGTTTCATGTAAGATTGATTTCCTGGATATTATTGAAATATCTCATAAGCCCTCTGGCTTGCAAGCAGACATGGAGTTTTAACCAAAACTAATGAAAAGGGGTGACATTTATGTAATGTTTATTTTAAAAAGATAGATGTGTACACTATTTTTGAGGATCATTGGGGTCTTTAGTGTTAATGTAATATGCACAAGCCATTCAGTAACAGTAAGGTGCATGATTTATGGCATTAGGGTTGTGATTTATGACACTAGGGTTTTTTTTCTTCTGAAGATACATTTTTATTGTTCATAAATCTGAACAATTCTGAATTAAAACACGGCACACGTGTTTTTGAAAAGTAAATTGAAATTAACAAAAATACAGATTTTTATCTTTTTTCTGAATTGAGGGACAGCAGGGAAAATCTTCTATGTCTGTTATTTAAATGTTTCTTACAGTCTTAACAATAAACACACTCCAGAACCCACTTGGGCTTAAACACTCATATTAAAGTCTGAATGCGTATAGGCTGCTTTATGCATATGTCCAGATTGCAATTGTGGAACATTTTTCTGTTACATGGAAAGGGCCAGTTTAATATTCCCCCGAAGTTGCAATTTCTGAATTATTCTCATTTTCTTATGCATCAATTCTGATTTTGACCCAGGTTTGCAGCAGCCGGATATAAAACTGAATGTAGGCAGACAAGTGCACAGGCAATTAGTGAATGAAAGGGGAGAGGCTTGGATGAAGGAATGTTTGATTTGGGGGATCCTTTATTCTCCTTTAAAATACATTTGCACCATCCCTGAGTGAGAATATGACTATACAGACAAAGAAGCAGCAAATTTTACCAGTTCTAATCACTTCTACTAGATTGAAACCTGCTGTATCAATTCAATATATTCAACATCATATAAAGTTGCATTGTGATTATGAAGACCCCAAAATTCAAGGAGCTGTTTAATGTCCCAGATTCAACTGGTTAATATATTGCAAAGCTAAACAAAAGAAATGCATAGGAAATTCATCTGATAGTAACTTCTCCTGCCCATCAAGTCAGTTATCCCCAGAAGTTCAATGAGCAAAAGGTACAGAACACTTGTCCTACTTAATAATGCATTAATATTGACCTTTCAGAAGCAACGTGCTGATGTTTCTGTTGAATCTAGTGCAATTTAACTATAATTTTTATATATACACTCCTTTTTTAATCAGAATCACGTGAATCTCATTAACTACTTTTATGATTACATTGCGTTTTCTCAAAGTACTTAGCAAAGAATAATTAAATGTCACTAGGGCACTCTACATACAATCACATGTTAGATTTTGTGGAGAGGAAGATTATAGCGTTACTTATCTCTTTTCCACTTAACTCTTTTAATAGAGATTATTGTGCAGTAATATTCTTCATCTGTTTATGAGGAATAGAATAATTATGAAGCAATAGATTGCAGTTGCTATTCAATGATGAATTGAAAAGGCATAGATTCTGGTTTGAATGTTGGTTGTAAGATAGGGTCAAACCACACAAGATAAAATACACTTGAATTACACTCAAATACACTCGAATTACAAAATACAATCAAATTACCCATGTAATTCAAGTGTATTTTGTCTCGTGTGGAGAAACCCATAGCTCAGGCAGTACAAGTGTATCATCTGATCCATTTATAGAGTATTACAGTTTTCTTATCATGATAGATGTTGGCAGAGATCTATGAAGGATACTGCTGGAATCCCTGTCCATCGTGGTTGCTGAAATCTTGTAAAAATCACATCAGTGAATCTGTAATGTTCCTCATAATCCGAACACTGACCCAGGTGACCTTTACTCAAGTCTTTAAAAGAGGCAGTTATCCATTCTTTATTTTTTTTAAAAAAAAAATGCTAGAGAAGAATGTTTCCAGGTTCTAATTTGCTGTTTTGGGGCAAGATGATTGAGAAAGTAGTTGCAGATCAACTCAAAGTTGTCCTGTATGGCTTATATACTTAGAACAATTTCCAACTGGGCTGTGTGATGGAGACAGTACTTGTGACTTTAGTAGATGATCTCCATTTGAATGTACACTCACATGAACACATGAAGCTGCCTTATAATGTACCTTTTGTTACAGGCCAGTGCTGAATGGGGGAGGAGAGGGGGGGCAAGGCGACAAAAACACAATGGACAACAGTGTTGGAGTTGAAAGAGGCCACAACTTTATTGATATTACAGCTTGTGGAGCATCGGTGCTGCATAGGACACTGATCCAAGCATTGGCTGACCCACCTGCCAGGCGATGACCCCCACTCCCCCTCAGACAGCTGTTGAGGGGGGGAACCATGGGATGACAATCAGTGGGATGCCACATGGGTGTACACCCCTGTGTGGATTCCCTGCCACCTGGGAGTGAGGTGGATCTGACAGCCCCCGCTGGGCATGCACCCACCATGTCTCGCTCCCCAGACCACTTAAGGGGATCCCCATAATAGGAAAACTGAGGTTGTGGGCCCTGTTTCCCCCCAAACAGATCAAGGCCCAGTTTCTAATCTGCCACAAGAGACACAAAACGGCTCCTGCCAATGCTCCTAGAGCTGAAAAACCAAGCCCAGTGTGCCCCTCAAATGTCTGCAACCACATGTTCAGACCGCAGCTGGACAGGGACCACCAGGCGAGAACATGGCTGCTGCTCCACAAGAGATGACCAGGTGGAATCAGCAGCACCCCCTCAGGTCTTGACAAACTGCCCCACAGTCTTGGACCACTACTTCATGTCAAATCGGGAGCCAAGCACTTCAGCAACACTCCAGCCAGCTGTACCGCAGGAGGCTTATCCTGGGAGCCAAGTGCTGAGGGACTGGACCAGCTCCCCTGACCAGGGCTTGCAGTGGATGTGTGCGGACTGTGCCTCCCAGGCCCTCTGTGCTTCTCTGCCCCTCACTGCAACATGGCGGCTGCCATGCCCTCCTTGCCCTCCTCCCACTCACGGCCTGCAACCTGGGCCCCCAGATGAGTCTGGGGGCCGTTGTTTCCATCAAGATCAGCATTGTCTACTCAGACTGGTTTTAGATAGAGGTCTTTCACATCAGCTACTATCTGATCCCATTAACTCGAGATGCTGGGGATTGAACCTGGGACCTTCCACAATACCAAGCAAATGTCTACCACAGAGCTACAGCCCTTCCCTGTTAGCAATGGCTGTGCCCCCTTGTTGCTCTTATTGGATTTGTCTGCAGCCTTTGATACAGTGGACCATGTAATCTTTTTGAGATATATGGTGGTAGAAGTAGGTATCAGATTATGTACTTTGGATTGGTTGAAATCTTTCCTTTTGCTTTGGATTCAGAAGGTTGCTGTTGGAGACCAGTTGTCATCAGTGTGGGAATTAGCCTATGGGTTTCCACAAGGCTCAATCTTATCCCCTCCCCCCATGCTGTTTAATCTCTATGTAAAATCATTGTTGGCTCATCAAAACCACTAGCTAGTGCTAATTGCTATGTGAAATGGCTAAAGGTGAACAAGCTGAAACTGATTCCTGACAAGATAGAGGTGATGCTGGTTGAAAAGGCTGGGGTCTTGGAGGGCATGGTGTTTCCTACATTTGATGTGTTTCATTTGATGTTCACTGATTCAGTTAAAGGTCTATGGGTTATACTGGACCCAGCATTATTACTGGAGAAGCAAGTTCATTCAACTGCAAAAATGCTTTCTTCCATATTCATTTAGCCCAGAAGATGGCTTAACATAGTGGATCATGCCATGTGCATCCAAGGCCTAGTAACTTTGATGCTAGACTACTGTAATGCACACTGCATTGGTCGGTCCTTGAAGACAACCCAGAAACTCCAGTTGGTATAGAATACTGCAGCTCATTTAATATCCGTAACTGGGTAGATTATACATATTGTGCCTATTTTGCTGTCGCTCAAATGGCTAGTCATTAGTTTCTGGGCTCAGTTCATGGTATTGGCTATCAACTACAAAGCTCTTCATGGCCTACTACTAAAGGATATATTGATATTCTACACTGAGACAGCTGTGATCCTCTAAGCAATGTCTTTTGAAATTCCCATCCTGCAAATGGGTAAGATCAGTAGCTGCTGCACCCCAGTATTCTCTGTTGTGGCTCCCACTTTGTGGAATGGCCTGCATGTTCCCACTATAGCACCAGTATTTGACCTTGCCTTCTTTCATATTGTTTATGACATGACATGTCTTATACTGTTTTCATTTATTTACGTTATTTGTAGTTTGCTGTTCTCACTGACACTCAAGGTGGATTACACAGTGTTAATTGCAAGTCAATGCAATTAATAGGGTAAGACATTTAATAAACTATATAATAGGACTAGGATTACAGAAACCTGAAATAAAGCATAAAATGTTAAACAATGTAGAAAATGGTATTACATAGTAGAAAACAATGTACTGAGAGCAAGATAATACACACAGCAAACAGACAATAAATATTATCCACAATTCTATTCCCTGTATAAAAGCACTTTCCTAGACCATTCCGTTATAATACAGCCCCATTACCTTTTAAAGAATGCCCTCTTGAACAATTCTGTTTTACCTAGTTTGTTGAATGACAGAAGCATGGAAGCCAGTGCGGTGTAAACCAGTGTGGTGTACTGTTTAGAGTGTTGGACTAGGATCTGGAAGACTCAGGTTCAAATTCCCATTTGGCCATGGAAGCTCACTGGATGACCTTGGTCCAGTCATATTCTCTCAACCTAACCTCCAGGATTAAGTTGAGAGAATACAGGGTAGTTGTAAGGATAAAATGGAGGAGAGAATGATGTAAGCTGTTTTGGGTCCCTTTTGGGATGAAGAACAGGGTATAAGCATGTAAATAAATATGCCATTTACTCAAATGGTAAAATGTACTTTTTCTTGATTAAGGCTTTATTCATTTATTTAGAAAATTATATGCCACTTCTCTGGAGAATCTGCTTAAGGCAGATTACAAAGTAAAACATAATAAAATCATGAAAGAGCATATAATTGTCAAAAATTAACTTCTATTAAAAACCTTGCTAGAGTATTAAAACAGCATAAAATATTTATTACAATGTTAAAAGTAGGGTTGCTAGGTCCCCTTACCCTTCCAGCAGGAGGGGGGACCTGGCACTCACCTCTTTGGGTATCCTCTGGGAAGTGACGTCCTCATCACCCCAGAAGCATGCCCAGGAGGCTTATTTCCCCGCCTTTCTTCCCTGCCAGCCGGGTGAGTGATGTCAGGGGCAATCCTAGACAGAGTCACACCGTTACAAGTATTTTGAATTTAATGGTCTTAGAAGGGCATAACTCTGTTCAAGATAGCAGTGTTAGACTACTAAATATATCCAAGCAATAAGAAATGGTTTTTTTTGTGTTTAAGGGAAAGGGTATTTTGACAAGCCTAGAAAGTCTTTGCTGATCAAATCAATCTCCTTATCACCCTTTTTCCAGGATTCACATGGGTAGCCAAGGTCAGCAATAGAATCTATTTGTTTTCTTGATATTTATACCCCACCTTTAAGCCACAATTTAAGCCACAACAGCTCTAAAAGCTGTTTATATAATAACAATTCAAATATATTTCAAATATAAGAAAGATATGGGGAGAGAAGAGGAAGCAGTGTTCAGTTAATGGGTTTCCATTTTGTGTTGCTCATGCTTAGCTAGTTTATTCCTTCTTACTCACTTTTTTAAAAATTAAAGCTGGTCAGCAAAACCTGAAACATGCACTCTCTTGTATGTTAATATATTATGGATGAAATTCACTCAGCATCATTTGATACTATACATAATCTATGCTCTCTCCATTAAAGGAATGTCCATAGTAGCCTCATATGCCATAAGGGAGGTAGACAAAGCCATCTGTTGGCATTAGAGGTGGGCTTGGTCCAGAAAACGGACCAAAATTTTGCACAGTCCGACCCGATTCGTGGTTCGTGAACACAGTTTGTGGGACTCACCTTTTTCACCAATTTTGGTCCATTTGGGCTGGTCCGTTGGCCCGTGGTCCATGAGTCCAGACATCCTGGCACTGATCTATCAATTCCCTAGGCAATAGAGAGTACATCTGCAGTCCTTTTGCAGCCCTTAAAAACTTAATAGGCAGCTCTGCCTGCCGAGCAGAGAGCTCCCATTCTGCTCTATGGAGCAAGGAGCAAGAATGAATTCCCTAGGCAACGGAGGGGTGGATGTTCTGCTGCTAATCTTAGCCCTCAAAACCTTGATAGGCAGCTCTGCTTGCCAAGCAGAGAGGTCTCATTCTGCAAGGGAGGGGTGGACATTTTGCAACCAATACAGCCCTCAAAACTTAATAGGCAGCTCTGCCTGCCAACCAGAGAGCTCGCATTCTGCTCTATGGAGCAATGAGCCAGAATGAATTCCCTAGGCAACAGAGGGGTGGATGTTCTAGAGCCATGGCAACACCAATCTTAGTCGTCAAAATGTAGATAGGCAGCTCTACCTGTCAACCAGACAGTTCCCATTCTTCTCTATGTGAGCAAGGAGCAAGAATGAATTCCATAGGCAATGGCTGGGAAGGTGTCTGTGTGGTGAGTGAGGGGGCTCTCCCCCCACCCTTTTTTGTTTGATTTTGCCTCATTGCAACTTTTTGGTGCTGCTAGCCAATGCAAGGCAATTGGCATTTGTGACTGGAAGTTTCCTGGGGGCGGCCACTTTGGGGGTCTGTAACTTGGACGTCTGAAATGCAACCTTGACCAAAGTTGGAGAGTGGCTGGAGGAGAGGCTGCTGAACATTCTCTCTGAGTTTGGGCTCTCTAGATGTGAAGGGGTGGAGCCAGGCTGCTGGAAGTGATGGACAATGGACTGATGAACTGGTCTGTGAGCAGGGCTGATCCATGGAAAGTTCGTGGTCCATGAAAGTCAATGGACCATGAGCCGGTGGTCCGTGGGGTTTTCCTGGTCTGTGCCCACCTCCAGTTGGCATAGAAATTGATAGAGAGGGGACCATTTTTTTCAGGGTCAGAGCAAAATTAAAGGCCTTTCAGTCCCTGTAGTGGTAACTACATTGAAATCTGATATATAACAGTTGAATAAAGTGTTAGCAGAACTGAACAGACTGTAGTCAACACAAACTTGGCCTCCTTGTCCTAAGCAGATTGGAGGTTAATATTTTGCCAGTCTCCAGGTGGGGCCTTGAGATCTTGAGATTACAACTGAACTCTAGGCTACAAAGATGAGTTTCCCTAGAGAAAATGACTGCTTTGAAGAGAGGACTCTGTTCCATTATTCTCGGCCGAGATCCCTTCCCAAACTTCACCCTCCCCAGGCTCCATCTCCAAAATCTCCAGGAATTTTCAAACCCAGAGTTGGCAACTTTAGCAGATTGTCAGCATAAGCATGAGCCTCTTCCTGCTGTTTCATCTGCATGCCTAATCTATGCAAATAAGTGGGCAGAAATAAGGTTTATATTATGGATTTACATTGTGTCCTGTTTGCCATTGGGTGTTATACTTCCAAACTAGTAAAGCAGTTAAATAGTTCATATGACTTTTGAGGGATAACTCATTCACTTCAAATAATCTGTTTTCTTAAATAGATGTCCTGTGACTTAAACTTAAATAGCCGAGAACATATTCTAGGAGATTTCTTTTTAAAATCATCTTCTTTGCATTCAGTTATCACGGGAAAAATAATTATGTTGTTTTAAATCTTGGGTTATTAGGCTGGACATCTACAAGTGTGGATACAATTTGCCACCTACATTTTTGTAAAAACCAAACTAAACCAGCCTTACACTAAACTGTAGGTGTCATATTCAGTAAGATAAAAATGAAAACATTTTTTTAATGTAGAGAGGACGTTTAAAATTACATTCCTGCACAGTATATTCTGTTTTGTTTTCTGGTAAAGCTTTAATTTTTTTCCAATATATGTGCTCTACCATCTTACTTAGTGGGGAAATTATGGTGGAGGGAATATTTTCATCAAAAATCAAGGCACTTCCTCATGATTTATCTGTCATATAAATGTTTTAAAGGTTAAAGCTTTGAATTGGAGACAAATTAGCTTTCATTACATGCTTTGGCTTCATCTTGACAAAATTATTCAGATCTCTGAGCTAGATAATTCATATTCTTTTTTTTTTCTTTCCATCATGTACGGTATTACAAATCTAACTCAATGCGGTATAAAAGTAGTATAAATGCTGTATTTCATTTTTTACCTTGGCAATGCAAGGATGCAGTTGTTTGCATTATTATATTAAATTGGGTAAGTTACCTTTATTTAAATTGAATAGAGGTTGTTGGGGGGAAGAACTGTAGCAGCCAACAAAGCATGGTGACCCAGCTTGTCACCCAGTGACCTGTAAGAAGGAAATAATGAACTGTGAGTAGCTGTCATCTTAACTGTTTCTGACAGTTTGGCTATGGGCACATCTGTGTTAGTTGCATGGAAAGGCCTTTGTTGTTTTCCCACTAGTGACTTTGCAGACTGCTGTGGGGTTTGCTAGCTGCCCTGCTCCTACACTTTCCCTCCCCTTTTAACTGGGAAAGCAGCTGCCAATGATGGGGCTGACATTTCTTTTAATGATTTATTTGGCATTTATTTAATTATAAAGTACAAATCACATCCAACATGAGACCTTATTTTGGTATCTTAAGTGGATTTACTGTTGAATTTGGGATCCAAATGTAATTATAGTTTTGTGACTCATTTCTTTTCATCAGGCTTAGACTGGAATAACTTGGTATAGGGATGCAATGTAAAAAGCTTTCCCTTCATAACTTGCCACAGATTTTTCCTCCGGCTTCCAATAGAAATACTTCACTTAGTTATAATTTTAATTTGTTTTAAACTACCACTTCTCCTACTAAATAATAAGAGTGTACTCCATATAATGCAAGTAATATAGAAATATTTTCATTCAATGGTTTGAACTTGAATCATCTTTTGTTTCTATTTTATGGTTGGGATCCAGAGATCTGTGAGAGGAAATTAATGTGCACAATAGGTATTTTTGTCCCACTCCCTCATTTACAGCGCCTATGTGCCCATTGGTTATAAGCTGTTCTATCTTTTAAAAAGCAAATTGTAATGCAGTTGGGTGGAAGTGAAAAAGGAAAAAATGCTTTCCTTTGCAACTTTCGATCAAAAATGCTTTAAGCACATGTTAAAATTAGACATGGGCATGAATGGGAAAAAAAAACCCCCAAACACGCTGTTCATTGCCGACTATGAACATGAACAGACAAACAGTAATGAACATGTCCCGTTAGCTAACATGTTCGGTGTTTGCAGTTCATGGGGGCCAGAATGGCCCCCGTTGGACTTAGAGAGCCCATATTCACAGGGAGCAGGCTCTCCTCCAGCCATCATCCAAGTTTGCCCAACAGAATAAGACCCAAAGGGGTCTCCAGGACTGCAAATAATTATATTACAAAAATTTAATACTCATAAATCATCAAAGTGCTAAATATGTGCAAAATTCTATAGAAAAATCAATGTGCAAGTACATAAGCCGCCGCTTCAACTAATAAAATAATGTAATCAGTACATATAATCAATCAATATCTGGTAAATGGAATTACAATGGTAAGTTTCTTCTTCAACCAAATATATCTCAAAGTTCATGCTGCAATGGAAAATTCTTAACATAGGTGACCATACATGCTCCATAAAGGGAATTTTTAGGCTGAATAGTTTGGTCCTGCATGGGTTGAATAACGAACTAGATTACTCTTGTTTTTTGTAAATTACTTTTTGCTTCCTGTAATAAGCGCGAGCGCCCGACTTACCGGGCGCTCGGTTTGCTGCCGCCAGGGTGGGGAGGCGGGGCGGGCACCGTGGCTTCTGGGTCGGCTTGCCCAGCGTCCATGCGGGCAAGCCGATGGCCAATCAATTCAAACCCCGGCCAGCCAATCGCGGCGGCCGGGGGGCGGGGCGGGGCCTGCTGCCGGACCTCGGGGAGGCAGTCTTCCCTCTGGTCCGGCAGTTTCTTATTTAACCGGCTCCAGCCCGGCCCCGCCGCATTCCGTTCCTGGCTGCGAAATCCCACCCTCCGCTCCCTCTGTACTTGGGTTTGTGTTGCTTGTTTGTCATAACTTGTTCCTTGCGGTTGGTCATTGCATCAGATCTCTTTTGGGGGGAATCAGGGCCTCTGCCCTGGTTCCCAGTAAGGGGATTCCCATAAGGAATCTTGGGAGTGAGTACGGAGGTGCATGCCCAGCTCGGGGGCTGCCAGGGTGTACTCACTACCAGGTGGCAGGGGAATCATGCAGGGGTGTACACCCATGTGATTCCCCCCCCAAATGCCACTCCTGGGTTCCCCCCTTCAGCACGGGCCTGAGGGGGGAGGGGCCATCGGCTGGCAGGCGGGCCAGCCGATGCACAGGGATCCGATCCACATGACTGCCAATGCTCCTTATCTGCTGTTGTTTATAATAAAGTTATGGCCAGAAATTTTCTCCAGTCACGTGTGTGGTCTCAGTTTGTTGCCGCGCTCCCCCCCTTTGCCTCCCCACCCCTTCAACACTAGGCTGCAATATATTTTTGCTTCTGTAATAATATTTTTGATGATTTTCTATTGCACTTCTGAGAGTTATGTATTAGTGAGATGGACTTGTCATTCTTTAGGGGGAGGGCGACACCTTTAAACTTATGTTGGTTATAAATAGACACGCCCTTAGCAGCTCCGTCACGGCATTGATCCGTCAGAGTAGATCTGGTATGGAGTAATTATGCTCTACATGCTGAATTCGTGACCTGTAAGTAGTCTTTATGTTAGCTACGGGCTATTTACATTAATAGGGGAGTATATACAATTTTGTATGTTTTATTGTAGCCTGTATTAAAAACTAAAGCATAGCCGGTGAACAAGTGACAACGAAATGGGAATTGACAATCACGCTGGCAATAGACCCGTCCAGCTGCACATTGGATGCTACCATCAGCATTCATCCTTCTTCACTCCTGTGTTACCTTTATGGAGCATGTATGGTCACCTATGTTAAGAATTTTTCCATTGCAGCATGAACTTTGAGATATAATTGGTTGAAGAAGAAACTTACAATTGTAATTCTGTTTACCAGATATTGATTGATTATATGTACTGATTACATTATTGTATTAGTTGAAGCGGCGGCTTATGTACATATATATGATACTTGCACATTGATTTTTCTATAGAATTTTGCACATATTTAGCACTTAGCACTTTGATGATTTATGAGTATTAAATTTTTGTAATATAATTATTTGCAGTCCTGGAGACCCCTTTGGGTCTTATTCTGTTGGGTATTCTTTCCGGGGCGGCTCCTTTGTAGTTTTCATCACCCAAGTTTGGTCAAGATTGCAATACAGATCTTGGAGTTATACATTCCCAAATCCGACGCCCCCAGGAAACTCCCATTCGACACAGTTGGAGCCACCAGTTGACTTTGGCCCAGTGTACAAGCAGTGGATTTGAGGGTGGGCTGCCTCCCCCCTAGGGGGCAGGGGGTTTGGCCGCTCACCAGCGGCACCCCTCATGTGCCCACTTGCCAGGCCTCCTAGAGGCTACTTTCTGCCAAGGTATAATGGTGGGTGATGTCGGCAGCTGCCAGATCTGGCAGGCTGGGGGAGGCAGTGGTGGGCTGCCTCCCCTCTAGGAGGTGGGGGGGTTGGCTGCTCACTGTCAGCACCCCCCATGTGCCCGCTCACCAGGCATCTTAGACATGGTGCAGAGGCTGTTGCTGGCCAAACACACTGGCTGGACATGGAGCACTGGAAGTTTAGGTACATGGGATACACAGGTTTCTCAATAGACAGGTGCATAGCGGTATGGAATGGGTGTATAAGACAGAGGGATGCATGGATACATTGAATACCTGTATTGGATTGACAGGAGAGACAGATACCGTGTATGGGCATATTGGGGAGACATGTGGATTGCATAAATATCTGCGTTATCCCATCATTAGAAAGTTGGAAAGAAAGAACCAAGGGTGGGAGGTGGGGCCCACACCTAGCATGCAGAAGCAGAGCCACACATGCTGGCTGTGGAGGCGGTAGAGGATGCCTCCCCCCCCTCATCGTGGGGGAGGCATCGGTTCCCCTAGGAAAGGGGATTGAGGGCAGACAGGTAGGTGCCCACATGGGGAGCTGTGGGCTGCCCCCCGCACCACCCACTGGCCTGCCCTCACAGATGTGGCAGCCTATTCAGCGCACCCTATAGAAAACTGCAGTTCCACAGAATCTGCACCACTCAGAGACAGCTTACCTGTGCAGGCCAGGATCCATTCCCCCCTGCTCAGAGGGAATAGCAGGTGCCCATGGATAGGGGGCCCCGTGCTGTACAACCATATGCGCAACAGCTTCTGAGCTGCCCCTAGTGCCCAAAAGCAGCATCAGCAGACATCACCCACCTTCCTGCCTGCACGGAAGGCTTGGGAGGGACCCATTCCCCCCTGCTCAGAGGGGACAGCAGGTGCCATGGAATGTGGAGCACAATGCGGCACAACCGTATCCAAGTCCAAAACATTTATTGTCTATAGCCATAGGCCATCACAATTTACCAAACATCGACTAATAAACAGTTAAATCGATTATCACAGTTTGTAAAAGTTAATTAAAATTAATTAAAACATTACAGTATGCCAAATTATCCCAGGAATCACGAAACAGCCTCATTCAGTACCACCGTAGATCTTATCTTTTTGGCTGTGAGTGCAAACTGAGAGAGACTGTAGAACACATGATTATCAGTGTCAGATAACAAAAACACAATCTTCTCGATTTCAGAATATGTGTTTGTGACTGATAGGATTCTGGCCAAGAATTTAGCTCTGAGTACACTATATAATGGACAATAAAGTAGGTAGTGGGAAAGGTTCTCCACTGTAGGTAATCCACAAATGCAGGTACGATGTTCCATAGGGATGTGAGAATAATGCCCTGCCAAAAGAGCTGTTTACATCATCTGAAAGCGCAGAGCAGTGAAAGACACTCTGAGGTTTTAATGAGAAATACTGGCTAGGTGGGGAGATCTTAAGTGGTCAAATTTGATTAGTTTATACCAAGAAGCTGCCTTAGATTTTAATACTGATAGCCGATCCATCACTGCATCTGACTTGTAGATCCAGTCCTTAAGTGGGAGGTTGTTGGCTAAGACCCCTAACAGGTCATCTGGGATGGTATACCTTTGGCAAATGGTGGATAGAAAGCCAGGGCATGTGGGGTCTTTGGATAGTAAATAATTTACTGATTGTCAGCTTAAGAAGTCAGAACTGGAAAATTTGACCATTTTCCAGTATTTTAAAACTGCAAGGTGTACCCGTGCCCTAAGGGAGGGGAGTCCTGTTTCAGCCCTCATCAGGGCGGCAGGAGCGCCTTTGGGTAAAGCCAAAATCCATCTCAAGAATTGGTTTTGGATTACCTCAAAACTGGTTAGAATATTTTCTTTCCAACCCCACACTTCAGCTCCATATAGGAGGTGAGGGATTACTTTGCTCTTAAATAATTTCAGTGCTGGATCTATCAGTCGACCCCCCTTTGTATGAAAAAAAATGTATGATTGACTCTACAATCCTTGATGCTGAGGATTTAACCATCGCAAGGTGTATCTTCCAATTCAGAGTCTTTTTAAAGGCTACCCCTAGATATTTAAAGGAGCTGCATTGTTGGATTGGGTTGCCAAGGATGCTCCAGCGGGAGATTTTTGGCTTTCTCCTGAAAATCATTACTTTTGTCTTTGTGTAGTTGACACTGAGAGCTTCTTCATTACAATAATGGCCTAACTGATCTAAGAGTCTCCTCAAGCCGATCTTGGTCAGGGAGGTTAGGACCATGTCATCTGCGTAAAGGAGAACTGAAATCTTCTGTTGTCCCAGAGAGGGTGGCATAAATTGGGGACCTGAGAGAGTCTCATTGATATCATTAATGTACAGATTAAATAGTAGAGGGGCCAACACACAACCCTGTTTCACGCCTCTACTAATAGGGATTCTGTTAGTTAATGATCCAGAGGTTCCCACGGTAATTTGAGCAAAGGTATCACGGAGCAGAAACAGCAGTCACTTATCGATGTTAAGTTTGGCAAGCTTGGACCATAAGCAGGACCTATTGATTGAATTGAATGCGACAGCTGTCAGACTGTGGCTAAATAAGGCACTCACTACAGGGTTCCCTTTAGAAGCAAACACAAGTCCATTGTTTGGAAAAGGAAACTTTACTGCAGAAAAGGTCCATTATAGTCCACTGTCCTGAATAGGAGAATCAGGATGGTACATGATCATTGTTACCAATGAAGGGCAAAGCATGAGGTACAGAGTAACAATACCCATCTGGATTTGCCTCCCCCCACAGTTCTCAAAACAACATCTCTCAGTCCTGGGAAGCTGCTCTCCTTCAAGGCCAATGCTTGGTGGAACGGTGTTAGACAAAACAGTCTCCTCCGGTGGGAATGCTGCCTGGGAACTGGTGCACCTGGGAAGAAAACACTCAAACACTAGAAGCATTAGAAAATGGAGTCAGTACAGTTTAGATATACACTGGACCTGACATTCTGCCCCCTTTAAAACAGATCCCCCCCTGGCTTATATGGGTAGCGAGTATGAAAAGCTTTGGTTAATCTAGGAGCATGAACATATGCAGAGTTCACCCATTCATCGTAACCAGAATCAAAGTCCTTCCATCTAATGAGGTAAAAAAGCTGATTTTGTTTGAGTTTAGAGTCCAAGATTTGTTGCACCTCATAGTGGATTTGGTCGTCAATCAAAGTTGGAATGGGTGGAGCTTTGACGTGCCATTTGTTGTCGATGGGAGCTCTCTTTAGAAGACTGACATGGAACGTATTGTGCACATGGCGCAGGTTCTTGGGCAAAGTTACAGCAACAGTCACTTTACTTATTATCTTGCGCACAGGAAAAGGTCCTAGGAATTTCAGAGCGAGTTTGCGGCTTGTCTGAGCGAGTTTTAGATTTTTTGTGGAAATATACACATGATCTCCGGGTTGTAATTCCCATTCGGCCACACGATGGCGGTCTGCGTATTTTTTGTAATCCAGTTTGGCTTTTTCAAGGTGTTTCTTAATAAGAGTCCATTGCTGCGCCGCCTCCCCCCACCACGAAGATACATCTGGCAATTTAGAGGAATGGAGAGGGGGTGCATCCAATGGGAAGGGATTGAAGTGAGTTCCGTAGACAATTTTGAAGGGGGCCTCCCCCGTCGAAGCGTGGACACTGTTGTTATATGAGAACTCGGCCAGAGGGAGAAGGTCCACCCAATTATCTTGTTGAAAATTGATGTAGCAACGAAGAAACTGTTCTAATATTTGGTTTGTTTTTTCGGATTGCCCGTCGGTTTGTGGGTGGTGGCTTGAACTGATGCCTTGTTCAATATTCAACATTTTCAAAAGCTCCCGCCAGAAGTTGGCAACGAACTGTCCGCCGCGATCCGAAATCACCTTGGACGGAAAAGAATGTAATTTTACGATGTGTTTTAGAAACAAATCTGCTAGTTTTCGAGCGGAAGGTATAGTAGTACAGGGGATAAAATGAGCTTGTTTGGAGAACAGATCTAATCTTTTAGATCTAATTTCGTAAAGATCTTACCTTGGGCCACGACGTTGAGAAGGTCTCGGATGAGCGGTATAGGATAGGCGTTGTTGGTGGACACTGCATTCAAGCCTCGGAAATCTGTGCACAGTCGAAGTCCCCCGTCTTTCTTCTTCACGAAGAGGACTGGAGCGGCGTGGGGGCTAGCGGCTGGGCGGATGAACCCTCGTTGGAGGTTGGTGTCAATGAATTTCCGGAGCTCTTCGCGTTCATGGAGACTCATGGGATAAAGTCGTCCTTTGGGCAGTGAGGCTCCGGGTAAAATTTCTACCGCACAGTCCGTTCGTCGGTGCGGAGGTAGAGTATCTGCTTCCTCTTCAGAGAAAGCATTTAGAAAAGGCCAGTATGGTTCGGGTATTTGGTTGACTTCTTCTTGGGTGAGAAGGGCCTTTTCTTTATGAGTTGGATCTTCGCCCCAGTTTTGATTCCAACGGTGATTTTTGCAGTTGGCATGACTGAAGGTAATACATCCTTGTGCCCAGTCTATGTAGGGATTGTGATCACATAGCCATTTGCTGCCTAGAATTAACGGGTACTTGGCAGTAGAGCTGATGACAAAGGACCTCTTTTCCCAATGTTGTCCCATGCCTGTGATCACTGGGATGGTTTCAGTTGTTACAGGATTCATGTTGGTACCATCCATTTGTTCAAAGATTACTGGATTTTGTAGATCCCGAGTTGGTAGGACTAGTCCATTGACTAGAGCAGGGGCGATGATGTCTCTGGAGCAGCCCGAGTCAATGAGAGCTTGCACCCGAATGTGCATCTTCCCCTCTGGGTTGATTAGAGTCACTGGCATGAATAAAATGGACCCAGGCGGCCGGTTCCGTGCAGGGACGGGCTTAGGGCGGATCTGTCGTTTGGGCCCTCTTACGACAGATCCATTTCGTTTCCCGACTGGGGACTTTCTGGATTGGCTTCTGTGGTTGGGGAAGCGGGATCGTATTCCATGATTTCTTCCGCTTCCAGCCCTCTCTCCGAGGCTGGCCTTTGGGAAGCGCCGCGGCCTCTACTTGCTCGTGGTGCTGGAGTCGGGCGTTGGAGCGTAGGAAACGGAGCAAGGGTTGGACGCCGTAATTGGAGCGGAGGTCTTTGCACAGGCCGGTAAGGGCATTGTGCTGCAAAGTGACCAGCCTGTCCGCATTGCAAACACAGCCCTTGTTGCCATCTAGCATCTCTCGCTCCACGGGTGGCGTAGCTAGCTCCCCGTGTTCCCCTCTGTAAGGTCAATGGTCTTCTTTGTCCCGTTTGTTGTTGTTGTTCAACCAAACGGACTTCCAAAATGCGATTCTCTACTTCGCAAACAAGTTGGATCCACCCTAACAACGTGGGGGGATTGTCTTGCATGAGGGCTCTGTTCAAAAGTCTCGGGTTAAGGCCTTGTTTGAACAGAATAATCTTGGTGGACTCCTCACACCTAGGGCACTTGGCTGCTAATTGCCGGAATTTTGTGACATAGTCTCTGGCTGACATGCTGCCTTGTTTGATGGCTTGCAATTCTGTTCGGGCCTGGGTTTCCTCTAAGGGGTCTTCATATTGCGCTCGGATGGCATCCACTAACCCCTGGAGAGTATCAAGTTCTGGGGCCCCGACATTGTATAGTCCTACATACCAATCTGCTGCTTTGCCCTGTAAACGAGATCCAAGATGTTCGATTTGACTGGCCTCACTGCCGAAGAGGTGCCCCCAACGGTTGAAAAACTGTACCACTTGGACTAAGAAAAATCCCAATTTGGATGGATCCCCATCGAAGGTGGCTTCCAGCTTCACCCAGCCCATCGGGAGTTCTTGTCTCGGAGCAGGCGCTGGGTAAAAGTCCATTGGCAATCTTAGTTGCGCCTGAGGCACAGGAGGAGGTGACTGGAGTCTCGGTCGGGGCAACGGTGCCGGCTGTACTGGCGGCGGTTGAACCGGCGGTGCCGGCTGGGGTTGGGCTGGCTGTGCGGGCGGAGGTTGCCGTGGTTGCGGTGGCGGGGTTGGCCTTGGTTGGGCCGGAGGCTGCAGTGGCGGGCGAGTAGGAGGCGGCAGTCTTGGTCTGGCTGGTAACACGGGAGGCGTTGGCGGTAGCTGTCGAGGTGGAGGAGGTTGGTGCGGTTGAGTGGAGATCGGCCGCTGAGGAGGGGGTTGGAGGTGTCGTAGTGGTGCAGGCCGTCCCGGTTGGTTCGGGGGTGGTAAAACGGGCTGGTCCTGGGGCTGCTGCAACGGTATGAGCTGCGGTCGAGGTGAGAGGGGCCGCAGCGGCAAGGATTGAACAGGTGAAAGGCCGCGCGGGCTTGCCCCTCCGGGTGTTGTTAATCTGGGAAGCAGCGGCTGGCCTCTTGGCGCTGTTAGACCGTCCCCCGTAGGTTGCCCGACGGGGACAATGTCTCGCGGTTGACGAGGGGCTCCCTCCTCGGATGGAGCCGCGTGTGCTCCCGCTTGGTCCGGCCGGACCGTTATAGAAGAAGTAAGAGGGGGTCTCACCGGTGTATCACTTGGCTTTTCTTCCCCTTCCGTAGGCCTCTCAACGGGAGTCTCGTCTGGCGGCGCATCCCCTTCCTGGTTAGGAGGTTCGGTGGGGGTCTCTCCGGGTGGCTCAACCGGGTCATCCCTTCTCGGTGGAATTTCCTGCTGTGCGGGAAGTTCCTTAGGTTGCTCTCCCGATTCGCCAGGATAGGTGTCCCCTTCGTCGGTAGGTGACGGCCGCTGCTGGACATCCTCCACCGGATAGGAGATGACACTTTGAAGGGTAGCTATCTGTATCGCCATCTCTTCAGGGGACAGTCTTTCTCCTGCTCCCATTGCCGAAATTAAATGGATGGCATGAGCCAAACTTTCTTCCATATCCATCAGTTTAGCTTCTAACTGTTGCATTCGACTTGCCCCCGGTTGCTCGCTTATGGAAGCTTCATTCGTTGCACTCACCGGGAACAAGGGGCCCCAAGGAGGAGGGTCCCCTTGGACGACTCTCGATCTCGCGGCTAGAATTCCCTTGGCCATACCCGTCACGGCCGAGATGCTGGTATCCACCGCATAGGTGCGACCTTGTATCTGCTCCCAACTTTGTTCAGGGACCTCCGTTGGCTCTTTCCACGGAACAAGTTCGGAGTAATCCCAACTCAGGGCGCCGCGGCGAGTCGTGTCCCCCTCCGTCTGCTCGGACGTCCTGTTCCAATATCGCCATGGTTGGCTGCTGTCTAGCTCCGGGACGGTTCCTAGGCTTCGGCGCCCTTCCATCGAAACTCGTGGATGGAGTCCACCTGCCCGACGCTCTCTGGTTTCTCGGGGTCTGGCTCCCCACTCCGACGGGGTGGGTACCGAAATCAAAGGGAGAGCGGTCGCTTTCGGCCTTGCCCCGAGGTCGGCTTCGGTCTCGTCCTGAGTACTGAGTTCGATGAGAGGCGGGGTGGAAGTGGAGGCTCCGGTTCCGTTCCCGGCTGCTCCCAGCTCCTGGGAGCCTTGGGCTTGCACGGGTTGCACAGGTTGATTGTCGGGAGACGCATACGGATCAAACAAAGGATCCCTGTCCGGGACAACCTTGGATTCCGCTGGGCCCGACTCAGACATGATTGGTAACAAAATGTCAGACTGTGGCTAAATAAGGCACTCACTACAGGGTTCCCTTTAGAAGCAAACACAAGTCCATTGTTTGGAAAAGGAAACTTTACTGCAGAAAAGGTCCATTATAGTCCACTGTCCTGAATAGGAGAATCAGGATGGTACATGATCATTGTTACCAATGAAGGGCAAAGCATGAGGTACAGAGTAACAATACCCATCTGGATTTGCCTCCCCCCACAGTTCTCAAAACAACATCTCTCAGTCCTGGGAAGCTGCTCTCCTTCAAGGCCAATGCTTGGTGGAACGGTGTTAGACAAAACAGTCTCCTCCGGTGGGAATGCTGCCTGGGAACTGGTGCACCTGGGAAGAAAACACTCAAACACTAGAAGCATTAGAAAATGGAGTCAGTACAGTTTAGATATACACTGGACCTGACAGCAGCCAAGTCAACAAATGTTACATAAAGTGCCTTTGTTGGCCCATTTATTCCAGAGTAAGCCAGTTGGTATAGCGTTTGACAGTGGTCTATAGTTCCAAGACCTTTCTGAAATCCCGCTTGTGTGGGATGAATTATTTTTTTGGTGGTCACCCAATCTTCCAAATTTGCCAGCAGATATTTGCTATACAGTTTTGCTGCTGTGTCAAGTAGACTTGTTCGTCTATAGTTTTTTGGGTCAGATTTATCCCCTTTTTTGTGTATAGGTACCACTATGCTCAGCTTCCATCCAGAGGGGATTAGGCCTGAACCATTAATTTGAGTAAACATCCTAGCCAGTAGTGGGGCCCACCAGTCTGGGGAGGGTTTATACAGTTCAGGTGGTAACATATCCTCACCTGGAGATTTACCAGTGGGTAATGAGGCAATTAGTCCTCTAATTTCAGCTTCGGAGACTGGTGCCCATTCTGGCAGGTCCAGAGAATCCTGATGTACAACCTGTTGGCAAGCCCAAATTCCCTCTAGTTGGGGATATTGAGGCTTGAAGACTTTATTAAAGTAAGAAGACCAGAAGTGGCCTGGAATAAATGAATCAATACGGCAGTAGAGGGAGCTTCTTTTGAATACAACCAAATCCCAAAATCGCAAGTCATTTCTTTCAGATACTGCACAATCTAACTCAGTCCAGAGAAATTTAGCATGTTCTAATTTCTTCTGTTTAATTAGAGCTTTATACTGGGACTTAAGCATTGTTAGACTGCTGATCTGAGCCCTATCCCTATTATGCCTGGCCTGTCTCATAGTGCAAAGGAGTTCTTTTTTAAGCGCTCTGTATTTGTGGTCGAACCAACCACTGTGAGCATGGAATATCTGTCAGGGTTTATCGCTGCCGCCGCTGGGCGGGGCCCCAGTTGGGCCGGCCCTGACGTCAGAGGGGCACCAGGGATACTGCAGGACCCTGCTCTGTGAAAGGAGGGGCAGTATACATCACCCAGACTCCCTCTCAGTCCACTCGCTGGCCTGCTTACCCTCTGCATCCTCCATCATCTCCTCCTTCCAGAACTCTCCTCCAAGCCTCCACTCTTGCGCTGCGCTGCGCTGCGCTGCGCTGCGCTGCGCTGCGCTGCGCTGCGCTGCGCATCCTCACTCCTTACTCACACCCACCACCTCAGAGCTCTTCCTAGCCACCTTATATAGGGTTTCCTTTCCCCGCCCCACCCTCCTTCTGGGCTTGTTCCCTCTCCTGACTTGGCCCAGCTGTGCCTTCCCTCAGGTGTTTCCCTCCTACCACTAATCCCTTCCTGGCTTCCTTGCCTTGCTGGCAGGGTGGGGCTGAATGTGAGCCATCCCCAGCTGAGGTCTCCTTGGCCTTGCTTACGAGGAGCTGCCCCAGCCGGCTTCTGTGCTGCTGAGCATGCCTGGCCTTGCTTGCGAGGAGCTGCCCTGGCCAGCTTCTGGGCTGCCTGCTCCTTGATGCTGGGCGGGGCTACCCATCTCCTCCCCCAGAATGCCTGTGGCAGCTCCACCTGGAGGGGCTTGGCTCCTAGCCACTCCTGAGCCAGGCTGCTGTCCTCTAGCCAGGGTGTGGCTCTGGGCTGTAGTGGCTGCTTCTCCTCCTTGGCAGGTAAGGGCTCTGTTTGGGCTGTTGCTGGGTTCCTATTCCCCCTGTCTTGGCCCTTTTCCTCTAGCCTGCTTAGGCCCCTCTCTTCCCCCTGGAGGGTGGGACTAGCTGGCTTCTCCCTGCTCCCTCCAGCCTTCTGAGGCTTAGGCCTTTCACCCCTTCCCCCTGGAGTAGGCAGGTTCTGGCTCTGTTTGCCAGTCAGAGTGGTTGAACTGTTGTCTCCCGGCTGCCCCCTGCCGCTGTCTGTCAGCAAGTCCGGGGGTTGGGCTGCTGACCCCGTACAATATCGACTTCATAGGCCTGTTATTTGTTAAAACAGGTTTAAGTTGGAAATTAATTTCATCAAAGATTTTAATAACATCTGTGGTATTTTGTAAAAGAGATGACCTCAGTCTACTCACTTCCAAGGATGACAAGGTATTGGATATAGTGCAATGTAGTTTCCTGGACCATTTGAGCCTCCTCAGATTGGGATTCATGCTCTCAGCAAGGTCTGGTACTGGTTTCGCTAGGACATCAATGTTGGCAGTAAGAGACAGTCTCAAGAGACAGTGATCACTTAATGTTACATCTAAAACCTCGAAGTTAAAAACCTGGTTAAATAGATCAGGGGATATGGCTATGTAGTCAACAGTGCTGGTACCAGATGCCGCCACATATGTAAAGGACCCTCCTGTGGAATCAAAAGAGGTGCCATGCAAAATATGCAGGTTGGACAGAGAAAGCAGTTTCAGTAGTTTAAGGCCAAACTTATTTACTACTGAATCCTTTGCTGAGTGCTCTAAGACATGGATGTTTGTAGCAATCTGTGCACTCACACCATCTCTTGCCTCAAACTTGCTCACCCCAATTCTCACGTTGAAGGCTCCGCATAGAATAACGTGTGCATTTGGGTATCAAGAGGATAGCCTATCCATCGTATCAGATAGAAGATCCCAGATACACTCACCTTTCTGGGGAGATAAGCCCCTAGGGGGGATATATACACAGGGGGAATATATACACAGAGTAGACTTCTAAAATTATCACCTTTGAGAAGTAGGACCTGAAAATTATTAGGGCAGTTATTCTCTAGCACTTGTATATCTATGTTTAGGTCCACAGAGATCAATATAGCCAAACCCCCACTTCCCCATCCCTTCGAGTGTACTTTAATCGCAGACACAGAATAGACCCTGCACAATGGGGAGATCAAAGTTCTGGATCCAGGTTTCCTGCAAACAAAGAATGTCATGATAATGTAAAAAAGTTTAAAAATCTGGGTCATATAACTTATTGCACCAGCCCCCCCCCCCCCAAGTTCCAAGATAGGAGCTTTAATTGTCAGTCAGCAGCTGTGATCTTGTTTAGATCCCTGGCAGTGTCCAGAAGAACAGTTATTGTTGCATGATGGAAATTTCTCCCAAGCAGACTGCTCCCTCACATTAGAATTCTTGTGGACACCGGCATCATTCTTTACAGGATTTTCTAGTCTAAAAATTGTAGAGAAGCTGTCTGGATTCCGTAGATCCACCACTATTGGCATGAGGGGAGCCGGGAGAGTTGCCATCTATAAGCAGTTCTCAAGCACGTTAAGCTCATTGGACGCTGAAGAGGGCTTTGGCTCCTGCTGTATTGGTTCGTCTTTGGTTCTCAGAAGCTTGTCTCTTAACACTCCCAATCTGGTGGTAATCGCCAGTTGTTCAGAAGGCAGAATGGCCGAGAACGAATTGAGTAATTCTTCTTCAACTGAATTCTCAAGAGAGGAATGGGCTGGGGCCATTCTCAGGTGTGAGGAAGAGTCACTCTGCATGATGGCTGATGCTGGATCTGGAGTAGAGCTCTCAGCCTCCATCTGGGAGTGATCTTTTTGCCAGCATGGTAGCAGAGAGTTTATGATCAAGTTATTGAAAACCCAAGCAGGGAAAATCCTTTTAGTGTGCAAAAAATCCTTCCGGCGAAGCAGTAGGCTTGGAATTCTGGGGCTGCCAAATGTGAGAAGAACTCTTTGAGCCTGGTATGGATGGTTAAGTGGCTCAACTGAAATTAAGTCTATTGCTATTTGACTCTCATGTAGAAGAGCTCTTAAATGAAAACTGGCCTGTCTCACTGAATACCAAGATGTCTGGCCTTTGTAATTGCAAACAGTTAGGCAGACTTTACAGGGCTGCAGTTTTAACTGAAATGGAGCCTTCTCAATTTGAAAATGCTGAGGATTTTTGCATTTTAAGGGACTCCCTTTTGTGTGGGGAGGAGGCAGTTCTCCAGTAATGTCCCCGGCCAAATCTGTATTAGCTTTGATGAACAGCAGTAGCTTCTTAGTATGCACAACCATATCAGCAACAGCTTTTGAGCTGCCCCCATGTACAAAGGCAGCAACAGCAGGCAACACCCACCTTCCTACCTTCATGGAAAGGGTGGGAGGGGAGGGACCCATTCCCCCCTGCTCAGAGGGGACAGCAGGTGCCATGGAAAGTGGGGCACCATGTGGCACAACCATATCAGCAACAGCTTTTGAGCTGCTCCTCATGCCCCAAGGCAGTGGCAGCTGACATCACTCACCTTCCTGCCTTTGCGGAAAGGATGGGATGGGCAGGACAGGAGAGGCCATTGGGAAGGGTCATATTGTTTCCATCCACAGAGGATGAGGATGAAAGAGGGACTGTCTGGGAACTTGTCAGGGAGAGGACGCGATGAACAGGACAAGTCGTGGGGAAGGGTCATTTGGGCACCATCCAGAGAGGGAGAGGTTGAAAGGGAGACTAGGACCTTGTCAGGGAGAGGGGGACAAAGCGCCAGCTGCATCAAGGGGCAGGACCGGGAAGACCTCTTCATTGGAGAGCCATGAGCCAAGAAACCCACTGAGTTCTGGGGCAGTGGAGGCAGCTGACATGACCTACCTTCCTGCCTTCACAGAAATGATGGGATGGGCAGGACAGGAGAGGTTGGGAGGTATCTGAGCAGTTCTGGAAAAAGAGAGGTTGAAATAGGGACCATCAGGGAACTTGTCAGGGAGACGGGGACAAAGGGTTACCGGCCGCATTATGGAGCAGAACCGGAAATACCCCTTCATTGGCGAACCATGAGCCGAGAATCCCACTGAGTTGCTGGGCAGCAGCAGCAGACGACATGACTCACCGTCTTGCCTTCACAGAAAAGATGTGAGTCATGGCACTGGACCCATTCCCCCTGCTCAGCATGAACAGAAGGCACCATGGATAGGGGGCACCATGTATTACCATACAACCAACTGTGCAACAGCGGGACTGGGAAGGCCTAAAGGTGGCAGCAGTGCAGTGGTAGTCCCTTGTGTTCAAAGGCGGCAGCAGCTGACATGACCCACCTTCCTGCCTTTGTGGACAGGACGGGATGGGAAGAACAGGAGAGGTTGTTGGGAAGGGTCTTATTGGTTCCATCCACAGAGGGCAAGGATGAAAGAGGGACCATCCTGGAACTTGTCAGGGAGAGAATGCGATGGGCAGGACAAGTCATGGGGAAGGGTCATATTGGTGCCATCCAGAGAGGGAGAGTTTGAAAGAGGGACTGTCCCGGAACTTGTCAGGGAGAGGATGCGATGGGCAGGACAAGTTGTGGGAAAGGATCATATTGGTGCCATCTGGAGAGGGAGAGGTTGAAAGAGGGAACAGGAACTTGTCTGGGAGAGGAGGACAAAGGGTTACCAGCCGTGGAAGCTGCCCCTAGAACCGAGGAGGGCTACAGCCTGCTGCAGAGGAGCTTGGCCTAGAACCATAGTAGACTTGGGGTGGCTCAGAGCCCTGGTAGGTCCAGATCTACAGAGGGATACCCAAGTAGGTTGAGGTTGACCTTGATGAAGGTCAACATGTCCACCACGTCTGGGTGCAGACGTGTGCAGCGGGGACAGAGGAGGTCTCCCAGGTGGGAGAACACCGGCTTGCTCTGCACATTGGGGGGAGGACAGGACAGGATGTTGGTTGCCACAATGGACAGGTCCGGCCATACAGCAGATTTACTCACCCAATACTCCAAGGGGTTGGAATGGGGGGGGCTTGGTGGGCTCTGCGAGGTACTCTCGCACCATACCTCCGCCAAGTCCTCCACTGTGAGAGACGCGCCCACTGTGCTGCGGGCAATCACACAGCCCACCGATGAGACCCAGAGATCAAGTGGCGCCATTTGCGTGGGTCTCTCCTGGCATGGCTCTCTTCCCACCTCCTCCTCCCTCCTCCTCCTCTGCCGCCTGCCCCTTCCCATGCCCAGTTCCCTCTGTCCTGCCTTCTCTTTCTGGAAACGGAGCACTGCTGTGCAGAGCTTCTTTTTCCAGCACTGCTTCCGACCCACCTGCATGGCGATGCTGCCCTTCGTAGGTCACAGAGGGAGGCCATTTGGCACGGCACTTCATGGTGCAGAGGATGCAAGCGCTCAGCCACATATGCCTGCATCCTCCTCACAAAGTCCCAGACACTGGAAACAGCTCTTTCTCATGTTTGATCTCCTTGGCCAGGAACTGGTCGAGCACGTGGATCAGGGGGATGACCTGACCCAGGCTGGCCTCATATGAACACAAGAGCATGGTGGCCTCCTTAAAGGGTTTCAGCATCCGGGACATCTGGGCAAGGACTCTCCATTCCATGGAGCAGAGGCTCAGCTCCTCTCCCTTCCTCAGAACATCCGTAAATGACAGGATGTCCTGCAATGGGCCCTTCTGCTCCACCAGACAACATATCATACCATAGGTGGAGTTCCAGCGGGTGGGCAGGTCCTGAAAGAGTTGGTGCTCGAGGTTCCCCCGCCCCCTGCCTCTAGAACAGCTCACGGGAAGAGTTGATGCTGAGGGAGAAGTGGGAAGCGATGCAGCAACAGCTGTCCGGCCCGAGCACATCCCTCATCACCTGGTGCAGCTTGTGCACCATGCACACCAGGCCTGGGAGGGATGCCTCTTTTAGGGCTGTCAACATGTTGCTTCCTGCGTCCGTCACCATGAAGGCACTGACAAACCGTTCCCCCCAGCCGTCCTCTCCCTCAGTGCCACCTTTATGGTGGTGGTGATGTTCTTCCCAGTATGGATCTCGTCCATCCCCCAGGCCTGGAGAAGAACTACCCTGTAGCCCAGAGTCAAGCATGGCACCTTTTTCTGGATGCCAGTTCGTGGCCTGGGCTGGCGGAGGTCCTCTGGTTGCCACTAGTGGGCCGTGATGGCAAGGTAGCCATGATGACAGCCACTCCAGAGGTCCGCCGTGAAATGTACTGTACGGCCTTTGGTGGCCAACAGCTCCCTGAGTACCATGTCTCGCACAGACTGGTAGAGGGCAGGCAGGACTCTATGCCCAACGGTGCGCCATGACGGAATGGAGAACCATGGGGCAAAGTGCTGAAGCCTTCCACGACTGATAGGGGGAATCCTTGCAGGACAATCGTCTCTACCACACCACAAATGCCCGCCTCCTGAGCCCTTGACCTCACCCTTTTCAACGGCACTATCCCCTACCGCAATGGAACAACCTCCCCAAGGGCAGCCTGCCTGACCTTTCCACTCCCACCAGTAGCACCCTCGGGGCAAGTCTTCTTGCTTGGGGTGGATTCCGGTGACCCTCCCACTGATCCCAGCTCAGAGGAGCTGGTTGCCCTCTGTCTCCCCCCCGCAGGATGTTTCGCTGACCGGGGATGAAAACCACAGGCTCAAGTGGCGCGTCTTCAGGTGCCTAGTCAGGACTGTCGATGACAGGTGCTTCAGGTCATTGCCCTTGCGCACCAAGCCATCACAGACATGGCACCGCAGTTGGAAGGGCCCAAAAGTGCCTCCATACAAAGAGTTTGAACCATGGCCCACTAACTGTTCCAGGGGAAGGAGGACGAAGCGTTACTGGCTACGCCATGGAGCTGGTAATGGAAGACGGAGTGAGGGGTGGACTGCAGGAAGGGACAGCACCGGGAGTTTGGAATGGGGATGGTATGGATGTTTCATTGAACCCCAACCATTATTCCATGGATCCATGGCCCTCCTCCTCCTCCTCCTCAAACAGTTTAAAGAGTTCCTCTTCCCCCGGCGGCAAGAGCTCTTTGTCCTCCTTGACAGCCCCCACAGGTGATTTTTCAGGAGCGGGAATCTCTGCTTACCCAGAGTCCTGCCCAGCACTCTCAGATACCTGACTGGATCAGGCACTAATAATCAGTGTGAGCCCTCAGCCAAGGTGCCCGCTAAGCTTGGCCCCATGGTCTGGCAGCAGCCCTGGAACCAGAGGGAGGGAGTAGAGCCCTAGCCCAGCACTCCCAGAAACCTGACCAGAGCAGGCACTAATAATCAGTGTGATCCTTCAGCCAAGATGCCCACTGAGCTTGGCCCCAGGGCCTGGCAGCAGCCCTGAAACCAGAGGGAGGGGGGAGAGCCCTAGCCCAGCACTCCCAGAAACCTGATCAGATCAAGCACTAATAATCAGTGTGAGCCCTCAGCTGAGGTGCCCACTGAGCTAGTCCCCAGGGCTTGGCAGCAGCGCTGGAACCAGAGGGAGGGGGTAGAGCCCTAGTCCAGCACTCCTAGAAACCTGACCAGATCAGGCACTGATAATAATAACAATCAGTGTGAGCCCTCAGCCAAGGTGCCCACTGAGCTTGGCCCCAGGGCCTGGCAGCAGCCCTGAAACCAGAGGGTATAAATAGATCCCTATCCCACCACACTCTCAAAAAATCCCAGCTTCAATCCACTCTCCCAGTCTCTCTCCCAAAAGGCTAGCAAAAGCTCTCTTCCACTCTACTGCCTGCTGAAACTGACAGCCAGCCTGGGAGCACAGTGCCTTTTATAACCAGAGGTCCCATAGAGCAACACAGGAGGTCTGTGCTTGGCAGTCAGAACTGCCTAACAAGGTTTGCAGGGATGAGATTGGAGTTCCCATGGCCACAGAACACCCCCCTCCTCCCTTCCTCCCCCTGGTGTCTGCTCCCATGTAACCAATTGTAACCAATTTGGAGCTTCACACTTGGAAGGAAGATCTGCCCATCAAGCTAAGTTGGGCTTAGATTGGGGTTTCCAAGGCAACAGAAGGAGTGCAGACAGAGTTCAGGCAGTCCCTGCCTCCGTTGCCAAGGGAATTGATTGAAGGTGCCTGACTGTCTGGCTTCACAAACAGCGGACAAATGCAACAAACAAGACTTGCAATGACCACTTGTTCATCTAGAATGGGGTCTCACGAACAGCTTGTTTGTGAACCACCGAACCGTTCATGGCTTTTTTGCATTCGTAATGCTGTTTGTGCCCATGTCTAGTTAAAATCCCCACAGAATCAGAGTTTATGATTCCATCATTTTTATAAGTGCAAATGTTTTTCCTTGGTGAACATATATTCTGGTTTAAAGCTGATGTTTTTCTTTCTAAGACAAATCTGGAACAGTAGATGTTGCAGCAGTGTGTGACAGAAAAAGAAATGAGATTTGTGTACTTATCTCCCTCTTTTTCCACCTTTGCCTTTGGGATTATGAGCTCTTCTTCCCATGTCTCCCTTTAATTCTCCATCCTCCAAAGCCATATATCTAAGCCAAGTTGAATGCTATCACTGTTAGATCTAAACTAGACTTTGAAACCTGATCCTAACCATGGTTTCATATTGGGAATTGGATATGGTTCATGAGTCTCATTTGAAAAAATGCTTATTCATATCACACCAAGCTATAATTACCATAAACCAAAAAGCAGAGGATGAAACTGATATCCATTTCAAAGAAGGAACCTATGAGCTCATAGCATGTTCCTGGCAACCAAATAATGATTTGGCAATGACACATGAATTAAGCTATTGAATCTGCAACACCTATATATCAAATGAATCACCCTGTGCAATATATACTAGGCTTGTAATCAGACAGGTTATCAGATGATCCACCCACACGATGACCCATTGTAGTTTAATACAAGGATTCTCAATCAAGAACTTTCAGCTGTGCTGTGCATGTGAGAGAGGGAGGGAGTTTACAGTTATGGCTAGGGGTGTGCAAGCCAAAAATTTTCGGCTATAGCCGAAAGTAGAAAGCCGAAAGAAAATTCTCTATCGTTAAAGCTGAAAGCCGAAACAAGAATCTCTTTCGGGATTCGGGATTCGGGATTCTTTCGGCATTATTTCGGCATTCTTTCGGCTTTTTTCTATGGGAAAATGCCTCCGTCTTCCAGGACGCCTGGAGGAGGCATTTTCCCACCGAATAAGCCCAAAATTGGTGGGGACCTTCCTCTAACCCTTCTCTAACAACCACCCAAGTTTCAGACAGATTGGACTTTGGGGGGCCATGTTATGGCCCCCCAAAGCAGGTCCCCCCATCCTCCCATAAAGGAGCATCTTCTTCATTATTTCCTATGGGGAAAAAATGAAGAAGCAGGCTTCCTTTGCCAGGGGTGGCATTTTGCATGCAAAATGCCCCCTAACCCTCAGGGGCCCTTCTCCCACCCCTCCTCCCACCCCCCACCAAGGCTCAGCCTGCTCCCACTTGGGGGGGCCATTTCATGGCCTCCCCAAGTAGGTGCTCTAATCTCTACCACTGACAGCTGGGGGAGGCTTGTGTTGCCAGGGGTGGCATTTTGCATGCAAAATGCCCCCCAACCCTCTGGGGCCCTTCTCCCACCCCTCCTCCCACCCCCCACCAAGGCTCAGCCTGCTCCCACTTGGGGGGGCCATTTCATGGCCTCCCCAAGTAGGTGCTCTAATCTCTACCACTGACAGCTGGGGGAGGCTTGTGTTGCCAGGGGTGGCATTTTGCATGCAAAATGCCCCCCAGCCCTCTGGGGCCCTTCTCCCACCCTTCCTCCCACCCCACACCAAGGCTCAGACTGCTCCCACTTGGGGGGGCCATTTCATGGCCTCCCCAAGTAGGTCCTCTCAGCCCCTAAAGTCCACCCCTTACAGCCCCACACAAACCCAATTCCCCCCCAGCTGCCGCACACAGACCCAAATCCCCACATTAGCCCCTCACAGACCCAAATCCACCCCCACCTGCCCCACACCCATAACCCCAGGAACAGGCTGGCAAAGGCCAGCCCTCTCCCTTTGTTCCCTATGCTGGGAACTTCTAAACTCTCTTTCCCTGGGCAATTCTGCACAGCCCAGGGGTGCCACAATGGTGGGCACACTTCTGAGTGCCAGCTGGTCCCTGTGAAAGAACACCTGAACCACAGACACCCTCCCTCAAATTCCCCCACCACCTACAGAGATAGCTGGCCAGCCAGCCCCATTGTTCCCTATGATGGGAACCAACTGCACAACAAAGAATAAAACAAGAACAACACAAAATAAAGTTTTTAAAAAATTATTTTCTCCCTTCCAAAGTACAAGTAGGCAAAGCATTATGACACATTACACCAGCAGTCCCCCACACAGAAAAATAACACAACTCACTTAACATCAGAGAATCACAAAGCACGATTCCTGTCAAAAACACTTTATTTCTTGAACAGCTTTAGGTTACACAGCAGGGGGGAACACCAAAGGGCTTGGCAGCAGTATCTTACACAAAAATAACACAACTCACTTAACATCAGAGAATCACAAAAGCACAATTCCTGTCAAAAACACTTTATTTCTTGAACAGCTTTAGGCTACACAGCAGGGGGGGGGACACCAAAGGGCATGGAAGCAGTATCTTACACAAAAATAACACAACTCACTTCACATTAAAGAATCACCCCAAAAAATTGCTGTCAAAAGCACTTTATTTCTGTAACTGCTTTAGGTTACACAGTAGGAAGGCACCACAGAGCAGGAAAGCAGTGTACTACACAAAAATAACACAACTCACTTCACATCAGAGAATCACACAAACACAATTGCTGTCAAAAACGGTGAAGTGGGTTGTATTATTTTTTGTAGTACATTGCTATCATGCCCTTTTGTGCCCTCCTACTGTGTAACCTAAAGCTGTTCAAGAAATAAAGTGTTTTTGCCAGGAATTGTGTTTTTGTGATTCTCTGATGTTAAGTGAGTTGTGTTATTTTTGTGTAAGATACTGCTTCCATGCCCTTTGGTGTTCCCCCCCTGCTGTGTAGCCTAAAGCTGTTCAAGAAATAAAGTGTTTTTGCCAGGAATTGTGTTTTTGTGATTCTCTGATGTTAAGTGAGTTGTGTTATTTTTGTGTAAGATACTGCTTCCATGCCCTTTGGTGTTCCCCCCCTGCTGTGTAGCCTAAAGCTGTTCAAGAAATAAAGTGTTTTTGACAGGAATTGTGCTTTTGTGATTCTCTGATGTTAAGTGAGTTGTGTTATTTTTGTGTAAGATACTGCTGCCATGCCCTTTGGTGTTCCCCCCCTGCTGTGTAGCCTAAAGCTGTTCAAGAAATAAAGTGTTTTTGACAGGAATCGTGCTTTGTGATTCTCTGATGTTAAGTGAGTTGTGTTATTTTTCTGTGTGGGGGACTGCTGGTGTTATGTGTCATAATGCTTTGCCTACTTGTACTTTGGAAGGGAGAAAATAATTTTTAAAAAACTTTATTTTGTGTTGTTCTTGTTTTATTCTTTGTTGTGCAGTTGGTTCCCATCATAGGGAACAATGGGGCTGGCTGGCCAGCCATCTCTGTAGGTGGTGGGGGAATTTGAGGGAGGGTGTCTGTGGTTCAGGTGCTCTTTCACAGGGACCAGCTGGCACTCAGAAGTGTGGCACCCCTGGGCTGTGCAGAATTGCCCAGGGAAAGAGAGTTTAGAAGTTCCCAGCATAGGGAACAAAGGGAGAGGGCTGGCCTTTGCCAGCCTGTTCCTGGGGTTATGGGTGTGGGGCAGGTGGGGGTGGATTTGGGTCTGTGAGGGGCTAATGTGGGGATTTGGGTCTGTGTGTGGCAGCTGGGGGGAATTGGGTTTGTGTGGAGCTGTAAGGGGTGGAATTTAGGGGCTGAGAGGACCTACTTGGGGAGGCCATGAAATGGCCCCCCCAAGTGGGAGCAGGCTGAGCCTTGGTGGGGGGTGGGAGGAGGGGTGGGAGAAGGGCCCCAGAGGGTTGGGGGGCATTTTGCATGCAAAATGCCACCCCTGGCAACACAAGCCTCCCCCAGCTGTCAGTGGTAGAGATTAGAGCACCTACTTGGGGAGGCCATGAAATGGCCCCCCCAAGTGGGAGCAGGCTGAGCCTTGGTGGGGGGTGGGAGGAGGGGTGGGAGAAGGGCCCCTGAGGGTAAGGGGGCATTTTGCATGCAAAATGCCACCCCTGGCAAAGGAAGCCTGCTTCTTCATTTTTTCCCCATAGGAAATAATGAAGAAGATGCTCCTTTATGGGAGGATGGGGGGACCTGCTTTGGGGGGCCATAACATGGCCCCCCAAAGTCCAATCTGTCTGAAACTTGGGTGGTTGTTAGAGAAGGGTTAGAGGAAGGTCCCCACCAATTTTGGGCTTATTCGGTGGGAAGATGCCTCCCCCAGACGTCCGGGAAGACGGAGGCATTTTCCCATTGAAAAGCCGAATGAAAGACGAAAGAATCCCGAAACGTTTCGGCTTTTTTCTTTCGGCTACCCGAAACGTTTCGGGATTCCCCGAAACGTTTCGGCATTCCCTGAAAGAAGCCGAAACACTTTTGTTTCGGCATTCTTTCGGCATTCTGAATGCCGAAACGCACATCCCTAGTTATGGCAAAGAACGTGTGTTTCCACTCATCACAAACAGAAGTTTGTCATGATGACATCTGGCCACCTATTCATGCATATTTTTGTATGTGCAGGCTGCACTGATTTGGGAAGTATTTAGTTAATTCTACATGGAGGGAAAAATCTTAATATGGCAGACTTTATGCTAAACTAGACATTCATCTTGGTGGCTTCTGTGCAGGCACACATTGGGACTGTACATGCACAGGACAGCCATGGAGATTTCCAGAGCTTTCTAGAGGAATGCACCTCCTCCCTTTGAAACTTTCCCTTCAAAATCATCACATGACCAGGAGGAGGGACACTATTCCCTAAGTCCTTTTTTTGCCACTGCAGAGAGAAGATCTCCATTGCTGTTCTCTGCTTTTCCTTCACCTCATCCTTGAGGCTGAGGAGAATTATTTCTTTTAAAAGTTTTTAACCATCAATCGTCATTCTAGTAAAGAATAAAAGTACATTTAAAGAAGAAAAGGTTTTGTCTTTACCATCATCATTATGGCTCTTCAAGATATTGGAAAGTACCTGCTCCCTCCCTGGCACCCTTGATTACCAAAGTCCAAAGATGTGGCTGGTCAGAGCCTCCTCACAATGGCTTCTTCTCCAAGACTGTGGCTTTGTGCCAGCCTGATTAAAAGTACCTGCCCACTCCATGCATCTGACAAAGGGAACTGTGGTTCTCAAAAGCTTATGCTACAATAAAGTTGGTTAGTCTTAAAAGTGCTACTGGACTCTTTACTATTTTGCGACTACAGACTAACATGGCTAACTTCTCTGGATCTATGCACCCTCCATGGTATCTTTGATTATTAAGGACTTTGTCCAGAGTTGTGGCCCATCAGAGCCTCCTCATAAAACAAGTTTGCACTTACCTGTAACTGTTGTTCATCGAGTCATCTTCTGTGCAGGCACATATGGGATCTGCACATGTGCAGGCCAGACGTGGATGTTCTAAAACTTCTAGAGCTGTGAGACACCCACCTAGCCTTTTTGTTCACTTTCCCATCAGGCCCAGCTATAAAAAGCAGGACGAGCTGCTCCCTCCCTCAGTTCTTCTTTTGCTGCTGGTGCAAAAGGAAGGTAAGAAAAAAGAGCTCACAGTGGTGAAGGATAGAGGGATGCTTTCCTGCATAGAAGACTACCCAAAGTGAAACCCTGTTTTCATCATCATGTCTTCTGTGCTGTCCCACATGAGAGATTAGTATGCTAACTTACCCAGAAGAGGTGTGTGAAGCTCTTTAATGGAAGAGACTCTTCAGGATGGCCTTGCCAACAGCTGTGTCCCTTCTGGAGTCTGTCAATGGCATAATGTTTGATGAATGTGGATGGTGTAGACCCGGTAGCTTCCTTACACAATTCAAATAGAGGGATGCTCAATTTGAAGGCTGACAAAGTGGATTGAGCCCTTCTAGAACGTGCTCTTATGTACTATGGGCACGGTTGCTTAGATGGTCCAATTCACTATTGTTACGGGAATTTCTTCCAGAGCCTGACCCCTTCGGGCCTTCCGGCAGCTTAGGTTCGTGCTTGGGTTTGCCCCTCACCAAGGCATGTAATGAGTGCAATCTATCTTCGTTTTCCCTAGCACTAATCTGTGTCCCTGGCCAAAGGGAATGCACTTGGCACAGGAAAGTTCTTAAACAATGCTGAAAGTTTTATTTTAGAAGTAAGTAAAAGGTTACAATATAGTGAGGCAAGGCACCGGTCCAGGGCCTTGGCTATACTTCAGTACTAAAACACTAAGTAAGACAGAAGCAGGCACTCAAGAAAGTATACAGAATACAAATTAAACTACAATATCCCTTTCCCCATCAAGAGCTCTTGTGACTATCGTTGCAAACTGCAAGACCAAACCAGTCTCTGCGAGTTGACAAGAGGCAGTCCCGAATGCTCTGTGCCCATTCTTTTTATAAGGTGGAATATCAAAGAGGTGCATAGTTTGACAACTTCATCAGTTGCGTAGGCTTTGTTCTTAAAACACAGATCTGATGTGGGGATGTTGCAAAACCGTAAATCAAGATAATATCTTCTTTGAGATAGACAGTTTTGTTGATATGCATACTAGCTACAGTTGTAAATTACAAGAGGCATTTTCACACTTCACAAGCCTTCAGCTTGTGCCATTTTGTTCTTCCCAGAGATAACAGCAACTCCAGTTCTTATCTCTCTGTCCTGTTGTAATTTACATGCGAAGGCCAGGAGGCCCTCTGAAGATATACACCAATTAACAGCTACTTTATGACTCTATCCGGCTTTTATCACAAGGGGGTGAATGCTTCTGCCAGCCCGCAAGAAACAAAACTTATTTACCGAGGGCTTTTTGGAAATTTCTATCAAGCCAGGGCTGGTTCCATGTTACAGTTTGGGCCTAGTTCTCGACCCAAACCCAGAATTCTCTTCACAATCCCCCCATTTTTGGGTTGAAAATGGCCCAAATCTAAATACTAATATCTACTCCAACCATCAACCATTTTCTGTTGTGGTGTCAAGTTTACATAGGTAATTGCTGCTGCACCAGAGGCACAGCATTGGGATACACACTGAATAAAACAACAAACTGCACATAATGCTACAAGGATAACTATTATAATTACAATAAGGGTGTGTATTAGTGTTTTGAGCCAATCTGGCATGTCTGGGAACCAGTCCCACAATGGGGTGTATTCCAAATCTTGGGCTGCTCCGTGAAAGATTTTTACTGCATCCTTTAGGTCCTGCAAGTGGGTGGAAATGTCCCAATAGGTTAATGTAAAAACAACATTCTTCTTTTATTTATTTATTTATTATATTAGATTTTTAGTCTGCCCTCCCCACCAGGTGGGCTCAGGGCGCAGTACAACATTCCAGTTTACATAAAATACAATTTAAAACAGATAAAACATTACAGTAAAATTAAAACAACTGTATACAATAAAACTTCTCCTCAAGGTAGCGACAGTAAAATAGTGCATTTCAGGCATAGCCCATATGTATATAGGGTGGTGGACAGATCTTTTCAGTATGGCTGGCGGAGCCCAGCCTAGCCTCTGCCATATGCCTGGTGGAACATCTCTGTCTTACAGGCCCAGCGGAAAGATAATAAATCCCGCTGGGCCCTGGTTTCATCAGACAGAGAGTTCCAGCAGGCCGGTGCCAGGACCGAAAAGGCCCTGGCTCTGGTCAAGGCCAGGCAGGCCTCCAGAAGTTGTTTATTTGTAGAATGTCCTCTGGGGTACATATGGGGAGAGGTGATCCTGCAGATATGCTGGGCCCAGTCTGCATAGGGCTTTATAGGTCAACACCAAAACCTTGAACTGGACCCGGTACTCAACTGGTAACCAATGCAGCTGGCATAATATAGGTGTTATATGTTCCCCAGTCGGGACTCTTGCAATCACTTGCACAGCTGCATTTTGAACCAGCTGTAGCCTCTGGATCAGGCCCAGGGGAAGCCCTGCATAGAGCGAGTTGCAGTAGTCTAATCTAAAGGTGACCATTGCTTGGATCACTGCTGTTAGGTTGTGGGTTGACAGATAGGGGACAAGCTGCCGGGCTTGTCTTAGATAGAAAAATGAAGATATAAAAAATGATAGGAAAATGAAGATATGAAAGGAGAGTCATATCTTAGGGCTTTTCAATTCACTCACCTTCCTAGCCAAGGTTGTAACCATCAGAAAGGCTGTTTTGGATGCCAGTACCTTAAGGGGTAGCTAGAGGGTCGAAATATTTATGCATGATTTTGGTGAGAACCAAGGAGTCTCCACTGGGGAATCCGCCTTGATACTTGAGGATATAGGTTTGCTAGACCTCTAAGGAAAGACTTGCATTCTGTCTGGCCAAAGAGAGATTTTCTGCTTTTGTTGCCATGGTAGTGGAAATGGCCACTAGATGGACCTTAATGGAGAAATTAGCCAAACCTTGGTCTTTTAACTGGATCAAATAGTGTAACACAGAAGGCAATGAGGAAGAGGCAGGGTTCAGTTCATTATCTTTGGCACAAAGAGAATATCTTTTCCATAGGGCTAGTTGTGATTTCATGGTGGATGGCTTCTTAGTCTCCAACAGAACCTTTTGAACTGGGGAGGAAAAAATTAATTCAGGGGAGAGTTTAACCAGGCTGTCAGTATTAGAATGCCCAGTTCATAGTGGATAACCTCATCAGGTCTGGAATCTGGAGTTAGGGGGAAATGATGGATTCTGCCATGTGCCATTTGAAACAGTGTGGGAAACGAAGCTTGCTTCAGCCAGTAAGGGGCAATTATGATTGCCAAGAAACTTTCCCTCATCATCTTTTTTTTTTAAAGAAATGTTTATTGGGTGAGTAAAAATTAATATTACAGATTTTTATTTGAAACCCTCATTTCCATATTCTCCCACCCTTTCCCCTTCCCCCTTAATCTAAGACTTCCAACAGTTTTCCAACCCGCTGTCTAAATCTACTACTTATATCTCCTTTTCTATTCTTAACTGTCTTAATACACTATTAAAGTAGATAATATGTATTAAATTAAGCAAAACCTAACATCAAACTATCAATTACATTATATTTCTAACTTATCTCCTCTCTTCTCTTGTAAAGATCAGTATCTCTTCCTTTCTGTAAGCTTAATAGTTATCTAACAACCTTAATTCTCCTTTTACGTCCCACTTCTTTTCCAAATACTGTTTTAATTTCCCCCAGTCATTACAAAATTCTTCTGGATTCTGTTCTCTCAGCTTTCTCGTCATTTTGTCCATTTCTGCCATGTACAGCAATTTTTGTATCCAATTTTCAATAGATGGTACTTCTTGCGTCTTCCATTTCTGAGCATATAAAATTCTTGCCGCTGTTGTCATATAGAATAATAAAGTTCTTTGTTGCCTGGGAATCTCTTCTAATTTCAGGTTTAACAACAGCAGTTCTGGGTTCTTATTTATTGGGATTTGTAAAATTTCAGTCATAGCTTCTATAATATCTCCCCAGAACTGCTTTGCTACCTCACAGGTCCACCACATATGATATAATGAACCTTCATGGTTTTTACATTTCCAACACTTACCTGACATTTTGTTGTTCCCATTTGCTATTTTCTTCGGCGTTAGGTACCATCTATATATCATCTTGTAGACATTTTCTTTGATATTGGTACAACTCGATATCGTCAATGTATTTTTCCACAAGTATTCCCATGCCTCCATTGTTATATCTCTATTGCAATTTATGGCCCATTTCACCATCTGGACTTTAACAGTTTCATCTTCTGTATACCATTTTAACAAAATCTTGTAAACTTTAGAAATCATTTTCTTGCCTTCTTGTAGAATACTTTCTTCCAATTCAGAATTTTTCCATTTAAACCCCGATTTTGAACGATCCATGTCATATAAGCCTTTAATCTGTCTGTATTGGAACCATCCATAGTGGGAGGATAGTTCATATCCTGTTTTAAGCTTAATCATATTTTGCTCCATTTTCAACACCTCCTTATATGGCAAACATTCCTCTCTGTTGTAAATTGTTCTCGGGTCAATAACTTCCAATGGAACCACCCACGTCGGGATACCTTCGTCTAAATATTTTTTATATTTTTGCCAGACCGTGTAGAGGCTTCGTCTAATATAATGATGCAGAAACATAGATTCCACTTTGATTTTATCATACCATAAGTACGCATGGCAACCAAAGAGTTTCTTATATCCTTCAAGTGTTAAGAGTTTAGGATTTTCTAATGACATCCATTTCCTGAGCCACACCAAACATATTGCTTCATGGTATAGTCTTATATTTGGTAATTGTAGTCCCCCTCTTTCTTTGGCATCACATAGAACTTTCATCTTCACTCGGGGCTTCTTCCCTGCCCATACAAAGTCCGATGTCTTCCTTTGCCACTTGTCAAATTGTTTATTGTCTCTTATTATTGGTATTGTTTGCAGTAAAAACATAATCCGTGGTAATACATTCATTTTAATTACTGCTATTCTTCCCAGCCACGACAAATTCAACTTATTCTATTTGATTAAGTCTATGTCTATTTGTTGCCATGGCTTTTCATAATTGTTCTTGAATAAATCAATATTTTTAGTAGGAAGTTCTATTCCTAAATATTTTACTTTATGTGTTACCTCGCAGTTGGTAATTTCTATTAACTCTTGTTGTCTTTGTTTCACCATATTCTTGCACAATAACTTGGATTTTCTTTTATTAACACAGAATCCAGCCAAATCACCAAATTCCTTTATCTTATCCAACAATCTTGGCATGTTTTGAATTGGGTCCTCTACAATAACCATTACATCATCTGCAAAGGCTCTAACTTTAAATGTAAATCCCTTAATCTTCATACCTCTTATGGCATCGTCCTCTCGTATCTGCATCAATAAAATTTCCAATATCATGACAAACAACAGTGGAGACAATTCGGCACACCCAGCTGCAGCGAAGCTGCATAAGCTGGGGGCCGTCCATTGCTCCCTTGCTTGGAGGGAGGGGCAGACTCCCTTCCCGGGCATACGGGACACTTGGCTGGGGAGTGGAGCCATTGCCTAACAGGCGGCTCCGCTTCCTGGCCAGCAGTCGCCTTTCTGCTTCGGCCCACCCACCTCACCCTATCTCAGTGCAGGATTAGCCAGCTGCTGTTCTAGAGCCAGGTAGGAATTTTTTGCCTCTGCCACTGTATTGGCACTGGGTGCTGGGGTTTTTTCGCCTACCTTGCACTGATGGCTTGGGTAGAGGTTTTGGCCTGGGTGGTGCTGTGTAGGTCCCCTAGCAGGAGATTCTCGGGAATAGGGAGTGGGCCGGTGAGCACCCAGTGGCATTTCCCCATGTGGGGAACAGGGTCTGACATCAGTGCAGTATGCTTGTGACAGCTACCACAGCACAGGCAGATGCCTGCGGGGATCCCCAGGGTCAAGCCCTTCCCTCATGCTGTACAGCTGGGGTGTTAGGAGCTTGTGGGGGGATCCATTTGCCTGGCTGGCCAGGTTGCAGCCATTCTATGGATGGCCTACACCTGGGGCTTTGGGGCTCACCCAGACAGGTCAAGGTGGAGGTCCAGGGTTGACAATGTGGCTTGACCTGTGCCGCTTAGTTGGCCCTTGCCTTAGTTATAGTTATATTTATTGTTATATTAATAAACGGCCCTTTATCTCCAAGCCTGTGTCTGTCTCTTCATTCCAGCAAAGGTAGCAATGGGCAACCTTGCCTTGTGCCCTTCCGTATTTCCAATTTCTTGGTTAATTCATCATTTACTACAATTGCTACACATTGGTCTTTATATACAGTTCTTACCGCTTGCATGAACTCTTTTCCCATCTGTAACTTCTCCGTTGTGGCGAACATAAAATTCCAATTTAAATTGTCAAAAGCCTTCTCTGCATCCACAAAAAAGAAACCGACTTCTTTTTCACAATGTCTGTCATAATACTCTATTGCATTTTGTGAGGCCCCGCCCTACCTGCCGCTGGCCCCCCCTGCTCTGCCATACCCTTGGACCCCGGTTGGGGTGGTGGCAAAGGAGTTCCCTCGGCCTCAGACTGGGCAGGGGCAGCAGTTGAGCCACTGGCTTCTGCCTCCTACCAGCTGCCTGGAGAGCCTATGGCCGTTTCCCCCTCTCTCTCTCGCTTCCTCGCTCTGGCCGTATGCGCTCTCCCCGCCAACTTCTCCTCCTTGGCGTCCTCGGGCTCTTCCCTTTCGTGCCACCGCCTCAACCCGCTTCTCCCCTCTCCCCCAATCCGCCACCGTGCTCCCTCCTTTCCCCGCCCCGTGCTCTGCTGTCCGTCCTGTCACTGGTGCCTTCCCTTGTCTGTTCCCACCCCTTTCCTCTCAGCTCGCCTGCCTCCTCCGTCTTCCTCCCTTCCCTGCGCTCCGCTGACTCCCTCTCCTTCCCCCTTCTCGTGCCAGTCTCTTCATACTGGGGAGCCCTCCCAACCTTCTGCTCCCCAATCTGGCTCCACGCTGCCCCGGGTGCCCGCCTCCCTTCCGCTGCTTGCACCCGCGCCCTCCCCCTTCCCGGCCTGGGCCTGGCCCGCTCGGCCGCCATGTCTCCACCCAGCCGCCTCCTCGGCGGAGGCCTCTCCAGGTTTTCCCCGCCTGCCGCCGCCCGCGTTGTCGGGGGCGCCGGTCTGGTGCCCATCTGCGGGGGTGGCGGCGGCGGTGGCCCGGCATTCCCCGGCCCGGCCGCTTCCTCCGGCCTGCGCCACGCCCGGGCGCTGCTCTGCCACCGCGCCCGTCGGCGCTCCTTCGAGCCGGCTTCCCCCGGGTCTTGAGGTGAGCGCTGGGGGTCTGGCGAGCGGGGGGGCGTTGGCGGGGCCTGGCCTCGGTCCGGGGGCGGCCTGGGTGGGCCCAGTCCGGGGCGGGAATGTCCCGCTCCGGACACATTTATTACAGTACTTAAATTGTCTTTAATCTGTCTATTTGGTAAAAATCCTGCTTGTTCTTCTGCAATGAATTCAACCAGCCATTCTTTAAGCCTCTCCGCCAATATTTTTGCAAATATCTTATAGTCATTATTTAACAGTGATATAGGTCGATAGTTTTTGACATTAGATAGATCTTGCTCTTCTTTTGGAATCAATGATATGTTAGCCTCATTCCAGGTTTCAGGAATCTTTTGTCCCTTTAAGATCCCATTCATCACTTTTTTCAGGAAAGGCATCACTTCTTTTGCCATTACTTTATAAAATTTAGCCGTTATTCCATCAGGTCCTGGTGCCTTCCCCAAATTAGTCGATTGTATTGCATCCATAATTTCTGTTTCTGTTATTTCCGCATTTAATTTTTCCTTCCACTTCTCAGATATCTTTGGTAAATTGATTTTACTCAAGTATTGATCAATACTGTCCACATCTACTGCTTTGCTCTGATATAATTTGGCATAAAATTTATAAAATGCTCTGCTTATGGCTGATTGTTCCACTAGCATCTTGTCTTCTTCCATAATCTTAGTTATCACTCTTTTTTCTCTCCTTTTCTTCAATTGTCAGCCTAGATATTTTCCCGGCTTATTGGCTTCTTCAAATGTCTTTTGCTTTAATTTCTTCAATTCCCATTCCAATTCTTTGTTCTCCATTGCTTTTAATTGTTCTTGTAAAATCTTTATCTCCTGGTGTAATTTCTTTTTCCACGGTCTTTTCTTTAATTGGGTCTCTTTGGTTTTTATCTTTTCCTGGATTTCTTTCCTTTTTTCTTCTTTTCTTTTCTTGTCTCTTGCATTTAAGTCCATTAAAACACCTCTCATGACGGCTTTGTATGTATCCCATACTTTATGTGTTGGTATAGATTTATCTAAATTATATTGTATAAAAAATCTGGTTTCTTTCTGTAATAGATCTAAATTGCCCTCATGTTGCAGCAAGTCTTCGTTAATTCTCCATCTGAATTTTTTGGTGCGTTTCCCAAATCTCCACATAACTGGATTATGATCTGAACCTACTTTGGGCATAATTTCAGCATCTTTAGTCCATATTACCAAATCCTTAGAAGCCCAGATCATGTCAATTCTCGAAAGCGATGAGTGTCTTGCCGAATAATAGGTATATTGCTTAGCTTTGGGATTACTTCTTCTCCAAACATCCTCCAAATTTTCCTGATTTTGTATTCCAAAAAAAGATTTTGGCAGTAGTCCCTTTTTCTTTTGAGCTCCCTTCGTCTTTTTATCCTCATGTAGATTCACCACTCCGTTAAAATCACCTGCCAAAATTATTTGTGAATGAGTCACTCCATCTAATTGTTTCTGTAGTTCTTTAAAAAAGTTGTCTTTGGCTCCATTTGGTGCGTAGATCCCTACTATTAATGTCTTTTGGGAGTTCCAAATACTTTCCACCACAACATATCTGGATTCTGAGTCACTAAATATCATTCTGGGTTGCAGCTCCTCCTTAATGTATAGCACAACTCCCCTTTTTTTCTGTTTTGTTGCAGCAACAAATTCTTTTCCTAATTTATTGTTTTTTAAGTACTTTAAATCATGTTTTTTAACATGAGTCTCTTGTAAGCAAATTATATTACAATGTTGCTTGGATAGCCAATGAAAGATAGTTTTGCGTTTGGAAGGTGAATTAAATTCATTAACATTCCATAATATTACTTTACATTCCATAATCAAATTCTAGGTCTTTTAGGTAAGTCTTTCTCATTGTCCAACAGGAACACCTCCATCTCATATCACGATCTAATGGTTCTCCTAATTGTTTGAAATTCAAAACTCAGGCCCTCTGGAATCTCCCATCTGTATCTTATATTTAACTCCTTCAAGATCTGAATCAGATCTCTGTATTTTTTCCTCTCCATCAAAACTTTTTTAGGTAACTCCTTCATTATTCTCACCTTTTTTCCTTCAATTACCAGTGGATTTTGGAATTGCTTGCTCACAATATCTTCTTTCATTTTTTTTGTAATAAACTGCACAATCATATCTCTGGGCAAGTTTTTTTGGGCTGCATATCTTGAATTAATTCTGTACGCCACATTCACGTAACTTGCAATCTCTTCCATGGTTTTATTCAGAAATCCTGCTAATGTTTCCGATATCTGTTCTTGGGCAGACTTCCCCTCCTCCTCCGGGACGGCTCGAAATCTGAGTTGTTTCTCCATATATTTGCATTCCATCACTGCCACTTTCTCATTCAAACCTGTGGTTTCTGCTTTAAATGAAGTAGTTAATTTCTCCGTCTTTTCTTCAACCTCATTAATTTTTTGCTGCGTCATCTGTAGCTCTTTCTTGACCTCATCGATACTCTTTGTCAACTCCGCCACTTCAGATTTGATTGTCTCCTTAAGATCTTTCATCATCTCTTGTATTATGTCTTTTATTTCTTTATTGCCTTCTACCACTTTCTTATCAAGATTGTCAAATGCCGATTGCCAGTCCTTTTTCAACATCATGGGGCTTGATTCACTCTGCTCCCACGAGTCCACTCTCTTCCGCAGTTCCGTGGCGTAAATACTTTACTTCCAAAATTAAAAATCTTGTTTTGCAGGTATTTTATCCAAAAGTTAGCACTTTAACTGTCCAAAATGGCGGGCGTCTTTTCTCTATGGTTTTAAGTCAAAGTTTTGCCCTTACCCTTCTCAAAGATGGCACACTTCCGGTTGCAATGAGGCCTTGCCTTTACCTTCTTCTGAGATGGCGCACTTCCATTTCCTTCTCTCCCTTCACGGCCACTCTAGACTCGCAGCTCTGTGTTTCTGATGCACTTCCTGTTCCTCTCCCTTCATCACACAGCTACTTTCTCTCACGATGTTTCTCCTTTCCCACAGTTTGCTATCTCTTTAAACCACAGGTATGTAAATAATAATCCTTTTTTCACATCTAATTCTTTTATAAAGGCTTCTTTTCATACCGTTCTTTTACTGGAGTGAACTTAATTAGTCCTTTTAAACTTTCCACTCCAATTTTCTGCTTAAATTTAAGTCTTCTGATCAAATTTTAAATTCATAGGAGAGATATCAATCTTTACCTTTCTGGGTCTTTTCTGGGTTGTAATCACGGTTTCAGATGATCAAATTAGTCTAAATTAGTTACTGAAGCTTGGGTACGGTGATCCTATGCCAACTCAATGACTCCAAAGCTGCTGCAGAGATTTCTGCCACCCTTCTTAGAGTGGGACCTCAAGGCTGGGAGGAAGTCCCTTGCACAGAACCCCCCCCTCAGCCAAGATCAAGCACACTCTCGGGGTCTCAAGCGTTCTTGCCTGCTCTCTGCCTGAGAGCAGGGGGCTGCGGGTGATCTAGCACCCCACCAGCCCTGACAAACAGCAACTTGGACAGCTCAGCTCCCTGAGCTGCTTCAGACCACCATGATCCCAAGCCGGAAGTCCTCTCCCTCATCATCTTGTTGAGTGCCAGCTTCATAAGAGATAGAGGGGGCAATAGATACAGAAGGGTACCTGACAAAGGAATCTGAAAAGTGTCTCCGAGAGAGGCCTTCCCCTTCCCTCCCCTTGAACAATATCATGCACACTTCCTGTTGAAGTATATGGCAAATAGGTCTATGGTTGGATGCCCCCACTTTGCAAAAATAGGGCAGAGGAACTCCTGTAGATAGACCATTCATAGTTCTGAGTTTGGGACTGGCTCAAGGTATCTGCCAGAACATTGCCTGTGTGGCAAAAAGACTGATTTGATGCTGGATAACCCATTCCCATATTAGTGAGGATTCCCAGGAAAGATCAAGGGAGACTGTACCCACCTGTCTGTTTAAATAGTGTATGGCAGTTGTATTGTCTGTGCATATCTGAACATTCTTGCCCTGTACTAGGCAAACCAGAACCTTCAGGGCATACCTTATTGCCCTGAGAAGAGGCTGATATGCATAGACAATTCCTAACGGACCATGCTCCCATTACCTTGAGTGGTCTCAGAACAAGCCTCCCCCCAACCCGACAGAGACGCATCTGTGCTGATTGAGATTTGTACTGGGGAAGAATGAAATGGGCCACCCACTAAGAAGTTCAGTTTGTTGCTTCACCACTTTAGAGGTCTGTGGTTGAGTCTTGAAATGGAGAACTGCTTGTACAGGTTCTGGTGGTGTGGGTGGAACACTCTGACAAACCAGTTTTGAGGAGGATGGAGCCTCAGCCTGGCAAACAGAAATATCAGAGTCAGAGGCTATAAAACCTAACAGTCTTTGAATTTGTTTTGCACTTTGGTGGATGTATGAAAGGACCTTGTTCAGGGTGAAGAGAAATTTTGTTATCCTGTTTGGAATGGGGAAGGCTTGGGAAGAGTCTAGGACTGCCAATACAAATAACACTTCCTGCTGGGGAACAAGGGATGACTTGTCCTGATTGACGCTGAAACTCAGTTGGTTGAGGATGGTAAGAACCAGAGATATGTGCTGGGACAGATATTCTCTGGTTTGGCTCAGTAGGAACTAATCATTGAGATAGGGAAAAATGGTACACCCTTTTTCTCTGAGGTGGCTCATCACTACTGCCATGACTTTCGTAAAAATATGAGGGGCAGAAGAGAGACCAAAAGGAAGAACCTTGTATTGGTATTTTTTGGAACCACACTGGAAGCAAAGGAACTTTCTGAGGCAAACATTTATTGGAACATGAAAATATGCATCCAGGGCTGGTGCCAGAGTTTCTGCCACCTGAAGCCGGGGGGGGGCAGCCTCAGGGCTGTTGTTGCCCCTGCGCTCGCATGCGTGTGCACACCAAGACTTCTCAGTTGTCCCATACCGCCCTGGCCACCTGCTGGGCCTGGTCCGCAGCTGTGTGCTAGTGGCGGTGGCAGCAGCACAGGGCAACATAGAGCCAGACCAAACAAGACAAGGGTTGCACAAGTTTTCTTGGGAAATGTAGGAGACACCTTCCCCTCTCTGCTGCTGCTCACTGCCCTCTCTGAATGTGTGTGTTTGTGTGTGGGGTGGAGCCCCAAAGCATTCCCCCCTATCTCCTGCCTGTCGCCTCACAAACTGGAAAGGAGTGGAGGAAAAGTGATAAGTTTCTTTTGGGGGACTGTGGGGGATGGGATGGTATAATGACAGAAGAAAGCAAAGGGGAAGGGAAAGGAGAAAGCAGGAAGGACCTAGAGAAACAGCTGTGCCTCAGGGGGTGTGCTTTGAATGAGCTGCTGAAGATGCAAATCCTTCTTCCTGGCACAAGCCTGCTGGACGTGAGGGCACCCAAAGACTATTCCAGGGTGGGCTGCTGCTGCTCTCTCCCAGGATGCCCTCACGTTGGGTGTGGGGAGGGGGGCTTACAGATATGAAAGCTCCAGCGAGCTTTCATATCTGTAAGCATAGTAAGGGTAGGGGGAATCATATGGAGAGTAATGGCTGATGACATCTTTGATGATAAGCCAGTTCCAGTGGACTGTTATTGTCAGATGGCATAAAGGAACCTCTCTGCCTTTCAACAGACTGTATCAGAGACGGTGGCAGCAGGGAAATGTCAGTAGATGATTCCATGACTTCAGGGATTTCACCCTCTGAAAGAGATGGAACTGAAGTAGAGTGATGTCTGGGAGTTGGAGATGGGGTTCTCAGAACTTCGGATGGGCACAATGGAACCAAAGTGGTCAGACCCGAAGAAGAGGATTTCTTCCTCTTGTGTGACTTCGATGTCAAGGGTTTATCAACATGCATCAACTTGAGCTTAGTCTTTTTTTCAGGCAGCTGTGATTGATGCCAAGGTGGAACTAAGATGTGGCTGGAAACAACTGGTCCTTCTGAGCTGTGTCAGGTGCTGATTCTGAACATGCTGGTGCTAGGTGCTGTGGTTCTTTATCTGTGGTATAATGATTGGAGACAATAGAGCCCTTCAAGGCTGTTTCCCAAAGAGCCACTTTGAGTTGCCTCATCTTTTCATGATGTGCTTTTTTGAGTGTGAATTTTTTTCAGACCATACATGGCAAGGTGTCATGGCCTTTGCCCAAACAGAAGAGGCATTTGTTGTGCCCATCCAATTGGGCCATCTTTGTCCCACAATGGGAGCACTTCTTGAAGAGGGCCTTCAGTGCTATGGAACCAAAGGCTCTACCTTGCATAAAGCATAATGGATCTGAGGAGCAGAGAGGAGAGACATCATTCTTCAACAACAGCAAAAGAAGAACTGAGGGAGGGAGCCACTTGCCATGCCTATTATAGCTGCGCCTGGGGGAAAAGTACGAAAAGGCTAGGCGAGTGCCTTGTGCCTCTAGGAGCTTTAGAAAGTCTGTAGCTGGACTGTGCATGTGCAGATCCTGTGTGGGACTGCGTAGAAGACATGAGGATGAATGGCTTTCTCCAAGACTGTGGCTTCATGCCAGCCTGATTGCTTCCTTGGCACCTTTAATTTTTTTTTAAAAAAAATTCTAAACAACAAAGTAGATACAGAAAAAAAAAGATAAGGAAAAACAGAAGTACTCATCACACTGGGGGAGAATTAAGATACCCTTTACACAGATTATCTAGAACATGATCACTATATATCATTTGAATATTATGTTCAAGCCCACAAGAAACTTTCTCAGAGACATTTCCTCTCTCTTCCAATGTGTCTTGCTATTAAAACAAAAATATTATTATAAAGTATTTAACAATATTTACCTCTATACCCCTTCCACCTCCAAATCAATAGCTCAGAACTCACCATGATATTTCCCTGGCACCCTTGATTACCAAGGGCTAAGTCCAGAGGTGTGGCCCATCAGAACCTCCTCACAGTGGCTGCAGTTATATACCAGCCTGATTAAAGGCACCTGCCCCCTAGGTTCTATGGGGAGAAGCCTTGAAATGTGGCCTGACAGACCTCGGTTCCAAGGCTCTTTCCCAGACGCTTTCCCTGCATGCAAGACTGAGAAGTTTTTTAAATAAAGGATTTGTCTGCCTGCCAGCCTAAATAATGGCCCCTCTACTCCCATGGCTGTATCAGCTCTGAGGGGAGAAACTTGGAGGTGTAACTTAAGAGAGGTCTTGGATCCAAGGCTGAGAGGATTTTCCCCAAGGCCTTTGGAAATGTGCCTGCCTGACTCACGGAGCTGTCCCTCGTGGCCAAAAGCAGCAGAATCTGACATCACCCACTGTCCTGCCTTCGCGGAAAGGACGGGAGGGACAGGACAGGAGAGGTCATTGGGAAGGGTTGGACTGGTTCCAGAGAGGGATAGGTCAAAAGAGGGACTGGGAACTGGGAGATCCCAACAGTTGCAAGGCCTCCTCCACCACAAGCAATGCGCCCACTGTGATGCGGCCAACCACGCAGCCCACTGATGAGGCCCAGAGATCAAATGGGGCTGTTTGGGAGGGTCTCTCCTGGCATGGCTTTCTTCCCAACTCCCCCTGCCCCTCCTCCTCCTCCTGCTCCTCCTTCTCTGCTGCCTGCCCCTCACCCCTGCCCGGTTCCCTCAGGTCGGCCTTCTCTTTCTGGTAATGGAGCACTGCTTTGTGGAGCTCCTTTTTCCAGCACAGCATCTGACCCGCCCTGATGGCGATGCTGCCCTTGATGCGGGGGTCACAGAGGGAGGCCATTTGGTATGGCACCTTGTGGTGCAGAGGATGCAAGTGCACGGCCATGCACGCCTGGATCCTCCTCACAAGGTCCTGGACCCTGGGGAGCAGCACTTTCTTATGTTTGAGCTCCATGGCCAGGAACTGGTTGAGGCCATGGATCAAGGGGATGACCTGACCCAGGCTGGCCTCATAGAAGCACAGGAGCTGGGTGGCCTCCTTAAAGGGTTTCAGCATCTGGGACATCTGGGCAGGGACTCTCTATTCCATGGAGCTGAGACTCAGCTCCTCTCCCCTCCTCAGAATGTCCATGGATGACAGGATGTCCTGCAACAGGCCCCTCTACTCCACCAGATGACATATCATGTTGGAGATGGAGTTCCAGCAGATGGGCAGGTCCTAAAAGAGTTGGTGCTCGGGGTTCCCCCTCCCCCTGCCTCTGGAACAGCTCTCAGGAAGAGTTGATGCTGTGGAAGAAGTGGGCAGCTCTCCAGCAGGTTGCGCGTCCACAAGTTTCCCATGTCCCTGCTGTCCCTTGGCATGCTCCCCAGCCCGAACACATCCCTCATCACCAGGTGTAGCTTGTGCACCATGCACACCAGGCCTGGGCAGGATGACTCTTTCAGGGCTGCCGACATGTTGCTTCCCATGTCCGTCACCATGAAGACACGGACAAACCCTTCACCCCAGCCGTCCACTCCCTCAGAGCCACCTTCACGGTGGTGGTGATGTTTTTCCCAGTATGGACCTCATCCATCCCCCGGGCCTGGAGAAGAACTACCCTGTAGCCCAGTGTCAAGCATGGCACCCCTTTCTGGGTGCCAGTTCTTGGCCTGGGGCGACGGTGGTCCTCTGGTTGACACCAGTGGATGGTGATTGCAAAGTATCCACGATGGCAGCTGCTCTAGAGCTTGGCTGAGAAGTGTACTGTACAGCCTTTGGCGGCCAACAGCTCCCTGAGCACCATGTCTCACACAGACTGGTAGAGGGCAGGTAGGACTTGACGCCCAATGATCCGCCATGATGGCATTGAAAACCATGGGGCAAAGTGCTGAAGCAGACTTTGGAAGCCCACGCCCTCCATGACGGATAGGGGGAATCCTTGCAGGGCAATCATCTCTGCCGCCACATGATCACCCGCCTCCTGAGCCCTTGACCTTACCCTTTTCAATGGCACTATCCCTGACCCCGATGGAACAACCTCCCCAAGGGCGGCCTGCCTGACCATTCTGCTCCCACTGGCAGCACCCTCAAGGCAAGGCTTCTTGCTTGGGGTGGATTCCGGTGACCGTCCTGCTGATCCCTGCTCAGAGGAGCTGGTAGCCCTGTGTCCCCCCCCTTCCGCTGGATGCTTTGCTTGCTGAAGATGGAGACCACAGGCTCGTGTGGTGCATCTTCAGGTGCCTGGCAGCAGCCCTGGAACCAAAGGGAGGGGGTGGAGCCCTAGCCCAGCACTCCCAGAAGCCTGATCAGATCAGGCACTGATAGTAATGTGAGCCCTCAGCTGAGGTGTCCACTGAGCTTGGCCCCAGGGCCTGGCAGCAGCCCTGGAACCAGAGGCTGGGGCTAGAGCCCTAGCCCAGCAGCACTCCCAGAAGCCTGATCAGACGAGGCACTGATAATTAACGTGAGCCCTCAGCCAAGGTGCCCAATGAGCTTGGCCCTAGAGCCTGGCAGCTGCCCTGGAACCAGTGGAGAGATAGATCCCTATCTAAAAACACAGAAAAAATCCCAGCTTCAATGCACTCTCCCTGTCTCTCTCCCCAAATGCTATTAACAGCTCTCTCCCACTCCACTGCTTGTTGAAAGTGAAACCAGAACTGGGAGCGCAGTGCTCTTTTATAAGTAGAGGTCTCAATGTGAAATGCAGGAGGTCTGTGGTTGGCAGTCAGAACAGCCTAACAGAGTTTGCGGGGATGAGACTGGATTTCCCATGGCCATAGAACACCCCCTCCTCCCTCCCTCCCTGGTGTCTGCTCCCACATTACTGATTGTTACCAATTTGCAGCTCCACACTTGGAAGGAAGACCTGCCCATCAAGCTAAGTTGGGCTTTGATTGGGGTGTCCGGGGTGAAAGAAGGAGTGCAGACAGTGTTCAGGCAGTCCCTTCCTCCGTTGCTGAGGCAATTGATTGAGAGTGCCTGGGTGTCTGGCTTCCTGAACAGTGGCCGAGCGCAATGAACAAGGCTTGCGGCGACCACCTGTTCGGCTGGAATGGCGCATCACGAACAGCCCATTCACGAGGAGCCTGAACGGCCTGTTCATTGTTTTTTTCCATTTGTAATGCTGTTCGTGCCCATGTCTAGTGAGGACTAGCTATAGCTCTGTCTTTCACTCTACCCTTTATCTCCCTGAGCCCTGATTGGATGAACAGCAACCATTTTTTCCCCTGATTTTTTTTCAGCAGCAATGTTGCAATGTTTTTTTTAAAATTTTATTTTAGAACATAACATTACAAATACAAGGCTGCTATAAAATACAATATTGTGAATCAGCTTACATTAACATTAGTATAGTCTAAAGGATAAGAGATAGTGTAACATGATTATAATATCTAACAGCAGATAAAACATTAGTGATTAAAGTGCAACAGATTCTTTTAGTTTAAGGATACAAAGGAAAGGTGCCTGGGAGGATGAATATCATTGCATGTTAAATATTCAAAAAATGGGAACCATTTAGATAAGAAAACAGTTACTTTTGGGTAGTGTTGTGATTGATACAAGCTGTCATATATTTTCTCTTGAATATGCAATGTTGCAATGTTGATGCAAAAAACGCAACTTTGCAACTGAGGGGCGCAGGGAAGGCTGCACAGACCCCTGAATTCCACTTGATATTTTAAAGTTTCCCTCTCTGCTTCCTACACTTTTTAGCCTATTCTTTTTTGGCATTTTTTAAAAAAAGTTTTTAAACAGCAATGTTGCAACATTAGTGCCTTAAAAAAAACAACCCAAAAATACCTTGTAAATTTTCTCTGCTGCTCAACTGACAAAACTGATATGTTCTCAACCAATCAGTTGAAGAGACTGACCTGTCCTCAGTTGATGACTGATGAAACTGACTAATCCTCAGCCAATCAATGAATGAAACTGACGTGTTCCCCAGAAAGTCCACAGAAGAAACAGGGCATTTTTCTAGTGCAGAAAAAAATAAACAGACACTTCTTTTTTTTTTTGAATTTTTTTAAAAAAATTTTATTACCTACATTAACTAACAATACAGAGGGAAAGAAGGGGGGCAGGGGAAGGAAAGAAAAAAAAACAGCAACATATAACAACACTACACTACAAATAATGCTTTCCCTTCATACTGCCATTATTAAGAAATTAAAACTTTGTAAGATATTGATGGAGTGGTTGACCTTGCAAAATACAGATTACAATCCAAATTAAGTCTTCCTCCCCCCCTGGGCCTTGGACGCAGTTCTCTCTGAGCAGCTGCAACCGCAGTGCTCGTTCCCTCCCCCCCCCCTTCAGACTTCAAATCCTTTTCTTCTTGCTTGGTGTCTTGCTGAAATTCTTGGTTTTTGTCCTCAAAATCCCTTAGTTGATCTTCTGATGTTATCTTGTAAGCTTGATCTTTGTAACTAAACCAGATACCTTCCGGAAATAGCCATTTATACTTTATTCCACGTTCCCTCAGAAGAGCTGCAAACCTTTTATACTTAAATCTCCTTTTCCGAACTAAGAATGGAACGTCCTTCAGTATCTTAACTTTATTACCCAGAAAGTCCAGATCCGCATTATATGAGTTGTATAGGATAGTGTCTCGGATCCTCTTAGATGAAAAATCGATGATGATCTCGTGAGGCAGCTGACGCTTCGTTGCATATTTTGAAGAAGCCCGACGGACTTCCAAAATGGCACTTTTTACCTCTTCTTTAGTTGCCCTTGCGGGTGTCGCCAATAGTTCTGAGGCCAGATCCCTTAAATCCTCATTTTCCTCCTCTTTCACATTCTGGAGGTGCAAAATTGTCTGTGTTCGTTCCACTTGTAGCCCGATCAGCTGGTTCTCCACCAGCTTTAACTCTTTATTCGTTGCCCTCGCGAGTGACACATTTTCCCGAGCAGACTTCTCTGCCCCCCCACTACTTCCTTAATGGTTTTCACTTAGCTCTCAATTAAGCCCACCCTTTGATCTGTTTCATTCAGCTTGTCAACAAAGGGCTTTATGGCTTCGATAACCGACCTCTTCACCAAGTCCTCGAGCGACTCTCCTTTCCCCTGCAGGGCAGCCGAAATTGACTTGCCCAAAGCGGGACTCTGCTTTTTTGCTGCCATTTTAGGGGGGGGGGACCGCTGACCAAATTCTGAAACTCAGCGAGGGGGAAGAACGAGCCTTCTTAGCTTCAGATCCCACCACTCCTTCGTGTGCGCTTGTAATAACAGAAGGGATTCGCTTTACTTACAGGCTTCTGCCTAGTTCTGCTCTTTGCCGTTTTCCATGGCCCGGCAGCACTCGAGGTGCCGCGCACGTCTGCCGGCCTCCATAGGAACAAACGGGCAATTTACCCCCTGCATCGATTTCAGGGGGCTCTTCCCGCCGCGTTCCGGACCCTGCCTCCCTCACTGGGAGTCCTGGGGGCTAATCTTCACAGATCAGCCACCCGGTCAGGCTGCTCGGGCGCTTCCTCCCGGACCTGCGGAGTGGAGCATCCGACATGGCCGAGAAAACGAAACCGAATCATAAACAGACACTTCTTCATTTCAACTTCCTCAATTGTGGAATTACAGAGGCTCAAAAGAGATCCACTCGTTGCAGACTGAATATTTTAAAAAACCCAGTGTTAGTGTACATGCAGAAAACACCCAATTGCCCCCCCCAAGTCGGAATAAGAGGCAGACACAAGACTTGGGTAATAAATGGCCACTTTTATTTAGGCAACAACATGAACGGCAACAACTAAAAAACCCTGTCAAGGGCTTAACCAGCGGTACAGGTCAAGCCCTGGGGTCAATCCCCTGGACCCTGCCTTGACCTGTCTGGGCGAGACCTGCTGCCCCGGATGTGAGCCATCCACATGCATGGCTGGGATCCGGCTGGCCTGGCGGATGGTTTTCCCCTTAAACCTCCAAGCACCTCCGCCATGGAACAGGAGGGAAGGACTTGTCCAGGAGATCCCACCAGGCAGCCTGCCCTCTCAACTGGCCACCGCCAAGCATGCCAGCCGATCCTGACAGGCCCTTAACAGCCCCACCAATGGGGATGTGCCAAAGGTACTCACCGTCCCGCTAACATCCCCCCAAATAAATCCTGCCATTGATGGCCTTTACAGCACCACCATAGTCCAATAGCCACAGCTCCAGCAAGCAGTACAAGGTAGGCAAAAAAACTTCCTTCCCCAAGGACAATCAGGGAAAGAAAGGAAAAATTCCTACCTGGCCCCCCAAAAGGCAACTGGTCAAAAACCTGCACTGTTACTGGGCGGGCGGGTGGGCCAAGCACAAGGCAGCAAGTGCTGATGCAGAGGCAGGGCTGTCCTGTTAAGGCACTTAGTCCCGCCTCCTTCCTATGTGACCCTGAGAGGCCGGGGGAATGCTGCTGCTTATCCTCCGCGGTGGCAAGTGCGCCCCCCTGGCCTCAAGCCCTTGGCTGCCGGCCGGGTGGGGGTCGAATACTCTTTCTTGCTTCAGTTGGTTCTTCTGGGATTCTTTGGTTATGCATTGGTTCTGCTGGGATTCTCTGGTTTGATGTTGGTTCTTTTGAGATTCTTTGGTTGTGTTTTCATTGACAGGCTTTTAGCCACTGGTTGCTTTTACTCTTATGCGTTTGTTTGGCTAAGATGCTTCAATCCTTGGACTAGATTCTCTCCATCCTACCCTGCAGGAAACAATGGAGGGTAGCTGGGAAAGCCTTGTTCAGGGGCCTGTAGAAATTGATCCCATGGCCCAGTTCTCTTGAAGCTTGTGTAGGGGGTCTTCAGCAGTATTGTAACTGCAATTTTAGCGTAGTTTGCTGAAAAAACAACCCTTTCAGCCCCCCCCCCCCAAAGATTCCCCCATAGAGAATAGTGGAGCAGAATATATTCAGATTCCTGAAAAAAAACAAATCTAAATACTAAACTGGTAGTTTTGGACCTGAATATTGGGAATACTGATATTTATCAGATTCCCAATACCTGAATTTGAAAAATACCGATTTTTTTTAAGGACGTACTTCTATAGGCTAACTACAACTATAACAATAAAGTTTTATTGGAGTTCATGTTAGCTCTTGAGTGAAGCTTGAATGTAACACTCTTTTGCATTAGAACTGTCAAATTCCCTGTTCTGATTATTTTCTTCCACTCTGGGTAGGCTTTGAACAGTGTCGTCCTAAGCACAGTCACACCCTTCTAATCACTATACCTATTAATTTCAATGTACTTAGAAGGATATAATTCTGTACAGGATTATACTTTAAATGTCATGAAATGTGATTCTAAACCATGAAGTATATAGGAAAATGCACAAGTGTGCTGTAGCAGTACATGCTACACATGTGAATTGCAATGACATACTACTGCACTATTTTTCTTTTTTAAAAGCCCTGATTCAAACTGAAAGCAAAACAAACTCTCCCACCGTCTCCATACATAAACAAAAATCATAGTACCTTAGAGACAAACCATTTTTATAGCAGATAAGCGTTTAGAGTCTAGAATCCACTTTATCAGATACAAGTTTTGGGTCCTTACCAGACATTCACATATACATATATGAAGGACCCGTGAAAACAAGTACAGGGTCAGACATAATTATGTGAAATTCAAATTTAGTCAAGAGTACAGAGACCATTCACAATGGCAGTAATTGGATGATTTCTCTAGTTTTGATAAATTGGTTAGCACCTGTAATGGCTGAGGAGATGGTGTCAGGCTTCTTGATGAAATCTAATTCAACAGTTTCACATTGGAGCCTCCTTTTGAAATCTCTTCACTAGGGAACAATAAACTTTTCCTTAGTTATCATGAATTGCCATGTATTCAATTTTACATTGTGATTTTTAGTTTAATAATAAAATGCTTGCTTTTGACATGATGCTTGTTAATTCTAACATAAAATAAAAAACTGAGCAGTCCTAAGGAGGGTTATTCCTGTCTAAGCCCATTGAAATAAATGGGCTTAGACTGGAGTAACTTTTCTTACGACTGCACTGTAATTACCTTAACATACAACCCTCATTAGGAGTTCGATTAAACATTGCTTCTCTATCAAGTCTTTCAGGTGGATTGCATTTGAAATCCATTTATGAGGAAGATAGTGTCTACTGCTTCCTTAATTCACAAGTAGCTTGCTGTGATATCAAATGCTTTTATTGGTGGGAGGAGTAGTATCACACTTTACACATTTTATGCATAAGGTTTTTAAGCTGAACCTGCATTTTCACACTGAGTTATAATTTTGTTTTGCTTAAGCTTATAAGAACCCAGGTAAAAATAACTACATTTGGAGTATTTTCCTCAGCTTGGCAGACTCAGAGGGAGGAATTTCTATATTAGTATTTTTTTTCTTCTGCTTGCAAACATCCAGTTTTTTATGTTAGTTCCATTAATGTCTGTTAATAAGTTAGTCTTCAAATATCAATAAGATGATGCGGGCTTGATGGAAGTTAAATGTCCCTAAATCCTATGAATTGATCTGTAGGAACTGTTTTCCACATGAGTGGTAGTTTCACTGAGGCATACATCCGCAAACAGAGGAGGTCAGGGTGATGAAGGAGGAGTGGGTTTGGCGGCACACATGCACTCTATTCCTGACAGTGTCTTGCTTCAGCAAAGGCAAGTGAAGCGCACATACCATGCTCAGTGGCATTTCCAAATGCAGCTCAGCTGGGGGCCTGTGCTTATTGCATCAGTGGCACATACTGAGTGGGGAAAAAATGAAATACATAATTTTGTCAAAGTAGTAGATCACAATCTCCCCCTCCTCCTTCAAAATCATCACCACCACACACTAATAGCTCTAATAGATACAGATTTTATGCATATTTCAGTCACAGCAGTATTTCTAATGCATATGTGAAAGGGTCCTAATTTATGTCTACCAACTGTGTGGTGCCCTTCTTTTGGGTAATGTCATCATCCTAATGGTGTTTCTATTATACTCAAAGGTAGTAAATGAGGCTTATTGCAGGAAGGTAATTGATTTTCACTGAGTGAAAATGTAAATAGCCATAAGAAATCCTATGAAAGACAAGCAGTTTGAAATTGTCGGAGAAATGAGTCACACACATGACTTATTGGTCCTAGTATTTGTAAAAATGCTCCCCCCTCTTCTTAAACAAAAAAAGGACAATAACACATTCTGTATCATTTTATTTCAAATGGCAGTACAATGGCAGGATGCAGATGATTTTGCTTTTACCAGTTTTCCTGTATGCTTTATGAAAATGTATTAATCGTGTTCAGGAAGGGTATTTCATTTTATCTGATTTCCCTCAAGTGGAAAAGTCGGTGAATAATATTTCTGCTGTAGATATGTAAAGAAAAATTATCCTCCTGTGGCATTTCTGCCCTTTAATATAGTCGTCTAACAAATCTACTTTCTGAATGTGAGCTTCCTTGAGAGTGGTCATTGGGCATGACAAGATTTGTTCAAATGTCAGAATTCAACAGGAATAGATAGGTTAAAAGAAAACATGCCTTTCATTTTCTAAGTTGCACTATAGTCGCCTTTTAGGGGATTGTTTTAAGAGACATCAATATGTGGTTCAGAAGTTGTTTGTTTTGCATCTTGAGTATTTTTATTTTTCTTCACTTCTACTATGCAGTGCTACTTCACTACTTATTAACAAATTATTCTAATATGGACATAAAAAAGCATGTTCACATGTATTTTAATATTACCCAAGAAATAAAAAAAAAATGTTGTTGCTGCTGTGTGCTGGAGCAAGAGAAATAAATTATAAAATTATCTTCCCACATATAAACTTGTATTTCAAATTTCCAAATGAGTAAATAACCAGGAAACCTAGCACTTTTAAAACCCTTACTGTCTTTTGTAATTATTTCCTAATAAGTAATAGAATCCCTAGAATATATTATTTTTGTTGTGCTTTATATCTTACAATTGATAACACCATTTCTCTTTATAAATAACTAGTATACTGTTCATTATGTTTTCAACTAAATTTGCATTATCTATCATTATTAAGTACTAAGTTACTACATAATCAGACTTTACCGTAGCCACAGATTGTTGCTTTTACTAGGGTAGACTTCATTCAAACCCAACTGAAGAGGATAAAGTACTAGGAAAGGTCCAATCTATCAACTGTTTGTTTGACTATTTCCCTTCATGGCTGATCACATCATGCCAGAGGAAAATGACTGCAAAGCTCTAACTGCCTCAGAGGGGGGGGGAGAGAAGAAGAAGAAGGTGGCAGTCCACTTTGGATGCTACTGGTCATCTGGATCAATTTCAAATCAGCTTTAGACATGAATTTAATCCAGAAACTATCGTGTTTGCTCTCCTGCCCTTTTATTCTTGGATCTATCAGTGGTATTTTAATACCATCAACCATGGCATCCTTTGTTTGTTGGTTTACTTGTTAGTTTGTTTATAGTCTGTCTTTCTCACTGTAAGTCAATACGATCAACATTCAGTAAACGATACAGTAGGGTAAAGATTGCAAAAACTTGAAAACAAGCATAAATCAAAATATGGAGCGTAAACAAAATGAGCAATTTGGCATGACATATTAAAGACGTGGAAACTACCCAGCAGGAATAGTCTGACAGCAACCAAGAGTACACAGTACTGTCTACAGTCCCTATCCCTTTACCAAAGCATCTCTCTGAATAATTTCCTTACAGCACAGTTTTATTACCTGTGTAAAAAAGACTTCTTTAATAATTCAATTTCCAATAGTTTGCAGTAAGCCAGAAGAGTGGGAGCTTTCCTGACTTCCTTAGACAGACCATTCCATAAGATGGGGACTAGAGATGGGCACAAATAGCAATACGAACAAAAAAAAGCCATGAACAGCCCAACCTGCTGTTGATGAACAAGATGTTCATGAGGCCCCATTCTAATTGGTTGTTGCAAGCCTTGTTTGTTGCTGTTCATCAAGCCAGTCTGGCACCTGCAATCAATTCCCTTGGCAACTGAGGCAGGGATTGTCTGAACTCTGTCTGAACTCCTGCTATTGCCCTGGAAACCCCAATCTAAGCTCCATTTAGCTTGATAGGCAGGTCTTCCTTTCAAGTGTGGAGCTCCAAATTTGTTGCAAGGGAGCAAAGAGCAGGGGGGAAGGGGGCTCACAGCTCTGGCTTAGTTTGCAGACAGTGGAGAGGGAGAGACAGTTGCTGTTGGCATTTTGATAGAGAGAGTGCATTGGAGCTTGAATTTTCTTTGTGTGTGGAGGGATAGGGATCTACCCCCTTAAATTCCAGGGCTGCTGCCAGGCTCAGAGCAAAGCTATTATTTATTATTGGTACCTTTCCTGCTGCCTACTCAGGTCAGGTTTCTGTGAGTCGTTTAGTTGGGATCTTGACTTGGATGATGGCTGGACGAGAGCCTGCTGGCCCCCACAAACAGCCAACCATGAACATGTTCGTGAACAGGGCGATGTTCGTGGTTGTTCGTGTCCCTGTTCGTGGATGGCAATGAACAACGAACATCATGTTTGTTTGTTTTTCTGTTCGTGCTCATCTCTAATGGGGACTTCCACAGTCCCCAATAGCATAGTTTATAGTCCCTGTCCCTGCCAAGGTATCTCTCTGAGTTATTTCTTATGACACAGACCTTTAATCTGAGTAGAAAGTCCTCCAGAATAATTCAGTTTTGCCTCGTTTGAGGAAAGCCAGGAGAGTAGGAGTTTTTCTGATCCCCTTAGGCAGGCCAATTTATAAGGTGGATGCTACCACAGAGAAAGCACATGTAGGGGCAGCTATTGATTTTGTCCAACAGCAGGGTGGCACCTGTAAAAGACCCTGTTCAGATGAATGAAGCTGCTGTGGTGCAGCATAGAGAGAGAGGCGGTCCAATAGATATAAAGAACTAAGGTCACGAAGGGTATTGTATGTGATAGCCAAAACCTAGAATTGAGCCTAGTAACTGACTGCAGAATGACATCCTTTTGGAGCATGTGTCTGAATAAAAAGATCTGGGTTCTGTGCTCCAATAGTCCTACTCTTACTGGAAGGTAATGTTTAGTGTTTCTAGCCCTTCCCATGACAATTGTTTAATTATTATTATGTTTATCTACTTCATTTATAGCTTGCTTTCTTTGAGATCAAGATGGATTACAAAATATAAAAAATCAATTCCATCAAAGAGTATAAGACATCCAATAAACAGTGCCTTGGGAATATGATTATATAATTGGAAAATAATGAAAAAAAACCTGATTAAGATCAGATAGTTAATATTATTATTATCAGACTTAATAGTTTCCATGCCAAGTCCCTAAATAAACCAACAGCTCCTTTGGTCCTACTGGAAATTCTACATTACTTAGAAGCCAAAAGCAAATAGTCTATCCATCTGCCCACTGTCTGTTTTGAAGCTTGCTTTAGAGAAGCCCAATCTACCCTGTTTTCCAGCAGAGAATCCCCTCCTCTCCTGCTTCAGGACAGATTGTATGATTTCTCTTTCATGCCCACAGCTAAGCATACATGAGAAAACTCACAGTTCATAGCCTCAACTAAACTTAAACATCACTGGTGTATGGCAGAACTAAATCCCTATTGCTTATGGAATGCATGCAGGTCAGCACTCCTCCATTTGCCCATGCGTTCTTCACTGTAGCCCCTCTGGTCTTTGCTTCGGTCTCTGTTCCCAAATTCTTGTATGTACTTTCGGCAAAGCCTTATATTAATTCTTAGGGAGTTTTGTGGTTTGCTTCTGTAACTGTTCAGTCGGTGTTATGGGAAGTGGGACGTCTAATGTTTATTTTTATTGTTTTGTATTCTTTGCAGTTCTTGTTTTGAGTTTTCCATTTATTTCTATTCCTCTGTTAGTTTATCTTGCTATAGTAAATCCTTGTACTTGGCTCATTAATTCCTCTTTGTGATTGGTAAGATGTTAATTCCTCATTAAGATTGGTTAGATATGGGCAGGGGTCATTTCGTAGAAAAAGAGCTGCAGGAACTCATTAGCATAACTCATTAGCATAACCCGTTAGCATGTTGCACTTCCCTTGACATCACCAGAAGTGTGTCATTAGCATAATTGATTTGCATATGCCACACCCCCTGACATCACCTATCCTTAGGTTGTCAGCTCCAACTTGGGAAATTCCTGGAGATCTGGGGGGTGAAACCTAGAGAAACCTGAAAGTGGCTGAAAAGGGTCCCAAAATGGTCAAGATTGGGCTGCTGCTGAGCGGGAGAGTGATCCACCACCCGCCAGAGGTCCGATCCTGGCTGTTTCGAGACCAATCCTGGCTGTTTTGGGCCCAATCCTGGCCAGGCACCAACTCAGTCTTAGTGGTTTTGGCCCTGATCCTGGCCGAAATGGGCCCCAAATGGCCAACCCAATATGGCCATTTTCCTGAGTTCATTTCTGCAGTCCCTTTTGACCCTAGAAAAGTCGTTCCCGGGGTTGCTAGACCTGAGCAAAGGAATAACCATGAGAGTCAGGGGGCTGCAGTAAGGAGGCTGAAATGGGGCTGAAATGTCCAGGACCAGGTTGGTGCCAGGCAGGGGAGGGTTCCCCCACCCGGCACCAACCTGATCTGGGCTCTTTCGGCTCCGATTCGGGCCATTTTGGCCCCAATCCAGGCTGAAACAGGACCCAAGTGGCCAAAAATCAGGTGGGCAGGGCCACCTGACCTGTGACCTCTTGAGAGAACTACCAGAACTGCATTTCTGTGCGTTCCCCCTCAAAATGAGGCCTGGATATGGGAAGGATTGGGGGGGGGGTTCAAAAGTTTCCCCTCTCTTTAATTTGCTTCCTATGGTCATGAGAGTGCTCCCACAGGACCCCTGTACAGATAGGAAAAAGCTCCCTGAGCAGATGTTTATCACAGTGGTGCCAGTTTGTACTGTAGTCATGCTGAGAGGAATGCCTCTTGAGGCTAGGGGACAGATGACCATTCAGGAAACACAGTCCTAATCCCTTTCAAAAAGTGCACTTCTGAACATTTCTGTTTTGCATATTCTGTGATATAATAGAGGTGTGAAGGCCCTTCTGACCTCCTCAGGCATGTTGTTCCACAAGGTAGGAGTCACCACAGTGAATGCATATGAACTGGTAGTTCATCTACGGTCTTCAGTGCAGTCCCACATTGTGAACTGTACTTGTGCAGGCCAGCTGCTCGGAAGGGTATTTCTTTAGCTTATAGGCTATTAAGGGGAGTGACCTCCCCTGCAAACCTCTCTGAGCTGGATCTTCCCACTGAAACAGTCACATGGTTGAAGAGGTTACCCCCTTATTTTCCCAGTTTGTTTTTTGCCACCACGAGAAACAGACATCTTCTTTCTCTCTTCAGTTTGACGTTGTTCATAGTTATATTGTAGATAGTTAAGGGTTAACAGTGTTATAGATATTTATTAGTGTAGCTCAAGTTTATTCATTGTATAAGTCATTGCAGAAGGTGAGATTGATGAGCCACGACATTTTAATTCATGTCCCATCCACATGGCACAAGCTTCGGAAGATTAAGGAGATGGCAGACAAATCTTTATGCAAGAAGTGTGAGGAATGCAGGACTAAAATGGCCAAGACAGATGGCCACTCATTGTGCTTGGCATGCCTGGGAGAGGGCCACATTGTGGAAAAATGCAAGTAGTGCCAACTACTCATCTCCAAGGCAAGAGGGTATCGAGCTTCCTGATTAAAAGCCATGCTATGGGAGAAGGCTATGTCAAGTGCCGGTAGCCTGGCAGTAAAGATATCTGCCCTGACAGAGCGCATGGTGTGAGCAGTATCTGAGCCAGTATGGGAGTTGGCATCAACCTTGGATCCAATATCTGCAGATAGGCTGTCAGATGTGAGTGCTCATCCTTGAGGTGGGTGTCGAAAGCATTCGTGGTTGCGAGAAACCTTGGTGTCGATTTGTTCAATAGCTAGTGTCATCCCATTCAAAGGTAGTCCCCCAAGATCTATAGAGGGGACATCAAGATCCCTAGCACTGACTGGAACCAAGGAGGCTTCTTCGGACCTGCTGCCAAAGAAGCATAAAGACAACTCCAAGCATTTGAAGAAGCCACAATGCAAATCTCAGAACCACAACAACCCACCGATGCCTGCACCCAACCCAAAGGCAGAGACAGCAATCACTTCCCATAGGAGATCAAGCTCATGGTCGCCATTGTCCAGAGAAGAAGCCAGGATGGAGATGGGATCCCAACAACAGGCGTATCCAGCTATGGAATGAGCACAGCAGCCACACCTACACCCGCCATGGTGTCCTCTGTACCCACCGGTCAACTGTCCCCATGATTGGGATCTACATCCACCTTTCCCGTACTCAGCATCAGCTTCAGAGTGTACAGTACTGGCGAACACTTCTCATCTCTTGGATCTGAGCTGGTACCCTCAATCGCATACCATTGTCTTGGATTCAAAATTGGGCTCAGGGTTGGAACCAGAGATGGAAGGATTAGAGCATAACCTGACCATTACTTCGGATCTGTCACCAGAGGAGACTGTAGGTGACTTGGAATGGAGCTCTCCCAATATCAACTTTAAACTATACTCCGAACAAATGCTCTGCATGGCCAAGTCACTTAACATTGATGTATCTGCTGTCCAACAGAAAATGAGGGACAGTATCTTGAAGTACATTTATTCAGATACCCTGGACACAGTGGCCTTTCCTATGATTGAAGGCATTGTTGACAGCATGGACAATTTGTTCCAAAAACTTGCCTCGACACAAGCAACAGCAAAAAAGGTGGAGGCCCTATACAAGATCAAATGGGATAAATGTCCTTACCTCTTTACACATTCACCAGCATCTTCAATTATTGCAGAGGAGCTTCAAGCCAAACATAGATAGTGCAACCTTGCAACACCGGCAGATAAGGAAGGAAAGAAGCTTGATGCGGTGTGTAGGAAGGTCTACTCAGGGGCTGCCTTAACAATCAAGATGGCAAACTACCTTGACATCATGAGTGGCTACCAAATATTTTTGTGGCAAAAGATGATCACTTTCATGGAAATCTTACCAGAGAAGTACAGAGTCCAGTAGCACCTTTAAGACTAACCAACTTATTTGTAGCATAAGCTTTCGAGAACCACAGCCCTCTTCGTCAGATGCAGAGAGCTATGGTTCTTGAAAGCTTATGCTAGAAATAAGTTGGTTAGTTTTAAAGGTGCTACTGGACTCTTTACTATTTTGCAACTACAGACTAACACGGCTAACTCCTCTGGATCTATTACTACAGAAGAAATCCTTTGCCAAACTTATCCATGACAAAGCAGTAGTGCTGCCTAAGCAACAAATTAGTGCCAGCAGGCATGTTTTGTATATCTCAATGAGGGGCCTGGGCACAGCTGTGGTACTATGCAGACACACATGGCTTAGGTCAATGGCACTGTCCTCTGAGATCGTTCCAAAATTGAACACATGCCATTTGAGCGCATTTCCCTGTTTGCTGAAAAAACAGATGAATATTTTTCCAAGAAGAAAAAAGACAGACAAATGACTAGATCTTATGGTGTCTTACCTGCATCAACTGGAGGTCCTTCATACAGGCAGTTGGGAAGATGAGACTACCAGCAGAGGTGTGACTATTGGTCATACCAATTCCAGCCATATTGCCAGCAGTATTCATATACAACACCTTACTCGGGCCAGGTTCAGTCCAGAAGAAAACAATTTGGGCACCCTAAATCATCCCAACAGAATCAGGCTAATAAGGAGCACACACAGAACCAGAAGGGCCAGTTTTGATTAGAGGTGCAGAAAACCAATAACCTCAGCGCTTTTTGAAGATAGGTTGCCAAAGTTCCTCCAGGTGTGGCAGGACCTTTCTTCTGGTGTTTGGGTTCTGTCTATAATTAAAATAAGTTAGTTTGAAATTCTATTCCTTGCCTTCTACTTATTTACTGTCCCAGACTCCCAATAATACTCTACCTGAATTGCAAGAAAATATTTATATGTTATTAAAGAAGGGAGCCCTTCAAAAGGTACCTACTTCAGACACACCATTTAGTTTTTTCTCATGCTTCTTGGTGGACAAGAAGGATGGAAGAAAAAGGCCCATCTTAGACTTGAGGGGTTTAAATGATCATTTGGAAGTCTCAAAATTTAGAATGGCCACTCTCCCTTGAGTTATAAACATGGTCTCCCATGATGCTTGGTTTGCAGTCTTAGACTTGCAAGATGCTTACTTTCATATCTCAATGTGTCAAGAACATAGGAGGTACTTCAGGTTCATGTTCAATGGCAAGGTGTTTCAGTACTCAGCCTTGGTCACAGGCTTGGTCACACTACCTCGAGTATTTACAAAATGTGTAGCTGTGATAATTGCTCACTTGAGGCAGTTGGGTTGCTCTATTTATCCGTATCTTGATGACTGGCTGATCACTGCTAGTTCTCCAAAGAAAAGAGACGAGCAGTTAGCCTTATTTTAACTACATGCGAATCCCTGGGGTTGGTAGAAATTGGAAAAAGTCAAAGTTGGTACCTAACCATACCATAAAGTTCATAGGAACATTATTAGACTCTTTAACAAATAGGGCACACTTACCACTGGATAGACTTACCTGTTTGACTACTTTGGTACAATGTTTCCAATCTAATAGTTTTCAGTCAGCACAATCCATACAGGTTCTGTTGGGGTTGATGGCCTCTACACTGCTGTGGTTCCTTTTGTGTGCCTAAAAATGTGAACCTTGCAATTATGGTTCATTAAGCACTTTGACATGGTGGTTGGACCATAGCAACGTATCCAAAGGCATGGGTTTTGGTATGCCTTGTCATGAGACTACTCACTACAGATGCCTCTCTAGAGGGATGGGTAGGTCACTGGGGTGGACTTGTTGGTTAATGGGATCTGGTCAGAGTCTGAAAAAAGGAACCATATTAATTTTTTGGAATTACATTACTATGCACATATACTTTCAAAGAAGAGGGTCCAGGTCCTGTCAGATAACATAACTACAGTGTTTTATATAAACAAGCAAGGTGGAACTGCTTCGAGGAAACTTTGCAAAGAGGCTATCTGTTTGTGGGAATGGGCTATTGCAGGCATTGACAACACCAAAGCAGACCACCTCAGCCGGATGGGAAAGTCGTATCACGAATGGGTCCTAATAGACAGATATTCGCACTAAGTGTTTTGACAGTGGGGATTCCCGCAGGTTGATCTTTTTACCACACGAAGTAATGCAAAAGCCCCCCAGATTTTGCTCCAGGGGAGGGAGAGGCAGGGGATGCCTTCCAAATTCAATTGACAGGGGAGTTGTTTTATGCGTTCCCTCCCATTCTACTGATCCACAAGGTAATTTGCAAAGTGCAGGCAGATCAGAACACATGCATCCTCATAGCCCCCTTTTGGCCACAACAGCCTTGGTTCCATATGCTAAAACACCTGGCCAAGGGGCGTTATGTTCACCTGCCACTGACACTGGACTTGCTCACCTAACTCAACACCATGACTTAGACAGGCTGCACCTGACAGCATTGTTCTTCACGTAGTGGGCATGCAGTTTTCAGGAGAGGTTGCAAATATTTTGCTCAATGTCTGTAGGCTATCCATCAGAAAGTCGTATGCATCTAAATGGAATAAGTTTGTCCTGTGTGTGGACACCAGAAAAATAAACCCAGATACATGCTCTTTATCTGATATTTTCGACTATCTAGTATCCCTATGAACCTCAGGGTTGGCACATCATCGATAAAAATTCATTTAGTGGCCATCTCAGCATTCCACAGGAGCATTGATAGAAAAACAGTCTTCTCGCTCTATTTATTGAAATTGTTTTTAAAGGGTTTATATAACCTATACCCCTCAAGAGCCCCTATAGTCCCCCAGTGGTCTCTACCCTTAGTATTGGCCAAAGTAATGCTGCAACCATTTGAACCAATAGCGACTTGCCCTTTATCCTTCCTTTCTGCTAAACTATCATTTTTATTGGCAGTTACATCAGCCAAGAGAGTCAGTGAACTTAGGGCACTCAGTATAGACCCTCCTTTCCTTCAGTTCTATCCTGATAGAGCAGTGATGCGCACCAGTCTGCACTTCTTACCTAAGGTGGTTTCCAGATTTTATGTGTCACAAATCATAACTCTCCCTGTATTTTCCCCAACCCTGCCACCCCCCCCCACCCCAAGAATACACACTGCACACATCAGATGTCAGGAGAGCTATTTTATTTTATAAGGACAGGACTCAATCCTTTTGTAAGGACTCAACATTCTTCATTTGCCATTTGGGTCCCATAGGGGCAAGGCTGCATCCTTTCAAACAATCTCAAGCTAGGTGGTATCAGCAATTAGGATCTGCTATGAAGTGGCCAATGTTCCATGCCCCTTCGTTCTCCAATCCCATTCAACAAGGACACAGGCAGCTTCAGTGGCATTCCTGCAAGGAGTTCCTCTTGTAGACATCTGTCATGCAGCCACATGGTTGTCAGAGGAGACCTTTGTGAAGCATTATGCTGTGGATGTCAATTCCTGGAAGGAAGCAGCAGTAGAACAGGCCGTCCTGCAGTCTCCCTTTGCCTGAGAGTTTCACCCCACCACTGGGTGAGTAGCTTGCTATTCCCCTAATATGGGACTTCACTGAAGATAGTAGATGAAAACAGGATTGCACTTACCTGTAAGTGTTGTTCATCTAGGTCTTCATGCAGGCACACATCCTCCCTCCTGCCTCACTGTGAACTCTCTGACATAATTGCAGGAGTTGCGGTGGCACAGAAGAACTGGGAAAGAAGGGGCGACCTCTCCAACCATGTGACTGTTTCGGTGGGAAGATCTGGTTCAAAGTGGTTTGGGGGGGAGGTCACCCCCTTAATAGCCTATAAGCTAAAGAAATTCTCTTCCGAGCAGCTGGCCTGCGCACACGCAGTTCCCAGTGTGTGCCTGCATGAAGACCTAGATGAACAACAATTTCAGATAAGTGCAACCCTGTTTTGCCTATTTTATCCATTTTCAGGAGGCATCTTCAGAAATCTTTGCTCAGATAGGTGAAGCTGTCACAACAAAGCATAGCAGGAGAAGTAGTCCTACAGGTATTTGAACTTAAGGGCATTAATGGCATTGTAGGGATAATTGGAACCATGAATGGCCTACTTGAAGAGATCAGAAAAGCTTTCACTCTCCTGGCTTTCCACAAACTATGCAAACCTGAATTATTTAGAAGGATTTCTTTACACAGGTAATAGGACTATGCTATAAGGAAATGGTTCAGAGAGGTGCTTTAGTAAAGGGATAGGGACTGTAGACCACACTACTGAGTACTGTCTGTTACTGAAAGTATGCTCCTATTGGATAGCTCAATGTCATGTCAATCTCCTTATATTGTGGTTCAGCATTGTTTTCTAGAGGTACGCACTGAAAAAAATTCTGTTTCCATTTAGGATCCATTCCAAAGACCCCTCCCTCCTCAAACCTGCATGTGTGTCTGCATAGACATTGGTTACTTACATAATTTCCTTGCATTATATGTAAAAGTACACAGAAAGGGAGAAATCAATCTTTGGTATTCTTCATGGGAAGCAAAGTAGATGGAGGGTGACTCTCATTTCTCTCATTTTTTTTACTAGTAAAAGTGGGACACTGAACAGGTCCCTTTCTGATTAAAACAGTTAACCCAGAGCTAAATGAAGAAGGAGAAGGAATTGAACTGAAGGCAAAGTGAAGCTTGCGGGAAAATCTATCAGAACAGTCCTCTCATGTACAATTACTGATATTGAAAGATATGGGTCTGCTGAGACTGTCTATGGATGTGCTGCATAGGCCCTGCTTTCCTGTTCTTTAACCAAGGGTTAACAGTTTTAATCAGAAAAGTTCCAACCCATTATCTTTGAGGCCTTCTTTAGTCAGGTCACAGTTGGCCTGTGGTGACTCTTAAGCAAAGGACAATGCCAGAAGAACTCTGAAAGAGCAACCTGCTCCACGCATGCCTTGGTCATCCTCAGTGCAGCTCTCCTTTATTAATTCTTAATTAATTCCAGTTTTCACCCTAGTCTGTATGATATGAGCCTTTGCAGCATCAGGGGTCATAAAGGCTGGAGGAGAGCCCTCCTGCCTCAAACTCATGTGAGCATAAATGTTAGTTGCTTGCTGGTGTTTCCTTGCATTATATGTAAAAGTGCACAGAAAGGGATTGGTGAGGAGATGCCAACAGCACTGTGCCATCTGCTGCTCCCCTCCCTGGTGCAGAGCAGTCTTTTTTGTGAATCAGAGCCACTCAATGTCAATGCCATTGCCTGAGAAGCACTGAAGAAAAAATGCAGTCATGCACAACACACATATTCCCCTTCCTGCCAGTGGAGTCATGCTACGCTAGAGCTCAGTCTCTTCCTTTGGGATCGAATTGATTGGTTGCAGCTGTGTGAGCTTGCTTCTTATGATCTGAAGTTTTTTTGGCTCATCTTGTCCCTCTAACAAAGTGTTTCCCAACCTTTTTTCCATACAGCAACCTCTAAGTTATTTTTTTAAATCCCAAGGAACACCTACCTATGAAAATGTTTAAAGGTCAGAAAATATTTATGGTGGGGGATATTTGGGATTTTTCATGGGGTATCAAAATCTTAATTTTTTTATTCCACAAGTTTTTATGGAACCTCTGATGATGTCTTGCAGAGCCCCAGGGTTTTATGAAACCCTGGTTGGGAAACACTGCTCTAACATCTACACTGCTGGCTAACATCACTGGGAATTCATCTCCACATGCAATATCAGTATGTTGATAACAATTAAGGTCTGCTCCTTCTCGACAGAGTTAGATGGTGCAATGACTATGCTAAGTAAATGTCTGGAAGCCTTAATGAGATGGCTGGGGGCTAATAAATTGAAGATCAGTGGCTTCTATAGCTCATAGAACCTTTTGCTAACTTTGGTTGATATGCCAGTTGTTCTAGTGATAGGTTCAAGTCACATCAAGCCTAAATTACTGTAATGCACTTCATGTGTGTCTGCCTTTGAAGATCTCCTGGAAATTCATGTTGTCCAAAATGCTGTGGCAAATGTTAACAGGTACATGTCATAGTTGATGTCTAAGTCTTACATTGAAAAATGTATTTTGGTTTCCAGGGTTTCTCGATGTAATTGAAAATTCTGGTTAGCCCTATAAAGTCCCAAACAGTCTGGATCCTGGGTATGTCAATATTGCCTGTTTATGTATGAATCTATTCAGTCATTGAGATTTTGGCGTCAGTGACTAGACTATGTTGTTGCCTTCTGTATTGGTGTTTGGCTTTTTGTCTGAGCAGGTTTATGAGTTTTTGAGATACTATATTGTGATTCTACATTTGCTAGTATTTACAGTATGTTTATTTTTCATTGTGGATTAATTTATTATAGTTCTTAATTGTCAAGTTCTTTGTACAGTTTTTCTTTAAGAGGCAGAACACAAATGATTTTAGTAAATAAATGTGAGCCAAAAAAGAAATATAGATTGTCCTTGAGATATCTGAGCACTTTGGCTTTAAGATAGAGACATCATGAGCAGTAAAAGTATTTAGTTAATATTACTTTGAAAATGCTCTAAGGGGGGCAGGGCGTTGTGAGCGTGCATGCCAGACGTGTGAAGTTCAGGCTCCTGACTCAAACTCCCTCCCGACCGATTTAAGCAGCTTTTAACCCGAGCTCTTCATAGCAAATCAGGGCAAAACAGGAGGTAATAAAAATAAGGCTTCAGAATTGACCGTACAAACAGTTAAAACCTTTTTCTCACCATTTGAATCAAAGAATGGGGCTGAGATGGAGCCGCATGCTGCAACCAAGATGGCCGCTCCCCCTGCCAGTCGGAAGGCAGATGACAAAGAAATCCAGGTACTGGAAACCCATATTAATCTCAAACTAGATCAACTTGAGGAGAAATTTGCTAATCGGATGGAAAAGTTGCTTAAGCCTATGAATGAGCAGCTAACCCTCATTAATGAAACTCTTCAGCAAGTTGCTAAAACAGCTGACTCAGCGTTAGACCTCAGTCTTTGCAAAAAGACGTGCACGTAATGCAAGCAAATGAATGCTGGCTGAAATATAAAATCATGGATCTAGAGAATAAAATAAAATACAATAATTTGAAATTCTATGGATTTACAGAGTCAGAAGAAGGCACAGCAGATTTAACTGCGTTCTTATCAGGCTGGCTTGCTCATGAGCTGCAGTTGGAGAAGGGGGTGGCACCAACCATACTGTCTGCTTACAGGCTGGGTTCCCCTCGAAATCTGAGAGCAAATGCTAACAGAGACATTGTTGTCCGCTTTTTGGATTCCCGTACCAAAGAAAAAATCATTCAAGAAGCAAGGAAAAGAGGCACGTTTTCTTTTCAAGGGGAAAAAATACAAGTCTTCCAGGACCTGTCGAATGAAACGCTGCTGCATAGGAAAGAGCTTAAGCCTGTCACCTCAACGCTAACTAAAGCGAATATCAGGTACAAGTGGGTGTCATCGACTAAGCTACAGGTCGCACATCAAGGCAGAGTTCTTCATGCAGTGGATATAGTCTCTGGCCTGAAACTTCTCACCGCTTTGAACTTGACAACCCAAGATTTGATCGTCAACCCACCAGAAAACATCTCGGCTCAAAACCTTCCCACTCAAGAGAGATGGATCACGATCCCCACGAAATCATCTTCTTGAGCTAGAGATTGTTCACCAATGTCTCCTGTTTGGCTCGGCTTTTGATGCAAAGAGCTTGCAAGGAATAAGGGGGGTGGGGGAGGGGGGAAGGAAAAGAGTGGGGACATTTTGGCTTGTTCCTTTTTTGTCTGAGAACTGACTGTACTCTTCTTTCGCTACCCTTATCCTTTTTCTTTCTTTCTCTCGCTGCCCTTCACCCTTTCATCTCCAGCTATTGTTTCATCTTTTTTTTTTGCCAATCTGCGGTCAGGGGGGGGGGAGTGGGAGTTACCTATTTTTCATCCTAGTTCCCAAATTTCTTAGGGACCTCCAGATATAGGGAGGTAAAGATTTCTTTTCTCCCTATTAGTTGTACAGGAAATTTCTTTCTGTGCTTCTGGAGGGGTTAGCTCTTTGTTTCCAAGGAGCTATAGTTTAGGTTAGTTATGTCTAAGTTGTTACTGGTTGGGTTAATTGGTACTGTTAATGTTTTACCCTGGAAGGTCTGGTCATTCTTAGCTTCCTATGGTAAGCCGTGCAAGGTAAAGGAAGAAGCAATTTCTCATTCTAGAGCTGTATTTCTTTTGTCTGAGTTTATTACTTGTACTCTGCATCAGCTTAGCCTCTTCACAATGTTAAGACATGACAGGGAAAATTAAAATTGTTACTTTCAACTGCAGAGGCTTAAATAATCCCATTAAGCTCAAACGTGTTTCCACAGCTTTAGCACAGCAGAATGCAGATATATTATTTTTACAGGAGACCCATTATAAAAAGGAAATGCCTCAGATATTGAAATCTAATAGATTTAATTTGCAATTCCAAGCTCCCAGCTCCTCAAACGCAAGGGGGGTTGCAATTGTATTTTTGAAAAATACCAAATTTCAATGGGTAGACTCTGAAGTGGACCCTAGAGGAAGGTTCATATTTATCAAAGGGAACCTGGAGGGGACAAGGATAACCCTAGCTTCGATTTATGCGCCTAATATTAAGCAACTTGATTTTTTGCATGAAACTTTTTCCAACCTATGTATATTTGCTGAAGGTGAGATTCTGATTGGGGGGGGACTTTAATTGTATAGCTGATTTAAATCTGGATCGGTCCCAGAGGGATGGGAGAAGTTGCAAGAAAATACCACGTCAACTGAAACTACAAATGTTGTTCGATAAATTTGCTTTTAAGGATGTTTGGCAAGCTCACCATGGAGTAGAGAAAGATTTTACTTATTTTTCAGCCCGGCATCAAGTTCATACCAGAATCGATTTTATTCTGGCCTCCAGTAAACTTTATCAAAATTTATTTTCTTCTAATATTGGGAGGAAAATCTGGTCAGACCATGCCTGGGTGGAAAGTCACTTGAATTTAGACAATAAAATAAAACAAGAAACTCATTGGCTATTAAATAAATCCCTTTTATTAAACCCATCTATACATAAAGAAATAGAGAAAATACTTGAAAATTATTTTAAAGAGAACGTTGCAGGGGAGGTCTCCCAGGCAACAATTTGGGATGCTATGAAGGCAGTGGTCAGAGGGAAAATCATCTCAATAGCCTCCTTCTACAAGAAAGAAAGAGAGAAATTCAGATTGGACATTTTAAGCAAAATCCAAGCACTAGAAATTAAGCATAAAAATTTAATAATAAAAAAGTTTACAAACAACTTCTGCTTGAAAGAAAGAAGTTGGAATCTCTAGAGTCCTCTAAAATCAAGAAGAACTTACTTTTCTTAAAACAGAAATTTTGGCACAGAGGTCCTGGAACACTTCGCTTGCTTGCTTGGAAAATGAAAAAAAAAGATCTCAGCCCACCAAATTAATCTGATTTAAAAAGGCAATAAGGATTATACTTCCAATAACAGGGAAATATTGGGAGTATTTTACAACTTCTACTCTAAGCTCTATAGAACCACAAACCCTTTTATATCTGATATTGACAACTTCTTAGCATCCTGCACCTCCCTAAAAAGTCTTAGGCCAGCACATAGGGAATTCTTGGAGTCGCCCATTTCTCTCCAAGAAATCACAGATTATCAAGAAGCTTAAACTTAACAAAACTCCCGGCAGGGACGGTTTTCCTGCTGAATTTTATAAAAGCTTCACACACAGCTTAGCAGAACCACTCAGGCTGACTTGCAATGCAATTCTTACCCAGGGCATCTTCCCTCAGTCATGGAATGAAGCCTTGGTCATTGTGATCCCCAAAAACGGTAAAGATGTCATCCTCCCATCATTCTATCATCCAATTTCTTTGCTGAATCAGGATGCTAAAACCTTTACAGCTATATTGGCCAACAGATTAAACAAAATAATTAATCATTACGTTCACCCCGACCAAACCGGCTTCATTCCACACAGAAACATGGCAGACAATGTGCGTAAATCTCTTAATATAATCAATCATTGCATTACCTATCAAATGGAGGCTCTCTTGTTGTCACTTGATGCAGAAAAAGCGTTTGACAGCTTGGAAACTAATTACCTTCTGAGACTCCTGTCAAAAATGGGTTTTGGCCAAACTTTTATACGATCAATCAGCTTACTTTATGCCAACTCTACGGCCCAGTTAAAAATAAATGGTATAAATTCAAAGGATATTAAACTTACAAGAGGGACCAGGCAGGGCTGCCCCTTGTCACCACTACTGTTCGCCCTTGCCATAGAACCTCTGGCGGAATCCATAAGACAATCAGCTGAGATCAAAGGCATTAGAATAAAAAGTCATGAATATAAAATTTCCCTCTTTGCTGATGATATGTTTCTGTATATCTCACTCTTCTGCTTCATTACCTCCTTTGGAAGACAAGTTACATACCTTTGGACAACTATCAGGTCTTAAAATTAATAAATCTAAATCTGAAATTTATCCTATTAATTTAGCCCCAGACACACAAGCTCAGATAGCCTCCAATTATGAATACCAATGGATCAGCAAGAACTGGGTCTATTTAGGAATCACGATCCCTGTCAACCTAGCAAATTTAAAGGAATCTAATTTTAAAACCCTAGAACTCAAAGTTATAGGTGAATTTAAAGAATGGAGCAAGTTGACTTTATCCTGGGCTGAAAGAATACAACTGGTCAAAACCATGATTTTACCACTTTTCTTATTTAATTTTCGTATGCTGCCTATTAATCTCACTGATCAAGACATCTGAAAGTGGCAAACTCTTATAAATAAATTTATTTGGGCTAATAAACGTCCTAGAATTAATTTTTCAACCATGAAACATTCAACCAAAAAGGGTGGCTTGGCTATTCCAGACCTAAAATGTTATTATATGGCAGCGCAGCTAGCAAACATAGTGCTTCTTTTGCATTCCTCATATAGTTCAGACTGGACATATGCTGAAACTGCACATATTCTTCCCCATGATATAAAGAATATAATTTGGACAGACCCTAAACACAGGCCTACCCAAACTCTTGCCAATCCATTTTTGAACTCTACTATATCTGTATGGGACAGGGTAAGAAACTATCTAGCTCCTACACCCTCACCCCTATCATCCTTCCTGGACCAATCGTGGTTTCCACCAGGTCAGGATTTAATTTCATTTCAGCAATGGAAGGTAATTAAGAAATCTAAGAACATTGACATCACCAAACATGGGGCCATCCTAACTAAGGGGATACAGAGGTTGTGGTCCCTTGGTATCAATACTTACAATTATCTCACCTTATAGGCAGCCAACTATTTGTTGACTCCTTGAAACAGGAGTTAACAGATTTTGAACGTTTATTAAAAAAAAATACAACCTCATCGTAAAGGCCTCATAGCTAGCATCTATGCTAATTTAAACTCACAGAATGATCAATCCTCATTAAGGTACCAATTGAAATGGAATAGGGACTGCAGTACCCCCTTAACAGAGGAGCAATGGTCCACAATATGGTCTGGCAAGCCCCTAAATTCGAACACAATCAACATCAAAATGTCTTTTTTTAAATTGTTGTCAAGATGGTACATGACTCCTCAATTGCTACACCAAATTAATCCCAATTTAACACCGCTCTGTTGGAAAAAGTGCGATCAAATTGGTGACTATATCCATTTGTGGTGGTCTTGCCCCAAGATCCAATCATTCTGGGACTTAATTTCAAGGAAAATTAAGGAGATTACAGATTATGAACTGCTCATGACTCCAGAATCAATTTTGCTGGGTCTTTGGGAAGACCCTGCCATACCAAAGGTGCGGAAAAATTTAATATTTATATTACTTGCTGCTGCAAAAATGCTTCTAGCAGCACACTGGAAATCAGACAAGCTTCTGAAGCTACAACAGTGGGTTCGGAAAGTATGGGATATTTTTACTATGGAAAAAATAGCAGACCACCTTCATTCTACCGATAAACCACAGTATCAGTCATCATTCTTTACGCAATGGTTGCCCTTTTTGAATTACTTACACAATACTAATCAGCTGCCTAATGCTGACATCAATACTTTTAGCTTCTTAGCTATATTATGAGAATATCTCCTCACTGTTCCCCCTTGCACTGTTTTTGTAATCTATTACATTGGCTTTGTTATTGTTATTGACCGTTCCAAGGTTTGTTTCTTGTATTATTGTTATGTGTATTTATGAATATTGTAAATTGTAAAATGAAAAATAGTTAAAAAGAAGAAGAAAGAAACGGCTCTAAAATTGCACAGTGATTATTTCCTCTAAATTTCAGTGTTCGTGAGACTTAACATCCTTAGAATTTTTTTTTGCATTTTTTGCATTATGAAGATGGGAGCAGGAAAAACTTAGCAAGCAATACAAATGGAGTTCAGAGTATACATATTTTTCTAAACAAAGTGTTCAAATGGTATAATGAACACACACATACTCTACTATATAAAAGGCTAAGCATATTCAAGACAACTCATTTCCTATCCTGGTGTGCCACCAGAGGGCGCTGCTGTGGAGGGAAGTCCCAATGAGGCAGCCAGACATCCAGAGAGCATGCTGGAAGCCCAGGCCAGGATCAGGAGTGGAGCAGGTGGCAATGCCTGCCCCCACCTTCACCCAGCTGGAATCAGGAGCAGAGGATGTGGCAATGCCCATCCCCTGCCTTCAACCAGCTAGGATCAGGAGTGGAGCAAGTGGTAATGCTTGTCCCCCCTTTACCCAGCTGGGATCAGGCGTGGAACAGGGGGAAATACCCGCCGTCCACCTTCACCAAGCTGGGATCACAAGCGGAACAAGTGGCAATGCCCACCTGCCCTTCACCCAGCTGGGATCAGGAAGGAAGCAGGTGGCAATGCCCCGCCACCATTCATCCAGCTGGGATCAGGAGTGGAGTATGTGACAATGGCTGTCCCAGCCATTCCTCACAATGGGCTTTGTTACTAGTATAAACAAAATATACTCTCACTTCTCTTCCCAGTTGCTCCACTTTCAAATTGAATCAGGCCAGATGTTTAGTAGTCAGAACACTCACTGAAGTTTTTCAGAAACAAAGCTATTACTCTAATGTAAAAGGAAATCCCCATTATGAAATTTTTAGAGTTTAGCTTTCTTGGGAAAAAGATTCTCATTGATATGATAATTAAAAGTGTATATAATAAATAATTACATGTATTTCTTTCTATACGTTACTGCAGTTCCTTTCTTTCATGCCAGCTTAATTATTGCTCTGCTTATTTTTCAGAAATCTTAAATGGTATAAAAACATCTGTGCATAACATTAAATGATCATGCTATACTATTGGTGGATTGGGGTTAAAGAGAAAATTGTGCTTTATATCACTTTAGGTGGGCCAAGAGCGACTACTGAAGGATTTCTTTATAATACTGTAGCTTAAGAATTAAAATAATCAGTAGACAGCAAACTGTTGTTTGTTCTTTCAAATTATTAACACATTAATTGGAATCCTATACTATGCTGTACATTTTATTATTATTTGTATATTCACAGCCTTCAAAAAAAGGAAACTGATACAGAAGAAACAATTTCCATCACTCGCTGGTTTAGAATTGATTCATGTGTTTGGATACTGTACCATAACCAGCAGGGGTTTTGCCTGCATGAGACTTCCCATGCTGCATGAGATTATATTTTTTTGGATATAAAATATTGAGATATTGTCACCAAATAATTTCCCATTTTGGAATAGTATAAAACTTCCTTCTTGTTTCAGACTTCTTCAGAGTACATAACATATTTCTACATAACAGATATGTTTCAGGTGTTGAGAGGTCATAAAGTATGTGGAATACAGTAAGCACAGGCTCATATATTAGGGATATGTATTTGTTTATTAACTAATGAAAGCATAAATGAAAAAAAATCCCATTTGTTATCATTGGTATAACAAAAATGAATAGGAATACTAAAGACTCATAAGTAGTGTTATTTTGAACCCTAAAGATGCCAGAATGACTATTAAGTACGTTTGAGTCTGTCTCAGAAGGTGAGGAGGAAGAACCAGAAGGCCGTGAAAGAAACTCACAGGGAACCTTAATAGTTCGGCAAAGTAAAACAGGTCTTGCAACGGAAGAGATTTTTCCAGGGAGAATGTTTATAGTGTTTTTGCCAATAATTGCTTGCTTGGTTAGGGCTTCCTTGGTACCCTATAAACAGCATCAGTTCTCATTATTTTTCCTTGTACTAGTGCTGTGATACATGAACTGTTCCCAGTGCATGGGTACAACCTTCTTATAGATTCATGTCTGTTGAGACTTGAAGCTTGCGTATGAGTCAGGATTGGGAGTCTCCCAGAAATGGAAAGAGGCAAAAGACATTCTAACCAAACCCTTTTATTTTGAGTAAAATGGACAGCATAAAAAAATAGCAGAAAGAGCACATTCAAAACTAAGCACTTGGTTCAGATCCAGGGGGGAGACTGTGGGATGTTTGTGTGTTCCCGTCTGTGGGGAGTAAAAAGGAAAATATGAACAAGAAGTGTGGGGTAGTCATGTGATTTCTTGAAGATTATGGGAGAGATTATCATTCTTGGGGAAGATGACATCCACCCTTGACTCCCCACAGTGCCTGAATCTGAATTACTGGACAAAAGATCCCCTGTAATATCATAGTCCTGTGGGCCACTGGGGTTTCAATCAATGACTGGAAAAATCCAGTTTTTGGTAGAGCTGTGAGCGGGGCTGCTGAGAGGCCAGCTGGGTGTGGGGAAACTAGACTGAGTTAACACAAAAAGACAAAGGATTCTCTTGACCAGTGGTTGAATTGACATAGTTAGTTCCCCACTTCCCTGAACAACTCAGGATTAGAGATGGGCACGAACAGAAAAAAAATGAACATGATGTTCGTTGTTCGTTGCCATCCACAAACAGGGACTCATGAAAAACCACAAACATGGCCCTGTTCACGAACATGTTCATGGTTGGCTGTTCATGGGGGCCAGCAGGCTCTCCTCCAGCCATCATCCAAGTCAAGATCCCTACTGCACCACTGCCAGAAACCTAACCTGAGCAGGCACCAGGAAAGGTACCAATAATAAATAATAGCTTGGCTCCAGAGCCTGGCAGCAGCCCTGGATCTTGAAGGGGTAGATCCCTACCGCACCACTCCCAGAAACCTTACCTGAGCAGGCAGCAGGAAAGGTACCAATAATAAATAATAGCTTGGCCCAGAGCCTGGCTGCAGCCTTGGAACTTGAAGGGGTAGATCCCTATCCCACCACACACAAAGAAAATTCAAGCTCCAGTGCACTCTCTCTATCAAAATGCCAACAGCAACTGTCTCTCCCTCTCCACTTTCTGCAAACTAAGCCAGAGCTGTGAGCCCCCCTCCCCCCTGCTCTTTGCTCCCTTGTAACAAATTTGGAGCTCCACACTTGAAAGGGAGACCTACCTATCAAGCTAAATTGGGCTTAGATTGGGGTTTCCAGGGCAACAGCAGGAGTTCAGACAGAGTTCAGACAATCCCGGCCTCAGTTGCCAAGGGAATTGATTGCAGATGCCAGAATGTCTGGCTTGGCAAACAGCAAGGAAGGAGGCTTGCAATGACCACCTGTTCATTTAGAATGGGGCCTCACAAACAGGTTGTTCGCAAACAGCAGATTGGGCTGTTCGTGGCTTTTTTTTTGGTTTGTATTGCTGTTCGTGCCCATCTCTACTCAGGATACCAGCTTTCATTCTGAGTGAAATGGGTTAGTTCAGATCTCTAGGAGAGAAATGCAGCATTCACAGGCATCAGCTGGGTGGAATTAAAGTAATTACCAGGCTTGCACAAAGGAGCCTAAAGGTCTCTGGGGCTGGATTGTCATATTATTTCCCTTGCATGATATGGCTAATCTTAAAATGTAGAATGTGCTCAACCCGAGGGGAGCCTAGTGGCCATATTTCCTTGTCCAGTATGTCAGTGTGCAGGACTCCAAGGATGGGGTTCTCCTGGGTGACATATCCATGTAGAGGGGCACCTTCTATGCAACAAATGTTATCAAAGAGACTGCTTTTTTAGGCCATGGTACTTTCCTACTTGAATAGCTACCCTGTGACTGATTTTGTGTGTGAAAAATATGTGATGAATTTGCAATTTAGCTACGAGTACTGATAAACTTAAATAGCCTGTAAGTTTTCCCTGTTCCCCCATTCCTTTAGTTTTAGTTCTAGTCTGCAATGCCTAATCTAACATTTTTATTGTGATGTATTGTACGCTCTGTTGCTACAGCAAAAGCAGAGGGTTTTTAGCACTTTACAGAACTAGTTCCACTATTTGCAAAATCCCACAAACTTATACTACAATAACAATGTCATACTAAGCACAGTTACACCGTTCTAGATGCACTGACAAGTGTGATCCAAATGTCTGTAAAACTCAACTCAAATTAGCACCTAGAATTCACTGTTGGTATCCTATTTAACATGCAAAGCAGTAAGTTGTGCAAGTATCCATAGACCCCGAAGAGCTTGAGCCACCACCCATGTGTACACTAAAATGCTCACAGGAGAAGCATAATGGTGCACCCAAGAGCAGCTCTACTGTCATTTCAAAGAGCTTCTCTCTCTCTCTCTCTCTCTCTCTCTCTCTCTCTCTCTCTCTCTCTCTCTCTCTCTCATCTGCCCCCCCAACCCCCATTGCGGGATCTTTATAATAGCAAGGCCTCAATGGTACAGGATACAAGCAATGACTCAAAACAGTCCATCTTCAAAATGTTGTACATTGCAGGGATATATCTATCTACATGTACAATTTTAACTGCTTCTGGATGGCTGCAAAAATCAAGTAGTCGTGCACTGTATGTATGCTGGCAGCATTAATATCAGAGTAGAAGTAGTTTACCAATAATCCAGGATAACAGAGAGCTTTTCTGCCAGTCTGTGTGTGTACGGATGAATTTTGATTATTGGAAATGTGTGCAGGTGATATCTATAAACTTGAATCCACATGCTTTTAAGAAATCATGTCATTTTGTTGCTTGACACTAATTTTCACCCCAGCGTGTATTAGCAATGACTGAAATTAACTCCAAGTGAATTATAGTGAAACTATTTTGTGCCATCTGCAGTAGGTTTTATTGCAGAACAGCTTTTTTTCTTTTTATGATAATTCAGAGCTCATGTGTGTCTGCCTTTGACATCTTTGGATACTTAAATCTGATTGAACTAGAACAAAAAGGTCAAACAATGTAATGAATTCACTCTTGACCAGGGAGCTCCCCTTTATAGACAAACACAAAGGATTAAAATTGGTAAGTTGCTGCTCCGTTTGGCTCAGTAGCCTTCCACCTGTACAATCATCATTCCACTCTGCCCGTTGAGTGCAGTATATCCTGCTTCTGCCAATTTATTTACTTCATTTGTATCCTGCCTTTCCCCCCAAACTTGCTCCCATCATTCTCCTCCATTTTATCTTCACCACAACCCTGTGAAGTAGGATAGACTGAGAGTGTGGACTGGCCAAAGGTCACCCAGCAAACTTTCACAGCAGACTAGAGATTCAGACCTGATTCTCCCAGATCTTAATCTGACAATCTTGACAATCTAATTACATCACCACACTGGCTCTCCACAAGTGTACTTCAATATTTTGGTGTGTGTTTGTTTAAACAATATGGCTTCAAAATAGACATGAACAAGAACCAGAAAAAAACCAAACCATGGGGTTCGTGGTTTGTGGGGTTTCCACAAATCAGGAACCACGAACTGGCATGGAACTGGGCCCAGTTATGAACCAGTTTGTGATGCTTGTTGTGGGTTTTCCGGGCTGTATTGCCATGGTCTTGGCATTGGAGTTCCTGACATTTTGCCAGCAGCTGTGGCTGGCATCTTCAGAGGTGTAGCACCAAAAGACAGAGATCTCTCAGTGTCGCAGTGTGGAAAAGATGTTGGCAGGTCATTTGTATCTACTCAGGAGGGGTGGGGTTGAGCTGAGTCATCCTGTAAGAGTTTCCCAGGGAGTGGAATGCTAATGGAGGGAGGCTTCACTGTATCCTGAGGAGGTTCTTTTTGCGTATGGATTGGTGCTTGATGTGCTAATCTTCTCTGCAGGGCTATTATCGAGTATAGAGTGTTTTGTTAGCCTGGTGTTTTTCAGAACTGGAAACCATGCTCTGTTCATTCTTAAGGTTTCTTCTTTCCTGTTGAAGTTTTGCTTATGCTTGTGAATTTCAATGGCTTCCCTGTGCAGTCTGACAAAGTAGTTGGAAGTGTTGTCCAGTATTTTGGTGTCCTGGAATAAGATACTGTGCCCTGTTTGAGTTAGGCTATGTTCAGCCACTGCAGATTTTTCAGGTTGTTCAAGTCTGCAGTGTCTTTCATGCTCTTTTATTCTTGTCTGGATGCTACGCTTTGTGTAAAGTTGTCCACAGCTGCAGGGTATACAGTATACTCCTGCAGAGGTGAGGGGGTCTCTACTGTCTTTTGCTGATAGTAGCATCTGTTGTATTTTTCGGGTGGGTCTGAATACTGCCTGAAGGTTATGCTTTTTCATAAGCTTTTCCCATCTGATCAGTAATTCCTTTGATGTATGGCAAAAACACTTTTCCTGTAGGAGACTGTTTTTCCTTGGTTGTTTGATTCATCCTGGGTTTGATTGCTCTTTGGATTTCATTTCTGGAGTAGCCATTTGCCTGAAGTGCGTGGTTTAGATGATTAATTTCCTCATTGAGAAAGTGCGGCTCACATATCCGTCTTGCACGATCCACTAATGTTTTCATTATGCCTCTTTTCTGTCGGGGGTGGTGATTGGAGTTTTTGTGTAAGTACCGATCAGTATGAGTTGGTTTCCTGTAGATCTTGTGACCTAACTGAAAGTTTGCTTTGCGGATGACCAAGGTATCCAGAAATGGGAGCCTTCGACAATACAACCTGTTTGTGGTTTGTGGGGTTTAAATATCCCTTTCTGGCAGGGAAAGGGGCATTTAATCATTTAAAGGGCCCTTTCCTGCTGCTTGCAAGGGGCAGAACCCTTTAAACTATCAGCTGGCAGGCAGCCCAAACCTGAGCCCCCATCCCCAAGCCCCATCCCCCCACTTACCTTCCCTCTGATGCTGGGGTGGCGGAGGCCTCCTTCACTGCCCTGCAGGCCTGCACAGTAGAGGAGAAGGCCAAAAATGCCGTTTCTGCCCCTCAAATGGCAGCTGCTATTTGAGGGACAGAAAGGCTGTTTTCGGCCTCCTCTGCTGCCCTGCGCTCCCACCTTTCTGCCCCTCAAATGGCAGCTGTGGCCAACCGGGTTTGGGCCGTTTAAAGGCAGCCGCAGCTGCCATCTGAGGGGCAGAAAGGTTGTTTTGTGTGTTGTGCTTTCAAGTTATGTAAAGCAATATATTGTTGTATGGATTTGCTTACATTGTAGTGTATTAATCAAACCTTTTATGTGTGTTGTATTTTTTAACAGTTTTGATTTCTGGAAACACAAATGCTGTAGATTTGGTTCAGCTGTAATTCTACCCAAACAACGTGCTTATTAATATCACAAGCAGCCTTTTGACTAACTCAGGGATGCCATTGAAGGAGGGCAAGGAAAACAGCCCTGTCTTTCAAACCTAATGCAATTATTCCCAGTTGTCCTATCTTTCTGGTCAACTCACTTATTCCACACAGCAAGAGCCTATCCTTGCAAACAATAAAATAGATATATGTATTAAAGATACAAATTCCTTTGCTTAATAATGGATGTTTGACCTAAGTTAATACATGGTTATACTTATTATGAAGTATAACCCCTCCCCCCCCAACAGATATACTTAAACGGAATAGCTTTTTCACAATGTAATCATTAAGCTAATGAAAAGCAAGCTTTTGGGTCTTATTGGGAATCTTGCCTTCTTCTCCACTGAAATGATGCCATGCCTTAAATTCCATGGCAATAAATTATTACTAAATTTGACTAAATTGAGAATGAGTATTTTAATATGTTTCTGCTGTTACATTAAAATGCTGAAATAAGTTCTTTAGAGTAGACTATGATGAACTGATATTTATTTTATTGTACATTCTAGTAACATAATATATAGGTATATATTCTCCTCTTCTTAAGTAATGGATCAAGGCATATCATTCATGCAAACAAATAAATAATGGCATATGTTGCTAGTGTTCTACTGCTGAGCAACTTTAGGCTGATAATGTAAGATGAAGTTTTCAGTTTTGCCATTGTGTATCTCTTTAGAAGCACATTCCCTTATCACTTTTTCTGATTTAACAAAAACATATTTAGGGAGAAATTGCTGTATTGTTATGCTTGTAAGATACACTATAAACTGATAAATATTTACAATATCAAAGAATGTATGCCAAAAGAGACACATGGGTATCTCAGAACTGATTCTTACTTCAAATTCAAGCATCCAACAGTTAAAGAGTCTTGATGCAATCCTTTTGCGCCTCTTCAAAGAACAAAGTTCTAACTTTTCTGATCTCATGCAAATGAGTCGCAGCCAGGAGGAGGATAAAGACCACATTTGACCTCCTTCTCCATTCTCCTCCTCTTATATAGAAAACAAATGATTCTGATTCATTAGGATTCATATGAAGTCATCAAATTGAGATGATTTCCCTTAGAATAAATATGATTGAATTAGAAATGCACAGTACTAATACCCTGACCCCAAGTAAATGAGTTTCTTTTATTTTTTCTAAATGTGTGTTTTGATATGCTTGGAGTTCTTCATTACTGTAGAACTATGATTATGTATATATATTTTAAAATATGTGATTCAATTTCCACATATAATTAAAAGGGTGTATAAAGGTTTCATTTAGAAAGCTGAAGGGGAGTTACAAGCCCTACACGCTTTACAGAAGACAAAGTACAAAGCACTGAAAATTGATATTTACTTTAATAATTAAATAAGGAATTTGCAAATATCTCTGTTTTTAAAAGCCACTGATCATAATGTTAAGTTTTTGTTAAGAATTTAAATGCTTAAGATGCAAAGATACTCAGTCTGATATTGTAGTCTTCTGCCATGAATGTTTATAAGCTGTATAACAACTGATAAAGTAGTTGAAGTAAGTAAATAAGTAATAAAAAGCACATCAAAGTATTTAAAAAGAGACAGCCAGATGGCAGAGAATTGCAGTTCTTGCTGTAATTTTATCAAAATTACTATTGTCATGGCATGTTAGTTTTCATAAGAATTTGTACAGTCACTGATCTTATACAGACAAATTAATTTCAGGTTCTCTCATGTGTAGTCACATAACAGCTATACTTGAGCACGCACAAAAGAAAATTAAATAATCATAGTCACATAAACTTGAAAAGCAGTGCAATTTCTTAAGTTTATTATTCCATAACATCTTGGGATCAGTGATCATTTCTCTTATAGCAGACTCAATTTGATCTACAGAGGTACTCCTATTATATAGTTTCTGCTGCATTTGATCTTCATTATGAAACTATAGAGCATCAGCTAATTTGGTAGAATTACTGGTAATACATAAGACTTAAAACATACCTGAGAGTTTCAGCTCTTCATAAAGTATAATACTTTTTCTCTGTTCTGAAACAAGGAGGATGAACTATTTGAATTTGAACCAACTGAACCATTTATATTTGCTAAATATATTATCATTATATGTCTTTTCATTAAAAGATACTGTTATTGTTTGAGTATATGTGATTGAACCAGAAGTTGGAGGACTGCAAATGTAAAGCTGAGACTCAGATATTAAAAATCTTCAAATTGTAATATATTTCTACATTAGAGTTAAGCATTGGACTAGCTTTCTAGTGGGGGGACACAGATTTATCAAAATCTATCTTTTATGCATTAGAAGAAGGTATTTCTCTGCTGCTTTGCAATATGGACCCTGATCCAAAGACATGTGAAGAAAAAATTCTGTATGAAAATTATTTTCAGTGAGCCTGCCCTTAAATCTCTTTCTACATACTAATTGATTAAATTGAAGAATCATTGTAGCAAAGTAGAACAGGAACATAAAATTATAGGAACGTATGCAATATATCAGTGCCCTCTTCAACAGGAGAGGGCAGAGATCATACAGGCAAACTTCCATCAGAGTGTTTCCATGGTTCATAGTAGGAGTAAGGAAAAAATGACAAAGTATTTAACTGAATAAAACACAGGGAATCTATTTCTGCTTCTGTTTGCATTATACGCAGGGCTGGTGCATCCGTAGAGGCAGGTCTGGCAGCCACCTTGAGCGCTGAGGTGCCAGAGGGGGTGCCGGGGGCATGCACCACAGAGCTGGCGGTGGCAGCGCTGGAGGGCTGGGAAGCCACCCACGCTCTGCCCTGGCTGCCTCCCTGCCATGCCTGGCTCGCAGCTGTGGCAGCCACCCAGCCTTTCTGTTCAGCTGCCCCATGCGGCCACCGCCACCAGTACATGCTCCTGGCTGAGCGCAGCAGCTGCAGGCCAGGCACAGCAGGGATCTGGGGCAGTGTGCTGAGCAACTGAGCAGTACAGCTGGGAGGACGTACGCACGCCATCCCAGCTGCCTGCTGCGTGACATCATCATGCAGTCCAGGTGCACGCTCATGCACGTAGGGGCAGCAACAGTGCTGAAGCTGCATCGGCCTCAGACACCAGAAAACCTGGCACTGGGCCTGATTATATGACTGCAATTTGTCTCAAGAAGAGGCTGTGACTCAGAAGGAAACCATAGCTCAGTGGCAGAACATATGTATGCTGAAGGTCCTATCTAGACATGGGCACGAACAAAAAAAATTTAACGAACCAGCGGTTCGCGGTTCATTGCTGACGATGATCCTGATATCGCGAACCAAAATGAACATTTTCCATTACCAAACCAGTTCGCGGTTGGCGGTTCGTGGTGTGCGGAATGGCCCCTGTAGCACTTAGAGAGCCCATATCCCCAGGGAGTGTTTTGCAGGCTCTCCTACAGCCATCACCCAAGTTTGGACAAGATTGCAAAAGGGATCTTGGAGTTATACCCTCTCCAATCCAAGGCCCCTAGGAAACTCCCAATAGACACAATTAGAGACATCTGTTGATGTTGGTACAGTGTACAGAAGGTGGATGTTGATGGCGGCCGACGGGCCTGGCGGCCACAGGGAGTCAGCAACAAGCCACCTCCCCTTTAGGGGGCAGGGAGTCTGGTCGCTCGCCGGCAGCACGCCCCATGTGCCTGCCCGGCCGGCCAAAGAGGAGCGCACTGGCATTCCCAGCATGGGTGGGAGAGGACATATCATTCAGACAGGGGCCAGATCCCCCAGCAAGCGAGGGTCCTCACCCGAGGGTCCCACTGAGGAACAGTGCGGCAGCAGCCGACAGCACCCACCTTCCTGCCTTGCCGGAAAGGACGGGAGGGAGAGGAGATGTCATTTGGAGGGGAAGTGGGAAGATCCACCAACAGCCACGAGGCCTCCACCGAAGCTCCCACTGAGCTACTCTGTGGTGGCAGCTGACAGTACCCACCTTCCTGCCTTTCCAGAAAGGACGGGAGGGAGAGGAGAAGTCGTTTGGAGGGGTCAGAGTGCTCCAGAGAGGGACAGGTCGAAAGAGGGTCTGTGAAGTTGGAAGATCCTAACAGCCACGAGGCCTCCTCCGAGGATCCCACTGAGGAACTGCAGCAGCAGCCAGCATCAACTACCTTCTTGCCTTTGCGGAAAGGATGGAATAGGAAAGGACCGAAAAGGTTGTTGGGAGGGGACTGAGTGTTCTGGAGAGGACGAGGTAAGAAGAGGAACCGTGTACTTGTGTGGGAGAAGAGGGCTGAGCCCGAGGCTTCCTGACTGCATTGCGCAGCAGGACTGGGACAGAGGGGCCCCACACCCAACCTGAAGGAGTGCGCAGACTGCTGTGGCAGAGGCTTGTCTGCTCCCCCTGTATCACAGTGGAAGCTGTTGCCAGCATCACTCACCTTCCTGCCTTCGCAGAAAGGGCGTGACTGGTCATGGCAGCATTACCCATTCACCCCTGTTCAGAGGAGGCAGCAGGTGGCCGTGGAAAGGGGGGGTACAGTGCTGTGCCACACTAACACCAGCAACAGTAGCCGAGCTGCTCCTCGTGGCAGAAAGCAGCATAAGCTCGCAGCACCACACTGTCCTGCCTTTGCGGAAAGGACATGACTGGTCATAGCAGCATTACCCATTCACCCCTGCCCAGAAGGGACAGCCGCTGCTGTTGGCAGGGGCCACCGTGGCGTACAATCTTATGTGGAACAGTAGTTGATCTGTCCCTCATGGCCCAAAGCCAAAGCATCATACTGCACCCACTGTCTGGCCTTCACAGAAAGGGTGTGAGGGCGAGGGACATGCTCCCCCCTGCTCAGAGGGGGCAGCAGGTGCCCATGGAAAGGTGGGGTACCGTGAGGCACCACATTAACACCAACAACAGCTCCTGAGCTGCCCCTCGTGCCCAAAAGCAGCAGCGGCAGACCTCAACCACCTTCCTGCCTTCGCGGAAAGGACATGTGACTGGAGGTGGGTCCCATTCCCCCCATGCACAGAGAGGACAGCAGGTGCACATGGATAGGGGTGAACCGTGCAGTTCAAACCTGTCAAGCTCAGCAAAAGCTTCTGAGCTGCCCCTCAGGGTCCAAAGCAGAGGCAGCAGACAGCACCCAACTTCCTGCCTTTGTGGAAAGGGTGGGAGGGACCCATTCCCCCCTGCTCAGAGGGGACACCAGGTGCCATGGAAGGGGGGGAGGTACCGTACAGTGCCATTCTCACATCGGCAACAGCAGCAGAGCTGTTCCTCGTGGCCAAAAGTGGCATCAGCTGGCGGCACCACACCTTCCTGCCTTTGCTGAAAGGACGGGATGGGAAATACAGGAGAGGTTGGGAGGCATCTGAGCAGATCCAGAGAGGGAGAGGTGTGAAGAGGGAATGGGAACTTGTCTGGGAGACGAGATTAAAAGGTCACCAGACATGGAAGCAGCCCCAAGAACTGAGGGAGGCTTGAGCCCACTGTGGACAAGCTGGACCGGCTACAACCCCAGGGTGGCTCAGAGCCCGGGTAGGTCCAGGTCCACGGGTGGGTGCCCCAGTAGTTTGAGGTTTACCGTGATCAACGTCAACATGTCCACCAGGTCCGGGTGCAGACGTGCGCGGCAGGAATGGAGGAGGTATCCCAGGTGGGAGAACACCCGCTCGCTCTGCACACTGGTGGGAGGGCAGGACAGGATGTTGGTGGCGATGATGGACAGGTCCGGCCATCGGTCAGATTTCCTCTCCCAATACTGCAAGGGGTTGGCATGGGGGGGCTCAGAGGGCTCAGAAAGGTACTCACGCACCATGGTCCCCGCCGAGTCCTCCACTGATAGGGATGTGCCCTCTGTGCAGCAGCCAACCAGGCAGCCCACCAACCAGGCCCAGAGATCAAATGTGGCCATTGGGGTGGCTCTTCCCTGGCATGAGTCTCTTCCCACCTCCTCCCCCTCCCGCACCTCCTCCTCCTTTGCGTGCCCTTCTCCACTGCCCAGTTCCTTCTCTCCTGCCCTCTGTCTCTGGAAATGGAGCACCACTCTGCAGAGTTCCTTTTCCCAGTGCTGCATCTGACCCGCCTGCATGGTAATGCTGCCCTTGATGTGGGGGTCACAGAGGGAGGCCAGTTGGTACGGCGCCTTGCAGCGTATAGGATGCAGGTGTTCAGCAACGCAGGCCTGTATCCTCCTGACAAAGTCCCAGACCCTGGGGAACAGCTCTTGTTCTTGCTGGAGCTCCTGGGCCAGAAACTGGTCAAGGACGTGGATCAATGAGAGGACCTGACCCAGGCTGGCCTAGTAGGAGCACAAGAGCTCTGTGGCATCCTTGAAGGGTTTCAGGATCTGGGACTTCTGGGCAAGGACTCTCCAGTCCATGGAGCTGAGGCTCAACTCCTCTCCCGTCCATCGAGCTGAGGCTCAACTCCTCTCCCCTCCTCAGAACATCTGAAGAGGACAGGATGTCTTCCAACACGCCCTTCTGCACCACCAGACGACATATCATGTCATAGGTGGAGTTCCAGTGGGTGAGCAGGTCCTGGAAGAGTTAGTGCTCGGGGTCCCCTGCCTCCCCCTGCCTCTGGAACAGCTCGCGGGAAGAGTTTATGCTGCAGGAGAAGTGGGAAGCGATGCGACGGCAGCTGTCCAGCAGATTGCACGTCTGCAAGGTTCCCTCATCCCAGCTGTCCCAGCCCAAGCATGTCCCACATCATGAAATGCAGCTTGTGCGCCCATGTACACCAGGCCCGGGAGGGATGCCTCCTTCAGGGCTGCCAACATGTTGGCTCCCGCATTCGTGACCATGAAGCCACAGACAAACCCTTCCACCCCGGACGTCCACTCCCTCAGAGCCACCTTGATGGTGGCGGCGATGTTCTTCCCGGTGTGGACCTCGTCCATCCCCCGGGCCTGAAGAAGAACTGCCCAGTAGCCTGTTGTCAAGCTGGGCACCTTTTTACGGCTGCCAGATCATGGCCTGGGGAGGCGGAGGTCCTATGGTTGCCACCAGTGGGCAGTGATGGCAAGGTACCCGTGATGGCAGCCGCTCCACAGGTTGGCCGTGAAGTGCACTATTCTGCCTTGGGCAGCCGACAGGTCTCTGTGCTCCATGTCTCGCGTAGAGACCCATGGGGCAAAGTGCTGGAGCAGCTGTTGGAAGCCCACACCCTCCACGACCGATAGGGGGAAGCCTTGCAGGGCAATCATCTGCACCACCACATGAATGCCTGCCTCCTGAGCCCTTCACATCACCCTTTTCAGCGGAGCCACCCCCGACCCCGATGGAACAACTTCCCCCAGGGCGGCCTGCCTGACTCTTCCGCTCCCACCAGCCACACCCTCGAGGCACAGGCTTGGGTGGTGCCTCTTCAGGTGCCTCTTCAGGGCCATTGCGGACAGGTGCTTCGGGTCATTGCCCCTGTGCGCCAGGTCCTCACACACACAGCACCGCACGACATGGGGGTCAGTAGGAAGGGACCAAAAGTGCCTCCAAACATTGAGGTTGAACAATGGCCCACTAAAGTTTCCAGGGAAGGGAGGATGAAGGGTTGCTGCTGGATGTGCCATGGAGCTGGCAATGGAAGACAGAGTGATGGGTGGACTGCAGGCAGGGACATCATCACCAGTAGTTTGGGATGTGGACAGGCAGAATTTTTCCTCAAACCCCAACCATTCCTCCAAGGATTCCTTGGCCTCCTCCTGCCCAAAAAATTTCAGGAGTTCCTCTTCTGCCACCGGCAAGAGCTCTTCGGCCTCCTCCACAGCCGCAACTGGTGATTTGGGGGGAGCAGGAGTCTCTGCTGCTCCAGAGTCCTGCACAACACTGCTTCCCGTGCTGCAACTGGGACAATCTCTGCACTTCACCCCATGACCACTCTTGTCCCCCACTCAAAGCCTCATCGTGCCAGCAAACAACAATTGAGGAGAAGAAAGGAGATGACACTGTGAACCCTCAGCCAAGGTGCCCACCGAGTTTGGCTCCAGGGCCTGGCAGCAGCTCTTGCACCAGAGGGAGGGAGGGACTAGAGCCCTAGCCCACCACTCCCACAGACCTGAACAGATCAAGCACTAATGTGAGCCCTCAGCCAGGGTGCCCACTGAGCTTGGCTCCAGGGCCTGGCAGCAGCCCTGGGACCAGAGGGAAGGAGGGACTAGAGCTCTAGCTCACCACTCCCACAGACCTGACCCGATCAGGCACTGATCAATATGCAATGTGAGCCCTCAGCCGAGGTGCCCACTGAGCTTGGTCCCAGAGCCAGGCAACAGCCCTGGAACCAGAGGAGATAGATCCCTATCCCTCAAATCCAAGCTGAATTATACTCTCAGTCTCTCTCCCCAAAGGCTAGCAAGTGGCAAGCAAGAACTCTGTCCCACTCCACTGCTCGCTGAAAGTGAAACCCAGCCTGGGAGCCCACGGCTATTTAGAAGCACAGGTCTCATTGAGCAACGCAGGAGGTCTGTGTTTGTCCATCAGAGCTGCCTATCAGGGTTTGCAGGGATGTGATTGGATTGCCCATGGCTACAGGACACCCCCTTCCCTCTCCCTCCCAACTTGTAACTGCTTTGCAGCTCCGTGGTTGGAAGGAAGACCTGCCGATCAAGGTAAGCTGGGCTTCCATTCGGGTTTCCAGAGCAACAGAACGAGCGCAGACAGAGTTCAGTCATTCCCCCAGCTCCGTTGCCAGGGGAATTGATTGCTGGTGCCTGACTGTCTGGCTTCCTGAACCATGGCCAAATGCACCGAACCAGGCCTCTTCCGAATGCTGGTTCGTTGGCCATGAACAATCACGAACCTCCGGATCGCGATCGCCATTTTTGTTGGGTTTTGAAGTTCGTAATGCTGTCCGTGCCCATCTCTAGTCCGATCTTAACTTAACAGAACTCAGCTACATGGTGTTGTAAAAGACTTTCTCTACCTGAAACCCTAGAAAGCTACTGCCAGAGGAAGCAATACTGAAGGAAATGAAACTAAATAAACTGATGGTCTGACTTTAGTATAAGTAAGCATAATATGTACTTTGTTCTCTAAAATTTGTTTAAGGACCATAAGTATGGTGTGCCTGACATGCTATTCCTAAAATGTTAGATTTGAATATAAAATCTCCAGAAGATTCTAGAATCTCAGAATGAGATATAGTAGACATTTTCTTATTTGTATTATGCATCATTTATGAAAAGTTGCTTTGAGCCCCTTTAAGAAAAGAGGGATGAAAAAGAAACATCTTGGTTAAAAGAATCACTTGGCTGTGTTATTCACCAACCATCTCCAGGCAAGATATCATCTCTCAATCTGAGGTATTCCATACATGTTTTGTATGGTTAAATTATTATCTACTTTCCTTAGAGGAAGGCTGTTATCCCTATATTGCATACATTTGATTTAAAAAGACAAATAGAATTGATTTGAAGACTGGGGATCATTCAGACATCACATGTAATTTGAAAAAAGAAGCCAGGTCCACCACATGGACCTGGCTTCTTGCTGGGCTCATACACCTTGCTTCTCCCCTCTCTCTTCTTATACCAAGAACAGCAGTTGAACACTAGCTCCATTTACTTATGATATAAAAATTCAGGCACGCAGGTTAATCAGTAAATCCCCCACCATCACACTTACTGGAATTCTGAGTTCGGAGTAATCCCTCTTGTAGGGACTCAATTAGTTCGTTAAAAACTAACTTATTATGCTTGTATTCATAAATCACAGGTAACAAGTTATTGTTGTTGTGGGTTTTCCGGGCTGTGACCCACAACAGCCATCGTTCTCTGGCCGTGAAAGCCTTCGACAATACATCAAGTTATTGTTTAATAGTGATTTCTGACATGGGGAGGAGATGGAGGAGGGAGCTGCATACATGGGTTTGGAAACAAGATGAGTTCATACACCCTTTTCCTTATATGTTATGTCTAAATGCAGCCCATAAGTAATCTTCATGCAGGTGAAATTCAGAACTTCATGGGAAACTATTAAAAGTAGATAACATTTAATCAAAGTTTATCATTTTTCTGACTGTTGCAAATAGCATAGTAAAATAAACAGTGGACAATGCAAGCTCAGAATGGCCTGGCCATGCTTTAGTAAAGAAGTTAACACTTGTAATTGCTCTGTTGCAGCCTTTGGCTGCTTTCACATTTGCATAGCCTGTGAGCTAAATCTTCATCTTCATTCTTTTGTGCAGTCCCACATGTGTGCCTGCACAGAAGGATTCGATGAGCAACATTTACAGGTAAGTGCAACCCTGTTTTCTCAAACACCAGAGAAGATGTGTATCCTCCTGTAGTCATGATTGGGTAATCCATTTACTTAGCAACAAATTACCCACAATTCATCCTTTCTTTGTGCCTACATAGTCAGATGCATCAGTGAGTAAGAATAAATGCACAGTTCTCGCAATTGAGGGAAATGAGGTGATGGGTCACACAAGGATTAGTATTGGGAAAAGTGTGATTTAATTTGTCCATAAATGATTTAAAATTGGAGTTAAGCACTGAAGTTGCCAGGTTTATATATGATTCAAAATTATTCAAGATAATGAGAACTTGAAGATCTCTCTAAACTGGGAAGTGGGCAAGAACTTAGGAAATGAAGTCCGGTTTTCATAAGCATGTGGTGATGTGCACTGGAACAAAAATCCTAACTGACTGAAACTGAAGGAGATTTTGGAAATGTAGAGGATAACTCGATAAAAATGTTGATTCATTGTGCAGCAGTGGTGAAAAAGACAACTTCATCATAGGAAGTATTAGGAAAGGGAGTGGAAATATCATGGCCAATAATTCCCCTACATAGAGCTGAAGCGCTACTTCATTCAGAATAAAGTGTGCAGTTCTGATTGCCATATCTCAAAAAGGATATTGCAGAGCTGGAAAAAGTACACAAGTGGGCAACCTGAAGACTTTAGTACTTTCAAGTCTAGAAAAAAAGATAGCTAAGGCAGAACATGATAGAGGTTTATAAAATTATACAGGGGATGGAGAAAGTGGATAGAGGGGGCTTTTTCTCCCTCTCCTATAATACTAAAACTTGGTGGTGCCTAATGAAGTTAGATCAAGATGAGTAGCCAATGTTAGTTTGTCTGTAGCAGTAGGAAAGAGCAAGAGTCCAGTAGCACCTATAAAATTAACAAAATTTGTTAGTATCTGAAGAAGTGAGCCATAACTCACAAAAGCTCATACCCTACCACAAATTTTGTTAGTCTTATAGGTTCTACTGGACTCTTGCTCATTCCTACTCCTAACGAAGTTGTCGGGCAATATGTTCTGGACAGACCAAAGGAAATAGTTCTTTACTCAACAAGGAGTCAAACTGTGGAATTCAATGGCAGTGAACATAGTGATGGCCACAAGCACAGATGGCTTTAAAAAGGGGTTGATCAAATTCATAAAGGAGAGATCCCTCAATGGCTACAAGGAAGCGTAGGAAGAAATTAGGAAAGGAATAAAAGTACATGGTTACATAGACATACAGCTGAACTACACTCACAATCTTATTTTGTCTCCATACACACTCCCACCCATTTAAATTTAAAGCTAAGTTACTAAAGGCCTATAAAGTGTAGATATCCATAGTTACCTACTCAGAGCATGGAGAGGATGAGGTGGTCCTCCCCCTCCCCAGTGGTGTTTTCAAAAGCCAAAATGGATGGCCATTTCAGTTCTTGAAAATAAGCCTGGAGGAGAAACAGGAGCCCCTGACCTACATGTGCTGAGTTCCCTGCACATTTTTTGGAAAAGGCTTAATTTCAAACTACTTTGATTATAACATCTTTTAGAATGAATGTGAAAATTCAAAAACTTAATCCATCATAGTTCTTTCCCCTCTAATTATCTTATGTGAAGCTGAACATTTATTTCCAAGATCCAGTAGAATGTACTGTTGGTGTATCAAAGGATACCATCTAGCCATATATGGAAATTTCAGCTCTGGCTAATACTTACATTACTGGCATTATCTAGTCTTCTGGAATATAGTCTCTTTATTTATAGAACATAATACCTTGGTAGGACTTGTTTCCCAAGGCAAAGCAATCCAAACGTCTTCCTGAACCTGTCAATTCATGCTGTCAGCACATTGTTTCTCATGTCATAGGTGGAGTTCCAGTGGGTGGGCAGGTCCTGGAAGAGTTGGTGCTCGGGGTCGCCTGCGTCCCACTGCCTCTGGAACAGCGCGCGGGAAGAGTTTATGCTGTGGGAGAAGTGGGAAGCGATGCGACGGCAGCTGTCCAGCAGATTGCGCATCCGCAAGGTTCCCTCATCCCAGCTGTCACATCGCTTCCCACTTCTCCCGCGGCATAAACTCCCCAGCCCAAGCACGTCCCGCATCACAAAGTGCAGCTTGTGCGCCATGCATACGAGGCCTGGGAGGGATGCCTCTTTCAGGGCTGCCAACAAGTTGGCTCCCGCGTCCGTCACCGTGAAGCCATGGACAAACCATTCCACCTCAGACGTCCACTCCCTCAGAGCTGCCTTGACGGTGGCGGCAATGTTCTTCCCGGTGTGGACCACGTCCACCCCCCAGGCCTGAAGAAGAACCGCCCTGTAGCCCGGTGGCAAGCTGGGCACCTTTTCACGGCTGCCAGATCTTGGCCTGGGGAGGCGGAGGTCCTCTGGTTGCCACCGGTGGGTGGTGGTGACAAGATACCCATGATGGCAGTTGCTCCACAGGTCAGCTGTGATGTGCACTGTTCTGCCTTGGGCGGCTGACAGGTCTCTGCGTACCATGTCTCACACTGTCTCGTACAGGGCGGGTACGACTCGACACCCAACAGTGCGCCGTGATGGGATGGAGAACCATGGGGCAAAGTGCTGGAGCAGCAGTTGGAAGCCCATGCCTGACAGGGGGAAGCCTTGCAGGGCAATTGTCTGTGCCACCACACGAACACCCACCTTCTGAGCCCTTGACCTCACCCTTTTCAGTGTAGCCACCCCCAGCCCTGATGAAACAATTTCCCCCAGGGTGGCCTGCTTGACCCTCCCACTCCCACCAGCCACACCTCGAGGCAAGGCTTCTTGCTCGGGGTGCATTCCAGAGACCCTCCCACTGATCCCAGATCAGATGAGCTGGTGGCCCTCCATCTCCCCCCAATGGATGTTACGCTGGCTGAAGACGGAGACCACAGGCTCGGGTGGTGCCTCTTCAGGTGCCGAGTCAGGGCCGTTGCGGACAGGTGCTTCGGGTCATTGCCCCTGCACACCAGGCCCTCACACACACAGCACCACACCACGCGGGGGTCAGTAGGAAGGGTCCGAAAGTGCCTCCAAACATTGAGGTTGAACCGTGGCCCACTAACGATTCCAGGGGAGGGAGGATGAAGGGTTGCTGCTGGATGTGCCATGGAGCTGGCAATGGAAGACAGAGTGATGGGTGGACAGCAGGCAGGGACAGCACCACCAGTAGTTTGGGATGGGGACAGGCTGGATGTTTCCTCGAACCCCAACCATTCCTCCCCCAAAAATTTTCAGGAGTTCCTCTTTTGCCACTGGCAAGAGCTCTTCGGCCTCCTCCACAGCTGCAACTGGTGATTTTGGGGGAGCGGGAGTCTCTGCTGCTCCAGAGTCCTGCACAGCACTGCTTCCTGTGCTGCAACTGGGACAATCTCTGCACTTCCCCCCACGACCACTCTTGTCCCCCACCCGAAGCCTCATTGTGCCAGCAAACAAGAATTGAGAAGAAGAATGTAGATGACACTGTGAACCCTCAGCCAAGGTGCCCACCAAGCTTGGCCCCAGGGCCTGGCAGTAGCCCTGGCACCAGAGGGAAGGAGGGACTAGAGCCCTAGCCCACCACTCCCACAAACCTGACCCGATCAGGCACTTATGTGAGCCCTCAGCCGAGGTGCCCACCGAGCTTGGTCCCAGGTCCTGGCAGCTGCCCTGGCATGAGAGGGAAGGAGGGATTAGAGCCCTAGCCCACCACTCCCACAGACCTGACCCAATCAGGCTCTGATCAATAATCAATGTGAGCCCTCAGCCGAGATGCCCACTGAGCTTGGCCCCAGGGCCTGGCACCAGCCCTGGCACCAGAGGGAAGGAGGGACTAGAGCCCTAGCCCACCACTCCCACAGACCTGACCCGATCAGGCACTGATCAATATTCAATGTGAGCCCTCAGCCGAGGTGCCCACTGAGCTTGGTCCCAGAGCCAGGCAGCAGCCCTGGAACCAGAGGAGATAGATCCCTATCCCTCAAATCCAAGCTGAATTATACTCTCAGTCTCTCTCCCCAAAGGCTAGCAAGTGGCAAGCAAGAGCTCTGTCCCACTCCACTGCTCGCTGAAAGTGAAACCCAGCCTGGGAGTCAACGGCTATTTATAAGCACAGGTCCCATTGAGCAATGCAGGAGGTCTGTGTTTGCCCATCAGAGCTGCCTATCAGGGTTCGCAGGGATGAGATTGGAGTGCCCGTGGATACAGGACACCCCCTTCCCCCTCCCTTCCCTGGGTGTCTTCTCCCAACTTGCAACCGCTTTGCAGCTCTGTGGTTGGAAGGAAGATCTGCCGATCAAGGTAAGCTGGGCTTCCATTCGGGTTTCCAGGGCGACAGAAGGAGCGCAGACAGAGTTCAGGCATTCCCCCGGCTCCGTTGCCAGGGGAATTGATTGCTGGCGGCTGACTTTCTGGCTTCCCAAACCGTGGCCAAATGCACCAAACCGGGCTTCTTCCGAATGCTGGTTCATTGGCCGTAGGTGATCACGAATTGTCGGATCGCAATCACATGATCGCCATTTTCGTGGGTTTTTGAAGTTCGTAATGCAGTTCGTGCCCATCTTTAGTCCCAAGCCATGTAGAGTTTTAAAGTACAAAACACTTTGAATTGGGCTTGACTATTTCTCCCTGACACTTGGACACATTTTATCTTTTTAATATGACCAACTTTGTGTTAAACATTTTGCTGTTGTGTTCACTGAAGGACATGAGTCGAACTAGTGTGTGATGGACTTAATTGGATTTAATAGACTATGGCGATCACTGTGGTTTAAGTATATGCATCCCTGCTGTCTAAAACGTTATATTTGGTGAACCCACCTTAATCTAACTTGCAGTATTGTTGATGGTGGAAATTTAGTTATCTGAGTGAAAACTGGCTCATTCTACAGTGTTCCCCTATGCATAAGTTCTGACAGATTCAGTTTTCTGCCATTGACAGTAATCAAGTTATTTAAAGCAGAGTATATAAAATCTGCTATTAAGAACTAGGTGTGTGTGATTTGGTATATCCTGTCCAAAAATATACCTGAAAAATATGTTATCAGTAGTTTTCAGGTATATTTGAAATTTATAGTCTGATGCAAGTTCCTGAACTTTTCATCACATTGAGAATGTGCAAGTTCAAGGGCTGAAAACAAACCTAAGCCTCTTTAAATGAAATGAAGAACATCTGTGCACATTTAAGTTCTGTATATAGGTATATATGAAGTCCTTATTTTAATAAGGTAACATTCTTCAAGTACTCCTCTTGAAAAGCACACATGCTCCTTTCTGACTTGTACATCTGCTAGGATGTACCAGATATTCCAAAAAATGTAGACTTCAAGATGGGTAGGTACAGATGTAAAAACTGTGCTAAGATAAAATAAAGAGAACACTTTCTCTTTCCTCTTGCCCAGAATTCAGGAACATCAGGAATATAAATGTTAATTAAGGACCTTGTTTGTGGTCAGTCCAGAAATGAAAGCTCAGTTGCATGATCATAAATAAAATAGAATAAATGTAGGCAATATGGGGAAAAGGCTGAAAAATGTAATTGTAAGATGGGTGTACTGGTAAACTGCAAACAGAGTAAAAGTCAACAATGCAAAATAAAAGGAATTTTGGATTCCATTATCATAGATTTCACAGAGTAATTGTGTCACGATATTTGGTGATTTCTAGGTGTTGACATAATTAGTATGGCTGATTTTGAGTGTAGTTATAGCTGCACTGTTTATGAATTCTATTGACAAGAAGTGCAGGAAAGGTGGCAAATGGCAGTTGCAGAGAACAGCAAAAGGTGGTCATATATAGCCTAGGAAATAACACCTGCTTGCTAGTGGTAGAGCACAATCTGTTAAACACTCAATTTGCAACTAGATAACTGATTAGTTAGAAATATTCTGGAATTTCCAACTTGGAGACTTTAAGAGAGAATCCATGGCCATCCTATATATGATTGGTTTTGCTCAAGGATAAAATAGTGGAAACTAGCATTAAAAGCACCTGGAAGGGAGGGAAGATTGGCAGAGAAAAAGAAAAATTAAGTAAATAATAACATGACAGCTGGAAATAAAAAGAGAAACAGACTAGCAGCTGATGCAGGAGAAAAAAGGAAAAAATGAGGCGCTTCTCTGAAAACCTATTATTACCCAGAAACAATTTCTAAATATGGCTTTAAAGGCATGTTTAACATCAAATATGGCTTAATTTATTGAAACTACTTACACATATTCTACTTGAGCATTAGGAAAGTATTTTAGTACTTTGAACTTATTTTTGTTTATGTTCTATATATGTAAAATAAAAATTATTTCAGGCAAAAGTTATAGCATATTGTCAGTTCAGTAGGCAGATAGTTGGAAGGCAGAAAAAATTTGCTAGGGTGAAGAAATAGTCTCTGGGCCATGAATGGCAGGTCAAACACATTTGCCTTGAGAATATATATATGAATCCTGATTCAATAAGCTAACAGAATTTTGTATTTGTAAAGTAGTGAAACGCTAGATAGGAGGAAAAAGGGAAAGCATTCCTCATGCTGTTTGTTCATCTGGTTTACCTATTTGTGGATTTGCCAGATAATCATGTACTCTTCATGGTATTATCTAAACACTTTACAAAATTATGTCCCAGTTACATGGCTCATAGCATGTGGGAGAACTCATGTAACCATGCACAATGCCTAATGTCAAAGACCTCTGTTATTATAAGGCTTTGAGACAATGTTAAATATTGGCAAGTAAAGGTGGGCACAGACCAGGAAAAAACGATGGACCATGGGTCCATGGTCCATCAATTTTCATGGACCACGGACCACTGATGGATCCACCATGGTTCATGGACTGGTTCATTGGTCTGTAGTCTGTCACTCTGGGGGCCATGGGACCTCCCCCTTCGCACTCACAGATGCCAAACTCGCAGCAAATCTTCAGCAGGCTCGCCTCCAGCTACCCTCCAAGCCTGGCCAAGATTGGATGTCCGAGTTACAGACCCCCCCCCCAAAGCGGCCTTCCCCAGTAAACTTCCAGTACGTAGAATAGGAGCTGCAAACACCAATTGACTTGCATTGGCTTGCAGGACCAAAAAGTTGCAATGAAAACGTGGGATAGAGTTGGAGAATCTTCCTCTAAGAACGGAATGACAGCACCCAGAGTGGAATGATGGTTCCTGGGAGCAGAAAACCTGCTCTGGGGCTGAGATGGGGAGGGAGAAAAGTACTCTTTGAGGGGACAGTCAAGGAGATTGGGGGGGGGCAGCAGGAATATTCTTTTAAATGATACGAGGACAGAGACAATCTATGAGAGGAGTTTAAATTTGGGGGAAGGAGTGGATGTTCTTTGAGGAGACAGGAATATCCATGTACAGGGAAGGACAGAGGCAATCCATGAGGGGAGGTTAATCCTGGGGGAAGGAGAGTCTCCTTGGGGGCATAGAAATCTCCTCCTGTAGTGGGGTGGTGGGGTGGCCACCAACACCCCCCCTTGTGACTAGGGGGTGGCCACACCACATTGCTGAGGTGGGGTTCTTTGGTGGCCACCCCCTCCTCATGGGCCCGGAAGGATTCAGGGACCTGCCAAGGTTCCTTCCCCCATGGACTATGGGCTCCTGTAGCGGGGGGTGGAGTGGCCACCAACACCCCCTTGTGACTGGGGGGTGGACACACCACATTGCTGAGGTGGATTTCTTCATTTGCTACCCCCTCCTCATGAGCCCAAGAGGGTGCCTTCTCCACACGGCAACCAAAAACCCACCTCCCCAATGGGCTGGCAGTACAAGGAATACACCTCAGCAACATGGTGGCTGTGAGAGAAGTATTCCCTACCCTGTGTTGAACCAGAGGCAGCAGAATTTCATTCCCCTTGCTAGGGTAGGAATTTCGCTTCTAAGTTAATGGGCATTGGGCCACAGCCCAGATTCTCCGAGATGCTGGGCCTAAGACTCTGGCACTGATACTTAGGGAGGGGACGGCTCCCAGCTTAGGATGACTAAATCATTCTACTGGAGCAGAAAGGCAGAAAAGGGAAAGCATACCGCCTCTCGGTGAGAGTGTTGCCATCAATAGCCAGCAGCCAGAACATACCTCTCCAACACGGTAGTTGCACAGTAGGCATGATTGTTACCCAGCCCAAGAGCATCCCTTATGACTAGATGCAATAGTGACAGTAGACCATTCCCTCTATGGATGAACGGCAGCACTCAGCATAATCCAACTCCCCAGTGGAGAAGGACGAGAGGCATGGGAACCTGAAAGGAGAAGTGCACTGATGTCCGCTTGGAGGAGCAGGGAAATGGCCATTTATTTATTTATTTTTAACTATTTTTTAAATTTTTTTTACTTTTTTTTTATAATATTTTTTATTTTTCAATGTCTAACATACAAAACTACTACATACATACATAACCTACAAGACAGTAACGACAAAAGACTACAATAGCACAAGGGATGGGAAAGAAAGGGGAAAAAAGAGAAAGGGAAGGAGGGGTGGAAAAAAGGGGAAGGTGACCTACAAACACTAAACACTACATTTCAATGCTTTCCCTTCATACTGCCATAGTAAAAAATAGCTTAATAAAATAGTGACGGAGTGGTTGATCATACAAATTACAAATTACAGTTCAAATTAAATCTTTTTCCCTTCCCTGGGCCTCGGGCGCAATTCCCTCTGCGCAGCTACCGCCGGAGCGCTCATTGCCTCCCCCCTCCCTTCAGGCTTCAGATCCTCTTCTTTTTGCTTGGTGTCTGGTCCAAATTCTGGATTTTTATCCACAAAATCCCTTAGCTGATCTTCCGAATTAATCTTGTAAGCTTTATCTTTATAACTAAACCCGATTCCTTCCGGGAGTAGCCATTTGTACTTTATGTCCCGTTCCCTCAAAAGAGCTGCCAACATCTTGTACTTAAATCTTTTCTTCCGCACTAAAAATGGAACGTCCTTCAATATCTTGACTTTATTTCCCAGAAAGTCCAATTCCGCATTGTATGAATTATATAGGATACTGTCCCGGACCCTCCTAGATGAAAACTCGATAACAATCTCGCGAGGCAGCTGCCGCTTCGTTGCATATTTTGAAGATGCCTGACGGACTCCCAAAATGGCGCTTTTCACTTCTTCTTTAGTTGCCCTCGCGGGTGTCGCTAAAAGTTCCGAGGCGAGATCCCATAAATCCTCTTTTTCCTCCTCTTTAACATTCTGGAGACGCAAAATGGTTTGTGTTCGCTCCACTTGCAGTCCGATCAGCTGGTTTTCCACCAACTTTAATTCCCTGTTCGTTGCTCTCGTAAGTGACGCACTTTCCCGGGCAGACTTCTCTGCCCCCCCCCGCTGCTTCTTTAATGGCTTTCACATCGCTTTCAATTAAGCCCACCCTTTGATCTGTTTCATTCAGCTTGTCAACAAAGGGTTTTATGGCTTCCATAACCGCTCTTTTAACCAGTTCCTCAAGCGTCTCGCCCCTCTGCAAGGCCGCCGTAACTGACTTGCCAAGAGAAGGACTCTGCTTTTTCGCTGCCATTTTAGGGGGGGGGACCGGGGAAATGGCCATTTAAACTGCAGTTGGGGCTTGGCTGACTGGCCAGGAACTCCTGGCTGGGCAGCCAAACCCCGCTGTTTAAATGATGGGAGATCTCCCTGACAAGCAGCTGATCGGTGGGTTTAAATGCCCCTTTCCATATCGCTTTGCAGCGGCAGGGAAAGGGGCATTTACAAAGAACCAAATGAACCAGCAGACCAGTTCGGAAGTTCATGGAAATGAGCTTCCACGAACTGGGCTGGTTCGTGGTTCTTTTTGGTTCATGTTCCGTTTTGTGCCCATCTCTAGGGTACACATTTCAGTATAAATAAGACACCCCAACAAGTGATATGTGTACAAGCAAGTTTAGTATAAGTAGTATGCAAATACACTAGTCAGCAAGTTAGTAAAGGCTTCAATCGATCATGCCATGTGACCTCTGCTAAAGAAAAGCCATCAAGAGTGTCTTCCAGTGTCAACCAGGAATCACACTCTCTGGGACAGTTCATATGTCTTTATTATTGCAACTACACATACACATACACTAGGATTTTTAGTTTTCTTAGGATCATTAGGATCACCAAGCTTAGATATTAGCAAGGTGTGTCATGGAAGTTTTGTAAGTCTGAGTCACTCGCACATGGAGTGTGTTAACGTTAATATTCCCCTGCTTTGTCACATATGTATTGTGGTGTATTTCCTGGCTTGTACCTTCATAGCCATTCCCCTGTTCTATTTGATAGTATTAAAGCCTCATTATCATATTGTTCATCATCCTTCAATATTAATAGGAATCTCCTTCTAGAATGTGTGCTGGGTAGCCTATGGGATCCTAGTTTATTATTATTTAATATATATAATTATTATATATCGGAAAAGACTCTAAAATATACATTAATCCTCATGGTGCTGGTCTGCACTCTGGCCATATTCAGGGGATGCTTCTGAGGCCAGAGGATAGACATGTGTAGCCACTTGAGCAACACCTGGATCTCCCAAATCCTAGTTTGAAATTGTAACCACTACACTGACTTTCATGGGTTGGTTGCTGTTGAATAGTGGCATGCAGTTAGATGTGGGTGAGTCACGCAAATTATATGGCAGCAAGTTATCCAGTGGCTGCTTCCAGATCTGGTCCCAGTGATCCTTCCTCAATGACCAAAACAGCCTGAGAAAGGGCCCCTGCCTGTCCCCTGCCTTTTCCTGACAGAAATCAAGACCTGAATACTGTTGTGGTTGCCTAACAATGTCCACCTAGGGCATCAATTCCTTAAAGCTACAAATACTCCTTTTATCATTTGGGGTTTTTAACTCCTTACCCCATGTATTTTTTTTTAGATTTCAGATATTTCTGCAAACCTGGGGCATTCTCAGGTTTGTAGAAAGATCTGTCTTGTCTGTCCGTGGCCACAGTCTCAAAATTTATGTATCCACAGATGGGGCCGTGTTGAGAATTAAATATATTGATGAGAACCATAATTTGAGAGGAGTTTTTTGCTATAATTTACATGAACAAACATATACGAAAAGGTGAGTAAAATAACTCCACATCTAAGATCTGCTCAGTCTTGTTTGCCAAGCAAGTTCTGTGTGCAAAATACTTTTAAATCTGTTTCAGAGAAGAGACAACATGGATCCATCAAATTGTCATGCACATTTTGTTCAAATTATATGGTGGTGTTGGGTAATGTATTTGATTGGAGACAATGTGAAACAGGGTGTTCTCTAAAGTTTCACAAGCTTCCTCTGTGAAAGCTGGAATGTACAGGTGGCTGGGGGAGGGCAGAGATTTCTGTGTGTTTAATAATGGATGTGGCGTTGAAGAAATATCTAGATGTAAATCTTTTTGAAATGTTCATTTCCAAATTTGTTTTATAGATTCATTTGTTTTATAGATTCATTTGTTTAAAATGAATCTAAAATTGCACTTTCCTGGGAACCAAATCTGTATATACACAGTAGCAGTATATATACATATAAAATTTGCACATTCTGAAGTTCTGTGGAAAAACCTGCAACCAGACAGATAAAATGTAACTGTGTCTTTAATACCTCCAAAGGCAAAACCAGCTTATAAGAACTTGCTAACCATTGTGCACTGAGCTGTCACCTTCAATGTACCTTTGAAACACCAACTTTTTCTTAAAGGGGAAGATAGGAAACAGAAAGTGTATAGTTTCATTCATGCAGACTTTGTCAGAAAATGCATCTGTGATATGATTTCTGTCACAAACAATCTGCTTGAAATTTTTCTGTCTTTACTTTCAAACATGGAGTGGCTTGTCTGTTTTCTAACCCTAGGTGATGAGATCTGCTGCCTTGTCAGATAGAATTTGAGTTCACTCACTACCTGCTTGTTGACTATAGCATAGACTCACTACAGTGGCAGAGGACGCCTCTAGGCCACTCAGCATCTGTCTCTTCTTGTAATTAGCAGTAGTCTTGCGTGGAACAAAACAGAGGTTTTGTGCTGCAAAAGAGTAATGCACAAAGACAGGAGTTTTGTGAAGAATTCGTTAGTGTTTGTTGTTGTTGTTGTTCAACATTAAACATTTTCTTATTGTGGGATAAATGTTTCAAGTACTCCTGTCAGATTTCACCAGGGTGCAGGCAGGTCCATTAGCAGTAACAGTTAGAACTAAGTATTACTGTTGACTTAAATAGAAACTGTGCAATCTCATTCTTCTTGTATTGTCGAAGGCTTTCACGGCCGGAGAACGATGGTTGTTGTGGGTTTTCCGGGCTGTATTGCCATGGTCTTGGCATTGTAGTTCCTGACGTTTCGCCAGCACACTGTGACACTGAGAGATCTCTGTCTTTTGGTGCTACACCTCTGAAGATGCCAGCCACAGCTACTGGCGAAACGTCAGGAACTACAATGCCAAGACCACGGCAATACAGCCCGGAAAACCCACAACAACCATCCTCATTCTTCTTACTCTTCAGTTCATTTGGTTTGCCCAGATTTTCATAGCATATTCTGTTAAAGGCTCAAGCTGTATGGGACATGGCCTGCTCTGTTGGCTTAAACTGAATCTGTATCATTCACATATCAAATGTGTTAAGATCACAAGAGTATAGAGGGGAGTTTAATCCTTCCTATCTGGGATTTGGTTTCGTTTTCCCGGCCATGTCAGATGCTCCTCTCCGCAGGTCCAGGAGGAAGCAGCCGAGCAGCCTGACCGGGTGGTTGACCTGCGAGGGTTAACCCCCAGGACTCCCAGGTAGGAGGTCAGGGTCCGGAGCGCTGTCTCTGTCTTTTGGTGCTACACCTCTGAAGTCGATCCAGGGGGTAGATAGCCCGTCTGCTCCTATGGAGGCCAGCAGACTTGTGCAGCACATCGCGTGCTGCCGGGCCATGGAGAACGGCAACAAGCAGATTTAAGGTGAAAACCTGTAAGTAAGCGGATCCCTTCTGTTACTCTAAGTGTATGCAAAGGATTGGTGGGAGTTGAAGCTTAAGAAGGCTCAGATATCTTCCCCTTCATTGAGTTTTGGAACTTAGTTGGCGGACTCCCCCCCCTAAGATGGCGACGAAAAAGCAGAGCCCTGCTGTGGGCAAATCGGTTTCGGCTGTGTTGCAGGGGAAGGGAGAGACTCTTGAAGAGGTGGTTAAATGGTCGGTTGTTGAAGCTATGAAGCCCTTTGTTGATAAGCTAAATGAAATCGGACAAAGGGTTGGCTCAGTTGAAAATGAAGTGAAAACCATTAAAGATGTAGCGCTCGAGGCAGAGGAATCTGCTCGTGAAAATGCAACACTCATGAGAGCTACAAACAAAGAAGTAAAGCTTTTGGAGAATCAATTGATAGGACTACAAGTGGATCGTGCTCAGATGGTATTGCGTTTACAGAATGTGAAGGAGGAGGAAAGTGAAAATTTAAAGGATTTGGTGTTGGAACTTTTGGCGTCATTCGCAAAGGCAACTAAAGAAGAGTTAAGAAGCGATATTCTGGAAGTCCATCGGACATCTTCAAAATATGCAATGAAGCGTCAGCTGCCTCGCGAGATTATTATTGATTTTTCATCTAAGAAGACTCAGGACACCATTTTATACAATTCGACCAACGTGGACTTGGACTTTCTTGGCAACAAGTTTAAGATATTGAAGGATGTTCCATTTTTAGCTCGGAAAAGAAGATTCAAATACAAAAGGTTTGCAGCTCTTCTGAGAAAGCGTGATATAAAATACAAATGGTTATTTCCGGAAGGCATCTGGTTTAGATATAAAGACCAAGCCTACAAGATAATATCAGATGTACAGCTGAAGGATTTTGTGCTTAATCATCAAGAGTTCGAGCAAGAAGAAGATCCAGAATCTGAAGGGGGGAGTGGGGAGGAGGGAGTGAGCGCAGCTATTGTAGCTGTTCAAAGAGAACTGAGACCGAGACGCGGGGGGGGGGAGAAGACCTGATCCTGACTGTAGTTTGTATCTTATAAGATCTACCAATCTAATAGCATATTAGAAAGTTTAACTTTAAATAATTGTATTATGAAGGGAATTCAATGCTTGTAGTTGTAGTTTGTGTTCTTATGTTGTTTTTTCCCTCTCCCCTTGTTTCCTTTTTCCTTTTTCTGTTTGTAGTTTTGATGTTAGTAAGTAGAAAATAATTTTTTTTAAAAAAATAATCCTTCCTATCTGGCCCTTTTTTTCCTGGCAGTCCATTTTTTTTTAGTGTAGAAATTTTATTTAAAAGATATAGCAATAGAAAATGCATAAAAGTAAACTTATATGAACACTAAATTTGAGATTAAATTGAGACTTATACAAATATATATAAACACTACATTTAAAATTAGTTTGAAACTTATACACATTTTGCATTTAAAATTAAATCAAACTATTAGAATAATACCTTTAAAATTTGTCATAACTGAACTTACTGCGCAATCCTATGGCTGGCCCCAACGCCGGCGTGCCTGCACAGGTGGAGCAGTGGCGCCGCCAGGCCGTATCCTGTGCCAGCAAAGTGCAGCGGCGCCAGCCCTGGCAGGAGCGCAGAGATGCAAATTGGGAGAACAAGAAAGTGTTGTGGGCGGGCCTGATGCGCGGCCACCGCCGGGCGCAGCCAAAGGGCGCTGTTCCCAACAAGCAGCAGGGGGAGGGGCCAGGATAGGCGCAGCCAATGGGCAGCACGCGATCCCGGCCAGGCCCCAGAGCAGCAGGCAAATCGCGCCCATGCCGGCAGACCACCCCAGCTCGTGCGTTGGGCAGGGCTCGCAGTCGGGAAGGAGAGGGGTGGGCATGGTCTGAGGAGTCTCTCCCTCATTTGCCCAATGCAACGCCAAGTCCATGGCGGCTGGCATGGGACTGGCAGGTGCCCTGCCATGAGGAATCCAGGGCAGCAGCCAGTCCCGGCAGTAGGGAACAGCCACCAAGTGGCGCTGAAGGGGAGGGTTGGCCTGATGCCGCCACCAAGAGGCAGACACAGCGGGCCCGTCCCGTCCCCATCCCAAGGCAAAGACCACAGACACCCGTTGCACAGAAATCAGCCTTTATTATTATACCATCCCACCTCCCCCAGCAGATGTGAGGAAGGGGAGGCGTGTAGGAGAGGTAGGGTGTTGAGGGACCATGGAGAGGCAGGGCTGGGGAGAGCCCATTTGGAAGAACAGGCAGCCAGGGGCCCGTTGAAGGCCCGGGTGCTGCCTTGCCAGCCCCCCCCGCTCGCCCCCTGCTCCGTCCGGTGCCTGTGCGAGTGCATGGTCAGAAGCAGCTGCCCCTCCACCCAGCCTTCCTGGCTGCAGCAACCAGGTCACGTGGCCAAGCCCCACTTCGCTGCCCCTGCCCTGCCAGGACCCTTCTCCCTTGTCTCCAGCAGCTGTATAACACCCTAGGCTGCAGCCCCGCCTGTCCAGCAGAACACCCCACCCCCCGGAAGGTGGCAGCGGGGCTCAACGGCGAGGCCGACGGCCGGACCCCCTTGGCCATCCATGGGCCTGGCCTCTTGCACGCAACTGGGCTGGAGGGAGGGGTGCCTCTGGGGCAGGTGGAGCTGCTGCAGCGGGCGGGGCCGGCGGGTGGAGGATGGTGACGAGCCGCCTGAACAGGGGTTCGGCACAGGCTTGAGAGGCATGGAGCCCCTCTCCCACCTCCAGTACCGCAGCCATGAACTCCCGCCCGCGGTTGTTCGCCTCCTCCCATGTGGCGTGCACTTCTAGCCGCTCCCTCTCGATCGCCACCCACATTGCGGCCAGTGTCAGGGGAAGCCGCTGGGCAGGGCGAGGGCTGCGAGCCCGTGAGCCTGGAAGGACCCCCTCCATGGGCCCCTCCCTGTCAGAGGCGGAGCCAGGTCCTTCCCGCACTCGGCCCATGGCACCCGGGGGTGGGGGGGGCTGCAGGGGAGGGTGCTGCAGCCTGGGGTGGCTCCTCGAGCGGCTCTGTCGACGAGGTGTCCTGAACCAGCGGAGTCCCAGGGCCACCTTCACCCTCCACCAACACAGGGAAGCCGAGCGACTGCAGGAGAGCCGCTCGGGCCACAGAGGTCCTCCTGGAGGGTGGCAGCTTGTGCAGCTGGGCAATCACATCCCCACCTATCTCCAGGCACATGGTCCCTGCCAGAGAGAGACATGGGTGGGAAGAGGGCCCAGGGAGGGAAGAGCAGCGGCCCAACATGGGCCGCCACAGGTCACCGAGCCAGGCCAGGCACACCCATCCCAGCCATGGGCGCAGCCCCCCGTCTCGAGACCGGCAGGCACCACGAGGGGCCTGGGATGCGTGGCCGAGGCCCATGGCCAAGCCGGTCCCTGGCCCCACCAGCAGCAGGGCCACAGATACATACCGTGCTCCGGATCCATGCCCCCCGACGGGCCCGGTTGAGGCTCCTCGTCACTGGCAGCAGGGGCTTGCTGCGGCGGTGGAAGGGCTGCCTGTTCCTGGGACCCGCTCTCTGCCAGGAGCGGCACAGACCCTGCTGCCTCTGCCTCTGCCTGGCTTGGGTCCGGACCCTCAGGGGCTGTGCCTACCCACGGGAGAGGCCCTGTCACACATGCGCCACGATCCATGCGTTCGCTCACCCCCCTCGCCTCCCTGAATCCTCAAATACTAACCGGGCAGGACCTCGACACCCAGGCCGCCCACCACCACCTCCGGGATGACCACTCGCATGACCGCCTCTGGGCCTGGGAGCCCCTCGTTGAGGGCCCGCTCATAAGGAACCCCCTGAGACATGAGGAGGCACACTCGTTTGCGCGCGGGCCTGAAAAAATCATTCCAGCGCTTTATTGTGGAGTGAGCAGTGCGGGGCGCGTTGCCCACGGCTGTGACTCTCTCAGCTGCCATCTGCCAGAATGCCCGTCGTCGAGACCGGGACGAGGCGCCCCAGTTCGTGATCAGGGCGACCTCCGCATTCTCCACCACGAGCCCAAAAAGCAGCACTCTCTCGGCCTCCGTCCAGTTTGCCTGGCGCTGGCTCCCGCCGCCACTAGTGCTCACAGCAGACATGGGGGCAGTGACCACTGGAATGTCCGGTCCCTGAGATAAGTGGTGGGAATCGGCCACCTAGTCATGTGCCCACCCACCCCCTTGGCAAGATGGAGGAGGGGACAGGGGGTACGGGGCCAGGAAGGGTTGCTGGGACGGCCCATGCAGCAGACAGAGGACCCACTCCCGAGTGCCACTCACAACAGGCCGCTGAGACAGGTAGGCCTGCTGCTTCCAGGTGGGGGGGGGGTTCAGGGTGCTGGAACTTAACCTGCGCTCCTTCCAGGCAGGACCCCAGTCATCCCCGCCTGGTGCCCGCCACTGCCGCCGCGGCTCCCAGCCATCCGGACCGGCCACCTCCTGCCGGCCATGTATGTCCGAGTGGCCCTCAGGTGGCGCCGCCTCAGATGCCGCCGCCGGTTCCAGGCCAGGGTGCCATCCCTGCTCCTGGGCGACATGACTTGCCTGGACTGCTTTCGCCTGGACAGGGCAGCCGTACAGGCTCTGTGCGAGGAGCTCGTGCCCGCCCTTCAGGGGCAAGCTGTGGCTCCCCGGGGCATCCCCGTCCTCCAGAGGGTCCTGCTGTCCCTCCGCTACCTCGCGACCGGCTCCTTCCAGGGAGTGATGGCTGAGGCCTTGGAAGTCTCCCAGTCATCCACCAGCCGCTGCCTGCATGCCTTCCTGGACGCCCTAGTTGGTCGGATCCGCGAGCACATCCACTTTCCCACCTTGGAGGCAGAGTTGGCACCCATCCGAGCAGGCTTCTCCTCCCTTGCGGGCTTCGCCAATGTGATTGGCGCAGTTGACTGCACGCATGTGGCCATGTGTGCTCCCAGAGAGGAGCCACAGGTCTACAGGAATCGGCACTGGTTCTACAGTATCAATGTCCAGGCGGCCTGTGACCACCAGGGGATCTTCACGGACCTCATTGCCAAGTTCCCGGGAAGCGTCCACGATGCACAGATCTTCACCACCTCCGGCCTGAACAGGCTCCTGTCATCATGGCCTGAGGGGAGAGGCTGGCTCCTAGGTCAGGAGTTGGAGGGGGAGGCATGGGGGGACGGGGATGGGAAGGGAGATCCTAATGCCACCTCCCCTTGCAGGTGACCGTGGCTTTCCTTTGCTGCCCTACCTCCTGACGCCCTACCCTGCGGATGAGCTTGCCGACAGAGCCAACTACAACCAGGCCCACCGGCGCACGAGGATGGTGATCGAACGTGCTTTCGGCCAGCTGAAAATGCGCTTCAGATGTCTCCATCACACGGGCGGCCGCCTGGCCATGCAGCCGTTCACTGTGGCCAAGCTCGTGGCTGCCTGTGTCATGTTGCACAATATCACCGTGCGCCAGCAGCTCCCCTTGCCAGCCACGGAGGGCCCAGGCGAGGACCCCTGGCTGCCTCCTGCCAGCCGCCTTTCCCCTGATGCCCCTGAAGAGCCCCAGGAGCATCACCAAGCTGTGCGAGACAGGGTCACGGAGCACCTGTGGCATGCTGCGTGCTGAGGGCCATGCCTGGCCTCGGGGGCTCGGCCGACTAGACACTCGCCCTTTGCACCCCCATGGTGTCCCAGGAGCCCCCTCCAAGTGTCCGCTCCCTTGACCCCTGCATGTAGAGAGCATGGGAAAGCCGCCCCGGCCGGCAGCTGCCGCCCCCATGGACAGGCTGCACTGGAAGAGCAGTTAACGAACTTGACTTTATTCCCAATCATTTCCAGGGCTGCATCGGGCACCCAGAAAGCAGCTGGCCAACCTAGAACCCCGGCCTCAGCAGCCAGGAGGGTGAGGGCTAGGTAGTGCGCTGGAGCAGGGGGAGGCAAGTGGCCCCGCCACAGTGTCCCTGTTACAGGACAGGGGCCCAGCTGGGGTCCCAGATGCCTGTGGCTGGGATGGCATATCGGCAGCTGCCTGGCCCTCCGTGGGGACAGGATCCAGCTTCAGCCGTTTCCTGCCAGGCCCCTCCACTGGGTCGCCCTCCGGGTCTTCAGCAGGTGGCAGGTAGTGGGGTGGAGACCAGGCGGTGAAGCCCCTCCCAAGTTCCTCTTCATCTGGCGAGGGGCTCCGGGTGGGCGCTGCTGTGAGAGCAAGAGGTGGGGGATGGGGGCGTCAGGGCCCCTGTGGGCTCTGGGGCTTTTGTCGTGGCCACAGTCCCCGCACCATATGCCCATGCCCCCCCTGTTGTCACATGGTGCCGCTGCCCAGGCCTGCTGGAATGCCCCATGAACCCGGTCCATGGCAGCCATCCACCTGTCATTGATGGTCCCTGCAGAGGGAGGAGGGAGGAACGGTACCCGTTGGTGGCAGCCCGGCATGTACCTGCAAGCACCTGCAACCTGTGCCTCGACAGAAGCGGCTGGGACGCCTCCAGGCCCTTATGGCCTGCCCTCCGCGACAGCGGAGGAGGCCCCCCAGATGGCACCGAGGCCCATCCGGCGTAGAGGGGCCCGCAGCCACCTCCTCTTCCAGGAGGTCAAGCTCCACCTCGCACAGCGCCGCGTCTAACCACGCTCGCACGAGGCGGGCCTCCTCCGCACGGCCCGGGAAGAGCTCCTCCAGGCAAACTGGGTGTGCTGTCATCGCACCCTCATCTGCCAGGAGGTCATTCCCAGCTGCCTTGGCAATGAGCTGGGCCCCGAGCCTGGCTGCCCACTGGTCCCGCCACCCGTCGCCCTCCATGCTGCCGGGACCGCTGTGGATAATGTATTTCTGTGCTGCCCACCGAACTACACCGCTCACCGGAATGACCTTAGAGGGTCTGAGATGTAACAATTCCCTATCTTCTGTCTTGCAGCTGCATAGGCCAAGGATAGGTTCAGCAGAGGCCTCCCGGCTCGGACCCGTGGGTTGGAGGGGAGGGGGCCGCGGTGGTTGGCTTCCTATGGCTCCAGGGCCCTCGTCCCTTTCGAGGATGCTGTGCTGCTCAGATGCATCCTTGCCACATGCCAACCCTTTGGCCTCGCCCTATGGCGCGCCGCGGGACTAGGAATAAAGCTTATCTGCCCATGGACCCGTGTCTGCCAGCAATAATTCGGAGATCTGCCAGCCATATCCTGTTCTGGCACCATGAGCTGACAGCGCATCCCTTACGAAAGGGGGGGGGAAGAGAAGGATGCACAAGGACTGGCCAGGGGCCGCTCTGGCATGTCTTCCATATCGCCCTGACGCACCTGCCCTGCCTGGCATGCCGCCCTGAGCTGGGGTGCTCGTGCAACTTGCCATTGGGGGGGCCCTCCTGGGGTCTGGGGGGGCCACTCAGCCTGCATGGCCCGGGCGGGGGTGAATGCACTGTGGCAACCAGCCGGGGACCCCGGCCTCCCACGTTTCGGCCACTTTGCGCGGATGGCGTACTCCTCCACTGCCCCTGTGGGTGGGGCCAGTGGCCTCCCCTGCAGGATTGGTGGGGCTGGCAGCCTAGGAGTAGGTCCCACCCCCAGCAGGGCAACGCAAGCGGCCACAGATGCTGAAAGCAGGAGACGGCGCCGGGCCAGGGCGGAGCCATGCACAGCCTCGGACACACTCCACCCCTCCCAACAACCATGGCATGTTGGCGTGGGAGGCTGGCAACTGCCCCGCAGGATTGGATGCAAGGTGGGACGCCGCGGGGTGGAGGGTGTTGTAATGGCCAATGGGGCTACCGCAGGCACCCAAGGGGCCGGACCCACTCTGGGAGGAGGCCACTCATGGGACTGTGTTGCTGCGGCTGCGGCTGCAACGGGAGCGACCCTCCTCTGGCGCGCGGGACCTCCTGCCCGGGATATGGCATCCGCCTGCCTCTACCCTAGTTTCTTTGCTGATGGGGCTAGGGTTTGGGAGAGTGGACCGTTTCCTCTGCCATCTCCCGCCCCCTTGCAGCAGCACCCCTGGCAACCCTCTCCCTGGCTTATCAGGTGCCAGCTGTTCACCCTACCAGGGATTGATCACCCTCGGTGGCTCCCCCCTCCCCGCTGACATGCCCTGCCCCAACCCTCTACCTGACGTTACTGTGAGGGGAGGGGGGACGGGGAGGCAGAACAGGGCCTGTCAGATACATTTGTGGCGATGTGCAGGTGGAGATATGTGACGGGAGTGTTGGGGGAGGGGCAGAGGACAAAGTCAGGCTCGCAGACACAGAAGGTAGTTGTTTTACAACTCGTTTTATTGCACTGGAACAAGTGGGCTTGTTTTTAGGCTAGCAAGGGAGCCCGGGAATTCTTCACAGCCCTCCTTCCCGCTCGGCGGGGCGGGGCTGAGATGCAGGCTGCGGTGTGAAAGTGCTTCCTGGGCTGCAGCCAACCATCCGTCAGAGATGTTTGGGGAGGGCGGGACGCGGGGGAGCAGCCATGCCCTGGACGTGCCTGTGGGGGAAAAAGACATATGTGGGCTTTGCCTCGTTCCTCTGGCGAGGCATGCCCCACACTCCGCCATCCGGGAGGATGCACATAGTCAAGGGCAGCAGCGACCAGCTGATGCATGACGGTCTGGCGAGGATGCACTCGGCCTTGGCAAGCCTTTACCTTTACGGGAGGGAATGAACTGGTCATAACAAACACCTGGTCACATGTGGTTTTCGGGGCGCCTGCCTCTGAGGCGGCCAGGGGCGGCCATGGTCGCCCCCACCCCTGCTGGGCCTCACCCAAAGCGGCAAGTGAGCGGGTGGGTTCAGTGAATGGGCGGTTTGCACTAATCTGTGGAATGAGCCCCCCCTCCCCTACCTCCTCTTCACCTGTCAGTGCTCTGTCAGTCATCACCAGGCCGGAGCTCCAGAGTCAGGGTACCTGCAAGGAAACAGGGGAGGCTGTGGTTAGTTCTCCAATTGTCATTCCCTTCTGTTACGGAAGGGTTAATTTGTTTGTGCTTAGTTAGAAGCAACTAGCTTGCATGAGTCCAGTTAGATGTTGAGTCATTCTTCCTGTCAGAGTAAAATGGGAGTTAGCCAGACATTTGCACTTCTTCCCTTTTATGGGAAGTTCCCCCACTTTTTCACAAAGTCCCCCGAGTGCATTCCGTGCCTGCCACCGTGAATGCCCTCACCCCCATTCAGTTTTCAAAGGGGCAATGCCGCGCAGTACACGGATAGAGGGACAGAGCCTCCGGCCAAGTGCTCACTTACCTGAGGGGTTTGGCTGGCGCTGGCCGGATATTTTGTAGGGCGCGGTCACAGATGATTGGGTACGAAGAAGGGGGCTCGTCCACACCGGGTGCACACGCTGATTGGTCCCTGGGATAGTTCTCATCCTATGCTCCTTCAGGCCATGGAGGCGGGGCTGGGCGCTTGGAGAGGGGGCTGGTTTTTCGCCGTTCCATGGGCGCCTATGGGCTATGCCTTCGTCTTCCGTGGCGTAGCTTTTTTGCGCCGCTGTGGGCGTTCCCGCTTCTGGAGGGGCTTAGGGAGCAGACTAACTCTGGCCCCACCCTCCCCCATGCCCCCCACGCCGGCGCAGGGCTCTACGCCGCTCCTCCACCTTCACCCGGCCGCCTGGGGCTTGTGCCGGTGCTAGCCCGCTGGCGGACCAGCGCCACGTCCCAGCGCGGGCGGAGGGCAACTTACGCGGGCGTAAAGACCAGATACGCTGTCGCAAGCCTTAGTTTGGTTCCTATTCACTTTCCCCGCCCTCTTAGGATTGGGCTGCCCATTGTGTAATGGCTCTCTTTCCCCTTTCCTTGGTTACTTATATTTATAGAAACTATAATATCAACTTTTTTGGTTAATCATTTTTCTGCATTTTATCTTCTTATCTTTATACTAAGTTACCTTAATTAATGTTAATTTTGCCTAAGTAGTCAGATAAATCCTTCCATTTTTCCAAAAATTCAGCTATTGGTCTATTATGTACATAAGTAGTTAATTTGGCCATTGGTGCATATTCACAAATCTATCCACTCTGACACATCAGGACATATATCTGTTTTACATTTTGTTGCATAGAACACACTTGCTGCTGTCACTATATAATGGAAAATATCTCCCTATTCTTTTCTAACATTAATTGTTAGGATGTTTAACAGCATTTTTTAAAAAAAATTAGCTCAAATCTGAATTTGAAAATCTTCTGCATCCTTTCATGCATGTATTTTTATCCAATATTTTTGCACTTTCTTACAAGTCCACCACATACGGTAAAATGTTGCATCCACTGGCAGTCCATTGTTGAAATCTTCCTCCTCCCTGAAAACTCTGATGTCAGCAGTAAGCTTGGCAAAGAGAAATGTACAAGAAGGAAAAGTTATAGAAAGGTGGACTATTGGGGGGGGGGATGGTTCATTCATCCTCACCCACACTCCCATTTTATTCTTGCAATAGGTGCAGACTTTCCTTTTAGGCAGGCAAAACTCCGTTTCCATCTTCTTCCTTATTTATGCAGTCCCCTAGTTATATTCAGCAGCTCACAGGCCTGGAGCTGAGTCTTGATTGTGGATTGTGAGCTGTATGTGTGGTTCCATTTAGAGGTCTTGCTCTCCCTATGTCATTGTTTTTGTGAACTGCCCCATTAGTTCTAGTTGCTACATTTGTGGGTTGATTGTGATGATTGCTTTGTGGCTTACTCTTAGTATATAAAGTAAGAATGGGGCAGTTATTGTCCTATATATTGCTCTATTTCTGGGTTGTTGGATTGCTGGGTGTTTGTAGTTGGTAGTCTTGGTTGTTTTCTGTTTTGTGCATATGCTATGCTATGCAACTCTTAACTGATTTGACAGTAAATAGTAGGGATTTGTATTGTATTGTTGGGGTATGGGTCTATGATTTGTGGGGGTTCTGTGATTTGTGGGGGGTTGCCTATTAGATATTGGCTCTATTATAGAATTGGAGCTGCAGCTAGTTCCATGAGGTGTGGGGTTGGGCAGTATGAAATAGTGTGGACCTTGGTAAGGGACCACTGTGGAGTTGGGGATCCCGGTAGTTCAGGAATGTGGAAGGTATGGCGGTGGAACTAGGTGTTGCAAAGGCAGGACATGGAGATATGGCTTGGCTTGGTGCCCTTCCAACCTTGGTCCCATCCCAAGATATGTTGGTAATGAGGTTAAGGTGTTGTGCCCCTCCCTGACAATGATGTTGTGTAATAACAGGTCCATTACTAATAAGACCCGCATGGTGCAGGATTATTTTGCAGTGAGTAAGATAGACCTGGTATGTGTGTCCAAGACTTGGGTAGGGGAGGGCAAAACAGTCGTCCTGAATGAGCTAAACCCCCTCCCAGGTTTTACTTCAGCCATATAGAACTAGAAGCAAGACTGTAGCTATTAGAATATCTTCAGTTTTACACAACATGGAGATGAACTTCAGTTTAATTATCTTCTGGTTGTCAAGTACAGTTTTGATTGTATACTTAAAGGACATATCTGCTGGGGATAGTGGAAAGATGTGAACACTGAGGAGTCTTTGTTTTGGTTCTATATTGGACTTTCAACTATATTAATAGAGCTACTGTGTAACTGAAAATTCATGGCTCCATTTAAAATGATCTGAAATTAATTCTGCAGGAAGTTTCAGTGGTTCTAAATCCTGTACAAATAATATGGGAAACCCCAGAAATTCACTTTTTACTTAATGTGTGCTTCTGAGATGTTCCACTGTTTCAGTGGAAGTTTTGTCATTGTATGGTAGAAGTCATGCTTTTTTCCTCAAAGTTTGCAATGTTTGTCTAATTGAGCTAATATTGTAATCTAATTTAATTAGCTACATCCATTTTCTAAAATCTTGTGAAACAGATTTGATGCTTAATAGTTATTTGTTGATCCTCATTAGGTATTTCATATAGAACTACTATTAAATTAAGCCATGTTTTATACCTTATAGATATTACAGTATTAGGAAAAGTTAAAGTCTGGATCACAGTTCTTGAAAATTTCAATAAATTACTGTGTTTAAGGATGATGAAAAGTGAAATCTTTTTTTTCTGACGCTTTCCCTTAAATGCATACAAATTTCTTACTTGAAATCCCATGTGTGAAAGCATTATTTTGGTGACTTTATCCTTCAGTCATATTGTAAAAGGTGTTGAATAATTGCTGTTCACTCCTGTTGTGTTAGAATCCAAGTGAAGTGGAACCAAATCAGGTATTGTAATCTCTTTTTTAAAAAAACAAACTTTTATTCTCCCTTTTCTCCAAAGCATAATCACTTAGTTTAGCAGACACAGACATGTATTCCCATAAGTGGAATTAATTGCCAATGATCTGTCACTTTTGCTTGTTTGTTCCCTTTTCATGCTACTGGATAGTTTTTAAAGAGCTAGGTTAAATAGTTTTCCATTTTTAAAAAAACTTGCTTGATGTCTTTATTTTGTAGAGAAAAGGCTAAATCTTGTGTTCTTTGTGCCAGAGTTGTCATGAATAGTTTATTACAAATCTTATATGCATGTTGTGTTACCAGAAGTGGTCTCCTTGCAATAAAATAATTTGCGGGGGAATTAGCAAGCAAGGAAGACAGCTATGCAAGAGGCCAGTAACCACGTGGATCAGTCACCAACTTTAACCGGATCCCTTCCAATAATACAAATGAGGCTAGTGCTTAACATCAAACAATAACTTTTATTAAGAACAGGGCTTCATGCACATATGCACAAAATTAAGGGGGGGGGGAATGGTTACACAGACACAGAGTCCTAGGAAACTTAGCCAGAGATTGGGAATAGAGAGAGGGAACAAGTATATCTACCTATCCTGAGGAGTAGTCCAGTCCATGGTGAAGAGAGAGAGAGAGAGAGAGAGAGAGAGAGAGAGAGAGAGGCTTCAAATGTCCAGCATCCTTGGCCAAGAGAGCAAGAGGCTCAGAGCAAACCTCAAGGGAACAGCGCTTGTGGATCCAGTAACCTTTTACAATTTGAATGGGGCATGGACCTTACCTTTATAGGTAAAATGTGTCCTGAGGTGGAAGAGCCCACCTAGCCATTAGAACAAAGGCTCCAATGGTCAGTTCCTGGGTTTGTCAAAAGATTTGAGTACCTTGATTGGTAGCTGCCGGGGTGTGTGAAAGCAAATGCAAAACATGTTCTAGCACTGTACTAAAGGGATGGTTTGTTAGTGAATTCCAGTGGAGCTGAGTTGATGGTTTTTAGGTGGGGACTGTACTTTCCCAGGAACAACTGTATATACTTATGAATGTCATTTGATTAGCTCCTCAGTCAAGGACAGGAGATCTCATCACAGAAGAAGGGAAAGGAATGTGTTAAGTGGGGATGACTCTGCGAGTCCTTTGTTGCACTGGGCACCTTTGGGGCTGGAGGAATAGTAAATCCAATCGCTTCTCAATCATTCCACATTCCTGTGCAGCATTCCATGCATGCCATGTTCTCCTGGGCAGGACTTAGCAACTGTTAGAGGCTCTCTAGTGGCAATACAGCAGCCATTTTAACTCCAGAGGCCTGAACAGCTTTAATATCACAAGCAGCCATATCTGGAACTGCTTATTAAAATGGCGGAGGCCGGGCCGAACGCTTACAGTTTGAAGTTCTTAAGGAAGTTTTTTATACAATGAAGAAAAAAAAACATTTTACATGCCATATACATTTCTGATACTAAATACAATTTAATCACAGATATCTCCACGACCATGTGAACAAAACTGAAACTGTTACCTGAAAGCTGCTGTCTCTGGGTCTATGATCAGCCAGTCCTGAAACATCAGTCCCTCCTCTCTTGTTAGATATCATGAACTATGATACCAATAGCCATTGTCAGATTCAGGGAGGGTTCTGGAGTTGTGTGGATGCACTTTTGGGGCTTGTTCATCCTATCCTATCCTATCCTATCCTATCCTATCCTATCCTATCCTATCCTATCCTATCCTATCCTATCCTATCCTATCCTATCCTATCCTATCCTATCCTATCCTATCCATGAGAAGCAGGTCTGCCATTAAGGTTTGCCTGCTCTCTCCTTTTTCATGTGGAGATTTATTTCTGTGTTGGCAAATGAATTACTTGTGCATTTGAAAATATAATCTTTCAAGAAGGTTTTGCTTTTAAGTTTCAAAGAACCATTTCAAAGTATATGTTAGCAATTACTTGGGGAAAATAGCCAAGACCAGGTTTTAAAAATTGTTGTACTGTAATGGATACATGTCAGTCCAGCTGCCTTTGACTTGTGATTTTGGCTTTGGTAGTTCTCACCTTGTGAAGAAATATTAAACTTTAAGTTATTTTGTTTTTATTCCTTGATGTCACTAACCAGCCTTCTTTGTTTTGACTGTGAATGCACTATTGATATAAGGAGCATTCTTCCCCCCTCCCTTTGAGCAGTTACCATTCCTAAAAAGTTCCATGAGAACACAATAGCTTAGTCTGGACAGAGAAAGGCAGAAGATTACAAGGAATCAGAACTCCCTCTTTCCTCTGTGAAGAGTTACATTACAGCTGCAAGGTCACTGAGCATACTTTCAGAGATAACAGTTGCTTGTTCTGGGAGTAAGGCACTTTTATTTTCAAGCAGGTCAACATTGGTACTTGATTATGTGACTACAGTACAAAGCACAATCATATGAACAATGCATGAGAGCAATATATTAGATCAGAGAAACATAAATGGCATGGATGGGTGCAGACATGACAAAGAGAGAGAAGCTAAATACTGAATAGAGACTCAGAAAGCTGTAAAGATATAGTCACATTTTTGTAAATATTTTTTTGTGTGAAATTTTCTCTCTTCAACCTAAACTTTTTATGTTGGAACAATTATTCATGCAGGAATCATTCCTCTTTTGCTAGTGTAGATCAAGATGGAGTGGTAAACGTAATCAAACTTCTTTTTAAAAGGGTTCTTACTTCCAGCAGCTGTTTATCCTCAGAAGGGCAATATGCAATAGTACAGTCCTCCACTGAAAGCTATTAATTTTTTTTATAGTAACTACAGTTTGTAACTACAAATCAGTATTCAACACTCCATGATTTTTCAAAAATATGATGTAGAAAAAGTAAAAGTTGGAAGGTAATTAAGCTTCTGCTTGTTTGGTCATCAGAAATGACAAATGTTAGAAAGCGATAAGTATGCACACCACATTCTTTTTAACTGTTTAACAGTGAAATCTTAAGCAGAATTACTTCCTTTTAAGCCCATGAATGTCAGTAGACATAGAATTGTATAACTGTCATGCAGGAATTCCAACCTGAGGTGGGGTCCACTGTGGAGGTGATCAAACTCCCCAACGGCCCAGCTTTTACTTGCACTGGGATATGTTTTGAACTAAAGGTACAAGCAGGAGAGGAAGAAAGGTACAGGACACCAACATGCCTTAAAAGCAGCTATAGCTTTTATTGAATACATTAAAAAGACAGAATTTCAGGAAGCTTGCATCATATTTATCCAAATGAGGCTTGGCCAAGTGTCACAGATCGGTTCGGAGAAATCTAGCAAAGGATATTTCTGTCTCACTCTCTTTGGGGTCGCCTTTTATACCATTTCCCCCTATACTTTGATACTTTATTTGGGGCAGCTTCCAAGGTACCCATGCCTATGTGAGCCATTCTAATTAGACCTTTCCTCTGATGCAGATTCTTGATACAGTGAAACGTTTTCCACATGGGTTGAAACATGGCATGGATTGTTCTGATTTTTTCCCCCTTTTGTACCCAGAAATTTCTGATTTGGATAACTTCCCCTTTTTGGCTGTAACATGCTGCATTCATGACTTCTATGCTTCTGACACCTCCTAAGGGCCTTGACCCTGGGTAGACTCCCCCCCCCCACCAGGCCAGTTATACTGAACTCCATTATTCGACTGTATTCCTATATCCTTTCCAAAGGATATAGTTCCAAACTCTTTCCTTTTAAAACAAGTACAATTGCTTATTAATGAAAGAGAGACTCTCGGCTCCCTTAGTTCAATTCAAGTCACCCAGTAAAACAAGCTATTTTTTATTTCAATTAAGATATGGGAAATCTTTGTGTAGAAATCAGAGGGTATAAAGGGTGTTGTGGTCAACCAGCTGGTTTCTGCTGCAGTTGAAATCAAGATTGTGGTTTGTTGAAAACTCAAGCTGAAAGGGAACATACTTGTCCGAGGCCCGGCGCAGCGGCCTCAGACTGCGACCACCCCCACCCCCTCCCCGGAGGAGTCCCCGGCCCCACTCACCCGGCAACAGGAGCCGCCGGGAGGCCGAAGACCACAAGGGCGGAGGAGTGCGGCGCCCTGGAGGCCGTGACGACGGTGGAGAGCGGCGGCGCCTCCACAGACCCGCCCGCCGCCACCGCACCACCGCCGAGGGCATCAGAGGGCCGGACGACTGGCGGCAAAAGAAGAGGCCAGGAAGCGTGGCCGGCCACGTGGCGGGGGAGGAGAGGCCCCGGCATGGCGGGAGGACATGCCGGGCCAGCTGAGTCCGCACCCGGCCACCAGACGCCGGCACAGGCGCACCAGACTGGTCCAGGAGCCAGTCTGAGGCCGCCAGGTGGGGGAAGGGGCAGGCCCGCCCGGGAGGGGAGGGCCACCCAGGAGGCAGCCAGGCCTGCCAGGCGGCATCGACTCCCCTCATGGAGTGTGACGCAGGCTGGGAGGAGGCGTACCCCGTGACAGCGTGACCCCTGCGTCCGCCCCCGCTGCTGGTTTTGGTCGAGGTGGCAGGCCGGCGCCTATCCGCTTTCTTGGACAGCGGCAGCTCGGTGTCGATGATCCGCACCCGGTTGCTGCCTCAGAACCTACCCGTTGTCCGCTTGACATCAGTGGCGTGTTTTCACGGCCACTCGGCAAGGCCCCTTCCAGATCAAGCAGGTACTGGGGACCCACTCCTACGAGGTCCAGTGTGGCCCGTCCCACCGGCAGACCAAACGCCTGCACATTAACGACCTCAAAGGGTGGCATGAGCGGCCGCAAGGGGCCTGCCAGCTGGCGGACGACCCCTCGGACCCCCCCGCCGGGGAACTCCCCTGGACAGACCAACGGCCGGAGCAGACCATGTCAAAGTTCGACGAGGCGCTGGAACCCCCCCCAACAGCAACAGCTCCAGGACCTGTTGGAGGGCTTACCAGGCTGTTTCTCCACCCGGCCGGGACGCATCCAGTTGGCAGAGCACACCATTCCCACGGGCCCCAGCCAGGTCGCCTGGGCCACCTGGATACCCTTACCCCGGAAACAATGGGAGGCGGTAGCCCGGGAGGTGGAAGAAATGCTGCGACTAGATGTAATACAACCCTCGCACAGCGAATGGCGCAGTCCGATCGTTTTGGTCCCCAAACCGGATGGCTCCGTGCGGTTCTGCGTCGACTACTGAGAAGTGAACAAGGTAGACAAGTTTGATGCATACCCCATGCCCCAGGCCGACGTATTGATCGACCAACTGGGGGCCGCGCGCTACCTCTCAGCATTGGACCTAACCAAGGGGTACTGGCAAGTCCCCATGGCCCCCGAGGACCGCGAGAAGACTGCCTTTGCCATGCCCCAGGGCCTGTTCGAATTCAAGGTTATGCCCTTCGGGCTGCACGAGGCGGCTGCCACCTTTCAGCGGCTAGTCGATTGGGCCCTCGCCCAGTGTCAGGGGTTCGCCACAGCGTATATAGAAGACATTCTCGTCTACAACCCCGACTGGATGTCCCACCTACGTCACCTCCGCCAAGTGCTACAGGCCCTCCGGGAAGCAGGGCTGAAAGCCAACCCCACCAAAAGCCGGCTTGGGTTCCAGGAGTTGAAATACCTTGGTTTCCTCATGGGGCGAGGACAATTGAAACCCCTCCCGGACAAAGTAGCCACCCTGGAGGCATGCCCCCTGCCAAAGACCAAGAAGCTGCTGAGGGGGTTCTTGAGACTGGTGGGCTACTACAGTAAATTCATTCCCTAGTACACCAGCCGGGCCAGCCCCCTGACGGACTGCCTCCGGAAGGACCAGCCCAACCAGGTTCAATGGACGCCGCCGCGGCTGCAGGCCTTCCTAGACCTCAAGACAGCCCTGGCGGGGTCACCAGAGCTGCGCAACCCTGACTTCAACCGTCCCTTCACCCTCCAGACCGACGCCTCTGATAGCAGCCTTGGAGCGGTCCTGTCCCAGGACTACGACGGACAGGAGTTTCCCGTCCTGTTCATCAGCCGGAAACTCCAACCGGCCAAACAGAAATACACTGTCGTGGAGAAGGAGGCTCTCGCCGTTAAGTGGGCTGTCGGAACACTACAATACTACCTCGCTAACAACCCCTTCATGCTCGTGATGGACCACGCCCCCCTTGTCTGGATGTCCCGCCTGAAGGACCACAACGCTCGTGTCCTGAGGTGGTATCTGTCTCTTCTCCCCTTCAGCTTTTCGATCCGGCACCGCCCGGGGCTGCTGAACGCCAACGCCGACTTCCTGTCCCGGATGTTCACAAGCGACGTGCCGCCCACCTCAACGCAAAGGGGGGGTGTCTGAGGCTCGGCACAGCGGCCTCAGACTGTGACCACCCCCACCCCCTCCCCGGAGGAGTCCCCGGCCCCACTCACCCAGCAACAGGAGCCGCCGGGAGGCCGAAGACCGCAGGGGCGGAGGAGCGCGGCACCCCAGAGGCTGCGACAGCGGCAGAGAGCGGCAGCACCTCCACAGACCCGCCCACCACCACCACGCCGCCGCCGAGGGCATCAGAGGGCCGGACGACCGGTGGCAGAAGAAGAGGCCGGGAAGCGCGGCCAGCCGTGCGGCAGGGGCGGAGAGGCCCCGGCGTGGCGGGAGGCCGCGCCAGGCACCGGCGCAGGTGCACCAGACTGGTCCAGGAGCCAGTCTGAGGCCGCCGGGTGGGGGAAGGGGCAGGCCTGCCCGAGAGGGGAGGGCCACCCAGGAGGCAGCCAGGCCTGGCAGGCGGCATCGACAGTGGCCGGAGCAGCTGTCCGCCACAAGGGAGGTGGGCCATAGGTCGGGGGAATGGAGGGGAGGCAGGACGGCCCGGCAGGCTACCCCCCAATGGAGTGGAGGGAGGTGGGTACAGTGGGCGTGGCCGCAGGTGGCTTAGGTGGTGGGAATGACATTAGGTGGAGGCACTTGGGAGCGGGGGTGGAGCTGAGGGGGGAAGGGGATTTAAGGAGGCTCTGGAGGTGGGCCGAGGAGGAAGTTGCCAGTTGGAAAGTGGCTGACAAAGCTGAAGGAGGTCAGGCTGCCCTGAGAGCTAAGGTGCGGCTGGCCCGGGTGGAGCGAAGTGCTGACCGGTCCCCCCGGTTCAGATAAGGGCCGCCCCTGTGTCTGAGGCCGCCTGGGAAGGAGCCTCCACCGGCCAGAGACCCGTCGGCTCCATCAAGGTGCCCAGAACGGACCCGCCGGGGCCGCCCCACCCAGACCCGTCGCCGCTACCGCCAGGGGGCATCCCGCGGCGTGACAATACTCTAAACAAAGGTTCAAAATGAAATGTGGGAATCTGGGGATCAGCCTCCAGGCTTATCAAAGAGCAGGGGGACCTGGAGAACTACATCTAGGCCTATCATAACTCTGCTTATAATTTCATTGCATGAATAGTTTGTCAGATCAACCTTCCAGGAACTGGAGAGAAAATATCTACTGTGGAAAGAAAGCAAGGAAAATAGAATATTCATTCATTCATTCATAGGCCACCTTTCTCACTGAGACTCAAAGTGGATTACACAGTGTAAGTCAATACTATCAACAGCCGGGTTATTCAATAATGGATACAATAGTGTTAAGGATTGCCGAAAATTGAAAACAAGCAGAAATCTGATACTTGAAAACAAATAACAAAAGCAAATTAACACAGAACTATCCAGTAGGAGCATACTTACAGAAACAGACAGTATACAGAAGCCTACAGTTCTTATCCCATTCTACTTAGGGTTGCCAGGTCCTGCTGTCCTCCTGGCAGGACATGGCACTTACCTTCCCTCCTTCTTCCTTGCACGAGCACATATACTGCATGCACACTCCCTGCCCATGCAATGATGTCTTTTCTGGGAAGTGATGTCATTGTGTGGGCCACAGCCACACCTGGGGGCACTCCTGGCTCTGCAGGAGACAGAATCAGGCCAGATTTGGCTCGAATTGGGCCAGATTGGGCCAAAATCAGGCCAGATTTGGCACGAATCATGCTGCTCTGGCCTGATTCAGCCCAATCAGTGGCCAGATCCTGCCCAATTTGATCCTGATCTGGCCCAATTTGGGCCCAAATCAGCCTGAATCTGGCAGCTGCAGAACACAGGAGCATACTTGTGCTATGCAGAGACCTGATTTTGATCGGATCAGGCCCACAGGAGCGCCCAACACCACCCAGGAACACCCCCCTGGGAGGTTTGTTCCTCCCCTGCCAGGTAAGTGGGGCAGGAGATGGAGGGTGGGAGCGGAGTATCCCCCATCCCCAGTGGGGGATTGGCATCTCTAATTCTACTGCATTTCTCTGAACCATTTCCTTACAGCACAGTCTTATTACCTGTGTAAAAAAGCTCTCCTGAAGAATTCAGTTTTGCATAGTTTAGGAAAGCCAAGAGAGTGGGAGCTTTCCTGATTTCTTCACACAGGCCATTCCACAAGGTAGGGCCTACCACAGAAAATGCACATGTATGGGCAGCAGTTGATTTAGTTCATGTGCAGGGTGGCACCCATTTGGTGACAGGTACTTCCCTCCCATCCACTGACTTCAGTTAGAACAGGGGTGGATTCCCCAACCCTGAACAAAGATAATTATACAATTTAATATAGAATGGGCACGTTATGTGTGTTCTTTTATGTTTTACAAAAAATGCTATCATTCCCCAGCAGTTGTGGAACCCTTCTTTCTTGAGATTGAAATGATATATGAATGAGATTGACATGATGTACAATGAGTTCAGAGTATATCTATTTGAAATGTTTTCACAATATAGTCAGGCCAGTTGACATGTAATCACTAGACCACTTGATCACAAAACCCAAAGCTTTCTAGGCAGGATCTTACACACTACAAAGAAGGCAAGCAATGTATGTACCCCAGCAAGAGGATCAAAGCCATGCAGTTAAAGCATCAAAGGCATCTAGTATTTTCCAGATGGCTAATCAAGAATTTGAAGGCAATGAGTGGGAAAGCGAGAGCACTAGCCCTTCAGGAAACATTCTTCTGAATCACACTGAGCCCAGAACATCCATGTGTCCCAAAGTCCAGGTGATAGAGATGATGTCTAGTGAAGATTCTGCTGTCCCTCAAAGCCAGTCCTTGGAAGAGAAGGACCAGCCTTCAGAGTACTCTTCTGAGCAGGTGGTGATTGCAATTGAAGACATGAAATGTTTCATGGAAGAGTTTTACTAAATATTGAGCCTAGTGTTCAAGTGATGTCAGCCAGGCAGTGACTTCAGCTCATGATAGTAACTTTATTTGCAAAAAGAACAACATGGCTCCCGAGGGAGGCAGATATATACACCTCCAACTCCACCCCATTTCTGTAACTCCCCAATAAGAACACAGGCACTAGGATCCTTCATTTGCATGCGCTAAACAAAAGGTAACATGTTTACACGGCCGCGATTGGCTCCTATCCAGGGGAAACGATTGGTTGCTGATAACCCTAATTCCCAATAGGATTGGCTACCTGAGAGGTCAATACGTCACCTAAGGGGGAAAAATATGACTTTAAGGAGTTGCATGATGCCACACACACAGTTCTTCTATCTGTATTTGCTCTTTCCCTTTTTACTCTGTTGTTCTCCCTGTGTTTTTTATTTATTTCCACATAACGTTTTTCTATTTATATTTTCTTTTGGTTTCCTCAATTTGTCAACTGTCCACTGTCTTGAACTTTTACCATACAAACATTTATTGGGAACAGCACCTCCAGTCAGCCAGCAAGTGACAATTTACTATTTGGAGGGACAAGGCTGTTTTTTCTCATGTAACTGGCAGCTGCCCTTGACTTTTCTAAGCAACAGCTATACCAGTTGAAATCAGGTCAGTTGGCAACATTGTTAATGCCAATATTTCTTTAAACATTTATGTTGAATTAGTTGTGCAATATTATGACTATTTCATGCAGGTATTTAAAAGGTGGAACTTTTTGGATTTTATTTATTTATTTATTATGTCATTTATAGTCAGCCTTTCTCACTGAGACTCAAGGTGGATTACACAGTATGAGATTGGTATAGTCAATCTCAGGATGGGAGTGATATTCATACTCCTGCTCACTCCTGATAACTGCCAAACTGTTTTGCAACAAATGGAGTCTCCTAGTTAACTTAGATGGGAGACCTATATATAGTGCATTACATTAGTCAAGTTTTGATGTTACCATAGCAGGGATTCAGGTGACCAGATCAGCCATATTGAAGTAGGAAGCTATCTTCCAGGCTAGAGTGAGGTTATAGAAAGCATTTTTTGTGGCTGCCTTAACTTGCTTTTCTAGTAGTAGCTCTGGATCCAGTATAACCACTAGGCTCTTAACTGAATCTGCAATGGTCAGACAAAAAAAAGTGAGGAATACAGTGTCTCCAACGAGGTCGGAGCCGCCCTCAATGCCGACTCCGAAGGTGCAGAGGACTTCATCGGATCCGAACATCTGGTCGGATCCGGCACTGGAACCGACGCCGTCGGTTCCGAAGCCTACGGAGTTGACTCGCCTTAGCCTCGGTCCGAAGACTAGTGCCAGGTTGGAACCCAAGGCTTCGGATCCGTTGCCTACCTTAGCATCACCGGATCCAGTGGACCGGAGTCGAAGCACCGACCGTGGCTTAGCCTCCCAGGCTGAGAAGAAGGCAAAAAAGAAGTCGAAGCACAGACAATCGACTTCCGTCCAAACTGACGAGGTGCTCTGGGAGAAGCCCAAGACTCCTTCACCGCACCTGTCTTCTCCGTCGTGCCATTTCGTGCCATTTCTCTGCTGATGACAGTGACCTGCCCGACGCTCCGCCTCTTGTGGCCCGTAAGTGGTCTGCTGGTGACTATACTGGTAGAGAGAATCTACCTTATCACTTGCCTAGGAGTGGATATGAACGGGAAGGCTCCCTTTATGCAAGGTCTCACCGATCCTATTCCCCATCTTTTGGCAGAGAGTATTGGGGTGACACTCGGAGTGAGTTCTCCCGCTATGTTTCTCCCAGACGGGGTTCACCTTACCTACAGCCTGGGCCTCGTCAAGACCCAAGCCCTAGCCCTCCTTCTGACCCATCGCCTGAGGACATCATTATCGGGACTGGTCGTATTTCACCTTCGGAAGACTACTGGCTCCATACTGAGTAGGTGGTCCGAATGGCCCGTTCTCTGGACATTGAGATTTCGGCTGTAGATCCGAAACTGAAGGATAAAGTTCTGCAGTATGTCCAGTCTGGGAATCCTCCAACCATTGCATTCCCGTTCACTGAAGGTTTGGTGGAAATCGTTACCACAATCTGTGAAAAACCGGCATCCGTTTACCCGACATCTCGTAAGCTAGAAGCTCTATATAAAACTAGAGATGACGTCTGTACATATCTCTTTGCACATCCACCACCTTCTTCCCTCATTACAGAGGAGATGCAGACCCGTCAGCACCAAGGGTCCCATGCCATACCCATCGACAAAGAAAGCAGGAAGCTGGATTCATTGGGCAAGAAATTATACTCGTCTGCTGCCCTGATGCTCAAAATTTCTAATTACTCGGCAATCATGGGAGCCTATCAAATTTTCCTGTGGAATCACATGGCGGTCTTCATGGAAAAGCTTCCAGCCGAACAGAAAGTATTGGCTAAAGTAATAATGGATGAGGCTCTACGACTGTCACGACAACAAATTAATGCTGGTCGTGACACGGTTGATACATCTTCGATCGTGCTTCGCAGACAGTTGTGGCTCCGCACAACTGCATTGCCTGTCGAGACACGAAACAAAGTGAAGAATCTACCTTTTGAGGGTCAATCTCTATTTTCATCGAGAATGGATGAATACCTCTTGCAAAAACGTAAAGATCGGCTGACAGCCCGTTCCTACGGTATTCTCCCAACCAGGCAATTCACCGAGAATCGATTCCAGTATCGTTCCTCGCAGGGTTATCGTGGTCGACAGCAGAGATACCAACCGTATCCACGTTATGGTTCCTACAGGCAATTCCAGCCCCCTGCGAGCTCTTTTCAGTGCAGGAGACCTAGCTACCACCCACGTCGCAATCAACAAGGCCCCGATGCCAAACAGTCAGCAACTCAACCTAAACAGTTCTGACTAGAATTTGAACAATCTGTCGTGTTTGGAAACAGATTGGCTCAGTTTGCCTCGGCATGGGCAGAGATTACCAGTGATAGTTGGGTGCTTAACATTGTTACAGTTGGTTATAAAATTCAGTTTGATGTTTACCCAGTGTTGTCTCTTCCTGACCATGCAGTACAATCCTCTTCTGATAAGTTGCAGACTGAGGTTGTAGCACTTCTGGAGAAGGGAGCCGTGCAGGAGGTACTCCCTCATGACCCCCTCTTGGGTTTTTACTCTAGGATGTTCCTTGTAGATAAAAAGGATGGAGGTGTACGACCCATTTTAGAGTAATAAATTCGTTCTTGTTAAACAGTTCAGAATGCTTACCTTAAATACAGTCCTCCAGTTAATGCCCGAGGACATGTGGTTCGCCATCCAGGATCTCAGGATCTCCATATTGCCATCCATCCTGATCATAAGAAATACCTTAGGTTCCTTTGTAACAGTAAGGCCTACCATTATCAGGTACTCCCTTTTGGACTGTCAACAGCCCCCCGAGTTTTTTCTAAATGTATGGCTGTTGTAGTTGCATATTTGAGAGAACAAGGTTGTACAATCTATCCCTATCTTGATGATTGGCTTTTGTCAGCACCCTCTGCTGATGCACTTCTGGTCCAAATTAATAAGGTGATGCTTACCTGCTCCCGGTTAGGGCTCTTGGTTAACCTCAAAAAATCTAGTCTTACCCCGTCCAGGAGAATACTGTTTATTGGTATGGAATTGGATGGTGATGTAAATAGAGGTTTTCTACCCAGGGAACGTGCATTAAAGATTGGCAGGATGGTGAATCTTTTTTTGAGATGTAGGTTCCAGTCGGTGACTGCTATCCAGAGCCTGCTTGGCCTTATGGCCTCTTCTACAGCAGTTACCCCTATGGCCCGGTTGCATATGCGACCTCTCCAACTGTGGTTCCTCTCTGTTCGTGATTTTGAACACGAATCCCAGAACAAGAAATATTCTATTCCTAGAGGAATTCTTCGTGCCTTACGATGGTGGCTTAGTGAAACTAATCTCCTTGGTTGTATTGCTTTTGGATCCATCCAAACCGAGATCACAATCTCGACTGATGCCTCCACGATAGGATGGGGAGCCCAATGTGGGGCCCTGAGGGCACATGGGGTTTGGTCAGAGCAGGAAAGGGAAGATCACATTAACCTGCTAGAATTGAGAGTGGTCCGTTATGCCCTTATCGCATTCGCAGACACGCTGCAGCAGAAATCCGTTCAGGTACTCACGGACAATTGCACCATGATGTTCTACTTGAACAAGGAAGGGGGGCACTACTTCCAAGGCACTCTGCGATGAGGCCGTTCGGATTTGGGAATGGGCCATGGATAGAGGTGTGTTCATTCATGCGGTCCATATTCCTGGCACCACAAATGTGATCGCAGACAAACTGAGTCGTATGCGGTCCGACAATTACGAATGGACCATAGCAGACAACTACCTAAATGCCATCTTTTTGGACTGGGGGTTCCCAGAAATAGACCTCTTTGTGGCGGTGGACAACAAGAAGGCCCCACGATTTTGCTCCAGGGGAGGCCTAGGTCACCACTCCCTCGGGGACGCATTTCAAATATGCTGGACAGGGCACCTGTTTTATGCCTTCCCTCCGTTCCCACTGTTGTCTCGAATCGTCAGCAAAGTTCAGAGAGATTGGCCTCACATAATTCTAGTGGCGCCCTTTTGGCCCAGACAAGCTTGGTTCCAACATGTTATGCAGCTTTCACAGGGGTCATATTATCGGTTCACTCTGAACCCGGACCTTCTGTCCGACAAAGGGGTTTGGTATCACGACCTACCCAAACTGAACCTCACTGCTTGGCACATTCTGGGTCGGAAGGGATGTCTGACAGAGTAGCTGAGATTTTCCTGAATGCACGTAGGGACACTACTCGCAGGTCATACTCTGCTAAATGGAAGCGTTTTGAAGCCTGGGCTAATGACAAAGGAGTGAATGTTTGGGATTGCCATTTGTCATCTGTGTTTGAGTTCCTTCTGTCTCTAAAGGACGGGGGACTCTCTAATTCCTCCGTTAAGGTTTATCTAGCGGCCATTTCGGCCTTCCACCCTAAGATAGATGGGAAAACAGTTTTCTCCCACAGCCTCTCGAAATCCTTTTTGAAGGGGTTAAATAACATGTTTCCACAAGTTAAAGAAGTTGTTCCTCAGTGGTCACCGCAAGTAGTATTAGCGGGGCTTATGAAATTGCCCTTTGAACCGCTGGCTACTTGTGAATTAAAATGGCTGTTCTGTAAGGTGGTTTTCTTGATTGCTATTTCCTCTGCCTGTAGATTTAGTGAGTTGGCGGCCCTAAGATCGGATCCTCCCTTTTTGAAGGTCCATCAAAATAAAGTGGTTCTAAGACCTGACCTTTGTTTTAGACCCAAAGTCTCTACTCAGTTTCGTACCTCACAAGACATTGTCCTGCCTATCTTTTTTCCTGATCCTGCTAACAATTCTGAAAGGGCCTTACATTCCTTGGATGTGAGAAGGGCTATTTTATTTTACCTTCAACGTACCTCACAGTTTAGATGTGCCAAACAACTATTCGTTTGCTACTATGGGCCCAGGAAGGGAAAGGCTACTACAGCTCAGTCAATCTCTCGCTGGGTTACTCAGACTGTTAAGGCTTGCTACTTACATGCTAAATTACCATGTCCTTTGGAAGTGAAAGCTCATTCCACTAGGGTGCAGGCTTCTTCTGCAACCTTCCTTAGGGGAGTGCCCTTGCAAGACATCTACAGGATTGCTACGTGGTCGTCTTTCGACATGTTCGCTAAGCATTATGCTTTAGATTTGTGGGAAAGGAAAGAGGCTGCTGTTGGTCAAGCAGTGCTTCAGTCTCTTTTTCAATGAGAACACATGCCCGCCTCCTGGGTAAGTGGCTTGTGAGTCTCCCATGTGGGGCTGCACAGAAGACGGACAGTGAAAACAGAGTTGCGCTTACCATAACTACTGTTCATTGACGTCTTCTGTGCAGACACACAAACCCTCCCTCCTACCCCGCTGTGTTCTTTCTGATAATGAGAGGGCATTAGGCAGCAAAGGAGAAACTGAGGGTGAAGGGGGCGACGTCGCCCAATGTCGCTCGGGCGGGAAAAGCCGTGCAGGCGCATTGGGCAGATGGGCACCCCCTAGTGGACATTTGCTAGAAAAGAAAAATCCGGTGGGCAGGCCTGCGCAGGCGCAGTCCCATGTGTGTCTGCACAGAAGACGTCAATGAACAGTAGTTACGGTAAGCGCAACTCTGTTTTTCTCTTCCATCCTGTGGGACTTGGATAATGAGATACAGAGTTGGGTGTCATCTGCATATTGACATCCCACTCCATATCAGTGAATGAATTCTCTGGAAGGCTTTACATAGAGGTTGAATAACATGGGAGACAAAATTGCTCCCTGAAGAACTCTGCAAGATAATTCCCATTCTGGAAATAGCTGATCTCCAATGGCAACCCTTTAAGTCTGTTCCATGAGAAATGATTTAAACCAGTCGAAGCACATCCTTTGATGCTCACTTCTGTCTCTAAACACGACAACAAAATAAAATGGTCTACTTGTCAAGGGCTGCAGATAGATCCAGGAAGAGCAATAAAGAAGCATGGCCTTTGTCTAGATTCAGACAGAGATCATCCACTAAAGCTACCAGAGCTATTTCTGTCCCATGACCTGGTCTGAATCCAGACTGAAAAGGATCCAGAGCACTAGAGTTATCCAATAGACTTGGAGTTGGTCAGCTACTGCTTTCTCAATCATTTTGCCCAGAAAGGGCAGATTAGTGACAGGGCAATAATTTGCTACATCATTTTTGTCTAGGGATGGTTTTTTAATTAGGAGACAGATAGCTGCCAATTTGAGTGGTGGGGGGAAGGTTCCATGAGTTAGCAATTGATTTACAATAGACCTCAGCGGTTCATGTTTGGTGTAGAGCCAGTTTGGTGTAGTGGTTAAGAGTGCGGGACTCTAATCTGGAGAGCCAGGTTTGATTCCTCACTCCTCCACTTGAAGCCAGCTGGGTGACCTTGGGCTAGTCACAGTTCTCCGGAGCTCTCTCAGCCCCACCCACCTCACAGGGTGTTTTGTTCTGGGGATAATAATGGCATACTTTGTAAACGGCTCTGAGTGGGCATTAAGTTGTCCTGAAGGGCGGTATATAAATCAAATGTTATTAAATTGAATGTTATTATTGTCCGAGGTCTGGGACACAGCCCCCGGCCTTGCCGGGAGAAAGCAAGGGGAGGCAGCCGGGAGGGGGCTCCCGTCACCCCAGCCAGCAGCCAGGGACAGAGCCTACCCACCCCAGGGGAAAGGGGTGAAGGGCCAAAGCCCCAGAGGGCTAGAGGGGGCAGGGAGAGGCCAGCTAGTCCCATCCTCCAGGGGGAGGATAGGGGGCTGAGCAGAGCAGAGGGAGAAGGCAAAGGCAGGAATAATAGGGACCCAGCAGCAGCCCAAACAGAGCCCTTACCAGCCAAGGAGGAGAAGCAGCCACAGCAGCTCAGAGCCACGCCCCAGCCTCCACCTCAGCTTGAAGACAGCAACCTGGCTCAGGAGAGGCTCAGAACCAAGCCCCTCCAGGTGGAGCTGCTGAAGGCATTCTGTGGGAAGAGCTGGGCAGCCAGCCAAGGGGCCACAGCTGGGCCTACCTTCAGTAATCAGCTTAGCCAGAGAGGCCTGTCAGCCAGGCAACATGACACAGCTGTTGCTGATCCAGGCAGCCCAGCCAGCTATGCTGGCTGCAGCAGCTTGAGATGGCTCAGGCCAATGCTGGGAGGCCAAGGAGGGGTGTGGCCTGGCAGACAGGACCTGCAAGGAGGGCAGGGCGGTGAGAGAAGGCCCTATAAAGGCTGGCTGGGAAGAGCTCTGGGGTGGTGGATGTGAGTAAGGAGTGATGGTGTGGAGTGAGAGCAGAGCAGTGCAAAAGCGGACTCTTGGAGGAGAGTTCTGGGAGGAGGAGATTGTCAGGGTTAGGATGTTATTCCTGAGTATGTAACCGAAGAGTCTCCATATTAATTCTTTCAGTATTCTAAGTGCTTTATTCACAGGTGCCAAGATGTTCCAAGCAGCTATCTCACAGAAGTGGATTGTTTTGGCTATCGCTTTTCCAGCCTTGGGAAACTTTCGCTTTCTCAGCTTCAAAGGGATTGTTTTGAGAACTATGGGGGGAGGTTGGGTCTGCTGGGATCTGATACTTTGTACCTCATGCTTTGCCTGTCATTCGTAACAATTCACGTGTACCAGCCTGGATATTGCATCTGGGCCAGTGGACTATAATGATTGCTTTTTCAGTAAATCTTTTTGGAAACAATGGACTCTTGTCTGATTGCAGAAGGTAGTCTGGAATACAATTATTATTTAGCCACAGATCTGACATTTTGTTACGACCCGGCGAAAATCCCGACCAGGGTGCGGGAACAGAGGCCACCGCAGGGGACTCGAGCAGGGTGCAAGTTTTAGAAGAGAGATTTACGAGCATGGAGGAAAGTTTGGCCCATGCAGTCCATTTACTCTCCGTACTAGTGGTTGGGGGAACAGAAGGGAATCAAACAGTCCCTGTAGGTTCGCAGACTATCAGTCAAAGTCTGGCAACTCTGCAGAAGATCATTCCCCAGACAGAGACGGCGGACCCCAACCAACCGCCCCCGATTCCTGATGATCCAAATGAACAGCCGCCCAATCCTATTCCGAGTCAAGAAGAAGAAGAGGAAGAAGAAGAAGAAGAAGAAGAGTGTGAAGAGGATAAAGGAGGGGGACAACCCCCGGAGGAGCCTCCGACAACCTCGTCTCAGTCTGGGGGTACTCCGCAGCATCCTCCACGAGGAACCCCGATACTCACGCCAACTACGAATCAGCCTCAGGGGCCACCACTTGTCACATCGACAACAGTCCCACTACAAATAGTACCGATAACCCAGACGGGAGGCCAACCGTTTTTACCGAGACTTGTGGCTCCGATACCAAGAGGCACCACTCCTTGGCAAACCCCGACGCCAGGGCCGAGAATAACTCCTCTGCCCATTCAGCCAATACCGGGGGGAACTCCTCGACTACCTCCTCCACAGTGACTCCCAACCCCGAGGGGTCCGCCGCCGCTGAGACAGCCGGTGCCCAGAGGACCTCCTCTACCGCTACAACCAGGACCTAGAGGGCCCCCTCCACCACTACAGCCAGTGCCAAGGGGGCATCCCCCGTTGCAACCTCAACTGGGGCCCCATTATCCTCCGCCTCAGCCCCAACCGGCACCAATCGACTATTACCCTCTACCGGCACCAGTTGCCTGAGCCCTGGAACTGCCAATGGGGTGGGTGAAACTGGAAGCCATGTTTGATGGAGATCCCTCCAAACTAGGGTTCTTCCTAGTCCAAGCCTTACAATTTTTTAACCATTGGGGACATTTGTTCGGAGACGAAGCCAGCCAAATTGAACACTTGGGATCTCGTCTGCAAGGAAAGGCGGCAGAATGGTATGTAGCCCTTTATGACTTGGGGGCCCCTGAATTAAACACTCTGCAGGGTCTTGTCGATGCGCTTTGTGCCCAATATGAAGACCCCTTGGAAGAAAGCAGAGCCAGAACAGAATTACAGTCTATTAGGCAAGGCAGCATGTCGGCTAGGGACTATGTTACAAAATTCCAACAGCTGGCTGCTAAATGCCCAAGGTGTGAGGAGTCCACCAAAATAATTCTGTTCAAACAAGGCATGAATCCCAAATTGTTGGATAGAGCTCTCATGCAAGATAATCCCCCTACACTCTTGGGGTGGGTTCAGTTAGCTTGTGAAGTGGAAAATCGCATGCAAGAAGTACGCTTAGTCGAGCAACAGCAAAACACTGGAAGTAGGGGTGCTGGGTACGCTACCAGAGGAGCGAGAGATGCTAGATGGCAACAAGGATTATGCCTGCAGTGTGGACAAAGCGGTCACTTTGCAGCGCAGTGTCCGTACCGGCCTGTGCAAAGAACTCCGTTCCCGCCAAGGCGTCCAGCCCCCACCGCTCTACCTGCGCCAACCCGCCCGACACCAGCTCCAAGAGCAACAAGAGGCAGAGGAGCGTTTCGTAGGTACCCTCCCAAGAGAGGATTAGAACTAGAAGAAATTATGGACTATGATTCAACCGCTCTAATCGGGGAGGAAAATCCAGAAAATCCTACCTCGGGAAACGAAATGGATCTGTCGTAAAAGGACCCAAACGGCAGATGAAAGATCAGTCAGTTCCTACTCCGAACAGACCTCATGGGTCCATACTCTTCATACCAGTAACATTGGTCAATCCAGAAAGAAAAACGCATGTCCGCGTTCAAGCTCTCATAGACTCGGGCTGCTCTAGAGACATTATTTCACCGGCCCTAGTAAACGGATTAGTACTTCCCGTTAAAGAGCTGGAAACTCCGGTCATCTTCGAACAAATGGATGGCACAAATATGAATCCTGTCACTACCGAAACTGTGCCAGTCATTACAGGCATGGGGCAGCATTGGGAGACAAGATCATTTGTAATTAGTGCCGCCGCCAAATATCCGTTGATTCTGGGAAGCAGGTGGTTGTGGGATCACAACCCCTATATAGACTGGGCAGTTGGAAGCATCACTTTTTCCCATGATACATGTAAAAATCACCGCTGGAACCAAAATTGGGGTAACAACCCTACCCTCATTGAGCAAGCCCTTCTAACTCAAGAAGAAATTAACCAAATTCCTAAACAGTACAGGGCTTATCTCCAAGCTTTCACTGAAGAAGAAGCCAACTCTTTACCTCCCCACAGGAGGACGGATTGTGCTGTGGCGATCTTACCGGGTGCATCTTTACCCAAAGGCAGGCTGTATCCCATGAGTCCCAACGAACGTGAAGAGCTCTGCAAATTCATTGACACAAATCTTCAAAGGGGATTCATCCGACCAGCTAATAGCCTGCATGCTGCTCCAGTACTTTTCGTTAAGAAAAAAGATGGGGGATTAAGACTTTGCACGGACTTTAGAGGACTAAATGCAGTATCCTCCAGCAACGCTTACCCCATCCCACTCATCTGAGATTTACTCAACGTCGTGGTGCAAGGTAAGATCTTTACAAAATTGGATTTGAAAGATGCTTACTTCCACGTTCGTATCAGAGAAGGCGATGAATGGAAAACCGCTTTTAATACGCCCCTCGGCCAGTATGAATACTTAGTTATGCCTTTTGGCCTGGCCGGGGCCCCTTCGGTTTTCACGTCCATGATCAATGAAGTATTGCATGAATTCTTATACAAAGGAGTAGTAGTGTACCTAGATGATGTATTAATTTATTCAGAAACGGAAGAAGAACATGTAGAGCTCGTGAAGAAAGTTTTGACTACTCTAACGTGTAACAAATTGCCCATTAAACTGTCCAAATGTGAATTCCACAAAACGGAACTCACCTATCTGGGATATTGCATCTCTAAAGATGGTCTAAAAATGGACCCGGGCAAAGTACAAGCCGTACAAAACTGGCAAACACCCACTACCCGCAAAGAACTACAATCCTTCTTGGGTTTTGCCAACTTCTATAGAGAATTTATAGCAAACTTTGCTCAAATAACACTCCCCCTAACCGAACTGTTAAAAACCAAAGACAAGGGGGACCAAGCCAAAAAACCAAGTGCCAAATTGTCCTGGATGCCGGAGTGCCAAGCGACATTCAATCACCTTAAAACTCAGTTCGTTTCTGAACCCGTTCTACAACACCCCAATGAAAATCGCCCCTTCGTAGTACAGGTTGACGCCAGCGACACTGCGATTGGAGGCGTCCTCTTGCAGAGGGGGAGGACGGTAAACTTAAACCCTGTGCCTTCCTATCTCGGAAATTTTCTGAAGCTGAAAGAAATTGGAATGTTTGGGAGAAGGAGGCTTTCGCCTGGAGGCACTGGCTAGAAGGAGCCCGTCATCCTTTTGAAGTGTGGACAGACCACAAAAATTTAGAAGCCTTACGCAGTCCCAGAAGACTAAATGCCAAACAGCTGCGTTGGGCGGAATATTTCTCTAAATTCAATTTCACTTTAAATTTTTTGTCTGGCAAAACTAACTTTCTTGCCGATGCTCTATCGCGCATGCCCCAACACAAGAGCAAGAGGGAGGAGACGATAGACACCGTCTTTTTGCCTACGCAATTAGGGGGAGTGGTGACAACGCGCAGCAGCACAACCCAACCTCCCCAAACCGATCAAGGGTGGAGACTAAAACTGAAAGCTGAAGTGGAAAAGGAGGGGGGGGAACGTACCCAAAGAAAAATGGCAACAATCTGAACAAGGAGAATGGCTTTGGGGAGACCGCTTCTATGTACCCCGCAGTTTAAGAAAAGAAGTATTACAACGCTGTCACGATGCCCCTACGGCTGGACACTATGGGTACTTAAAAACACTCCATTTAGTACAACGACAATTTTGGTGGCCGGGCATGCGCAAAGACATTTCTCAGTATGTAGCATCATGCCCCATTTGTCTTAGTGCCTAATCCCGCAAGGGCAAACCGCTGGGACTGTTACAACCATTAGAAACGCCAAGCAGACCATGGGAAGCAATATCCATGGATTTTATCACCGATCTTCCCCCCTCCAAGGGTCACAATTGTATTTTGGTCGTAGTGGATTTATTCTCCAAACAAGCTCATTTTATACCTTGCACCACTATACCTTCAGCTCGAAAACTAGCGGATATCTTTCTAAAACACATTGTAAAACTGCATTCTTTTCCATCAAAGGTGATTTCGGATCGCGGCGGGCAATTCGTTGCCAACTTCTGGCGGGAGCTTCTACAAATTATGGGAATTGAGCAAGGTTTAAGTTCAAGTCATCATCCTCAAACTGACGGACAGTCCGAAAAAACTAATCAAATATTGGAACAATTCCTCCACTGTTATATTAATTTTCAACTGGACAACTGGGTTGATTTGCTTCCCCTAGCAGAATTCTCGTATAATAACAGTATACATGCCTCCACTGGAGAAACTCCCTTTAAAGTCGTTTATGGCTTCCACTTCAAACCCTTCCCGTTTGAAGCACTCTCCCCTCCTACTTCAGCAACCAAGGACGTTTCAGACTGGTGGGGGGAGGCTGCTCAACAATGGACTCTAATTAAAAAAGCATCTAGACAAAGCCAAACAGGATTACAAAAAATACGCAGACCGCCATCGTGTGGCCGAATGGGAATTACAACCAGGGGATCTTGTTTACCTCTCTACAAAAAACTTGAAAGTAACTCAAACCAGCCGCAAACTAGCTTTGAAATTTCTAGGACCCTTTCCTGTTCGTAAAGTCATCAATAAAGTGACTGTTGCCTTAGATTTGCCAAAAAACTTGTGCCATGTTCATGATACCTTCCATGTCAGCCTTTTAAAGAGGGCTCCACCAGCAGACCAATGGCACACTCGAGCCCCTCCTATTCCAACCCTGATCGATGATCAAACCCATTATGAAGTACAACAAATTTTGGACTCTAAGCTTAAAAGAAATCAACTGTTTTACCTTATCAGATGGAAAGACTTTGACTCTGGGTTTGATGAATGGGTGCACTCTGTACATATTCATGCTCCTAGGTTAATCAAGGCATTTCATAATCGTTATCCGCATAAACCTGGGGGAGGGGCATCTTAGAGGGGGCAGAATGTCAGGGTTAGAATGTTATTCCTGAGTATGTAACCAAAGAGACTCCATATTAATTCTTTCAGTATTCTAAGTGCTTTATTCACAGGTGCCATGATGTTCCAAGCAGCTATCTCACAGAAGTGGATTGTTTTGGCTATCGCTTTTCCAGCCTTGGGAAACTTTCGCTTTCTCAGCTTCAAAGGGATTGTTTTGAGAACTATGGGGGGAGGTTGGGTCTGCTGGGATCTGATACTTTGTACCTCATGCTTTGCCTGTCATTCGTAACAATTCACGTGTACCAGCCTGGATATTGCATCTGGGCCAGTGGACTATAATGATTGCTTTTTCAGTAAATCTTTTTGGAAACAATGGACTCTTGTCTGATTGCAGAAGGTAGTCTGGAATACAATTATTATTTAGCCACAGATCTGACAGAGATGACTGAAGGCAAAGGGGGCGAGCAGGCCAGATTGAGCAGGCCAGGGAGTGGACTGAGGGGGAGTCTGGGTGATGTATACCGCCCCTCCTTCCACGGAGCAGGGTCCTGCAGCATTCCTTGCACCCCTCTGACGTCAGGGCTGGCCCAGCTGGCGCCCCGCCCAGTGGCAGTGGTGGCGAGCCCTGACAAATTGGTGGCCCATACGGGGAAAGTTGTTCAGCTGCGGATGCCGGGCGAAGCAGTGTACCCCAGTGTTGCAGGCCAGGCAGAGTTCGGACTGTGGCTGGAGGAGCACCTGGATAAGATGTGGAGGAGGCTGATGGCCACCTACCAAGCTGCCCAGGTGGAGCTGCTACAGGAGGTAGAGCAGCGGGAGCGAGACTGGGCGCCCCAAGTGGGGGCGCCTGCCGAGTGCACCTTCGCTTGGGAAATCAACCAGCCAACAACCTCAGCTTGCAAGGGGGTGCACAGCCTGTATGCCACAGTAAGGATAAACCAGCAGAGCCTACAGGTGCTATTGGACTCAGGAAGCACCATCTCAGTGATCCACGCCCAACTCGTCCCAGCCGCCACCGCTGGATTCCGGTTGTGGATGTGATGGGCCACACCCAGCCGTGTCCTCTTGTCTGGGTTGAGGTGGAGTACCTGGGGGTGGTCCACTGCATGGAGGTCGCCAAGATGGCCCACTTGCCCCACCCGATGCTGCTGGGAAGGGATGCCCCAGGTTTTGCCGGATTACTCAGGGAGGCGTTGGCAAACGCATGAGCCACCGTGGCTCTGCAGGTGGAGGAGGCAACCGACCCAGGTGAGAGCCCCTCCATTGGACTGGGGACAGAACCACGGGCTGAAGACCATGCGGGACGCCCAGCAGATTGCCCGTTCCACGACGCACAGGGGGCAGAGTCCTTGCAGCGCTTACAAGATACAGCAGCTCGTGAGGAGGAGCAAGTGTGGGACGAGCGAAGGACCCAGTGGCTTCCCTGCATCGAGAAGCAAGGAGGGGTGTGGGTCCACCTGGCCTGCACCCCGAATGGCCAGGGAGAGGTCAGCCAACTACTGGTGCCAGCAGCCTACTGGGCAGAAGTCCTCCACATGGCCCATGAGCACGCATGGGCCGGGCACCTGGGGCACCACAAGACCCTGAAGAAGGTCCTCAAATGGTTCTTCTGGCCCTCAGTAAATGCGGACGTGAAGGCCCACTGCCGCTCATGCCCCACTTGCCAATGGGTGGCGGCGTGACACCTGCCAAATGCTCCCCTCTCCCCGCTGCCCATCATGGAGACACCCTTCCAGCGGATCACTATGGATTTTATTGGCCCACTGCTGCGTATGCCCTGGGGCTACCGCTTTGCCCTGGTTATTGTGGACTACACTACGCGGTTCCCCGAGGTCATCCCACTAAAGTCCATGCAGACCCCAGGAATGATCCAGATCCTGTCTACGCTGTTCGCGATGGTGGGGCTGCCGGACAAGATCCTGACAGATCGGGGAGGGCCCTTCCGTGAAAAAGCCATGCGCCAACTCTGCCGGAATTTGGGGATCCAGCAGGTGTTCACCTTGGCCTACCACCCTCAAACAGACAGGCTGGCAGAACGGCTGAACCAGACCGTCAAGGAGGCGAAGATGATGATGACAACACGACAAGATGATGACAACACGACAAGCCTCACCAATGGGACTTGTACCTCAAGTCAAGTCTCAATGGGACTTGTACAAGCCTCACCAATGGGACTTGTACATCGACCCCCTCATGTTTGCCCTCCGGGAGACCCCGCAGGCCTCCACGGGCTTTAGCCCATTCGAGCTTCTATATGGGCGCAAGCCGCGGGGAATGCTCTCTCGGTTGGCAGAACGGTGGGGCTCCTGGGCCAGCAGCCCCGCTCCCCCTGTACAGGTGTACATGAGCCAGCTCCGCGAGCGGGTGCAATGGTCCCAGGCGGAGGCCAATCGCTGGCTGACACAAGCCCAGACAAAGCAAAAGGCCACCTATGACCGGGACACAAGAATGAGGACCTTCCACGCTGGAGAGAAGGTCCTGGTACACCACTCGGTGTTCCTAAGGGAGGAGGGGGACCTGTGGAGGGGCCCTTACCAAATTCAGAGGGTGCTGGGCCCCACCACCTATGAATTTCAGTGCGGGGCCAGCCGGTGCCGACGGAAGACCCTGCACATGGCATGAGCGGCTAGAGGACGAGTATGGCTTGGCTGAAGACCCCTTAGAGCTCCCTGACAGTGAGCTTCCATGGACCGCCGGCGCCCCAGAGTTCGAGGAGCCAAGGGTGGGCCTGCAACTCAGCCCTGCGCAGAAGGCCCAGCTGCAGGCCCTGTGGACGCTAGTGCCTGGGGTCTTTTCGAGGCGCCCTGGGGTCACTAAGCTAGTGCACCACACCATCCCCACCCAGCCGGGGCATTCTGCACGGGCAACCTGGCGACCCATTCCCCAGAAGCAGTGGGAGGCGGTGAACCGGGAGACGGAGGAGATGCTGCACCTGGGGGTGATTGAACCGTCCCAAAGTGAGTAGCGCAGCCCCATCGTGTTGGTGCTGAAGCCGGACGGGTCAATCTGCTTCTGCGTCGACTATCGCGAACTGAACAAGGTGGCCAAGTTCGACGCGTACCCCATGCCTCGGGCGGATGTCCTGGTCGGACAGTTGGGACCGGCCTTTTCTCTGGCCAGATTTAATGTTCTTCCTTCAGCCATTTTATCTGGCAGATTTCATGGGATTCCTTATTATAGCAGTTGTTGTCCTTGTTTGATGGACTGTGTTGAAACTGTTTCCCATGTTCTTCTCCAGTGCCCTTTTTATCTGGCACCGCACCTGGAACTTCTACATCCTATATTAGCCCAACTTTCAGAGTTTTCTGATGATTTTAAGGTTCAGTTCCTGCTTGACAACCCAGATGGCAAAATAACTGAAATAGTAGCTAAGTTTCTCTACAGTGCCATGGCTATACGACCTGACAAGTAATATTCTGTACTGGTTTTGCTGCGCTGTTGCCCTGCTACTATTTGTATTTTAATCTCATTTTGTATGGAGTCTCTGTATTTAAAATTTTATATATGCCAATAAAGGCTTTCTTGACTGACTGAATGACTGACTGGCATCCTCACCAGACGGTCTTGCATCAGCTGATTGCTGCCGCTGCCACTCTCTACTATGTGCATCTTCTCAGATGTTGGAGTGTGTGACTTATTCTTGCAGGCATGTCCCGAGCATGTCCGCTCCTCCCCGCCCCGCCCCCCAACCCTCTGCAAGTGACATGCGGATCCAGCCCAGGAAGCAATATCTCACCGCAGTCCGCATCTCAGCTTCGCCCCTGGGAGCAAGAAGGAGGGCTGTGCGAAATGCCTTGGCTCCCTTTCCAGCCTAGAAAGAAGGGTGCTTTTTCCAGTTTAATAAAACAAGTTGAAAAACAACAAACTTCTGTGTTTGCATGCCTGACTCAGTCCTTAGCCCCTCCCCCAACACCCCCACCACACATTTCCACTCCCACATCCCAACAAATGTATCAAGCAGACCCCGTTCAGCCTCCCCGCCCCCTTCCTCCCCCCAATGTAACGTCAGGCAGAGGGGTGGGAACTGAAACGTGGCCCATATATGTCTGCAGGGTGGGGGACCGAGGACTTTCATTCTCTGATAGGCTGAGCGGCTGGCATCTGATAAGCCAGGAAGACGGGGTGCAGGTGGAAAGCTGCTGCCAGGGGGTGGGTGTTGTGTTTGTGGAGGCAGGGATGGGCTTGGCATGGGGAGGGTCTGTCAGTTCACTCGGGGGGGGCATGTCCCCAGTACTAGGACATGGCTGTCAATGTCCGGCTCCCGCTCTCACTTTGTAGAAATGCAGTGATGCGTTCCTGTTGCGTGGCAGCAAGTCTGAGTGCGTGTATCATTCCCCTCATTTCCAAACGGCTTCCTGGCCTCCCAGTGGTTCCCAGTGGGCGTTCCTGTCACTCATTGGCAGCCCCACCTCCCCCCCACCTGCTTCTCCAGAACCTGGGGACTGATTAGGGTTGCTGGTCTCCAGGTGGTAGCTGGAGATCTCCTGGAAGTACAACTGCTCTCTAGGCAACAGAGATCAGCTCCCTACTGTCTGGCCCTACTTTTCAGGGGCGGGAAACCTTTTTCTTTTGGTAGTGGCAGTAGAAGTGGGTATGAGCAGGCGCACTGAGCTGTGGCTACCGGCCTGGCCCTCATCAGAAATGGGGGCTGGATGGGTGAGGGGGGGGGTGTTCGATCTGGACCTTCACTGTCACCTCTGCCCCCTCCCTGGCAGGGATGTCTGCCCTCTGACGGGGGCCTATTGGCAGCAGTGGCAGGGATCGCGGCCTCCCCATTGGTTGCGCCACCGCTGTTCTCTTGACTGGATGTGAGGGGCGGGGTGTGGCCATTGGCTGGTGTGAGCGGGGTTGTCAGGGGAATGGTGGGCGGGACCTCCCAGGGGCCGCTGCATTTCGCCTTGCCACGCTTGGGCACTGGCGGGACTATCCTGCCAAAGTCATCAGGGTGCTGTCCAGTGCCGCCGCATTTACACCGGTGCACGAGTGATGATGCAGCTTGGGGGGTTAGGATTGCACTGTTAATGTTGTCCACTAATTCTTGTTTTTGTTTTAACTTTTCTTTGTTTATTTTAGCAGAGAGTACAATGATATGACCCCTAGGCTCTGTTTTAATCGTATCCCAAAAAATGTTCGCATCGATGTCTTTTGATATATTATCAGTTATAACCATCTCTATTATCTTCTCTATTTCTCTAGAGGAATAATGATCATAAAGTAGATGTTTTGGTAAACACCACTGTTTATATCCATGATTTACTAAATGTGATGAGATTGTTAGATTAACCCACGAATGTTCTGATATTAAACTAGTTCCAATTTCAGATTCAACTGCTTGTTCAACTAAAGAATTTGACATTAATATGAAATCAATTCTCATATAAGAGTAATGTCTCTGAGAGTAATATGTATAATATTTTTCTCCTTCATGAAAATATTTCCAAATATCCATGAGATTATTATTACATTATATGGATGCTAATTTTGTCTTTTTGCTTTTCTTTTGACTGTCTTTTACTGAAATTTGATTTGTCCCATTCGTAATCAATTATGTAGTTAAGATCTCCCCCCACAATTAAATGTCCTTCTTGAAATATAGCTGACTCTTCAATAAAACTTAATTGATTTGTATTGGGCACGTAGAGAGAAGCAAGCGTGTATGATTGTTCTATTAAACCTTTAATATGCATCTGATGAAGAGAACTGTGATTCTCGAAAGCTTATGCTACAATAAAGTTGATTAGTCTTAAAGGTGCTACTGGACTCTTTTTGATTTTACTACTACAGACTAACACAGCTAACTCCTCTGCATATATAATTTTAAAGACCCTTTTAAACTTCAAAAAAGAAGTAGGAATAGCTAATGGTGATCTTACCTCCTTTCTGCAGTGAAAGTAAGTCCATCGGTTTTCTGGTTGTACTTGTTCGTTTCCATAGGTATTTCCAGTCCAATGGCATTCAGAAGCTCCATTTCTGTATCTAAGTCTGTGGCTATATAATGTTTCCCACGGTGTATCACCAAAATTTTGGTGTGATTTAATCACTTGTATCTGGTATTCGATTTATGTAATGATTCTGTAATAAGTTTAAGTTCTTTCCTTTTTATTAATGCCTCTCTTGGCAAATTAGCAAAGACATATATTTGTGTTCTGTTATAAGGAATTGATCCATTCACTTTAGCTTCCTTGATTAGTTTCATCCTTGTTCTTTGGTTGGGTATCTTAATGATTATATCTCTTGAAAATGATTTATTTCTGTATTGTTTTATTGTGCCGACATAGTATGCTTTCATGATAAGAGGGGCAATTCCATCTTCTAACTTGAGATGTTTGGCAAGCCATCTTGTGATGAATGTTATTAAATCCTCATTTTGAGTATGCAATTCCTCAAACCCACTTAGCTTAAGATGATTTTGCCTGGCTCTGATTTCAAGACAGGATTCTTTCTTGCTGAATATCAATGTTTTTTTGCAGAGCATTTACATCTCTCTGAGTCAGTGAGCTCATGTCCAGAGCTTTTTTGGCTTTCTGATTTACCATTTGTAAGTCAAGCTTTATTTCAGAGAGTTGAGTGGCCAGAGGTTTTATTAACTTAGCCATTTGGTCTAGAATATCTTTTTTCAACTTTGCAAGCTGAGGGTCTAATGATATCTTGGTGGAATTTAACTTTTCAGTGTCGTTGTTAGAGTCTCCGTCTGCCATTTTAGATCGTTCCGCCTCGCTGCAGTCTTTCGGTGTTGATTCCTTTGCCACCACAAAAAAACGACTGAAAGCTTTTTACCACTTTTGTTTCATTTTTCTCCTTTAAGAAGTTATATTATACATAATATACAGCCAAAAGATATCATTGTAGGCTTTTTATTGGAGGTTGGGAGGTTATGAGGATCAGAGCACTCTCAGCACACATCCATTCCCAGAGATATTGACACTGTGCTCCCCGGTAAATCATTTTAATTGGAAACACACACACACACACCATTTTGCAGGCAATTGGGGCCATATTCACTTTTATGGTCTGACCATGGTTCAGGCTGAATCTGCAACATTAAAACAAGACTTTCTTTCAAAGGCTCAGTGCAAAATATTAAGTCCAAGGTGTGGCCTCTTTCATTCATAGGGCCTGTTACTATTTGAGAGAGACCTAGAGTTGCCAGGGAAGCTATGAATTCCTGGCCTGGACCTGACTTGGAACACTCTGCATGGATGTTGAAGTTCCCCAGAACAATATGTCTAGGTGTCTCCAACACCATATCCACTAGCAGCGCTGCCAACTCAGAAAGGGTGCTTACTGGGGAGTTGGGTGATCTGTAAATAAGCAAAATACCCAATCAATCTTTAGTTCCCAAAGACAGGAGCATACAATCAATACCAGCTATAGCATGTACTGGAAGTCTACAGAAGTTCAAGGGCTTATAGCGAGATTGGTATAGGACCGCATAGTCAGGGGGAGTTAATTGGAACAGATACACCATGTCATTTTCCTGCAGCCATGTCTCTGTTATGCAAGCCTCATCTGTTTCCTTTTTCTGCAACTTCCTAGCAATGCATGCAACCTCATTCCTAACAGATCTGGTATTGCATAGTGTTAGTGTAGCAGTGGGGGTGGAAGTGACCCCATTGTCAGCACTTAGAAGCTAGAGAGGTTAGATAAACAATAATCATTGTTGCTTGATACTGGCCGCCTTTGGTAAGTCCCACCCCCATATCTTTCTGCTCCCATCTGTTCTTGAATAGAAAATTCACCAGACATTTTGTACCATGTAAGAAAGCTCTAGAATGCACCCCAAAACCACATATTCAAATATTAAACATACTGGTCACTTCAACTCAGGCAACAATCCGGGGCTACAACCAGAGTCTATTTCAGTAAACAGTATCCAACAGGTGTTGTGTCCATCCCAGAAACTGTACATAATTAGAGAAGCTCTTCCTCTCCTCTCATGTCCTCCACCTTGTGCTTATGTTCAATTCATGGCACAATTTAATTTGTATAATATGAACTGTTAGAAACTCAGTATTTTAAAATTGTTTTCATTTCAACCTTATGCTAAGTGTTAAACTAATCTATCGGTTACCTTAATTTTAGATTTTTAAAATCGGATCATAAGCATATTTATTTCATTGTTCAATCCATCTGTACTTACACACAATGACTGAGTAGGATTGCAATCTCCTGTTTAATAAAACAGAAGACCAGTGGTATCTTAAACGCTAACAACCTTTATTCCAGAACTAATTTCTTCAAGTACTATTTAACGGTTTAACATAGGAACAAATCTAGGCTTTCTACTGACCTGGATAGCTGAAGTGAGCCTGAGTTCATCACATCTCAGAAGCTAAGCAGACTCAACCTTGGTTATTAATTGGGTGGTAGACAGATGACCAGAGTTGCAAGGCAGTCCAAAGGTAAACCACGTCTATTAGTCTCTTGCCATGAAAATCCTGCTGGGGTCGCCATAAGTCAGCTTTGACTTGAGGACACTCTCCACTACCATCACTGTCTGAGGAATCAAAGGCTTATGTGCAGGGCTTTTTTTGAGGGGGAATGCTCCAGAACACTGTTCCGGAAGCTCTAGAATCTGCCCATGTGATTCCTTCCTCCTTCGGCCCCACAGGCTCTGCAGAGGACGTTTAGCTGCTTTGAGTTCATTCTGCTTTTTTCATTCGTGAGAGAGTGAGAGAGAGAGAGAGTGTAAGCAGAGCTGCTGGGGTCGGCTTTGCAGAGGAGGCTTTAGCTGCTTTGAGTTCATTCTGCTTTGTTCATTCATGAGTGAGAGTGAAAGAGAGAGAGAGCAAGCATAACTGCTGCGGTCAGCTTTGCAGAGGAGGTTTAGCTGCTTTGAGTTCATTCTGCTTTCTATTTCATTCATGGGTGTGTGTTGCTTTCAGTTCATTCGGTTTTATTTTCATTAGGGGAGTGGGTGGGTGGGGCTGTGTATACGTATGTGCTGCTTTGAGTTCATTCTACTTTCTTTTCATGGGGGTGGGTGAGGATGTGTGTGTATGTGTTGCTTTCATTCTTGCACAGGAGGTTTAGCTGCTTTGCATTCATTCTGCTTTCCATTTCATTCAGTATATGTGTGCTGCTTTGAGTTCATTCTGTTTTAGTTTCATTAGAGGAGTGGGTGGGTGGGGCTGTGTGTATGTGTGTGCTGCTTTGAGTACATTCTGCTTTCTTTTCATGGGGGTGGGTGAGGATGTGTGTGTGTGTTGCTTTCATTCTTTTGTTGACTAAAGTTGAGATTGTTATGGTTCCCACAGCTTTTAAAAGCAAATTGGTTCTGTGTTAGTTAAATATATCCATTATGGTTATTTGTATTAGTTAAAATATCGGTTATGGTTATTCCAGTTTTATGCTTGCAATGGATAGCTGTGTCCAAGTCACAGAAGGCTTTCATCAATATATTCATCAACATATAGGTGTTCTTATGTCTTAATAGCTGTAACTCAAATGGTTCTCCCCACCCTCAGCTGATTAACATCACTGAAATTGCAGTGGACATATGAGTGTTAAGGAAGTTTTTATGAATATTGTTTGTGTGGGACATTGGAATATTTATGAGCATTTCACAATGTCACAACAGCTTAGCCATTGGTAAGGTAGAGTTGGCAGGCAAAAAAAAGCCATTTTAAACTAAGTATAACTCTAATGCAGCTAAAGTTGAGTATCTTCTTTTGAATTGCTCCAGTAAAGCAAAACCCTCTCTTAACATTTGAAAATTCAATATTAATTAGATTAGGAATTTCAGACTTTGTGGAATTTTGTGAGTTTTAGAATTTTTTTTCTATGCTGGCAGAGGGAATCTGTTAGAATTTAGATTTGTGAGATGGGTTTTGGATTTTTAGAGGCCCTCTCCTTCTTCCATATTTTATAATATGATTCCAAAGAAGTGAAATGTTTGGGAAAGGGAATAGAAGATTTCACTTTTTGTAGAGGATACAGAAAGGAAAAAAATCCTTTCTCATAATAGTGTAATTTTCTAAGCTTACTAACATTTATCTCATCATAATGCATTGTGCTGGGTTCCGCAAAGTGGCGTCACTTCCAGGAGTGATGTCATCAACACATTTCTGGGAGTGCGTGTGCGCTTTGCACACAGACATGTGATAATAGAGTTTTCCACCACCTCTTTTCCCAGAAAAAAAGCCCTGCTTGTGTGAACCTAGAGCACTGCCTGCCTTTCCAATACTTCCACTGCTCATAGGAGCTCCAGACAGCAAAATGACTTAGAGTTAAATGGGTGGTGTTTTTTTTTTTTTTTGGCTGGAGCATAGCAAACTGTTGCATAAGTGAAAGGGGTTGATGTCCCAAATAAATAAGGAATCTTTAGGCTCTTTGATAGCCTAGTCTGCCTTAACTAGTTGATGCACTACCCTACATATAGTTGAGTAAGTGGTTATTCAAGTCTCAGAAAGGGCATAGGACAAAATTCAAGAGCATCCATTTATGTAAAATAGCTGTAAATAATTGATGCAAAAATCTGAACATATTTTTAAGACTGAAAAAGTCTGTTTGGTTCAGAGTTCAGGGAAATGTGTAGGCAAGGAATAGGGACTGTAGACTATTCTACTGTGTCTGTCTATTGCTGTAAGTATGTTCCTACCGGATAGTTCTGCATTATGTAATAAGTCATGTCAGTTTGCTTATGTTTTGTTTCAGCATTGTTTTCAGCTCTGTATCAGATTCTGCTTGTTTTCAAATTTCTGCAATCCTTTCCCTATTGTATTGTATATTGAATGTCCCATCTATTGATCGTATTCACCTACACTGTGTAATCCTCCTTGAGTCTTAATGAGAAAGGCAGACTATAAATAACTCAAATAATAAAATATATTTTTAAAAAAACATTCACGTGTGTGTGTGTGAGGTGCCATCAAGTCTGCAAACCATACAAAACAGAATTATTCAGGAGGCCTTTCTAACCCAGATTAGAGGGCTGTATCATAAAAAACAGCTCAGGGAGATGCCTTGGTAGGGACAGAAACTATAGACTATGCCATTGAGTACTGTCTGCTGATGTAGATACATTCCTGCTAGGGAGTTTCCACATTGCTAAACATGCAGTTAACTAGTGACACTTTGTTTCAGAAAGATTTCATCTCTGTCCTCAGCATTATGCTTTTTGCAAATTTTCTGCTACCATTCTATATTATCGGCTTACAGAATGTCCTGTTGTTCGTTATTGTATTTTAATCAGCAAATGTCCTAGCTGTTGATTATATTGTATTTCACTTGCACTGTGTAATCCACCTTGGGTCTCAATGAGAAAGGCAGAGTATAAATAAATTCAAAGTTTTTAGTGATCCCTATAGGGTTTTCCAGGCAAGAGATTTACAGAGATGGTTTTCCATTGCATGCCTCTGCATAGCAACTCTGGACTTCCTTGGTGTTCTCCCTTCCAGGACCAACCTCACATAGCTTCTGAGATCTGACATGACTGGGCTAGCTTGGACCACCTAGGGTTAGTGTGCTTATTTCTTTAGAAAATGTATACGCTGCCCCACTGGAGGTCTGCTCAAGGTGGCTTGCAAAATAAAAAAAAATGTGCGGCAATAATATCATTAAAATATAAAAATGATCATTTACTGTCAGAGTACGATTAGTGATTGTGCTTTTATTGTTATAAGCATGGTGAGATAATTTCAAGAAATGTTGCAGATCTTTGTCGTTATGTTCTGCCCTATAGGGAATTTGAACAAAGATTCAGCCATGGAGTGCATTTCAAATCTGGAGCAAGTAGAATAAAAATATATATTAGAGTATCTTATTGCATGTTCAGATAATTATTTCTTCACTGCTGAGCAACCACCATTCTCCATATATCTGAGACTGTGGGAGAGAGCCTTTGGATAAGAGTGCAGGGCATCCAGGCAAGCTTACATTGTAGCCCAGCTCTTTTTAAAAATAATGGCTTGGATTCTGCTAAGCATTTCTGAGGGTGGAAGGATTTCTGCCCACAGGTTTTGATTTTCTTGTCTCAGTTAAGCAGCTCAAAATTAGAAAGCCGCATTCCTCTGTGGAAATCCTCCACCCACCATAACACTTAACTAGATCCAAGGCAGTAACTTGTGCCCTAGTCCTCAAATAGGAGTGAGAATGAAATAGCTGCATGCCTGACTGAAAGAAATCCTAAAAAACAAACATTGTTGAGGATTCCTGTTGAGACTCATCTCTGGAAGCTTCCGCCTTCTGAATTTGTGAGTGACTACCAGGATAGGGCATTATCTGATGCTGAGTTAGTGTTTCATCTGTTTCTCAAGGTTTCTGTTCTTTGGTTATTTTTAGACACCAGGTAAAACAGGGGGGCGTGGGCATTTGAAAGAATTTACTCGAGTTTATGCTGCTGGATTGGAGTAACTTGCTTTTGGTTGCATGATGTGATTTGATTGAGTACAGGTGGTGGGGGTGTTGGAATTGTGTTTTAATTCATTGTAATTCTCCTGTGTCTGGTGTCCAGGCCAGACTTAGGAAACCTTCCAAAACAAGTCTTATAGCCCCCCCCCCTTGTCCTGCCTTGCCACCTTTAGCACTCACCCAGTGGTGATGAGACAGGTAACACAGGCATTAACAAAGGCCAAGAATGCCGAGGAAGCCACAGGTGCAGGAAGCCCAGGCAAGGCCTCACCAGCAGGAGGCAGGCTTTGCGGTGGCCCCTGGATCCTAGCTACCGACATCTTCCCAATCAAGGCTCTAGGGCAGCCCCTTGTCTTGGTCCAGAGGAAGCTCAACAGCCCAGCCAGAGGGAGATGGTGCAGGAGGCAGAGACAGCTGATTGGCACCACTGCAGACAGCAGATCAATAGTGGCAAAGGTGGCACCAGGCCACACCCCAGTGCAGAGGCAGATAGGGGAAGTGCAGCAGCCCAACAAACTAGCAGGCAGTTTAGAGGGGGTTGGAAATAGCCAGGAGAGGCAGACAGCAGAGCAGCCATAGGTGCAGCGGCTCATTTGTTGGGGGCAGGAGTTTGAGTAGAGCACAGATAGAGATCAGTGCATAGCCAAGAGAGCAATGGAGGGATGCCTGGGTGACATTAGCCCACCCCATGCTCTTTTTCTGAGACCCAGGTCACCCAGATGGGACCCACCTGGTAACTGATGCTGAGGCTGAAACCACTAAGGCAGGGCCAGAGCAGGAGTGAGCCTCACAACTTGGCAAATATGATGTTGGTGGGAATAGTGTAAAGAAATGTTTTAAATATATTAAAGGTTTTAAGATTGCAGCCCTAAAAGCTTCCTTGAGGTTGGAAGTCTGAAGGCAAGCAAATACTGACCAGGCTCACGGACCTTCAAGAACATTTTTCTAGGTAAGCAGAAAGGCAGGGATAGGCCTCTAAGAACAGATCTGTAGCTTAAATTCTGCTGGCAGCCCTGGAATCAGCTGGTCCCTTGTGGCTTCAATACCACCCTCTGGCCATCTGCATGTGTGGTGCTGAAGCACAATAGATAGCAGGCCAGCAGCTCCCTCCTCTGGCAAGCCTCTGGACCAGATCCTTCTTCTGGCTTCCTTGGTTTAAGAATCCTGGGTGCTTTACATACATGCAGCTTCAGTGCTAGCCTATCAGTGTAAATATCATTGATTTTAAAGTGCTGTATTGAACATGACTGAATCCAGAACTGAAGGCCATAGTATATTTTTACATGCTTATTTCAGAGTTTAATTGCCAAGATTTACATCAGTTTTTCAAGAGATGTCTCTGTTATCAATTTCTTAATTTGTACAGAGACGTGGACCTTTCAAGAATTTAATTTTAATTGAATATTTGCTCTTGTCTTCTAGTTAGCAAGAGAACAATAAGGTCATAACTTTAGGATTCTAGGAAAATATTTAATCTCAGTTTGTATCCATGAAATTGCAAAATAAACAGGTGCAAAGTTCTGAAAATTAGTCTCTTTAATTTCTGTAAGTTATTCATGGAAAGACATACAAATGCAGCTTTCTTCCACCAACTGCATAAGACCAGGCTGTACAGCTGCATAGGCAGGCATTTTTCTCATTATTTCCATTAATGAGCTAACACTAATTGATTATATTTTTAGATGTATGCTAGTGAATGGTCTAAAACCATGGCACAAAACTATATACACTGCACCTTATATGTATATAATATTTATTTAACATGACTGTGTGTAAGTATACGTAATACATAAGTTTTTAATAATGAAGCAAGCCAGTATTATTATTTGAAAAACATTTTAGAGATATACAGCTTTTGTAGCATTAATTACCAGCGGTTTGTTTGTAAAATCTTTGGATTGGGTGTGGATTGGAATTAGATTAAAAAAATTCTCTTGCTAGTATCTTACTATCAACTATTAAGAATATATATATGCTACAAACCAAAGCAATATATTTTTAGGGTTTTTTTACAATTTGAGTTTATGGCACTGTGGACAACAAAAAGCAAAAAGAGGCATTTTCTTATCTATCCCTGTTACATTAGAAAAGTTCATGCCCTGCTCTTAGCATTTTCCAACACAGCTGTAGAGTAGTTTAAAGCCTATTTTTTAAATAAGCGATGCTCAATTTGTCTTTGATGATCCGCATGATTCAGGTGAGATGGGAGCACGGTCGGGCTCTTATTTGCATAAAAATTAATCACAGAAAAATGTAAATTGATAAAATTTTGCCTGGCTTTTCCCCTCTATTCAAGAACCCATGGATGGCTCCCAGAAGCAATCATCTCAGTATGGGGCAGCATTGGATGCTGTACAAATGATCACATTTGTGTTGAATACTCACTCATTTAAATGTCAGCACTGATGGGGCGGTGTATCACTAGGAAAAAAATGAAAAATAAATATACAGCAGCTGAAGACTATCAAATCTGCGGGCTCTCTTTAGAGATACATGATCTAATGTGAAAAAATTGCAGATTAATTATCCTTTTTCAAAATGGTAATTGTTTCAGTATCACACTGGAAAAAAATCTGCAATTTATTTGGAATCAAACAAAAAACAGTAATGTTAAATACGTCATTACATCATTGTGTTTATTAGAAGGCTGCAATTAATTCCAAAAGCTCCAATGCTGTATAAACTGAAACAAAGGAATGTTGCTATTAATTGTCAAGTAACTTCTTATCTTTTATATCGAAGCAACAAAAGTATAAATGGCAGATTAATTTTTTTCAAATTCTTTTATTATCTGTGTATTTGTAAGTTTATTTAAATCTTTTATTATCTAGATTGACGCACATACATATATTAAGAACATTAAACAAAATTAGTCTGTCTTCTGTACTTTTGTACCTAAATGGTAAGAAATTGCTTGAAAATTTATATATATGGATATAGATATAGATATAGATATAGATATAGATATAGATATAGATATAGATATAGATATGAAGTAGTTTTACAGAATATTCTATGATCCACTACATGCATGCACTCATGTATTTGTGGTGAATTGTATAATATCCTGAAAAACCTCTTCATAAACATTATTGATTTAATCTTTTAAAACTTCTAGAAAATAAAATATAATCATAATTGCAATGTAGTTATTTTGGACAGGGATTTTCCAATACTTCACTGGCACTAGAAGCATTTCAAATTTTGTTTAACCTCTTTGTATTGTTGTAGTGGTCAAAATGCTTGTTTCTGTCTCTTTATTCCAGTTAATTAACAAGTGGAGATTCTGACTTTTGGTTTCCTCTGAGCTGAGTACCAGGGGTCATGGGGCGGGGGAGGTTCTTGCACCTAATATAATGCAGAACAAGTCTGACAGCAGCTCAGATTTACATAGTGCTGCTCTCCTGTTTGAGATATGAGAAAAGCTAAAAACATAACATTAATAACTTATTGTGAACCTGTGCTGTGAGGAGAACCTAAACACAAAACAGGAAGAACAAAAGAAATTTGCACTCTTATGTTGCACTGTACCAAGAGCAAACGGGTTTTATTGTCTTAAGCAACGTTTTCAGAAAAATACACTTAGTTTACTGTCTTTCCTTGTATATATAATTCCAACAACATAGCAAAGCTTTCATTCTGCTACTTTACCTCACCCTCCTACCACCCTAACTGCACAATTCTTTTGTTAGATTGCCAAAAAAATACCAGCCTTACTTCTATCATTCAAGTTAAGTTGTTTTATTTAGGGGTATCTTATATACTAATAGCCAAGTAGCCTTGATCTGAGGATACTTAAATCAGGAGATTGAAGCAATAAACAGGCAAGACAGATCTTCCTATACACCTGAAAAATGCCCAAAGTTTGCAGAAAAATCTGAAATCTAAAAAAAAAACATTTTAAAGAAAAAAATCCTAACGTAACAAAAGGAGCACTTGTTGTGTTATCTGATGTGCTGATGTGCTCCCCTTCATGTGTATCCTTAGACACATATGGATTCTCTAATTTGAGTTTGGGACACTTACCCAGAACTGCGACCAGTTTGGGAAAATTAAGCTCAGTGTCGGGGGAACCCTCTTCCTGCTTCTACAGCCTGGCTAGCTTGGAAAACTGACGTACTTGCCGATTAGGGGAAGCAGAACATGTGAGTTAGGGATCTTTTACCTGAATAGTGGGCAGGAAAGCTCAAAATAACTCTAATAGGCTACCAGTAACCAAAAAACAACCAGACTTTTTCCAAAGCAAGTTTTAGAATTTATTGAGGGAAATATAGGGGCACAGGAATTAAAAAGGAACTCAGGCATAAGAACAGTGTAATTGTGTTCAGAGGGGACAAGCCTATGAAGAGTTACATGAAAGGAGAGAAAGTAAGAGGAAAACCAAGCCTTTCACTGATTTCTGCACCTAGTAATGGCCACAAGATATATATAGAGAGAGAGAGAGAGAAGGGGGGGGGAGAGAAAGAGATTTAAAGAAGAAAGAAAGATTTTTTCAGAGGAAAGGAATGAACAGGGAAGAATTTATATATCCTTAGTCTGCTGCGTTGAGTAGACTATGTCGTCTGCTTTGATGGCCCAGAGATTGAGAGTAGAGGACCTCAGACAATGCTTCTAAAGGTCCCAAGTAATTATAAAAATGCAAGAATCAACTCTGACTTAGTTTAATGGACAAAGGGTGCTGATTCCTTGAGGTTGGCTGGGTGCAAACTTTATTCTTTATGTCGAGACTAGCCTTTGTACTCCTTGGAGAAGGAAGAAAACATTTACTTGACACTAACCTTCCTTTGAGAAACACAGAGTTGATTCTCACATGTACATGTGAGGAGAGGGACAGAGCCACTCAGGAATGTCTTGTGCTGTTGTTCACTTTGTTACAGGTGCTTAGTTTTCGGTGGTTATAGTTATATTTTTCCAGGTATTCTTGATGGGGATGTGCTTTCTGCTTTGCTGGTTCCTGTTGGGAAGACAAAGAGCTGCTCTCCCTAGGATGTGTTGGCCATGTCATCCTGCTATGTCTGTTGAAGAGTCTGGCTTTGGTATTCATAAGTAACTTATTCAGAAAAAAACCCTTTTCTTACAAATCTACAAGAAACTCTTTTGGAAACCTTCTCCAGTTAATTTAATTTAATTTTTTAGATTTATATTCTGCCCTCCCCACACCAGCAGGCTCAGGGAGGATTACAATTTACATACATTTAAAATACATCTAACAGTTACACAGTTTAAAATTATAAATATATAAACATCCTAACATTTAAAATACATATATATTCTGCTGCCAGGGACCCCCCTCCTCCTGTTATGGAGCCTGCTATGAACTGTGTCAGTTTCCTGCCTTGCTGTTTTGAGGCTCTGCCAAAGACTCTGTTAGGGGCCGCATTGTCCATGCCTGCTTCCTGCCTCTCTGCTAGTATGGACTGTGTTCACCAATGCCTCCTGCCTCCTTGGACACATACCCCACCTGGGCCCAGAGCCATGCCACTAGCAGCACAGTGCCAGCTGGAGGGAACCTCTGCAAGCCTGACCAGGCACCCCCTGGTCAGTTCCTACTGGGAGTTCCTTGCAGGGCAGTCACTAGGTCTGCCCTTGCCACTAGGCAGCCTGCTAGCCAGCCCGCAAGATGTGCCAAGGAAGAAGCCATGTTCCCAGGCAGCAGAGATTCACCACGGACAGTTTGTTCTGCGGCTGCCATTTCAAGACCAGGCTCCTGTCACATTCATGGAGCCCAGCCTCACCCTGATATGCAGATAGCTGGAAGCTGCCCTGAGATGGAAGCTACATGCCAGCTGCCCAGAACACCTAACGGACGCATGTCAATACAACCACTGCATTCCAGGGCAGATACGATCAAGACAACTCCAACTTCCTGACAGATTCAATCAGCCCGCCCGGCACTCCCCTCCCCTCCTTTGTCCCCTCTTCCTGAGGTGTCACACTCATACATTCAGACCCTAAAGTGGCCCATTAGTGATAGTTATAGGACCATCAAGCTTTTGTTTCCCCTCCTGAGAACCACATGAAAGGCCCTCACCTCAGGGTACATTTTGGGGAACTTAAGCAGGCTCTCCCTGCCATGAGGCGTGCATCATTCCTCTCCCAACCCCAACCGGGTGCACCATTCCTCTCCTGAACCCCAACCATCGCTCTGCGTATCTAGTGCAGGCATTAGATATCGCCCCACTTCGATCGACATGGTGATTTCAATGACGAAGTGAAAACAGTAGGGACCTACCTGGGTAGGAAAGGTCAAACAAGGCTACAAGTGTCTATATACCAATGCCCAAAGTATGGGCAATAAGAAAGAAGACCTTGAGCTTCTATTGCAAGCAGAGGGCTATAGTAGGAATAACTGAGACTTGGTGGGATGATTCCCATAACTGGAATGTGCTAGTGGATGGGTATGAGTTGTTCAAGAAAAAACAGAAGGGTAAAAGAGGAGGTGAAGTGGCGTTGTATGTGAGGAGAGGGCTTGATTGTCAAGAAGTTATGGAGAATGGGGCGGACAGCCCGGTGGAAAGCATATGGGTAGAAATAAGGGGAGGAAGAACAAAGAGTATTATTGTTGGAGTCTGCTAAAGACCACCTGACCAGCAAGAAGAAACGGATGCTGCCCTCTTTGAACAGATTGGTGGAGTATCCAGACATCAGAACCTTGTAATTATGGGTGACTTCAACTTCCCTGAGGTGTGCTGGGAGACAGGCTCAGCAAAGCATCATGAATCACGCAATTTCCTGACCTGCCTGGCCGATAACTTCCTTTTTCAAAAGGTGGAGGAAGCTACAAGGGGCTCGGCCATACTAGACTTGATATTAACCAACAGGGAAGAATTGGTAGATGAGATGAAGGTGGTGGGGACCTTAGGAGGAAGTGACCATGTCCTCCTTGAATTCCAGTTCCTGTGGGGGGCCAATGAAGTTCATAGCCAGACTCGTAGGTTAGATTTTTGTAGGGCCAACTTTGAAGAACTCAGAGGCTTGATGAGAGTCATTCCATGGGGGAGTGTGCTGGAAGGGAAAGGAGTGAGTGAAGGGTGGGCCCTTCTCAAACACGAGCTTTTGCAAGCTCAAGCCCTCACTATCCCAGCAAGACAGAAACATGGTAAGGGCTCCAAGAAACAGATGTGGATGTACAGAGAGCTCCAGAATAAGATAAGGCAGAAAAAGGAAATGGAGAGAAGAACAGACCACTAAAGAGGAGTATATGAGGGTTACTAGGTACTGCAGATCAGCCATCAGAGAGGCCAAAGCTCAGTACGAGCTGGGTCTGGCCAGGAGGGCTCACTACAATAAGTGATTCCACACATGTTGGATAATGCACTTCCAATCCTCTTCATAGATCATTTGGAACGGATTTTTTTGTGTGCGGAACAAAAAATCCACCTTAAACAATTGATAATGTGCAATGAAAGTGCATTATCCAACGTGTGCGGAATCAGCCAATAAGAAAAACTTCTACAGATATGTGAGAAGCAAACACAAGGTAAAAGAGGCAATTGGACCGCTGTTGGGAATAGATGGAGAAACTCTGATGCAGGACAGAGAAAAAGCAGACAGGCTTAATGACTTTTTTGCCTCTGTTTTCTCCCTGAAGAACACAGGCACATCTAGAGATAGTAGAAAATGTGGCAGGACACCTGAGTGGCTAATTGACATTGACAGAGAGGTTTTGGAGAGGCATCTGGCTGCACTGGATGAATACAAATCCCTGGGCCGGATGGGGTGCACCCAAGAGTGCTGAAAGAACTTCCTAGAGAACTTGCAGAACCCCTGTCCATCATCTTCAAGGCCTCCTGGAGGACTGGGTATGTGCCACAAGATTGGAGAAGAGCGAATGTTATCCCAATCTTTAAGAAAGGGAAGAAGGATGACCTGGGAAACTACAGGCCGGTCAGTCTGACTTCTGTTGCTGGGAAGATATTAGAACAGATTTTAAAGGGATCAATCTGTAAGCATCTGAAGGACCGCTCAGTGATCCGGGGAAGTCAGCATGGTTTTGTTCCTAACAGATCTTGCTAGACCAACCTGGTTTCCTACTGGATCGGGGGAACTCTGTTGACGTGATTTATCTGGATTTCAGTAAAGCTTTTGATAAGGTCCCCCATGACATTCTGATGGGCAAACTGGAAGACTGTAGAGTGGACTATAGGACAGTTCGGTGGATAGGGAACTAGTTAGAGGACCATACTCAAAGAGTGGTGGTCAACGGCATTTCATCAGATTGGAGGGACGTGTCCAGTGGGGAGCTGCAGGGCTTGGTTTTGGGCCCGGTACTTTTCAATATTTTTATCAATGATCTGGATGAAGGAGTGGAAGGGCTGCTCTTTAAATTTGCTGATGATACCAAACTGGGAGGAGTAGCAAACACCCAAGAAGATAGAATTAAAATTCAACAGGACCTGAATACTCTGGAGAAGTGGGCAGCTGTGAATAGGATGCAATTCAACAAAGACAAGTGCACAGTATTACATCTGGGCCACAAAAATGGGAAGCACAAATACTGGATGGGGGATACACTTCTGGGCAGTAGTATATGTGAAAGGGATCTTGGGGTAAGAGTGGACTGTAAACTAAATATGAGCAGTCAGTGTGATGCGGTGGCAAAAAAGGCTAATTCAATCTTGGGTTGTATCAAAGGGGCCATAGCGTCGAAATCGCAGGAGGTCATAGCCCCTCTCTATACTGCCTTGGTCAGGCCACACCTGGAGTATTGTGTGTAGTTCTGAAGGCCTCACTTCAAAAAGGATGTGGCCAAAATCAAGAGGGTGCAGAGGAGAGCGATGAGAATGATCAGGGGTCTGGAGACTGAGCCCTATGAGGTAAGGCTGAGGGCCTTGGGAATGTTTAGTTTGGACAAGAGGAGGTTGAGGGGGTACATGATTGCTCTCTTTAAATATTTGAAAGGCTGTCATTTGGAGGAGGGCAAGGAGCTGTTCCAGTTGGCAGCAGAGGGTAGGACCTGAAGCAATGGGCTTAAATTACATGCACAAAGGTACCAGCTGGATATTAGGAAAAACTTTTTCACGGTCAGAGTAGTTCAAAAGTGGAATCAGCTGCCTCCGGAGGTGGTGAGCTCCCCCTCACTGGCAGTTTTCAAGGAGAGGCTGGATGAATACTTGTCAGAGATGCTTTAGGCTGACCCTGCACTGGGCAGGGGGTTGGACTAGATGGTCTGTATGGCCCCTTCCAACTTTATGATTCTATGATTATATGCTGCTTCTTTGCTTCTCGCTGTGATCAGGTATGTATTGCCCCGCTTCCTTGATCTCAAGTGGGTTCCCTGCTCATGCAAACGGCTCTATTTTTCTACTCTTTATTTCTTAGCTCTTGTATGCACTTTGCCTGTATGTGCTATTGTAGGCATATGCAACATCTCTAGTAAACACATTTTATACTTATTAGTCATTGCCTCTTTATTGCACGAGTAATCTGGGAGACAGACTCTGGTATATATTGGTTAAGATCTGCACTGATTTAACCCAGACTGCGCGCTAATTTCCCCATAAAATAGCAGTTCTGGTAACAATACATACACGTATACTCAGCGGCATAATCAAATGCACTATATGCATACACAAGGCACCTCCCTTTCACCTTCCCCAGAGCATTTACAATGGAGCTCAACAGATGGAGGATGTCGCTAGTGGGGAGGGCACAGACCATGCTCAACTGGACAGGGGTCTCCGCCTAGCATCAACCATACGCTTGGCAGAACAGCTCTATCTTACAGGCCCAGCGAAAAGACAATAAATCCTGCCAGGCCCTGGTCTCATTAGACAGAGCATTCCACCAGGCTGGGGCCAGGACTGAAAAGGCCCTGGCCCTGGTTGAGGCCAAGCGGGCCTCCTTGGGGCCAGGGACCTTCAGCAGATGTTTGCTGTTAGAGCGAAGAGTCCTTTGAGGCTCATATGGGGAGAGGTGGTCAGGCAAATACACCGGTCCCTGTCCCCATAGGGCTTTATAGGTTTGTGGGGATCTTCTCTGGGGCAGCCGGGGCCTACAGGGGGCGCTGTCGCCAGCGTGGTCCCTCCCGGCCGGCAGATTCCACGGGGCCTGGGCCTAGGGCTGCCTCCTTACGGCAGGGAAGGGGGTTAAGCAGCACCCCCCTTTTGTGCCTGTGCAGCTCTACCCTGCTGTCCTAAAGAGGAGGGGGGTCTACTGCACCCGCTGTACCGAGCCGGAGCTTCCGGGGAATGGGGCGCCAGGTGGCCCGGGCTGTCTGGCCCGGTGTTGTGGGAATGGCATGCTGCACCATGTAGGTGGACCCCGGCGAGCGTGAGAACACCCCAGGCACCCGTGCCCACACCTCCCATAGCTGGACCATTTGCGCGGCCGTAAGGCCGGGGTCCACCTGGGGGTCCTCCGCCTCCGGGGCATCCAAGGTCCATGGGAGCTCGCCCCCTGGCAGTTCCAGGGGCTCATCAGCCAGGTGGCAGTGGGGGGTACCCCTCTCGTCAAGGCTGCCCTGCCCCAGGGTGCCCCGGTCCGGCAGCGGCTGCCCCCCCACATCGAGGGTGCCCGAGTCTGGTGGTGGGGCCTCCCACTCATTGGGGCTGCCCTGTCCTGGGGTTCCCAGGGTCGGCTCGCGCCACCCCTTTAGAAGGTTGACATGGAAGTTTCGGCAGTCCCGGTGCTGTGGGCTGCACTGTACCATGTAGGTCAGGGGCCCCAGGACTCGCACAATCTCATATGGCCCCCTCCAGGGATCTTCCCCCTCTCGGGGGAACACGATGTGGTAAACGAGCACCTGATCGCCCACCTCAAACCGTCACGGGCCAGTTTGTGCAGGGCCTCCTTGATGGTTTGGTTCATCCATTCCACTAACCCATCCGTCTGGGGGTGGTAGGCCGAGGTGAATATTTGGCGGACCCCCAGGATATTGCACAGGTGCCTCATCAGGGTGGCCCTAAAGGGGGTTCCCCGGTCCGAGACAATCTCGGCCGGCAGGCCTACCATGGCGAAGAGGTGCAACAGGGCATGGGTGACCCGTGGCGTTTGCATGGTGTGCAGGGGTATGATCTCGGGGAACCGGGTGGCATAGTCCATTATGACCAGGGCGTATTGGAATCACCTGGGAGTCCGGGGCAGCAGCCCGAGAAAATCGATGGCTATATGGAAAAAGGGGACCCCGACTATAGGCAGGGGGCCCAGGGGGGCCCTGGGGGCCACTGTTTGGATGCCCGCTGACAGATGGGGCAAGTCTGGCAATGGGCTTTTGCATCGGCAGCCACGGTGGGCCAATAGAACCACTCCAGAATCTTCCAGATGGTCTTTAGGGCCCCTAAGTGGCCAACCCACTCATGCTCGTGGGCAGCCTGCAACACCTGGTCCCTAAAGGATGCGGGGACCAGGAGCTGCTGCACCTCCCCGGGTCCCCGTGCCGTGTGGGCGACCCGGTACCAGATGCCCCCCTTCGCTCCACTTGAGGCAAGCGCTGGGCTCGGCGGTCATCACAGGGTTGCCCCTCACTCACTGCCACTGAGTCTCGCAGTCCTTGCAAAGAGAAGTCTGTTTCTTGCACCGCCTGGAACTCGGGGTCCCCCTGAGGTCCAGCGGGCAGGTGTCCTGGGCTGGAATCTGGTCCCCGGGGTGCGGGACCAGCTTCATCCCCCATGGCCTCCGCTGCTTCCCCCCACAGGTGATGTTCTGGTCCAGCGCCTCTCTCATCAGCTGAGAGAACTCCGGGGCATCTCGACCCAGCAGCACAGGGTAAGGCAGGTCGGGCACTCGGGCCACCTCCAGGGTGTGCCGGGTCCCTCGGTACTCCAGCTCAATGCCCACAATGGGCCATTTGTGGGCATGGCGGTAGACGCAGGCCACCTGGGTCCAGCGCCGCACGGGCAGGTTGGCTGGCAGCAGACTGGCTCTGGCCATTGAAATCATGCTCCCAGAGTACAGGAGGGAGCATAGGTAGTGGCCCCCAATCTTGACCCCTGTGAGCATTACAGCCGGGCGGGTGTGGCCCTCCGCCGCGGGCATAGCCATCTCCCACCCTGCGTCACACTCCATCAGTGGGCACTCCCTTTTGAAATGCCCCAGCTGCCTGCAGGAGAAGCAGGGGCCCCTCTCCATGCTGGGGCTATGCTCCGGCCCTGGTGGGCCAAGGGTGGGGCCTCCCGCCGTGCTCCCAGTCTTTGGGCCCGGGGGCCTTGGAAAGGGGGGACCCAGCAAAATGTAGGTGCCAGGGACCGTGTTCGGGCTGGGATGCAGGGCCTCCCACCTATGGGGGAGCCCCCGTGCATGGTCCCTCATGGGTGGCCTTGGGAACGCCGCTGCACCGAAGCCCCACCGAGCTGGAGGCCCCCGCCTCCCCTACCCAGCCAGCGGCCTCGGCAGCCAGGAAATTCTCCAGGAGGTGCACGAGCTCCTTGAGGTCCCCGGGCTTGCTGTGGAGGGCCCACACCCAGACCTCCGGGGGTATGATTTGGAGCAGCTGCTCCACCACCACCTTCTCCATGAGAGCCACCTCCCCGGGGTCGGTGGGCTTTAGCCACCGGGTGGCCAACTCTGACAGCTTGGCGGCCACTAACCGGGGCCAATTTCGCTTCCTCCAAGGACGTGAGTGAAAATGCTGCCTAAAGGTCTCTTCGGTAATCTCGTAGCGGTCTAAATTGGCTGCCTTCAGGGTAGCGTAGTTGGCTGCCTGGTCCTTTGGCAGGGCTCTCAGTGCTGCCTGGACCCCTCCTGTAAGGTAGGGCCTGATAATATAGGGCCACTGGGTCCTAGGCCACTGGGCCATCTCGGCTGTTCTCTCAAAGATCTCTAAGTAGGCCTCAACATCCTCCGCGGGCCCCAACTTTGTGAGGGAAAAAGGGGGAGCTCGCGGGAGCAGGCCCTGGGGTGCAGCCACCCCTGCGGTGGCCTGGGACACCTCCCAGGACCGGCTGAGGTCCCTGACTATAGAGGCCTGGGCCTCTTGCTGCTGGGTGACCATGTCCCACATTAGACGGTCCTGCCACTCCGCGAGCCACTGGCCAAACTGGGTCAGATCCATAGCGCCGGCACCAGGGCCAGCCGGGCCGGCAGGGTCCGTGGCGGCAGGCTCTGTGACCCTCGGGGGGTCAGGCTCTGTGCCCCTCGGTGTTCCCTTTGAGGGGGGGAGCAATTTAGCCGGGGCGAGCCTCGGGTAGTGCTACATCCACCCTACAGGGGTGGGAAACCGTGGCAGCGGACGTCCCTCAGTCCCCGTACAGGCCACCCCTTTGTGGGGATCTCCTCTGGGGCAGCCTACAGGGGGGCGCTGTCGCCAGCATGGTCCCTTCCAGAAGTCAGATGCCATGGGGCCTGGGCCTAGGGCTGCCTCCTTACGGCGGGGAAGGGGGTTAAGCAGTACCCCCCTTCTGTGCCCGTGCGGCCCTACCCTGCTGTCCTAAAGAGGAGGGGGGTCTACTGCACCCGCTTCCCTCTCTCTCTCTCGCTACCCACCTGTTTACCACCAATGCCCCGCCTCTACTCCTCAGTCCTCCCCGCTCCTGCACCAAGCGGCCCCTCCCTGCTTCCCTAAACCTCCCTGAACCTCCCGCCGCCCGTGTAACCCGTTCTTCCCTCCCTTTGTCACTCGCCCTCTTTCTCTCGCCTGGGCTTGTATCAGCTCCTTCTCTATCTTTCCCTTTTCACTCGCCCTGTTTCTCTCACCTGGGCTTGTATCAGCTCCTTCTCTACCTTTCCCTTTTCACTCGCCCTGTTTCTCTCGCCGGGGCTTGTATCAGCTCCTTCTCTACCTTTCCCTTTTCACTCGCCCTGTTTCTTTCAAAATATCCTGGATCTCCCCTCCCCTTTCCATCCACCCCCTCACGCATACCCGCACCCACCCCATGCTCTCGGCGTTCTGCCCTTTTATTCCCCCTTTCCGGTTCCTCCCCTCGTCCTTCCCTCGCCTCCTCCGCTGACGGGTGTCTCTCTCTTCCTCTGGGTGCAGCGCACAGCTCGCACTCCCGCCCCGCTCCACCCAGCCCTCCTCCTCCTGGGCGAAGCGAGGGGCTGGCTGGCCCTGCCCACTGGAGCCGCTCGCACTGCGGCGCCGAGTGTCCGCTGCGCCCGCCGTGCACCCCACTGCCGGGCTGAAGTGCCTCTTCCTCCATTGCAGGTGAGCAAGGAGGGGCGAGCCCGGCTGCATCCCGACAACTGCAGTGACCTGCACCTTCATAGTAAAGGAGACATCCAGTTACTGAAACTGTTGGCTAGATGAAATCTAAAGGTCAATTGGAACATTTTAAATGAGCTGTTTCTGAATCACAACTGTTGTAATGTAGCCCTATTACATTTATAGAAATGCTGTCAAGAACAATTCTGTTTTACATAGTTTGCAGAAAGAGAGAAACATGGGAGCCTTCCTGACCTCCTCAGGCAAGCCATTTGACAAGGTAGGGGTCACAAAAGAAATGTACATGTACAGGCAGTTGTTGATCTTGCCCATTTATCAAATGGCGCCCCCAGAAGACACTGCTTGGATGAACAAAGCTGTTGTGATGTTGTGGAGCATTGGAGGAAGGTGGTTTTGCAGATATGAGGGTGTGAAACCATGAAGGGATTTGTATGAGATAGCCAGTACCTTGAATTTAGCCCAGTAACTGATTCTGGTTTATCAGTTATTGTTCTCATTCTCCCATGAATTCTCTGGGGTTTGTCAGCATCTTTCTTCTCGAACTGTGATGTCCAGATTCATGTTTTATCAGTGCTATTCAGATCAGTTGTACTATCACTTCTTCAGTCATGAATATAATATAATGTGTTGGATATATATATATATATATATATATATATATATATATATATATATATATATATCCAATATATATATATATATTGTTTACTAGCATATCCTAAAACAGCATCATTTTGTTCTTCCGTATTATGTTGCAAATGTGTTCAGTTAATCCTCTGTAACAACTAAATCTCCCCAGACATTGATACTTAATCTGTGGACAGTTCTAGTGGAACCTATGTATGGCAGTGTATATGAAAAAATGTCAGCAGTCTGTAAATTATTTTTCCTTGTTATTTTATTTTATTACTGCAATCAGTGAAACACTCAAAAATCTGAAATAGTGAAATAAAGGCAGCTTGGTGTCAGTTTTACACCTCAAAATATGAGCTCATTCAGACTTTCAGATGCAACATCATAATGGCATTATCTAAATAAAAAAGCCCTCTCATGCACTTGTATAATCCCAAACGTGTATTATATGTGCAGTACTGATTGTGTTTTAGAGGTACCAACAGCAAATTTATGATTTTGCAGATTTGTACTATGATCACTCCCTTTGATAGACTCCAATCTGTTGACAATACATCAGAGGAAGAGAGAAAACTCCAACCAGTTCAAGATAGGATCATAGCCAACATTTGTTCTTGCCTTACAAATTTGGCTGAGATTGTATGAATGTATAGGATACACATTCTGATGAACACATTGCTATTACACCACCAATTGTTTCCCTGAGTTTAAAAAGAAGTATTAGGATTGAGTGCAGTATCTCCTGCTGTCCTTGAATAAATCAGCACCTTCCCAGTGTTAATCATCCTCTGGGTAAAACGGAACACTTATACCTCCAGCAACCCCATGGTCAAAGAGCCTGCTTTAGACCCCCCCCCTTACTTCTAAGACCCCACAATATCTGAGTTGCAGGAAGGGACCCATGTGATAAAAAAACCAAGGCATTTAGATGAGGCTATGTGTAACAAAGAGGCTATTGCAACAGGAAATAGCCTGGTTTCTATAGGAATCTGATAACCCCAATCAAAAGTGCTGTAGCATAGTGATTCAGCAGTTGGGATGTGAAGCAGCACTCTGCTGGGTTGAATCCTATTATTTCTATGAGCTCAGCAGGTGGCCTTGGGTAATTCACTCCTCTCAGTCCTGGCTCTCCAGCTGTATTGTACGGATAAGAAGAAGACTGACTTTCCTCGCCGCTCTGAGTGGGACACTAACCTGTCTAGAAGAGCAGTTGTCATACATGCCTGCCTGCATATCTGCCATGAATGTATTCTGTGTTATGCACTGATCCTCTGAGGGCATGGGAAGTTTCTTATTAATGCTAATAAGAAGTCGGTTATCTTGCAGGTATTTACTTTCTCTTTCCCTGCCACTTCAAGCAAGTGTCCTTGAATGCGGCGGGCTCAAGATGTATCCTTCTTGGGATCTGAGATGATTTCATTCTTTGCTCTGTCTAGCCTAAACCCATCTTCTCCCCTTCAACCCCCCTGGCTCCTTTGCGCCAGAACTTTAATGGTCACTGTCCTGAGGGAATCTTCCCTATAACTAACACTACCAACCTCATTTACATCACTTCTGCCAATACTGTTGTTTGAGCACTTTGAACTTGATAGATCTCTAATAAAGTAACTTCAATCAATACACCTGTGTGGTTGCTGTGGAGAACTTGGGGGATCTACCTGCCAGGGACTGACAGCAGTATATAAGCACACTGTCATTGTCGTCATTGTCATCACCATCATCATCACCAACATCACCAACATCATCATCATCATCATCACCATCACCATCACCATCACCATCACCATCACCATCACCATCACCATCATCATCATCATCATCATCATCATCATCATCATCATCATCATCATCATCATCATCAAAACTGCTGTTTTGTGACCTCCTGAGGATTAAAAACTTTCTGCTCATGATTAATAATTGGGGCTTGAAAGACAATAACCAAGCTTCCTATGTCATTCAAGAATTTCTCTTACAATGTGAATTTATCCATAAACCTAATCAAGTGCATGGTCAGGACCATCTACCCATCTCATGACCCATTGTTGCCAACTCTTATCATACCTGTCACCCAGTAACCTCATCCAATTTCCTTTCAATTTAGCATCTTCTGCAACACCCCCCTCCCCCAAAAAAACCTTCCAATGACATCTCAAATCCTAATAATTCCTCTAGTCTCCAATTACAGAACAACTGAAAATTCCCCAGTTACAGAATGGCTTGAAGAATTTTGACTCAAGAGCAGAATAGACTCAAATATACAGCTAACTACATTTGGCCCCAATAGTAAATGCTCAGGTAAGTAAAAATAGGTAAAGGTAGTCCCCTGTGCAAGCACTGAGTCATTACTGACCTATAGGGGGACATCACATCATGACATTTTCTTGGCATACTTTTTACGGGGTGGTTTGCCATTGCCTTCCCCAGTCATCTACACTTTACCACCAAGGAAACTGGGTACTCATTTTACTGACCTCGGAAGGATGGAAGGTTGAGTCAACCCTGAGCTGGCTACCTGAACCTGGCTTCTGCCAGGATTGAACTCAAGTCGTGAGCAGAGCTTGGACTGCAGTACTGCAGCTTACCACTCTGCACCACAGGGCTCTTTTAAATGCTGAGGTAAAAAAGGTATAAGAATGGCACCCTGAAATGGATGTATCAGGTTCAGTTTCCACACTAGACTGTTCCTCTGCCACTTCAGGACAAGCCTTCATGGTATACTGTCCCATCCCCAGAATTGCTTCTCCATGACTAGCTTTCTTGGACAGAAAGATTTCCTGACTCCCTCTGTAGCTACTACTAGACATGGGCACGAATGGAAAAAAAAAAAAAAAAAACCCGAACACCCTGTTCATCGTTCGGTGCCATCCATGAACAATGAACATGGACGAACATGAACTGTTCCCGGACATGTTCGTTGTTCGTGGGGGCCAGAACCACCCCCACCCAACCCCCCACTTAGCCCCCTCCCCTCAAATGCACTTACCTGGCCCTTTAAAGATCCCTTTAAACTATCAGCTGGCAGGTGGCAGGGGGGGAATTCCCCCTGCCGACTGCCAGCTGATAGTTTAAAGGGCCGGGAGAGCAGTCACACAGCCAGGCTGCCTGCCCAGTGTGAGAGAGGTGGGGAGATTCTCCCCATCCCTCTTGCACCCAGGAGAATCTTCCCAATGTCCAATACCCACCAAATTTGCAGGGAATATAGTCCCCACTGTCCTCTGAAGACCCCCCCCCCCAAGTTTCAGAGAGATTGCAGCCCGGGAAAGGCATGATCCATGGCTCTCCCCCTTTAGTCCTCACTGTCCTCCAAAGACCCTCCCAAGTTTCAGAGAGATTGCAGCTCAGGAAAGGCATGATCCATGGCTCCTTCCCTTTGTTGTCATTTTCTGTTCACAGTGGAAAAAACGGGACTCTCTGGTGGAAGCTACTTTGAGGGGTTACAAACTGACCTTCCCAATGTCCAATACTCACCAAATTTGCAGGAGACATAGTCCTCACTGTCCTCCAAAGACCCCCCAAGTTTCAGAGAGATTGCAGTCCAAGAAAAGCATGATGCATGGTGATTCGTTTTCGTTTTCTCAGCCATGCCGGACGCTCCTCTCGGCATCGCAACAGCAGTTGCACAGAGAGAATTGCGTCCGGGACCTAGAAGGGGGAGGAAAGTTTAACCAGAATTTGAAATGTTTATTCTCTGTATGATTAACCACTCCATCATTATTTTATGGAGCTATTTTTGTATTATGACAGTATGAAGGGAAACATTGAAGTGTAGTGTTTAGTGTTTGTAGTTCATTCCTCCCCTTTTCTTTTTCCACCCCCCCCTTTGTCCCTTTCCTCTCCCCTTTCCTTGTGATAGTTTTGTGTAGTGTTTTGTAGCTATGAAAAATAAAAAATAAAAATAAAATAAAAAAAAGCATGATGCATGGTTCTCCCCCTTTGTTGTCATTTTCTCTTCACAGTGGCAAAAACTAGACTCTCTGCTGGAAGTACTTTGAAGGGTTAAAGCCAGAAGGAAAGCCTGGAGTTCAGACAGAGTTCAGTCCCTCCCTCTCCGGTTGCCAAGGGGATTGATTGCAGCAGGCTTCAGACTGACTGGCTTGCCGAACGGCTGTGTTCGTTTAGGATGGAGCACCATGAACAGCTTGCTCGCGAACAGCAGATTGGCCTGTTCGTGGGTTTTTTCTGTTCGCAATGCTGTTCATGCCCATGTCTAGCTGCTGCTGCTGCTGCTGCTGCTGCTGCTGCTGCTGCTACTACTACTATGCTTGCACTGCAGGAGCTGGTAACAGAGAACTTTCTGGCTCACAACTTTAATCTGCTCTGCCTTCGCCTCAACTGCCACTCCAAAGCTCAGCCTCCTTGTTTCCCCGTACTGTTTCCCTCTACCCTCTTGGGGTCCTGCTTAAAGACAACCCTGATTTTCCCTCTCTCCGCTGCCCTTCTCTCTCCTTTCTTTTTCTCTCTTCTTTCTAGGGATACTGTGTGTTCACAGTAAACACAAGGAAGGGTTCCAATTCCAGAACTAGCCATGGGAATGCAAATCTAGCTTCCACTTGGAATTTTTTTGATTTTTTGTATTGCTTCCCCCCCCCCACCCCGCATGCTTGTATGATGTTATATTCCACCCAGTAATTTGTAATATGTCTCTTAATTTAGCATAGACATTGCCTTTTCACTCTGCTTTCTTTTTCTTCATTTTTTTCTCTCTGTTATTTTTATGTGTTCAATAAAGATCAGAAATCAGTTACTGCTTTCATCTGTCTCTCTCCAAAATTCCATCCAAAATATACTTCTATGTATGTGTTCATGTAAAAATAAACTCAAACATCCTTTATCTTTGAGATGCGTGCTTGAAGGCATGCACACACCGCCCCCCCCCCAGGTGTCCCATAGAAGCAGTTAGACTCAGTCCTGTCTCCTTCGCTACCCCATTGGGGTGTTACTCTTTTGTGAAATGAAAACTTTAACCATTTAGTGCTCTTTTACAACTGAAATTAAGTATTTGTAAGTATGCTTGCTCATATTCATGCTTTGCTAGCATTCCCTTTCTCTTTTTTACCTATGTTTTCTCTTCCATTCAAAATTTTTATTGTGAGCCCTTTGGAGCAGGAATCTGTTTCTTTTGGTTTTAAAACTCCATTAAGCACCAAGTATAGGGACTTTACAAATAGCAGAAACAAGTGGGGAACCTCCAAGGACTTGTTGAGGCATCTGATTTTCCCCTCCCCCATCATATCCACATTATTTTTCCTCCCCTGTATCATTTCTCCCTTTTCCTGCTTCCTTCTGTCCTTCCCACCCGCCTTTGTCTAATCCCCTGACTTCACTTTTCCCCCTCCTCCACCCTGCACCCTCTCCCCTATAACTCAATAGTGTGGTGCCAAATGAGCTGGGCCCAGTAGTGTGGTAGGGCTCCAGCAAAGACTTGTTGGGAGCTACCTAATTTTTCCCTGTATCCCAGGATTGCCATGAGATTGGGAGGACAGGAGGTGTGGGGATGCAGCACTTATTTTTGTATCCCCAGGACACAAACCTCCATGCCCTGCTGCAATGTGACATCATATTTTTGGTCGATTCTTAAGGAATTGGCTCTGGTATGAAGTGCTCATGCACTTCTTCCCCCCACAAGATGACATCACTTTTGAAAGTGATGTTTATCATCGTTCTTCTGTGCTGTCCTACATAGGGACTGTGTATGTGCACAGGTATGCCAACCGGAGGAAGTTTATAAAGCTGCTTTAGAGCTCCATTAAGGGTCGCTTCTCCAAAGTCACACAGAAACCCATTTTTCCACCCAAATGAGCATGTGACTATCCCAGAGGAGTGACCTCTTCTCTCAATTCTCTCATAGCCATCGTGAGGAGAGGAACGTGGCTCTAGAGCTCTGTTTAATTTTTTTCTCTACATTTAATCTCTTTTTTTTCGAAGTGTTGTGATTTTTTAAAAATATTTTTATTCAATTTTGGAACTATAACAATAATTAAACAACGAACCAATATAATACATTTCATTCACTAAGTATTGACACAGTTTTTCTACTTTAGTACATTGAAGAAGAGAGATGTGAAGAAGGCTGCAGTTCTTTTGCTTCTACATATTCATAGAATGGGAACCATTTTTCCCAGAAGTTTGATCCTGAAGAGTGATGTTCCATCTGGTGGAGATTATCAGTTACTTTTTCCATTATTAGATGATTCCAAATTTTGGCAAACCAATGTTCTGTGGTTGCTGGAGATTGGTCCTTCCATTTGGTTGCTATTGCACTCCTACCTGCTACTAGTTAATAAGATCTCTTCCAACATGTCTGATCCCACAGTCCCAAGAAGATTATTTTTGGTGATAAGGGGACACTATATCCTGTTATTTTCTTAATAATATTTAGTATTTCTGTCCAAAATTTAGATATCAAAGGACATTCCAAGCAGCAATGAGCTAAGTTACCCTCATTGTTAAATTTCTTCCAACAAGAGGATGATGCTGAGGAGTAAATTAAGGATATATTTTTGGGTGTTAGGTACCACCTTTGTATAATTTTATAGCTTTGTATTTTAGTTAATATAATTGTAGATTTATTTAATTTTTTTGATGCCCATATTTTTCCCAGCTGTCTAATGTCAATATTTCATTAAGATCTTTACGTCATTTAGTTTAATAACTAAAAGTTTTAGGGATGTTGGAGGACAGTAAAAGACCATATATTTTTGAAACCATTCCCTTTTTCAAGTAATTTTTAGCTCCCATTAACATTAATTGTTCAAATTCTGTTTGAGTTGCATTCATAACTAGGGGTGTGCAAGTCGGTATTCTGATTAGGTTAAAGTTACAGAATCAGGGCCATTTCAGTTTTTTTGGTATTACTGAAACTTATTCTGAATACCAAAAAATTTCGGTAATACTGAATCAGAGATTGTTGAATCGATTTGGGATGATTCAGGTCGATTCGGCAACCAAAGAATTTGCTAGCCGTTTGTATTTCCTCCAGGTTTCCAGGAGCCTGGGGGGGGCATTTTCTGTCCGAATCAAACCAAACTTGGTGGGGAACTTCTCCTAACTCTCCTCTAACTACCCCCCAAGTTTCAGAAATATTGGACTTTGGGGGAGGCATGTTATGCCCCCCCAAAGAAGGTGCCCCCATCCTCCTACACTCTCCATGGTTCTCTATGGGGAAAAACAAGTCATCTTTCTAGGAGGCTTGGGGTGGCATTTTGCAAGCAAAATGCACCCAACTTTCAGGGGGCCTGCTCCCAGCTGTCCTCCCACCCTCCACCAACATTCAGGCAGATTCCACTTTGGGGGGGCATTTTATGGCCTCCCAAAGAAGGTGCCCCATCCACCTCCACTCCACTATTCCCTATGGGGGAAATAAGAGAGGCTTGTCTGGCTAGGAGTGGTATTTTGCATGCAAAATGCCCCCAAACTTCAGGGACCTCCTTCTATCTGTCCTCCCTCCACCAAGGCTCAAGCAGATCCCACTTTGGGGGGCCATTTTATGGCCTCCCAAAGATGCTGCTCTTAGCCCCCCCCCTTTCTCCATTATTTCCTATGGGGGAAATAAGAGGGGCTTGTCTGGCTAGGGGTGGCATTTTGCATGCAAAATTCCCCCAACCTTCAGGGGCCCATCTCCTACCTGTCCTCCCACCCTCCTCCAAGGCTCAACCAGATCCCACTTTGGGAGGCCATTTTATGCCCCCAGAAAGGTGTTTCTCCAGCCACACCACTTTGTCTTTCTACTGTGGGGAAGACTTCCACACCGCAGAAACACATGGGATTGGGGCTGCCCAACGTGGTGGGTAGTTAGAGGAGAGTTAGGAGAAGGTCCCCACCAAGTTTGGTTTGATTCGGACAGAAAATGCCCCCGCAGGCTCCTGGAAGGCCAGGAGAAGGTTTTCTCATTGAAAACAATGTCCGAATCAAGCCGAAAAGCCGAATCTATTACCAAAACGCAAATACCGAAACGGTTTTCTGATTCAATTAAGAACCGAATCAGGTTTACCGAAACAGGCAGGCCTTGCAAACCCCTATTCATAACCTTTTTAATGTTTATTTGTTGGGTAATGGCTTGTAATTTCAGGTATAAAAACCTCGGAATTGAGCTGTCATGGGCTGGGCCCGCCCAAGCTGGTAGCCCAGGTACTAACACGAAGCCAAGGAGTGTTCAAGAGTCACAAGCCAAGTCCAGTCTGTAGTCAGAGCCCAATGTAAACGCCAGGGGTGTGTCCAAGATCCAAAAAGCCAAGCCAAGTCCAGTCCATAGGTCAAAGCACGAGGGTATCAAGGCAAGGTGCAGGCAAGAGCGGGATGCAAGGTACCAGGAAGTGGTTGCAGGTAATTGACACATTGCTTCCACGCCTGGCAGTTGCTCCTGACTGGCTTTTATAGCCAGGCGTGATTTTCAGCCAGCTGCTGGGGCTCCATCCTGATGCTACTCATCGTCGCTCTCCAGCAGCTGGCGTTGGCTCAGGAGACGAGCACTGCGCCATCTCTCCTGCAGTTCCAGTCTCTGGCACTGTCTGCGGCGCTCTCTAGGCGTGGGTGAGCCTGGGGGGGTGGAAGCCCCTGGCTGGGCTTCCCCTGTGGTGCTGGCAGTCCCTGACTGAGCCTCCCCTGTAGAAGTTCCTGGCTGAGCTTCCCCTGTGGTATTGGGGCTAGAGGGTGCTGGTGTCTCAGCTGCTAGCTGTGAGCTTTGATCAGCCAGCAGCTGCTGCTCCTGATTGCCGGCTTCTGCTGAGTCAGGGCTAGAGCTGGCTACACAGAACTCTTCTTCTCCTGAGGAGTCCTGGCTGGCTACACGAGGCTCCTCTCCTCCAGAGGAGACCTCACTCTTAGACTGAGCCATGACACCATCCCCCCTCCCAAGGCCCCCCCTTCTCTGTGGCCCGGGCGGCCCCGGTTTCTGAGGATAGGCCCGATGGAATTGTCGGACTAGGCGGGGGGCATGAATGTTCACAGCAGGCTCCCATGAGCGGTCTTCCGGTCCGTACCCCTTCCCAGTCCACCAAGTACTGCACTTGCCCCCGCCGGCGACGGGAGTCCAGGATCTGGGCGACCTCATATTCTTCTTGCCCCTCAGTGGTAATCGGAGGCAGAGGAGGTGGTGGCCCGGGATGGTGCGGGTCCGGGGGTGACGCCGGGACTAGAAGGGACCGATGAAACACAGGATGGATCGGGAGGGCCGGTGGTAGTTGCAGGCGGTAGGCTACGGGGTTCACCTGGTCTGTGATCACAAGGGTCCAAGGAACCGAGCATCCAGCTTTTTGGAGGGCCGTTGGCTGCGGATATGGCGGGTGGATAACCAGACCTGGTCACCTATGGACAGGGGAACACCAGGTTGCCGTTTCCGATCCGCAGCCTCCTTGTAGCTTTCCTTGGCAAGCTGGAGTTGCTCCCGCAACAGCTCATGCATGGATTGAAGTTCCTGGAGGTGATTGTCGGTGGCTGGGATTCCTGACGAGGGTGCAGTGCTAGGAAAGAAGTGAGGGTGATGGCCATAATTAGCCATAAAGGGGGTCTGTTGGGTGGAGGAGTGCACTGCATTGTTATATGCGAACTCGGCCAAAGGCAGTAGGGCTAGCCAGTCATCCTGTTGATGGTTTGTATAGCATCTCAGATACTGCTCCAGGGTTGCATTGGTGCGTTCCGTTTGCCCGTCGGACTGGGGATGGTGTGCTGAGGATAAGTGGACTTGGGTGCCAAGAAGGGAGTGCGGTGCCCGCCAAAACCTAGAGGTGAATTGAACTCCCCGATCGGAAATTACATGGTCCGGTCGCCCGTGAAGTCAAAAGATGTGCTGAAGGTACAGGTGTGCGGTGTCCTGAGCGGTGGGGGGTCCAGAACAGGGAATGAAATGGGCCATTTTTGTGAATAAGTCCACCACCACCAGGATGCAGGTATGGCCTTTGGAGCAGGGCAGGTCTGTAATGAAATCCATGGAAATAGTCCTCCATGGCCCGGTGGGTGTGGGTAGCGGATGCAGAAGGCCAGAGGGTTTGCCAGGGGAATCCTTGGCCCGCCTACACGTCTCACAGGCTGCCACGTACCGGGCCACATCTGATTGCACCCGGGGCCACCAGAAGTCACGGGTCAAGAGATGGGTTGCCTTGTGGCGACCGAAGTGCCCAGCGGGTCTGGAATAATGGACCAGTTGCAGGACTTTCGTTCGCAGCAAGCCAGGTGGTACATAAATCCGGCTTCGGTGGGTCAGTAGTCCCTCTTCCTCTGCGAAGCCATCCGCCTGGAGCTGGTGTGGCTCCCGGACCTTCTGGAGGTATTTCTGGGCGACTGGGTCCAGTACCTGTTGAGCCTGTATCTCCTCAACCAGCCCCTGGGAGAGTTGCGTGGCAGCGAAAGTTTCGGGAGCCAGGATAGTAGTTAGAGGCTCTTCCCAGCCCGGGGATGAGTTGTACTCCGGTTTCCGGGACAGAGCATCGGCTTTCTTATTCTGGGAACTGGGGACATATGTGATCCTGAAGTCAAAGCGGGAGAAAAACAACGACCAGCGGATGTGTCTCTGGTTGAGGCGGCGGGCGGTTTGGAGATGTTCAAGGTTCCGGTGATCAGTGAGCACTGAGACAGGGTGTTGAGCCCCCTCCAGATGGTGCCGCCAAACCTCGAAGGCTGCCTTTATTGCCAGCAGCTCCCGCTCCCAGATGGTATAGTTCCTTTCTGCGGGGGTAAGCTGGCGAGAGTAGTAGGCACAGGGTTGGGGGATGCTGGAGGAGGTTGTGCGTTGTGAGAGCACCGCTCCGATGGCAGTGCTGGAGGCATCCGCCTCAACTGTGAAGGGTAGCTGGGGATCTGGGTATCGGAGTACCGGTTGTGTGACGAAGCATGCCTTCAAGGTCTGGAATGCCTCATTGGCTTCCGGTGTCCAATGGAAGGGTTCTCAAGGCCGGAGAAGCCGGGTAAGGGGAACAGCTATGGATGCAAACTGGGGGATGAACTGCCGTTAATAGTTGGCAAACCCCAGAAATCGTTGCACATCCTTCCGTGAGCGGGGGGCTTGCCAGGTCTGTACAGCTTCGACCTTAGCTGGGTCCATTTGGATGCCCCGGGGTGAGATCACATGGCCGAGGAATTCTACGGCAGGCAGGTGGAATGCACATTTTTCTAGCTTGGCAAACAGGCCATGCTGCTGGAGTCTTTGCAGCACCATGCGCACGTGCTGGGGGTGTCGAACCGGGTTCTGGGAATAAATTAATATATCATCCAGGTAAATGATGATGAACTGATCCAGCAGGTCACGAAAGATGTCATTCATAAATCTCTGAAACACCAAGGGCGCGTTAGTCAGGCCAAAGGGCATTACCATGTACTCGTATTGTCCATACCTGGTACTAAAGGCAGTTTTCCACTCATCGTCTTCCCGGATGCGCACCAGGTTGTAGGCTCCCTGAAGATCCAGCTTGGTGTAGATCTGGGCTCCCTTAACTTGCTCCAGGAGGTCGGAGATCAGCGGCAGTGGATACTGGTCTCGGACAGAGATTTTGTTCAGGGCCCGGTAGTCATTGCAGAGCCGGAGTTCTCCACTTTTCTTTTTAACAAAGAGGAATGGGGCAGAGGTGGGCGAGGTGGAGGGGCGGATGAAACCTCGACGCAGATTGGTTGCAAGGAAGTCCCGGAGTGCGTCCAGCTCAGGCTCTGATAACGAGTACAGGCGTCCCACTGGCAGGGGGGCGCAGGGGATTAAGTCAATAGCGCAATCATACGGCCGATGCGGGGGGAGTTGGTCTGCCCCTTTTGCCTCAAACACATCTGCAAAATCTGCATATATCTCCGGTAGTGCAGAGGCCCCTTGTGCAGCGGCTGCAATGGGACCCGTGCGTTTATTTTCATGTGGGCAAGGCGTTCAGAAGCGAAGGTCCTGCTGGCCCCACCGAATAACCGGATCATGGCAACAGAGCCAGGAGAGCCCCAGGACCAGCGGAAAGTGGGGGATGCCCACAACATCGAAGCAGAGCTGCTCACGGTGATGCTGGATCTGCAAGAGAAGGTCCTGGGTTTCCTTGACCACTGGCCCAGAACGCAGAGGCCGCCCATCAATGGCCTCCACTACGGTGGGGATCTTCTTTGCCTGCAAAGGAATCCTGTGCTGTGAGGCAAACTTGACATCCATGAAGCAACGGGATGCCCCTGAATCTATCATGGCATACACAAATAGGCATCGGCCGTCGGGCAGGCACAGCTTTACAGGTACCAGGAATGGTTCGGGATGGTCACAGGAGGCATTGGCTGTTCCAACAAGTTGTTTAGCAGGAGCCCGCTCCAGAGCTATAGCTGGGGCCCTCCTTTATGCAGGGCAGTCATTGGCGTAATGGCCCACCCCACCACAGTACCAGCAGAGGTTGAGGGTGTGACGCCGCTCCTTCTCCTCAGGAGGCAAATGGGTAAGAGGCATGCTCGAGGGTGCTGGTTCTGCTGCCTTGGCAGGTGAGGCCTGGGGCGGAGGACAGCTTAGCACACGGGCTTGTCTCCGGTTCTCTAGCCGCCTATCAATTCGCAAGCATAGGAGAATGAGCGCTTGTAGTTCTCTCGGTCATTCGGATCAGGCCACTTCATCCAATACCTCCTCAGATAGGCCCTCCAGGTACTGGTCGGCGAGAGCAGCTTCGTTCCAGCCCAGGTCCTGGGCCAGTAACTGGAATTCAGTGGTGTATTGGGCCACAGTCCCATTCCCCTGGGTGAGGGCACGTATTCTTTGGTTTGCTTTGATGGCCTTCAGGGGGTTTGCAAAGGCAGCAGAAATGTGGGCCACAAAGTTTGGGAAATCCCCTAGCAGTGGGGATTTGGCCAGTAACAAGGGTGTAGCCCATCTTGCCACCTGCCCCTTTAACAAGCTGAGAATAAAGCCAACCTTGCTTTTATCTGTGGGAAAGTCTCTGGCCCGGAGTTCAATATACAGCTGGCAGCGGGCAAGAAATGCTGGGAATTCCTCCACGTCACCCTCAAAACTGTCAGGTAGCTTCACTGGGCATTTAGCAGGCGGCAGTGCAGCAGGGGCAGCAAGTAGGGTGGCAATCTGCTGCTGCAAAGTCACCAGTGCTTGAGTCAATTGCAGTACCTAGTCCTGCAGCAGAGCCAGGCTCCCCATGGTGGGCATCGCTGTGTCCATGCTGGGAAGTTTTGTGGTGGAAGCAATCTGTCATGGGCTGGGGGCTGGGCCCGCCCAAGCTGGTAGCCCAGGTACTAACACAAAGCCAAGGAGTGTTCAAGAGTCACAAGCCAAGTCCAGTCTGTAGTCAGAGCCCAAGGTAAATGCCAGGGGTGTGTCTAAGATCCAAAAAGCCAAGCCAAGTCCAGTCCATAGGTCAGAGCACGAGGGTATCAAGGCAAGGTGCAGGCAAGAGCGGGATGCAAGGTACCAGGAAGTGGTTGCAAGTAATTGACACGTTGCTTCCACGCCTGGCAGTTGCTCCTGACTGGCTTTTATAGCCAGGCGTGATTTTCAGCCAGCTGCTGGGGCTCCATCCTGATGCTACTCATCGTCGCTCTCCAGCAGCTGGCGTTGGCTCAGGAGACGAGCACTGCGCCGTCTCTCCTGCAGTTCCAGTCTCTGGCGCTGTCTGCGGCGCTCTCTAGGTGTGGGTGAGCCTGGGGGGGTGGAAGCCCCTAGCTGGGCTTCCCCTGTGGTGCTGGCAGTCCCTGACTGAGCCTCCCCTGTGGAAGTTCCTGGCTGAGCTTCCCCTGTGGTATTGGGGCTAGAGGGTGCTGGTGTCTCAGCTGCTAGCTGTGAGCCTTGATCAGCCAGCAGCTGCTGCTCATGATTGCTGGCTTCTGCTGAGTCAGGGCTAGGGCTGGCTACACAGAACTCTTCTTCTCCTGAGGAGTCCTGGCTGGCTACACGAGGCTCCTCTCCTCCAGAGGAGACCTCACTCTCAGACTGGGCCATGACATGAGCTTTGAAGTTTTTGTTCTACCTCTTTTTTTGCCTATGAGGCCTTCCTTTGTTGCTATATCTTTTAATGTAATAACATCAGTGTTTTCCCACATTTTTGTTATTTGAGTTTTAGTTTCTGGTGGAATGTTTTGTACTGTAACAGGAGAATGTTTCGATATGTCTGGTATTAATTTGGTTCTGGTGCAATCCCAGATATATAGGATTGCGTCTAAGAAGGTATTGTTCATTGTACCTTTAGGTCGTTTATTAGGTGGACTCTAAATTATTTCTTGTATCTTCCAATGAGGTAGTAACTTGTTACAAGTCAATGTCCACTCTTTTGTTTCTTTTGAATACCAAAGTGAGAGAAGATTGGAGAGATTGGAGTATAATGATAAATCGGGTAAATTAAGTCCTCTGTAACGATTTTTTAATCTTAGAATTTTGAAGGAAATCTGGGGCCTTTTGTTATCCCACAAAAAGGAATTTAGTATAGTCTGCCATTGATGAATTAGGTTTTCGTGAATTTTGATGGGTATAGCTCTCATGACAAATATTAGTTTAGGGAGAATAAATGTTTTTATCAAATGGAGTCTGTCGTGCCATGATATTTTTAACGTTTTCCATTTATTCATGTCATTTTTAATTTTAGTTATAATTTTAAAGTGGTTTGATTGTATCAAGTTTTTGTTATTAATAGGAATTGCAATTCCTTTTTTTTTAAAGAATTTTTTATTGGATGGGTTTACAAACATACATATAAAAATCATTATCATTATTCACCCCATTGCATTATCCCCATCCTTCCCCCCCCCTTTTCTGGTGACTCCCAGCAGTTTTCCATACCCAACTTAAGCTAAAAAGTATATTGTATAAATTCTTAAGGTCTATAATAATAATAATGTAATAATGTAATATATATCTATATTATACCTATCAAATCTCTTTAATTATCTTAACAATCTACACTAACTATATTGCTTATCTTAGTTAAAAATATAAAAATTATATGTAATAATAGGTACATATACTAACTAAAAAAAAATCTACATATATATATGTAACATACTATTCCTTACATACCACTTAACTATATTATCTATATTTCACATATACTCCCTATAACCTTATTACTCATAATTATACTCCCCTGAAAAGGAATTGCAATTCCTAAATAAAATAGTTCTTTTTCTAACCATTGAAATTTGTGTTGTTTTTTTTATTTTGTTTGCATCTTCTTTCGTTATATTAATCGGTAGTATTTGTGATTTTGTTTGATTGATCAGTAAACCTGAAATCATACCAAATTCTGTGAGTAGTTTTTCTAAATAGTCTAAAGTGCAAAGAGGATCACTCACATAAATAATCATATCGTCAGCAAATAGGCTCATCTTATACTGTTCTTTTCCAATTTGAATCCCTTTAATGTTATTATTTTCTCTGATTGAAATAGCCAGTGGTTCAATTGCAATGGCAAATAAAGTTGGTGATAGAGGGCATCCCTGTCTAGTACCCCTATCGATTAAAATTTTCCCCAAAGTTTGTCCATTTATCTTCAAATTTGCTGTTGGTTGTATATATATATAGATTGTAATATTTTCAGAAATTTTCTACCAAATCCCATACCTTGTAATACTCTATTTAAATATGTTATTTCTAATGTATGGAAGGCCTTTTCAATATTTAAAGAAAGAAAGAGAGCCTTTTGTTTATAATATTTGCAATGATTATGAGATTTAATGTTTTGTGAATGTTTTCTGTCATATCTCTCCTAGGTATGAATCCTGTTTGATTTGGATGGGTATAGTTATGTATAAAGGAGTTTATCGTATGTGCCATTACTGCTGTAAATATTTTATAGTCCTGATTGAGGAGTGATATAGGTCGATATGAAGAAGTTTTTTCCTTGCTTGGGGATGACTGTTATTAAGGCCAGATTCCACGTTGGGGGTATCAAACCATGTTCTCTTACATTGTTACATGTGTTCTGTAAGTGCTGCTCAAGTAAATTACAATATCTTTTATAAAATTCGGGTGGGTAACCATCTGGTCCCGGAGATTTATTATTTTTTAAGTTTTTAATGATTGCTAAGATCTCTTGACATGTGATAGGACTGTCCAGGTAATTTCGGTTTTCTTCAGATAATTTTTTAAGTTTATTTATTGAGGATATAAATGTATCTATGTCTTGTGGTTGAGGATTTCTTGTAGAATATAGTTGTTTGTAGTAATTTTCAAAGGAGTTAACTATATCATTAGTTTTAATAAGGGATCTGTCTTTAGTATCTATTATACCTGTAATGTTTCTTTTTGCATTTTTCTCTTTGATTTTGTATGAGAGCAATTTTAACGATTTGGGACTGTTCAGCCAGTACTTTTGTTTTACATAGATGAAGTGTTTTCATATTTTGTCCGTTTCTAGGGATTCCAATAGTTTCCGCTGGTTTACTAGATCTTGATAAACTTTCTTGTTACCTGTAGCTTTATGCCTTCCCTCTAAAATTTTGATTTTGTTTTCAATTTCTCTTTTTTGTTCCCTTTTTTTGCTTATTAATCCTTTAGGATAATGCCATTATGTGTCCCCTTGCTACTACCTTGATCGTGTCCCAAAGTATGTGTGGTTTGGTATCTGGATTATTATTTTCATCTATTATGGTTTTTAATATATTTTCAATTTCCTTTGCTATAATTTCGTTGGTAATTAATGCTCTATTCAAAGTCGAATTGGTCTCTTCTTTTTTATCAGATTTATTGACTATTGTGCATGAGACTTTAGCATGATCAGAAATAATTATAGAGCTAATTTCAGAATGGTCTAATCTGGAGCTTAGAGAGTCAGGTACCAATACAAAATCTATTCTTGTATAAATGTTGTGTCTTGCTGAGTAATAGGTATAACTTTTCTCCGTGTCGTGGAGAAATCTCCATGTATCTATCAAGTGGTTTTTATTTAGTAGAGTTGCCAATTCTGTTTTATTAAGTTTTCTCTTTTTTACACAGGTGTTCAAGTGTGATCTATCTAATTTATGGTTTATTATATAGTTCAGATCTCCTCCCGCTAATGTAATTCCTTCCTGAAAGTTAGAGAGCTTTTTAAATGTATTTTCTATGAATTCCAGTTGTTTTTCATTAGGGGCGTATAGTGATGCTGTGGTTACCATTTGGTCCGTCATTAGTCCCTTCACAAATATATATCTTCCTCTTGGGTCTTTCATTATGCTCTTTAATTAGAAAGTTATTTCTTTGGAAATTAAAATGGCAACTCCTAGAGATTTGGAATTCCCCATCACGTGGTATTGGTTCTGTATCCATTTTGCTTTAGTTCTACAAATTTCTTAGGGTTCATATGGGTTTCTTGCATCATTATGATGTGTGATTTTGTTTGTGCTAGATTGGAAATGATTTGTCTCCTTTTTATTGGATTTCCCAGTCCTCTTACATTTTGGGAAGTGATTTTTAATGTTGATTGTTGATTTTAATGTTGATAAGTTTGTTAAGGTTAATAGGGTAATGTATTACCTGTTTCTTTTTTTCCCTTTTATCTTCTTTCCCCCCTGTAGTGATGCTTATTCCTAAATGAATTTAAAAGTGTAATAAATTTTTACACTTAGTATGTATTAAGGTGTTATTCAACTACTACACTTACTGCGCAATCCTATGGCCGGCCCCAACGCTGGCGTGCTTGCACAGACGGAGCAGTGGCACCGCCAGGCTGTATCCTGTGCCAGCAAAGTGCAGTGGCGCCGGCCCTGGCAGCAGCGCAGAGATGCAAATTGGGAGAACCAGAAAGCATTGTGGGCGGGCCTGATGCACGGCCACTGCCGGGCGCAGCCAAAGGGCGCTGTTCCCAACAAGCAGCAGGGGGAGGGGCCAGGATAGGCGCAGCCAATGGGCAGCACGTGATCCCAGCCAGGCCCCAGAGCAGCAGGCAAATCACTCCCATGCCGGCAGACCACCCTGGCTCGTGCGTTGGGCAGGGCTCGCAGTCGGGAAGGAGAGGGGTAGGTGTGGCAAACGAGGGAGGCCTCTCCCTCGTTTGCCCAATGCAGCGAGAAGTCCATGGCGGCCGCATCCACAGAGGTTGGCATGGGACTGCCAGGGGCCCTGCCATGAGGAATCCAGGGCAGCAGCCAGTCCCGGCAGTAAGGAACAGCCACCAAGTCGCGCCGAAGGGGAGGGTTGGCCTGAGGCCACCACCAAGAGGCAGACACAGCGGGCCCGACCCATCCCCATCCCAAGGCAAAGACCACAGACACCTGTTGCACAGAAATCAGCCTTTATTATTATACCATCCCACCTCCCCCAGCAGACGTGAGGAAGGGGAGGCGTGTAGGAGAGGGTGGGTGTCGAGGGACCATGGGGAGGCAGGGCTGGGCAGAGCCCATTTGGAAGGACAGGCAGCCAGGGGCTCGTCGACGGCCTGGGCGCTGCCTCACCAGCCCCCCCCCTCGCCCCTGCGCCGTATGGCGCCTGTGCAAGTGCATGGTCAGAAGCAGCTGCCCCTCCACCCAGCCTTCCCGGCTGCAGCGACCAGGTCATGCGGCCAAGCCTTGCTTCGCTGCCCCCGCCCCCCAGGACCCTTCCCCCTTGTCTCCAGCAGCTGTATTACACCCTGGGCTGCAGCCCCGCCTGTCCAGCAGAACACACCACCCCCCAGAAGGTGGCAGCGGGGCTCACCGGCGAGGCCGGCGGCCAGACCCTCTTGGCCGTCCATGGTCCCGGCCTCTTGCATGCAACTGGGCCCGAGGGAGGGGCGCCTCTGGGGCAGGTGGAGCTGCTGCAGCAAGCGGGGCTGGCGGGTCCAGGATGGTGACAAGCCGCCCGAGCAGGGCTTCGGCACGGGCTTAAGAGGCGCGGAGCCCCTCTCCCACCTCCAGTACCACGGCCATGAACTCCTGCCCATGGTTGTTTGCCTCCTGCCATGCAGCGTGCACCTCTAGACGCTCCCACTCGATCGCCGCCCACATCGCGGCCAGTGTCGGGGGAAGCCGTTGGGCAGGGCGGGGGCTGCGAACCCGTGCACCTGGAAGGACCCCCTCCATGGGCCCCTCCCTGTCAGAGGCGGAGCCAGATCCTTCCCGCACACGGCCCATGGCACCCGGGAGTGGGGGGTCTGGAGGGGAGTGTGCTGCAGCCTGGGGTGGCTCCTCGAGCGGCTCTGTCGACGAGGTGTCCTGAACCAGCGGAGTCCCAGGGCCACCTTCACCCTCCACCAACACAGGGAAGCTGAGCGACTGCAGGAGAGCCGCTCCGGCCGCAGAGGTCCTCCTGGAGGGTGGCAGCTCGCGCAGCTGGGCAATCACATTCCCTCGTATCTCCAGGCACATGGTCCCTGCCGGAGAGAGACATGGGTGGGAAGAGGGCACAGGGAGGGAAGAGCAGCGGCCCAACATGGGCCACCACAGGTCACCAAGTCGGGCCAGGCACACCCATCCCAGCTGCGGGCGCAGCCCCCCTTGAGACCGGCTGGCGCCACAAGGGGCCTGGGATGCATGGACGAGGCCCGTGGCCAAGCCGGTCCCTGGCCCCACCAGCAGCAGGGCCACAGATAAATACCATGCTCCGTATCCATGCCCCCCGATGGGCCCGGTTGAGGGTCCTCGTCACTGGCAGCAGGGGCTTGCTGCGGCGGTGGAAGGGCTGCCTGTTCCTGGGACCCGCTCTCTGCCAGGAGGGGCACAGACCCTGCTGCCTCTGCCTCCACCTGGCTTGGGTCCGGACCCTCAGGGGCTGTGCCTACCCACGGGAGAGGCCCTGTCACACATGCGCCACAATCCATGCTTTCCGTCCCCCCCCCCACCTCCCTGAATCCGCAAATACTAACCGGGCAGGACCTCGATGCCCAGGCCGCCCACCACCGCCTCCGGGATGACTGCTTGCATGACCGCCTCTGGGCCTGGGAGCCCCTCGTCGAGGGCCTGCTCATAAGGAACCCCCTGAGACATGAGGGGGTGCACTCGTTTGTGCGCGGGCCCGAAAGAATCATTCCAGTGCTTCATTGTGGAGTGAGCAGTGCGGGGCGCGTTGCCCACGGCTGAGACACTCTCAGCTGCCATCTGCCAGAATGCCCGTCGTTGAGACCGGGACAAGGCGCCCCTGATCGTGCTCAGGGCGACCTCTGCATTCTCCACCACAAGCCCAAAAAGCAGCATTCTCTCAGCCTCCGTCCAGTTTGCCTGGCGCTGGCTGCCGCAGCCACTAGTGCTTACAGCAGACATGGGGGCAGTGCCCGCTGGAATGTCCGGTCCCCGAGATAAGTGGTGGGAATCAGCCACCTAGTCATGTGCCCACCCACCCCCTTGGCAAGATGGAGGAGGGCACAGGGAGTGCAGGACCAGGAAGGGCGGCTGGGACGGCCCAGTCAACAGCATGCATGTGGCCATGTGCGCTCCCAGAGAGGAGCCACAGGTCTACAGGAATCGGCACCGGTTCTACAGTATCAACGTCCAGGTGGCCTGTGACCACCAGGGGATCTTCACGGACCTCGTTGCCAAGTTCCCGGGAAGCGTCCACGATACACAGATCTTCACCACCTCTGGACTGAACAGGCTCCTGTCATGGCCTGAGGAGAGAGGCTGACTCCTAGGTCAGGAGTTGGAGGGGGAGCCGTGGGGGACGGGGATGGGAAGGGAGATCCTAATGCCACCTCCCCTTGCAGGTGACCGTGGCTTTCCTTTGCTGCCCTACCTCCTGACGCCCTACCCTGCGGATGAGCTTGCCGACAGAGCCAACTACAACCAGGCCCACCAGCGCACGAGGATGGTGATCGAACGTGTTTTCGGCCAGCTGAAAATGCGCTTCAGATGTCTCCACCACACGGGCGGCCGCCTGGCCATGCAGCCGTTCACTGTGGCCAAGCTCGTGGCTGCCTGTGTCATGTTGCACAATATCACCGTGCGCCAGCAGCTCCCCTTGCCAGCCACGGAGGGCCCAGGCGAGGACCCCTGGCTGCCTCCTGCCGGCCGCCTTTCCCCTGACACCCCTGAAGAGCCCCAGGAGTATCACCAACTGTGCGAGACAGGGTCGCGGAGCACCTGTGGCATGCTTCACGCTGAGGGCCATTCCTGGCCTTTGGGGGGCTCGGCCGGCCAGACACTCGCCCTTTGCACCCCCATGGTGTCCCAGGAGCCCCCTCCAAGTGTCCGCTCCCTTGTCCCCTGCATGTAGAGAGCATGGGAAAGTCGCCCAGGCCGGCAGCCACTGCCCCCATGGACAGGCTGCACTGGAAGAGCAGTTAACGAACTTGACTTTATTCCCAATCATTTCCAGGGCTGCATCAGGCACCCAGAGAGCAACTTGCCAACCCAGCACGCTGGCCTCAGCAGCCAGGAGGGTGAGGGCTAGGTAGCGCACTGGAGCAGGGGGAGGCAAGTGGCCCCGCCACAGTGTCCCTGTTACAGGACAAGGGCCCAGCTGGGGTCCCAGATGCCTGTAGCTGGGACGGCATATTGGCAGCTGCCTGGCCCTCCGCGGGGACAGGCTCCAGCTTCGGCCGCTTCCTGCCAGGCTTCTCCACTGGGTCACCCTCCGGGTCTTCAGCAGGTGGCGGGTAGCGGGGTGGAGACCAGGTGGTGAAGCCCCTCCCAAGTTCCTCTTCATCTGGCAAGGGGTTCCGGGCTGGCGCCGCTGTGGAAGCAAGAGGTGGGGGATGGGGGCGTCAGGGCCCCTGTGGGCTCTGGGGCTTCTGTCATGGCCGCAGTCTGCCCCGCCCCATACGCCCATGCCCCCCCTATTGTCAAGACTCACATAGTGCCGCTGCCCGGGCCTGCTGGAATGCCCCGTGAACCCGGTCCATGGCGGCCATCCAGCTGTCATTGATGGTCCCTGCAGAGGGAGGAGGGAGGAAGGGCACCCGTTGGTGGCAGCCCGGCATGTGCTGCAAGCACCTGCAACCTGCGCCTCGACGGAAGCAGCTGGGATGCCTCCGGGCCCTTATGGCCTGCCCTCCGCTATAGCGGAGGAGGCCCCCCAGATGGTGCTGAGGCCCGTCCGGCGTAGAGGGACCCTGACTTACTGCGCACGGGGCCCGCAGCCACCTCCTCTTCCAGGAGGTCATTCTCCACCTCGCACAGCGCCATGTCTAACCACGCTCGCACAAGGCGGGCCTCCTCCGCACGGCCCGGGAAGGGCTCCTCCAGGTAAACTGGGCGCGCCGTCATCGCACCCTCATCTGCCAGGAGGTCATTCCCAGCTGCCTTGGCAATGAGCTGGGCCCCGAGCCTGGCCGCCCACTGGTCCCGCCACCCGTCGCCCTCCATGCTGCCGGGACTGCTGTGGGTATTGTGTTTCTGTGCTGCCCACCGAACTACACCGCTCGCCGGAATGACCTTGGAGGGTCTGAGATGTAACAATTCCCTATCTTCTGTCTGGCAGCTGCATAGGCCAGGGATAGGCTCAGCAGAGGCCTCCCGGCTCGGACCTGTGGGTTGGAGGGGAGGGGGCCGCGGTGGTTGGCTTCCTATGGCCCCAGGGCCCTCGTCCCTTTCAAGGATGCTGCGCTGCTCAGGTGCATCCTTGCCACATGCCAACCCTTTGGCCTCGCCCTATGGTGCGCTGCGGGTCTGGGAATCAAGCTTATCTGCCCATGGACCCGTGTCTGCCTGCAACAATTCAGAGATCTGCCAGCCATATCCTGTTCTGGCACCATGAGCCCATGACCAGGCCTGCGCTGACAGCGCATCCCTTCCGAAAGGGAGGGGGGGAAGAGAAGGATGCACAAGGACTGGGCAGGGGCCGCTCTGGCATGTCTTCCATATCGCCCTGACACACCTGCCCTGCCTGGCATGCCGCCCTGAGCTGGGGTGCACGCGCAACTTGCCATTGGGGGGGCCCTCCCGGGGTCTGGGGTGGCCACTCAGCCTGCATGGCCCGGGTGGGGCGGGGGAAGCACTGTGGCAGCCAGCCAGGGGACCCCGGGCTGCTGCGTTTTGGCCACTTTGTGCGGGTGGCGTACTCCTCCACTGCCCCTGTGGGTGGGGCCAGCGGCCTTCCCTGCAGGATTGGTGGGGCTGTCAGCCTAGGAGTGGGTCCCACCCCCCGCAAGGCAACGCAAGCGGCCACAGATGCTGAAAGGAGGAGACGGCGCCGGGCCAGGGCGGAGCCACGTGCAGCCTCGGACACACCCCACCCCTCCCAACAACCATGGCATGTTGGCGTGGGAGGCTGGCAACTGCCCCACAGGATTGGATGCAAGGCGGGGCACTGTGGGGCGGAGGGTGTTGTAATGGCCAATGGGGCTGCCGCAGGCATCCGAGGGGCCGGACCTGCTCTGGGGGGAGGCCGCTCATGGGACTGTGTTGCTGCAGCTCCGGCTGCAATGGGAGCGACCCTCCTCTGGCGCGCGGGACCTCCTGCCTGAGATTTGGCATCCGCCTGCCTCTACCCTAGTTTCTTTGCTGATGGGGCTAGGGTTTGGGAGAGCGGACCGTTTCCCCTGCCATCTCCCGCCCCCCTGCAGCAGCACCCCTGGCAACCCTCTCCCTGGCTTATCAGGTGCCAGCTGCTCGCCCTACCAGGGATTGATCACCCTCGATGGCTCTCCCCTCCCCGCTGACATGCCCTGCCCCAACCCTCTACCTGACGTTACTGTGAGGGGACGGAGGACAGGGAGGCAGAACGGGGCCTGTCAGATACATTTGTGGCGATGTGCAGGTGGAGATATGTGACGGGAGTGTTGGGGGAGGGGCAGAGGACGAAGTCAGGCTCGCAGACACAGAAGGTAGTTGTTTTACAACTCGTTTTATTGCACTGGAACAAGTGGGCTTGTTTTTAGGCTAGCAAGGGAGCCGGGGAATTCTTCACAGCCCTCCTTCCCGCTCGGCAGGGCGGGGCTGAGATGCAGGCCGCGGCGCGATAGTGCTTCCTGGGCTGCAGCCAACCGTCCGTCAGAGATGTTTGGGGAGGGCGGGATGCGGGGGAGTAGCCCTGCCCTGGACGTGCCTGTGGGGGGGAAAGACACATGTGGGCTTTGCCTTGTTCCACTGGCGAGGCAAGCCCCACACTCCGCCATCCGGGAGGATGCACATAGTCGAGGGCAGCAGCGACCAGCTGATGCATGATGGTCTGGCGAGGATGCACTCGGCCTTGGCAAGCCTTTACCTTTACGGGAGGGAATGAGCTGGTCATAACAAACACCTGGTCGCATGTGGTTTTTGGGGCGCCTGCCTCTGAGGCGGCCAGGGGCGGCCATGGTCACCCCCCACCCCTGCTGGGCCTCACCCGAAGCGGCAAGTGAGCGGGTGGGGTCAGGTGAATGGGCGGTTTGCACTAATCTGCGGAACGGGTCCCCCCTCCCCTACCTCCTCCTCACCTGTCAGCACTCCGTCAGTCATCACCAGGCGGGAATACTGGAGTCAGGGAACCTGCAAGGAAACGGGTGAGGCTGCTGTAAGTTCGCCAAGTGTCACTCCCTTCTCTCACGGAAGGGTTAATTTGTTTGTGCTTAGTTAGAAGCAACTAGCTTGCATGAGTCCAGTTAGATGTTGAGTTGTTCTTCCTGTCGGGGTAAAAAGGGGGTTAGCCAGACATTTGCACTTCTTCCCTTTTACGGGAAGTGTCCCCACTTTTTCACAAAGTCCCCCGAGTGCATTCTGTGCCTATCACCGTGAATGCCCTCACCCCCATTCGGTGTTCAAAGGGGCAACGCCACGCAGCACACGGACAGAGCCTCCGGCGACGTGCTCACTTACCTGAGGGTTTTGGCTGGCGCTGGCTGGATGTTTTGTAGGGCGCGGTCACAGGTGCGGAGAGGGGGGCTCGTCCACGCCGGGTGCGCACGCTGATTGGTCCCCGGGATAGTTCTCATCCTATGCTCCTTCGGGCCATAGAGGCGGGGCTGGGCGCTCAGAGAGGGGGCCAGTTTTTCGCCATTCCATGGGCGCCTATGGGCTACGCCTTCTTTTTCCGTGGTGTAGCTTTTTTGCACCACTGTGGGCGTTTCCGCTTCTATAGGGGCTTAGGGAGCAGACTAACTCCGACCCCGCCCTGTTCCCCGCCCCCCCTGCGCCGGCGTGGGGCTCTACGCCACTCCTCCGCCACCGCCCGGGCGCCTGTGGCTTGCGCCGGTGCCAGCCTGCCGGCGGGCCAGCACCGCGTCCCAGCGCGGGCGGAGGGCGACTTACGCGGGCGTAAAGCCCAGATACGCCATCGCAAGTCTTAGTTCGGTTCCTATTCACTTTCCCCGCCCCTCTTAGGATTGGGCTGCCCGAATATATACTTATGTTGAAATTAAAATTAGCTGTAAATGATCACTATTTCTACTTATTTGCAGTTACTTTTGTAGCTTAGCTTGTAACTATTTTATAACTTCAATTATTTAACAGTTGAGCAAATAAATGTTATTGTGCTATATTAATTATTACTATTGTATTGGCAGAAATATTTATGATTTTTAAAAAATAATTAACTTTTTTATTTTTATTTTAATAAACAAGCTTCTCTCTCGCTTCGCTCCCTCCCCTCCCCCCCTTTTTAAAAAATGTTTTCCTATATATTTCTTTTTTTCTTTTTAATTTTTAATTTTTTAAAAAATATATATTATTACTTATTTTTTAAAATTTTTTATTTTTATTTTTATTTTTTATCTTCAACTATTTTTCAAAATTTATGGATTCAGAAATTTACTTAAAGCCAATCAACTATACAACTAATATAACTCACCCCTTTCTTTGTTATTCTTTCTTCGTTGATGATATAATTATATTCACATTAATATTTATATTAACTCACCTAATGATACAATCTTATGTTATTAACTTATTAATACTAAGTAGTAATACTTATATAACAATGCAATTATTTTTGTCAGTTTAGCAACTGCAAACTGCTTTTCTCCTCTGTGTTATTCACTATTTTATTAATTCTCTTCTCACAAATTCACAAATGCCTTAACAATGTGTTCCTCCCCCACTTCCCCTCCTTTCTTCTTCTTTCCATTTTCCCTCCCTTCCCCTTCCTGCCCCAAAATTAAGAAAAGAACAAATAAAAATAAAATTAAAATATACAGCCCTCGAAAACAAGTAAGTTAATTCACTCACAAGTTACTGGTAAGTACCAGTGCACTTTGGCTAATTAAACTTTTAGTTAACTATCAAATCACTCTCTGAAAAACTACAACAACGGGAGCAATGTCCGTAGTGTTCCCCTCACCCACCCCCCACCTTTGCTTCATTTTCCCCCTTACAAGTAAACCGGTATTAATTGGCATTTTCTTTTTTTTCTTTTTTATACATAAAGGAAGACTACGAACTTGCCAGAGTTCAAATAAATTGCACCGGGATCTTGCTGTTTTTCATTGGAGATAGCAGCTGATGCATTTTCCTTTTTTGGCTTGACTTGCTTGTTTCCATCGGGAGTTCAATGTTTAGATTTAATAATAATTTTTCTCCGGAGGCTTGATCAGTGATGACATGATGCACATCTTGCACAGTGACTTGGAGTTTGGTTTGATTAACCCACTTGTATGGTATATTTGCACTCCGGAGTGCCTCTGTCGTCCTCTTAAGCTCTTTTCTTTTAAGGAGGATCTCGGTAGGGAGATCTATGTAGATCTGAATTGGATGGACTTCAAAGGACAAATTGCCTTTTCCCCTTGCTTCATCCAAAATCCGTTTCCTCGTTCTAAAGTCAGGTATTTCGATGATTATGTCTCTCGGTAGTTTTTTTGTTTTGCTTAACCTTTCTGAGCTGATTCTGTAAGCTCTTGTGATATATGGGGCCACACCGTCCTCTAGATCAAGTTGCTTCACAAACCAGAATGTTAAACATTGAAGTAAGTCTTTTTTTCTGGTTAGATCTTCATTCAGACCCCTTATCTTCAGATTTCGCTGATGAGCATTAACTTCAAGGTTCAGCAGTTTATCTTGTTGGTTCTCTATTATTTTTTGTAGCTCACAGACTGCCTGTTGAGTTTCGTTGCTGGTTTCCAAAGCTTTATCTACTTTTAAGCTAGCCTTGTTTAAGTCTAATTTGATCTCTGCAAGTTGGTTTTGTCAAGGGTTCTAGCATTATATTCATTTGTTGAATTATATTATGCTGTAGGTGTGCAAGTTGAGGGTTCAGAATGATCTCACTCTTCTCTGTTGAAGGGATCGTTTCAGTTTCGTAGGTGTCTGCCATTTTGTTTAGTTCTCTTCCCGAGTTTTTTTGTAGCATCTTTCCTGGTAAAAAGAAATCTTGCAAGATCCTTGGAGCTTTCAGTTGTGATTTATTTCTGTCCGAGGCTCTCTTGCTCATTTTAGTTTTGCAGAAAAAATATGCCGTTTGCTTTATCTCGGTGGGGTTAGGGTGGGGTGGTATGGAGCTCTACTGAGACGCGTCCATTACCTTCAGCTGCAATGCCACACACCCCTCTATATTTAACCTCTGACTGACTTCTTATCTATCTTGACCTCAGACTGTTATTTGACTTCAACTTTTAATCACTAATTTTGGATACAGATTCTGATATTCGCTACCAGCTGCTCCAGTGGAACAATTGTGTAAGTCATCTCATGATGTCACAAAAAGCTCTCTCTAAAAATGTGCCCAATGCAGTACAAAAATGACTCAATCTGACCAGCACAGTCTGTTTCTTCTGTATCTTGGAGAGGAGCATAATGTTGGGGACTGTTAGAAGTGCCAACAATTCACCCATAAAGAGAAGAATGAGAGAGTATCTCAGCTCAAGGCCTTTCTGTGGGAGAGTGCTCTCAGGCACTGATACTCTGGCAGCAAAATCACCTGCCATGAAAGAGCACTCTTTGAGACCAGATCTGAAGGCAACTAGACCTTCCACCACTACAGATCAGCGTTCTAAGGCTGGATCTGTGTCCTCATCAAGGTCAGTCACTAGGTTGGATTCAATGATGGCTAATCACTAGCGCACTCCTTTGGAACTGAGACTTTTTTCTGAACCCCTGGCAAAAAAGCCTAAAAAGGTGAAATGTGCATTGTGTTCTGAGCTGTAGTCCAATTGGAGCAGATTCACACAGAAAGCTACTGAAGCCAAGGAAGCGGTATGTGTAATTCCCAGGATAGCTTCACCTCATCTCCAGTCTCTTGACCAGTCCTTCTCAGAAGGAGATCTCCAAGAAATGGAAATACCTCAAACTTTAACAGATACAAAGGACTGGAGGCCTAATGATAGCTTTCAGCCTGATTCTTTCTCCAGGCATGAGCCTCCACCACTGGCAGAAGGGAGTGAGTTGGAACCAAATAGAGTCCTTGAGGGCCTGTTCTCTGACACCAACTCATCATAGTTGGCATGAATCCAACTCTCAGCATCCTTTGGAACTGAGGCAGTCTTATGCCATGCAGCACAATTTTCCCCCTTACCACTGCTACAGGCCAGGAGGACCATCTGGATTTGAAGCCCCGGATCCGAGACCATCAATCTCATCTGGTAGGGCATGGCTTCCCCCACCTTCTCCAGTTCAACTCCAACACCGTGATGAATCCGATAAAGAAGAGGAACCTGTATTGATGGTATCCAAGGTTGGATACATCACCCAACGAGTGCATTGCTCCTCCAGCATGGTCCCCATATGATGACCTCTGTATGTACGCAGAGCAGGTGAGGAGGATGGCCAAGGTGTTAGAGCTTGATGTATCATCATCCATATCCCAAGCTTCTGGAAAACTGCTGAGTAGAATATACAGCAATGCTCCTTCATCCGTTGCATTCGCCATTGTGGAGGGCATTTACACTGATTTACAAGCCCTGGGAAAAACCGGCAGATTTGTCTGTTACCTCCAAGAAAACAGAACTGATGTATAAGGTGAAACAAGGTACTTGGCCTTCTCTCTTTAAGCATCCACCACCTTCTTCTCTAGTAACAGAGGAGGTTCAGCGTAATTGACAGGGAACACATTCTGACAAGGAGGGCAGAAAACTGGATGCTTATGGAAGACACCAATACTCTTTTTCGCCTCTTCATTTGAGAATTGGGAACCATCAAACCATTATGGGGTCTACCAGCTATACTTATGGAAGAAACTCTCAAATTATATTATGGGCATCCCTGAAGACAAGAAAGTGATGGTTTCCTTGTTGCAGAATGAGGCAATCAGGCTATCCAAGCAGCAGATGAATGCAGGGTGTCACACAATGGAAACACCTGCAAGGGGAATAGCAGTGTCCATCCTCACAAGATGCCATTCCTGGCTCCATTCAGCTGCTCTCTCACTTTAAACAAAGCCTGGATCTCTCACATCCTACTCTGAAACTCTAACCACTGTACTAAACTGGCTGTATGTACTTCCCTCAAAAGCAAAAATAGCCCTAGAAAGGACACTGCCCTCTCTCCCTGCTTTACTTGACAGACATAACTGTTACTTGGTTGCCTAGCAACAACCATTGAGGGCATCTGATTCAACTACAGGGGGTCCTTTAATCATTTGGGTTTTTTTAAAAAACCCCAATGTATTTTTTTTTAGATTTCAGATTTTTCTACAACCCTGGGACATTTTTCCGGTGTGTTGGAAGATGTCTTATCCATTCATGGCTCCGGTCTCCAGATTTCAGTATCCACAGATCAGGGTCACTTTGCTATTAGTATATAAGATAATTCTGGTGCTTATTAGGGTTGTGCAATCCAAGATTCATGTACTGGCTAAATAGCTGGATTTATGCCTATCTGGCATAATCTGGCTATGCTGGATCACAAAAGAGAATCCTGGATCAGATTTGGGAAGCTAAATTCTTCAGTTTAATCCAACAAATGGCTTCTCTTGGTTTTTTTTTTCTTCAGGCATGGGGAGGGCAAGACAGTCTCCCTTGGCTCGTGCCCTCACTGCTTCCCATGCTCCTGGCTGGCTCTTCTCCCTGCCTCTCTGCCTGCTGTCTCCAGTCCCCTGCTGGCCTCATACTGGTCTCCTGCTGTGGACTTGTCTGAGTCCTTTCAGTGCTTTGAGCCACTTTGTGCTGCTGCACTGCCTTTTCACTGCTGCCTGCTTTTCTCCTCTGTGAGGGCTATCCTGCCTCCACCCCTGAGCTCCAAAAGATCTCTTCAAGCTGCTGCCACTGGGCACTTCTTAAACTCCTTGCTGCAACTTGTCCAGCTCTTATGAGTCCTTCCCCTTGCTTCAGTTTGAGGATTCTTTTGTTTGACATTAGTTCCCTTGCTGTGGTTTGGTTCTCTTGAGTTTTGTTGAATCAGCTTGCATTGGGAGCAGGAATAGCATTGAGACTAGCTTTTGGCCAGCTTTGGCTTTGCTTAAGGTTTCTTTGCCTTGAAAGCTTCGGAAATGTGCCCCCCCCACTCCTTGAAAACAATGGAGACTGGCTAGAGTCACATTATTCAAGGGCCTAAAGAACTAGGCCCCTGAGTCCATTCTTCCTGAAACTCAGGGGGTCTTTAGTTTTTCTTCAAATTTGGTGGAGCTTTCTTGAAAATGCCTCCCCCTCCCCCCCAGTTTTCCCCATAGAGAATTCTTTTTTTAAAAAAAAATCCCTGAAACCCAGATCCAGATTGAAACTTTTTTTGGGGGGGGGCACACGCTTCATGCTTATCTAGCATAATATTCTGTTCGTAAACAATGGGGGCATAACTGGGCTACAAGGGTACAGTCCACTTCTATTTTTTAAAAAAACATTAAATAGGGGAGGTGTTGGAAAAGGCAGGAAAGGAACAGAAAAAGTTTTGCGTTGATAATGGTGGCCTGTAAAGAAAAAATATAAAGAAAAAAATTTGTCCTTGTCCATAATAGTATGCAAATCTGCTAATCTTTTCCTACTTGTTTATTAGAATCATGCTGATTTGGGCTGGTGTTGACCAAGGTAATTATTACATAGAATAGCATGTTCAAATTACATATTGTACTGCATTTTATTTCATTATGAGATTTAAAACAATATAATTGTTACTTGATAGAAGACAAAGAAGTCAACTTTAAAAAAAAAAATCTTTATTTCTCCTTTCCTGTGTGTGATAGTATTCAACTAGCAAACCACAACGTATGTATGTATAAATGTGGTCAAGTAACAAGCAATTTACGGCAATCTCATCAAGGGGTTTTCATGGGAAGTGCAGAGGTAATTTGCCTTTGCCTTCCTCTGCAAAGCATCCTCTGTTTTCCTTGGAGGTCTCCCATTCAAGTACTGACTGGGGGTAACCCTGCTAGATTCCAAGCTATAACATGTTGTGAATTTGCTATTATTTAAATGGGTCTTGATACGGTTTTTCCTACAGTGACACCTGATAGGAGTTTGAATTTGACATAAAACAAAAGCCACGGGTGTTTTCTGATTGGATATGCTCCTGAAGGACTTGGACTCTGCCTAGAAGATGAGTGTGTGACAAATAGTAATGTATCATGGAATTTGGTAAGAGAGATCAAAAGAGCAAGCTGGAGTTAATAGCAGAAATTAGTTGAAAGCAAGGGGAAGTGCCTTGTGGACTTGTCCTAGTTGTGGGATATTCTGCTTGTGGTAGAATATGGCTCTCCCAGCTGGCAGCAGGAACCACTATAATCGGGGGCCACCTTTGCCTCCCTGGAGGAGGAGGGGGGAGCTGCGTTTTCCTGGCCATCAGGGAATTTCATGCAGGGGGTGGAGCTTGGGGGCTTATAAGACTGCTCCACCCCTCAGCATCTCAGTTGAGCCCTTGTACTTAGCCAGGATGGAACATGCTCTGTGCTCCGACACTCCCAACCCAGCCTCAAGGATGAGACACAGAGGAGTTTGTCGGTGGGGGCCGTGCAGCTTGAGCAGTGACAACCCTGCAGCATCACTGGTGGTGCAAGCAGTGGTGCAAGCAGTGGCAAGTTTTAGGCAGGGCTGACCTGGTGGCAGCAGCTGCCTTGTGGCACAGCCCTTGACGAGCACCACAGCCAGTGACTGCTGGTGCAAGTTGTGATTTCTGCTTGTGGAGCTCCCATGCAGCAGTGTATAAGAAGTAGGGGGCACCCCTTTAGGAAGATAGGCCTACCCATCAAGGGCTCAAAGGCTTGGCCCCTTTAGGGTGCCCCTGAGGGGATGAGTGCTTTGCCCAGGCTTTTGCTTAGCAGCAGCTGCCACCATGAGTACAGTCTTCTTTCGGGGCAGTAGTAGTGGCCTTTAGACCTGTACAGGCCCCCCTCCCCACACCTCTCCTCCCTTAGTCAGCCACAGGGCCCCGGGCCTGTCAGCTTTCACCAGTTTAAGACCGTAGCTTGTGTGCTGGGCAGGGAGGCAAGCTGGGCTGAAGTATTTGGAAGCAATTCGACCTTACTGGCCCAGAGCTGCCATCTCAGAATATGTCCCCCTCCCTCCCCCTCAGCCTAGTAGCAGTATGTGCCTAGCTGGGTGGCAATTTTGTCTCTGGGCTGGCAGCCATTTTGCCTCTGGCTCAGCAGCTATTTTGTCTCTGTGTCAGTGGCCATTTTGTCAGCAAGTGGGGAATAAATAATGACACTGAATTTGTTCACTACTCTGTGTGGAGTACTGAGCTATATTGGCATGTGGTAGATAAACATAGTTCAAATGCCTCCTAAAAAAGGGTCAGGGCCCTCTAAGGGCAAACAACCTGTCAAAAGGTCTGCTCCTAAGCTAGTCCCAGTAGTGTTGTCATCCTCAGATGAGGATGAAGCTGGACCAAGCTGGCAGGAAATTCTTGAGAGCGGCTTTCCAAGCTTGAGTAGGCTAGAGGTGCCCTGGGGCAGTGTCAGGTGGGGCTAAAAGGAAAAGGCCAGCTAGGCTGGCTTCTAGTTCTACCTTTAAGAAGGATGTGCTAACCTGTTTTTCTGCCCTGGAGGGATTATCTGGTTCGGGCTGATAGCTCAGTGCTCTTGGCAGCGAAGTGGCTGGTGAACAAGCTTTGAACGGCATGACTGCAGAAGCCAATGCAGACATTGCAGATGGAGGTTTGTTGTCAGAACCTGGGCTGGTAACAGCGGTGGGTCAACCATCTGACAGCAATGGTAAGTCAGCTTGGCCCTAGCAGGGGCAAATGTGGCCATGAGGTCCCTGGGGTCAGGCTGCTGCCTCCGTGCCTGCAGGTGCTATGCACTCAAAATACACACAAGATAGTCCCTCTCAGGCCTCAACTGCTGGGGACAACCATTCTGCATGGGACTATTGGCAGGGCTCACCAGCAGGCTGCCCACACACACATCCATAAACTCATTCCCCTGAGGTAGGGCTGACAGTCAATCAGTGATGGGGTGGGCTGCACCATGGCCAGTCTACCTTGGTACCCCCTGGAATGCATATAGGTTGGTCCCCTTTAGGGCATTACTGTTTGATGATATGACGATGCCCTTGAGTGATCATCTGTCCCAAGCCACTAGGGAAAAATATTAAGAGTACATTGACATCTTCACCCTTCTCTTCAGGGAGCTGGAGCGGGAGAAGAAGGCTAAAGAGGACCTTGATGAGAGAGACAAAAAGAGGCTTAGGTGCCACAAGGTTTACCGCACCTGGGCCAATTGGCTGCAATGATATTTAATTTAGATGATAAGAGAGGGCTACACGGGAACCAGACCTACCAAAAAGGAACTCTTCTCTGCTTTGGAACCAAGTTCACCTGCAACTCTGGCTGCAAGTCAAACCCAACTCTGGCAACTGCACAGATAGTGGTCATCTGGTCCATTGGACCCCTGTGACCCCTAGCCCCTGCAGGGCAGTCAGTTCAGAACCGACTTCTTTGCTGGGAGTTTTCTTCTTAGGGCATCTGCTCCAGGAAAGTCTGCAAGTTCAGACATGAATGCCCCATTTGCAGTGGTTCCCTCCCATTCATGGCCTTCAAATGACAGAAAGCAATCAACAGGCATGGTGGGGGCTCCAGCCCTCAGCAGTCAGCTGGTAAAGGGACCCAGCCTAATAAGGATGAGGTTATTTAGAAAGCTTTTACAATCATATCCCAACCATTCAGATGCATTCAGGCTCTGTGAATGATGCCATCTGGGACCACCTGTGTTTAGTGCATCACACCTCCTTTGACCAGGCCATTAAGGTGGTGCATAGGTGTGATGTAGGCACTGAGATGGCAAAATGCAACATCAGTGTCATGTATGCCAGCATACCTGCCATGATTGTATTCTGCATTTTGTACTGGTCAATGCTGTTTGACAGAGTAATATGCTACATTCTGTGTGGATCATCTGAGAGTGTCTTAACTGCTAATATTAATTGCAGGAGGGCCAATGGGCCTCTCCGTTATCTGTTGAAAGTACGTACTTTCACTTTTTCCAGCAAGTGTCCTTGGAGGAGAGCTGCTAGCAGCGCACATTGTATCTTTTTCCAGAGACTGGGATATTTTGCTTTGTACTTCATGTAGTCTAATCTGTTCCCATGCAACCTCTTCGGGGGTCCAACATTCTGGATTTCTAGCCACTGTGTGTGACAGAATGTTGGACTGGATGGGCCACTGGCCTGATCCAACATGGCTTTGCTTATGTTCTTATGTTCTTATTTCACGCCAGAATGTTAACGGACCCCAAAGAGCGGGAAGTTTCCCTATAATTAGTTATGCCTTTGTTTGAATTGTTACATCTGCTAATTGCCACCTTCGGGTGAACACCTGTACTGTATGGATCTCAATAAGGCTACTTCAACTGGAACACCTGCGTGTTAACTGTCGAGGGCTTGAGGGACCTAACTGCCAGGGACTTACAATCAGGTTGGCATTTTGCCTCCTCCCTGTTCATCCAGAGGATTTTGAGCTGTTGGGTTTTTATACATGGATAGGGCACTCCCAATGGGGTGCTTCATCTCATGTGTGGTCTTTGAGCGATTCAGCTCATTCCTCTAGTGGGTCTTGTGTCAGCGGTTTCATTGTTGTGATATGTCCCACTATTTGGATGACTTCCTTTTTGTGGGCCTCAAGGGTTCAGGCCAATGTGCCAATCTCCCAGCAGGCTTTGTCCACCTCGCTAGAAAGTTGGGGGTGCTATTAGCCAATGAAAAGATGGAGGGTCCAGTACAGGTACTAACTTTTCTAGGCATCGAGCTGGACAACATCCAGCAGACATGTCAGTTACTGACTGAAAAGCTGGATAACCTTCGAGCCCATCTGAATGATTTTAGAGCTCCAGCAGATTGTGGGGCATTCTAACTTTGCCTATAGAGTGGTGGTACCTGGATAGGCACTTCTACAGCACCCATGTGATGCCATAGGTACTCTGAGGTTCCCTCACCACAGGCTTAGGATCAGTGTGGGCATGCAGGAAGACCTTGTTGTTTAGGAGGATTTTCTCAACTCCTTCAATGGGGTTTCCTTTTGGAGGGAGGACTTGTTGCTGGAAGAGGAGCTCCAGGTCACCTCCAATGCTTCTGGGTCCACTGTTTTGGGATGTACTTTTGACAGCACTGGTGTGCTGCACAGTGGCCCACTGACTGGACAGAAGGGGGTCCCAACAGAGGCCTGACAATTTAAGATTTTTTTTTCAGTCTTGGTGGTGGTCTATTTTCGGGGGAACAAGCTCACTAATCATTCACTCCACTTTTTGTGCAACAGTCAGGCAGTGGTTCGTGTATTCATCTCCCTTGCATCTAGATCTCCCAAGGTTATGAATTTGGTCCAAGCTTTCATGCTTAGGTGCCTGCAGCTGAACATATTGTTCACAGCTAGACACATTCCCGGCATGAGCAATGGGATGGCAGATGCATTGTCTCCCCTACAGATGGACCAGTTTCATCTGCTTGCCCCTGGCTTGCAGCCAGCTCAGATGCTCAGGGAATTTAACAGCTTGGAAATCTGAAGCATTCAGAGCTATTCAGTTAGCCATTGCCCCCACCACCCAGAGAGTCTATGATCAGGCAGTATGTCAGTTCTCTGGGTTTAAACTCAAGGTGGGGCTGCAGCAGATATGGCTAATCCCTGAGGAGCACCTTATGCAGTTCTGCATTGTGCAGAAAGGTAAGGGCTTAGCGGTCAAGTACATTAGGATCCAGTTGGCGTCCCTAGCATTTGCATGTAAGGCTTGTAGCTTGACTGACACCAGAGGTGACTTCCACATTAAGAAAATGTTGGCGGGTGGTCTTGGGATTTTGAGGCTCCCAGGGATGAGAGGCAGCCCATTTCACCAGACATTCTACAAGGAGTGAAATCAGTTTGGGCCTTGGTTTGCCATTCTAGCTATGAGGAGTCCTAATCCTTTAAGGATGGGTTGAATTGAGCCCAGATGGCTCAGGACATCAAATTTCTAGGGAATCAAGTTTCCATTCAGGTCAGGCACTCCAAAACTGATGAGAGGCTGAAGAGGAATGAATATTATTCTTGGTCGTTGTGCTAAATGGTTCCTGTGCCTGGTGCATGCCCTTAAGAGGTATGTCAAGGTCTATAACGATGAGTTTGAGGTACTGTTCTGTCACTATGATGGCTCTCCCATCACTAAGTACCTGTTTGGAGAAGCTACTGAGAGGGCACTATCCAAACTTGAATTGGCAGGTGTCAAATTCGGCACCCATTCTTTCTGGATTTGGGCAGCATCCACGGCTTTGACCATGAGCTATCCAGGGCTAGTCATTCAGAGCGTTCCTCTGCCTACCAGTTTTGCATTCACCCCTTGACAACATTTTAAGGATCATGATCACTGATCATGTTTTCTTCTTAGGTGCTGTGCTTTGCCATGGGAGGCTGCAGATCCTCATCTGTGGCCACAGCATGATGTTTTGGGTGGCCCATCAAGCCAACAGGACACCAATCAGGTCCCAGCTTGATCTGAGCAAATGGGTCACCATCAAGTGGCAGGGCCAAAGGAGCTTTAAGGGAGGGCACCACTTCCTGGCCTGCCAGGTTCCAACAATGCACTTGAATGGCTCACACCTGGGACAGTGTGGCTCCCCCAGACAGGTCAAGGCAGTAGTCCAGGGTGACCCCCAGTGCTTGACCTGTACCTCTAGTTAGGCCCTTGCCTTGTTGACAGTTTATGTTGTTGCTGTTTAATAAAGCGGCCCTTTAGTTCCCAAACCTTGCATCTGCCTCTTTATTCCAAGTGGGGATAAATGCCCCACCAGTATATCTGTAAAGAAATCAAATACTACTTGAGACTGTGGGTAGCATTTAAATAAAATTCAAGAACACAGGAAGGAAAAAATCATCTTTTGTTATTGTAAAATATATCTTCCTCAAGGCAGCATCAGAGTAGATTGTGTCGAACTTTCTTATAAGGTGGCAAGGGTACTGAACCCATCTATCTAAAGAAGAGGAATGTTGTTTCTCCTCTTTCTAGTACCTAGTCTCTTAAAAAGAGGCTAATTCAGAAGCTAATACTGTTCAATCTGGTATCCTTCTGGACTGTTTGTCTGGGATGGGGATTGGGAGCACCATGGTCTGGTAGTTCCAGTCCTTGCTGACTGAGTATTCTAGAAGGTGGGGCTGAGGTAGTTTTGTTCAACACTGAGGCAGTTGTGCCATAATATTACAAACAATTCAATTCTGTCAACTATGTTGTTTAATCTCTACATAGAACTGCTGAGAGAGGTTCTCCAAATGTATGAAGTAGTGTCATCAATATATGCAGATAACAAGCAGCTCTATCTCACCTTTGCATCTGCTTTAGATAGGTTGTAGATGTTGTGGGCTATTGTGTGGGCATGAAAATAGGCTGAATGAAGGCATGTAAACTTTAGTTCAGTCTGGCTAATATTGAGGTATGGTTGATTGGTGTTGGTGCTGATTATGGAACTGGGAGACAGTATTCTCTAAATGGTGTTGTATTCCACCTAAGGAGCAAGTTTGCAGCTTGGAGGTGCCATTAAATTTCTATCTACAGATGATGGATGCTCAGATTTCATCTGTAGTATGTAGCATCTTTCATCTGCTTTGGATGGTCTGCCAGCTCTAGCCTTTCTTTGACTAGGGTGATCTGTCCAGAGTGATACAGGTTCCTGTAATCTCCAGGCTTGATTACTGTACTGTACTGTGCATTATGGGGATACTCTTGAAGATGGCTTATAAGCTTCAATTAGTCAAGAAAGAATTACAAGATTACTAGCTGGCATGGACCAAAGTGTATCATTCCAGTGCTGAAAATCTTCATTGGCTGCTGCCATGCTTTTAGACTAAATGTGAGGACATGACTGTATTTTTCTATGCATTTAGACATGAATATACTACCTTTCTCTGCAATAGGGATACAAAGAAGCTTTTAACATCGTTCTCCCCTACTTCATTTTATTCTAACAATAATCCTGTGAAGTAGGTTAGATTGAGAGAGAATACCTGGCCCAAGGTCACCCTGTGAGATTCCATGACAGACTGGTGATTTGAACTTGGGTCTCCCCGATCCTAATGAAACTCTATAACTACTGCCCTCATGATGGTTTTATAGCTCTTTGACCTATAAATCCCTATACAGCTGTCTGGAGGCTGGGGGCAACCCCTTTCCTCCATACTTACCCCCATCTTTGCCAGATGAGGAAGAGAGAAATGCTGCAGCCACCAACAGAAACTTTGACAAGACAGGAGGAGCAGAGGTGGCCGCAACAGCAGCAGAGGGCCCGGCTGGGAGGAGGGGAACTCCAAGGGCCAAAACAGCAGGAGAAGTGGAGACAGATGCAACAGCAACCAAGGGCCTGACCTGGAGGAGGAGAACGACAGCTGACATGACAGGAGGAGCAGAGGCAGCTGCAACAGCAGCAGAGGGACCGGCTGGGAGAAGGGTACTCTGATGGCCGACAAGACAGGCAGGAGAGGCCCCACAGAAGTGTCTTCCAAACGCTAGAAGACTCAGCTGACACTGCAGGCCAATGGAGATGCAACACCATGGCCCCTCCCAACCGGAAGCACCCCAGAATAGCTGCCGGAAGCAGCAGGGAGCAGGAAGTGATGGTGCCTTGGTGTGCGATGCAGACCATCCAGCTACACCCTCCGGGGCCATTCCCATTGGAGGGAGGAAGGGGAGAGGGGTGGGAATGTATTGCCCCCAGTCCCAAAGTTGGCCCAAGGCTCCGGCTGGAGCCAGGGGGAGGAAGGCATAGGTCGGAGCCTGGAGGAAGGGAGGGCTTTGTCCCAGGGATACCCCTATAAAAGGAGGCACCAAGGGCAGGGCAGGGAGGCAGTCAGCTGAGGAGAAGCCAGTGCTCAAAAGCAAGACAGAGGGAGAGCAAGAGTGGATATTAGCCTCACCTAAGATGTCTACCCAGTCAGGAGGGAGAGAGGGAGTCAGGGTGCAGTAACCCCCTCCTTCCCCCATTCTGAGACCAGCCTAGAGGACCTCCCGCCTTAGGTGCCACCCTTTTTCCCCTCAGGCTCTGACGACCCTAGTGCCGAAGCTGACAACAGCCTAGAACTTAGATATTTAAAGGGCTGCTTGGACATCATGCTCTTCATCTCATGTCCACCTTTGCTTCCTCATGCCTTCCAAGATGAGACTCTTTATTTATTTAAAACACAGTCTGTTAGTAGTGTGAATATTTGGCCCCAAATATATATTTTTAACTGGGAGAGAGCCCCCATGTTAGCCAGACACATTTTTTCATGGAATAATAATAATCACATTTGATTCATATACCACCCTTCACCAACCCACTCTGAGTGGTTTACAAAGTATATTGTTATTATCCCCACAACAAAACACCTTGTGAGGGGGGAGGGGCTGAGAGAGCTCCTAGAAGCTGTGATGGGCCCAAGGTCACCCAGCTGGCTTCAAGTGGTGGAGTGGAAAATCAAACCCCGTTCTCAAGATTAATAACAACAACAACATTCTATTTATTCACCACCCTTCAGGACAACTTAATGCCCACTCAGAGCGGTTTACAAAGTCTGTCATTATTGTGGTTGTTGTGGGTTTTCTGGGCTGTATTGCCGTGGTCTTGGCATTGTAGTTCCTGACGCCAAGACCACGGCAATACAGCCCAGAAAACCCACAACAACCATCATTCTCCGGCCGTGAAAGCCTTCGACAATACATATGTCATTATTATCCCCACAACAAAACACCCTGAGAGGTGGGAAAGGCTGAGAGAGTTCCAGAGAACCATGACTAGCCCAAGGTCACCCAGCTGGCTTCAAGTGGATGAGTGGGGAATCAAACCTAGCTCTCCAGATTAGAGTCCTGTGCTCTTAACCACTACACCAAACTGGCACTCTTAACCACTACACCAAATTGAATAGTTTGGCTCCCTCTCAGTTTTCTTCTCAGGTAAGCTACCAGGTATCTTAAGCCATCTCTCTCTTGCATCAAATAATCATTTTATAGTATCTTTTCTTCAGGCCAAGTATCTTGAAGTGCTGGAGCAGGTTTACACTTAATTTTCTTCATTTTGAAGCTTTAGCTTAATTAAGTTGTTTTTCTGTATTTTCTCTTCATGTGTGTCATATTCTTTATATCTGTCTATACCTTTCTATTTTTTATCTTCCTGTTCTCCCTCTGGAGTTTTCAGCAATTCATCTTTTGGCTTCTCTTTCAATAATTGGTGTTATGTCAAGGGACCATTTGATCCGTTGGATGGTACTTTCCACTTTTACCCCTTGTATTAGGACAGTTAATGTGTTTGCATCAGAAATTGTTTTAAGAGTAGCATATAGACTGTGATTCACTCTACTATAATAGAGTTTAAGCACATTGATGTGGACCTTCTCCCACTCTTCCTCACAACTTGCTTGGGAAATTACATAAGTGAAGTCATACCATTTTCCCCTAATTATATAAGGTTCTTTCCTGCTTGCTTTAAGTTTATTGACTTTCATAGGTAGGAACATCATCACTCAGATTCTCTATTTTGGGCACCTACCTCATACATCTTTTCCTGTTTTGCTTAGGCCTCTGCTATATTACCTTGTACTGTTTTTGACAGGCCATTAGCTTGTGGGTGCCAGGTGGTGGTTTCTAAGACTTCATCCCATAGTACTCCCATATAGCAGGCAAGGGTCTAGATGGAACTTTGTGTTGATGCTTCCTTCCAAGGTTCTCTTTAGTTTTAATTTTGTCATCAAACTTTTCAGCAATATTAAAGCTTTTAAGTTTAATTTGTGAACCTTTTCTGTTGGCTTTTGTTTTGCCTTTTCTACATTTTCACTTAACTCTTTCTCTTGTTCAAAGTTTCTGTCTCTCACATTTTTTCCCTTTTTCACCAAAATATTTCTAGCTTCAATTTTGTTTCTGAAATGACTTGATAGTCATGGTTCATACATGACTTACAACTTCTGACTTATAAGTTCCTAAAGATCTCTTTTCAAAATTATTTGGGCATATTTACTTGATCAATAATCATTCTGAAAGGTTCTAGGTTGGGGATAGTGTTTAACTCATGTAGGAATTCAGCCCTATTTCTACCTTCTCCCTCCATCTTCTCCATCTTCCAGTGGAATGGTAGCTGCTGCTTTTTCTGCTTCAGGCACTTTACCCCACTTTCTTCTCAGAACTTTCACTTGTATCATTTTAGCAGAAGTCTCCCTACAGGTTAACTTAGACAGAATTAGGTTCTCAGGCTTTCACACAGTTCGTCTGCTTTGTCCAGAATCCTTTCTCTGAGTCACCCAAAGACTGACTGAAAACCTCTTCCCTCAGCTCTCTGACTAAAAACTGAAGTTCACTCCATCCTCTAGGGTACAGCTACCAGCCAATCACAACACTATCTAGCCTCTCTCTTTCTTTCCTCAGAAGCCTCCATTTAAACCCACAATAACGACTATTAAAAACCCCACATTAACTAGCAGAAATAAAATACTCCAACTTAATTACATGCAAAATATTACAACCACCATTCCTCCAAAGGTGCTCAAGGCACCTTACAGTGTAAAATATAAACCATATAATAGGTAGCCATATGTGACAAGCCATTACAGTAGCTGCCTCCTGACTTTGGAATGCCTTCTCCTTCTTCCATTGCTGGCAGTGGACATTATCCTTCTATCAGAAGGCACATGGTATTTTCTCATATTCACCTCCATTGCTGTAGGTTCCCTGACACCTGGAAAGATTAATCCTGGAATTGCAGGAACTATGCAGAAGAAAATCCATGAGGTTTGGTGTGCTGGAAAAAGCTAGTATGTACTAATATTATACTTGCAATGCAGATCTCAAACCACAAACTTTGAGGATTGGTTCTATTTGGAACAGTAGGAATTCTGGTTTACAGTTTGCAATTCTGCAATCCATTTGAGATCTGGTTAGAATAAGCACATGGTTGTATGCAGGGCTTTTTTTCTGGATAAAGAGGTGGTGGAACTCAGTGGGTTGCCCTCGGAGAAAATGGTCACATGGCTGGTGGCCCCGCCCCCTGATCTCCAGACAGAGGGGAGTTTAGATTGCCCTCTGCGCTGCCAAGCAGCACGAAGGGCAATCTAAACTCCCCTCTGTCTGGAGATCAGGGGGTGGGGCCACCAGCCATGTGACCATTTTCAAGAGGTTCCAGAACTCCGTTCCACCGCGTTCCTGCTGAAAAAAAGCCCTGGTTGTATGTCATCGTGATCCTTACTGATTTTCTTGTTTGGATACCTTTGGTATTCACCAGAGCATGTAGTTAGGAGGACTCCCAAAATCAGTGTAGGTTTATGCTCCTTGTACAAAATCCATATGGATCTGTGAATGCTATTACAATCCTAGGCTAAGAAGGCAAACACTCATGTTTAAATTCTTCCTTCAGTTGTTCATAAGGTTCCTGATTATTTCACTCAGTACTGCTTATATTTTTTACAAACTGAGGGAATGTTTCCCTCCAAATGAATACTAAAGTCACCTCCTCATTGTAGGTGCAATGTAAATCCTAATGAATCTTACATCTACTTCTTTTGCATAAAATTCCTGTCCAAGGGCTGCTTCCATTCAGGCAAAGAGTATTTCAGAATATATTATAACATTTGAGCCATGGGAATCATAGTTTTCTTGTTATGACTGAAGGTTAAATGGTTCTCTGAATGCAGCAGTATGGTTAGAATGCAGTTGATTTGGTTGGAGGAGCAGCAAGGAAATCCATGTTAACTCTAACTGTGATCTCATACTGTTGGGTCTCTGATATAGCTGAGCTGTCCAGCATGTTGTCACCGTGCTTTGAGGCTCAACTATGCACACATACTTTATGGAGCAGGCAAAAGAGAGGCATCATAGTCATAAGAACAACTGAAAGCAAAACTAATTAAATTTCATGCCATTGTTCTCTCTAATTGTTAAAATTTAAAAAATGAGACCTTGGAATGAAAGCTACTTTCCCAGGGCTCCTGATACCTTGTTTCCATAGCAATGTTTGGGTGCTGGGGTAGAGGAGGCAGCAGAGACAGAGAAGCCCTCTCTCCTCTCCCTCTCCTCAGTGCTGTGAGTATAGCAGCAAGGAAAGTAAGTGTGTGCGCAGCAGAAATTCTCTAGCTCAGATTAAAATTACAGATGTTTTTTAAGACTAAATAGCTGAGGTTTATATTGCAAATTATGAAATTACAAACTTTGGTGGCATTGCTAGTCCCAGATTTGCAAAATTGTTCTGATTCCACAAATTAGATCATGAAGAAAAACAGAATTGAATTTCTTGCCCAAGGTGATTCATACAGTGCAATCCTAAGAAAAGTTACTCCAGTCTGAGCCCATTCAAATCAAATCAACTGGAGTAACTCTTCTTAGGATTGCACTGATAAAGTTTGTTGCCATAGAATGAGGGGTTGGGGTTTGTTCCCCATTGAGTCTGCAATGATAAAAGAGCAGCAAATGGAGAGTGGCATCAGATGAAACCACGTTTAATATTTCCTTTGCTTTTTGTAATCAGAGAGATTCATAGTGGACCTATTGATTATGGGGTTAAAAAGCCTGTCATTTTGTTTTTAATCTTGCCTTGAGCTTTGCATGCATGTTTGAAGAAGTGAAGTTTGACAGCTATGTGGGGCACAAGGAGTTCTATTTTACTTCCTTGCATGACATCTGGAAGGGGGAAAGCATTTGTATTAGGGTTGTCTGTAATACACTGAGAAGAGATATGAAATAACGTTAAGTAGAATGCAATGTCAATGGGTTTTTTTCCTTTAAAAAAATCATCTTTCAACTGGGCTTTTCATGAATCATTGTTTCCATCTAGTGGCTGCAAATAAAAAGTATTAGACTTCAGTATCAGAGTTGAGCAGTGGTATTGCAAACAGAACCTTTGGAGGAGGGAATGGGGCATAAGACATTTTAGGCATTTATACAGTCATTAGGTTGCTACCTATTAATGCCAGTGCAGTTAAGGGATTGTCATCTTTTCATTTATAAAACATAGTTTTCAGAGGTTTAGAATTTGGTTATTAAAACTCAAACTGTGCTGAAAACTGGCAGCTTAATAGCACTCTCAGGAAAGGCCATGCGGGGTGTGCAGCAAATGTTCATTAACAGCAATATACAGACTTGGCAGAATCCTGACAGGCCCTTTGATATGCAGCTTGATCCAAAAGAGCCTTCTGCTCCAGAGGATGACAGTGAATCCCACCAGCCCTTTCACTAATTCCCTCAGCAATTCTATGAACAAAAGAAAAAAAGTATTGTTTCATGAAGATTCATGCATAGGCTGTATTCTTCATATTGTTGTTAAAGTACCTGTGAGAGAGCTACCATCAGTAGCTTATCAGCTGATGGCAACCCCCACCCCCATCTTTCAAACTCTTAAAATGAATGTGCATATGTGACTATCAGCAGGGCTTCCCCACATTATTTTGAAGTACAATCTGAGCCAATATACCAGCATGGAGCACAAAATTGGTTTGTAGAAATATCCCTTCTGTTTCTATAGAAGCGTGCAGAGTGGTGAATGGGGCACCTGTGCTTTGACAAAGTCAAGGAAGGGTAAAATGATGGGATTGGGCAACACTGGCTAGACAGAAAGGAAGAAGAATCAATGCTTTTCTTTTTTTAGGAGAGTTAAGGGGAAATGATGTTTTTGGAATTAGAGATTTCTTTGGGGAGATGTGTGCAGATAATAAATGGGGGGATAAATAAAGGGTAATTGATTAGAGTAATCTGAGTGGGAGATTAAATAGCTTGCTCTCTGTTTCCTTCTTTATTTCAGCAGCAAATATGGTTAAAGAGGTAGATTGGTATTTAGGGGCAGACCCCATCTCTGCCATATACTTATTTCCTTAGGCAAGTTATCTGTCTCAGCATTGCTGCTTGCTTTTTCTGAAGTGAACAGTCTTTTGTAATATCAAATGTTTAGATCAAAGGAGTAGTGCTGAGCTAGATGCTGAGGATTTAACTTTAAATCACTGTTCAGGATAAGGTTGCCAATCCCCCACTGGGGGTGGGGGATGCCCTGTTCCCACCCTCCACCCATCCCCCGCCCTGCTTACCTGGCCGGTGGGGAGGAAGACAAGGGAACATGCTTCCCGGGTGTGCTCCTGGGTAGCGTGGCAAGCTTCCACGTGCCACAACTGCCCAGATCAGGCCCAAATTGGGCCCTGATCAGGCCACTGCAGAGCACAGCAGTGCTCCTGAGCTCCGCAGTGGCCCAATCTTGGCCAAAACAGCCCAAATGGTGGCTGAATCAGCCTACATTTGGTTGCTGCAGAGTACAGCAGTGCTTCTGCACTCTGCAGCAGCTTGATCCGGGTCAAATAAGCCCAAATTAGGCCCACATCAGGCCTGAATTGGCCCCCTGTGGAGCGCAGGAGCACTCCCAGGGCCTTTGCGATGACATCCCTTCCATGAAGGGAGGCCAGGAGCATGCGTGTGAAGGGTTGAAGGCAACCTGGGGGCTGGGAGGATCTGACAACCCTAGTTCAGGATGTTTGGGTGCAGTAGGCCTAAGAGTTTGCTCACATGAGGCTCATGCAGTTGTGTCTGTATAAGATAAAGTTTCTACATCTCTCAAATATGGATTGCAGTGAGACTATCTTATCTTTTCTGAAAAGGCTTAGTAAGAATTTTTAGAAATTGCACTTTAAATACAGTCTAGGTAGGAGAAGGGATAATGTGTGTGAGCGCCCGCTCCGGCCCCCGCACCGCCGTCGCGGTCCAGTAGGGGGCAGCTCTCTCGGCCTCAGATATGGATGAGAGGTAGGGGTTTAAGGCACCCGGCTTCCACCGTCTCTCCCTGCTGAGCTCTGGCTTCTGCGTTCACCCTCTCTCTCGGCTCTCTCCCAGTCGCTCCAGCCACTTCCTCCTCGGCGTCCTTGGGAGCTGCCCTCTTATAGCTTCCTCCCCACCACCTCCACCAATCCTGCCATTCCCCACCCCTCCGTGTCCCCGCTAGCAGCCCTGGTTCGCTCCCTCCCCTGTCTTCCTTCCCCTGGGGCCAATCCCGCTGGGTTTCCCCGCCTCCGGATCCCCTCCCCCGCCCCGGCCCTCCGCTGTCTGGCTCAGGTGCGGCTGGTTGCATCTGCCACCGCGGCTCCGGTCCCTGCGGCTCGAGGCTCCGTCAGGCGGCGGTAGCCGGGCTCACCACCAGGGCCCGGGCCGCGGCCTCTCCAGCCGCCATGGCCAGCATCTTCGCTGCTGCTGGCGTCGCTGCTGCGGCCTCCTCCTCCGCCGCGGCCAGCCTCTTCACCGCGGCCGGCATCCTCGCCAGGGCCTCCTCTGCCGCCGCAGCTGGCCTCTTCGCCGGCATCTTCTCTCCCATCTTTGGCGGTGTGGGGGGGGCCCTCTGCGGGGCTGGGTCTCGCTTCCCCCGCGCCGCCAGCCAGGTAAGGGGGTGGGGGCCGGGGATCCCGGGGGAGGGCCAGCCCTCCCAGCTGGAGGGTGGCAACCCCGACCCCGGGGCCGAGTCCGGCGGCGCTGGACAACTTGTATGCTTTTTTGTTTATAATCTCATTTTCTTATTCTACTGTTTTCTATATAATTGTGATTCCTGTTCAAGAGTTGCTGGAGTTATTTTAAATAAAGTTCTCAAAAGACAATATTGAATGATCATTGGCTGGAATACAAAGCTGTCACCAAGGTCTGGAAAAAATAAATGGTTTACCTCTTTCCAGTCAAAAGTTGAGTACCTGTTCTGAATGATCACTGGAGAGACTGATCATTCTTTACACAGCCTCATGGTTTAGTGGTTAATGGGTTCCTTTGAAGCAGTCAAAGAGACATCTGGTTTCCATGAGCCTGTTTTAAGTAATACCTTCCATGGATGGGAATAAATCCCTAACAGTGGAACCCACCTGTACCTTATATTTAATTTGTGGCCTTGGCAAATCATATGTTGATATAGTCAAGCAACCTGTTTGAAATAGTGGCCAACCAAATGTGTCTGTGAACATTCCAAGCATATCATAATGTCCCCAGCATTTGATGTCCAAAGACAGAAAAAAAGAGTCTGTGTGGAATACATGGATCTTGTGTACCATCTATGTATGCGAGGGTTGCTGCTGCTGTTGATGTGTGGTTGCTTGACAAAGGGTTGCCACCTCCATGTTGGAAAAATTCATAGAGTTTCAGAAGTAGAGCCTGGGGAGGGCAGTTTTTGGAGAGGAGCCACAGTGGGGTATAATGCCATAGAGTCCACTTTCCAAAGCAGACATTTTCTCCAGGGGAACTGATCTCTGGAGATTAGATGTAATTCCATGATCTCCAAGTCCCAACTGAGGGTTGGGAAGCATACCCTGACATTATATGTAGATGATATCACAAGAGACCTGTAGCATATGCAACAACTGTACAGCTTAGATGAAAGAGACTTTGAGGCTCACCTCCCATGGTCTTGTAGATTTCAGCCCAAAATATTTCATTCTACCCACGTTTTTATTATTTATTTATATCATTTATAATCCACCTTTCTCACTGAGACTCAAGACAGATTATGTAGTATGAGATTAGTACAGTTAATATTAAGGACATTTCAATAACTAATGCCATAGGGTTTATAAATGCAAATTTAAAAAGACATAACATCTGCAAAAAAATGCAATACGGACTTGAAGAAATGCTGAAACAGCATAAGCAATTCTTAGACATAGAACTACCCAGCAGGTTCATAATTAAAGCAACAGTATGTAGTTGGGGTGTCCAAGAAAAAAATATTCAGGTTTCCTGCTTCGGAATTTCCGAAGAGGGAAAAAAGGCGGAAATTGCTTATTGCCCAGCTTTGGTATGCTCCTTAAAGATTCAGAGCATACAGAAAAGGCAATTAAACTCCCCCCTGCAGCTTATTTGATCCGATAGGAGGGGGAGGAGAGGGTTCCCTCCTCCTTCTCCCATCGAGTCAAATAAGCAGCAGGGGGAAGTTTAAACCTACACTTTGCTAGCTGCTTGCAAGTGGCTAGAAAAGTGAAGGTTTAAACATACCCCCACACACACTTGGACCACTGTGGGAGGGACTATGGAGTCCTCTTGTCCCTTCCACAGCGGGTGATGGGAAGCAGTGGGGCTGTAGGCTTAAGCCTGTAGCCCTGCTGCTGGGCGCTCCATTAGCCCACTGAAGAAAGGGCCAGGGAATTCCCTGGCCCCTTCTGCAGTGGGCAAAGGAAAGCAGCAGGGTTTCTTCACCAATTCACATCAGCATGGGTGAATAACAGAGGCGAGGAATTCAGTTTCAAACTAAACTCCTCGCATCTTCACCCAATGCCATTGCATTGAGTGTAGAAGCAAGGCATTCAGTTTGAAACTGAATGCCAGTCTTCACCTGATGCGGGCCAGCTGAAGCACTGAAAGGGCCCTTTCCCTGCTGTCCAAGGGCAGGGAAAGGGTCCTTAAAGTGCCAGCTGGCCCATGGGGGATCTCCCTTTGTGGGGCCATCTGAGGTGTTGAAAGGGCTCTTTCCTAGCCACTTGCATGGCAGGGAAAGGGCTCCTTTAAGTGCCAGCTGGCCCATGGGGGGATCTCCCCCATAGGCCATTTGAGGCACCAAAAGGGCTGCTTCCTGGCCACTTGTGCGACAAAGGAAGGGCCCTTTAAGTGCAAACTGGCCCGCAGGGGGATCTCTCCTGTGGGCTGAGTTGCCAAAAGGGCTCCTTCCCTGCAGCTTGTGCAGCAGAGTAAGGGCCATTTAAGTGCCAGCTGGCCCATGGGAGGATCAGAGGGGCCGGAAGGGATCCTTCCCTGCTGCTTGTACGACAAAGTAAGGGCCCTTTAAATGCTAGTTGGCCCGTGGGGAGATCTCCCCCAGCGGGACATCTGAGGCGCCGAAAGGGCTCCTTTCATGCAGCTTGAGCAGCAGCGAAAGGTCCCTTTGAGTGCCAGCTGGCCCACGGGGGAATCTTTCCAGTAGGCCCTCTGAGGCGCCAAAAGGGCTTCTTCCCAGCCACTTGCATGGCAGGGAAAGGGCCCCTTAAGTGCTAGGTGGGCCATGGGGGAATCTCTCCCGCGGGCCCTCTGAGGCACCTAAAAGTCTCCTTCCTGGACGCTTGCATGGCAAGGAAAAGGCCTTTTAAGCGCTAGCTGGCCTGCAGCGGGATCTCTCCTGTGGGCCATCTGAGTCGTCAAAAGGGCTCTTTCCCTGCTGCTTGCACAGCAGGGTAAGGGCTGCTTAAGTATCAGCTGGCCTGCAGGGGGATCTCCCCTGGCAGGCCCTCTAAGGCTTGAAAAGGGCTCCTTACCTGCCATTTGCACAGCATGGAAAGAGCCCTTTAAGTGCCAGCTAGCCCGCAGTGGGATCTCTCATGTGTGCCATCTGAGGCACTGAAAGGGCTCCTTCCCTGCTGCTTGTACAGTAGCGTGAGGGCCCTTTAAATGACAGCTGGCCTGCGGGGGGGATCTCCTTCGGTGGGCCATCTGAAGCACTGAAAGGGCTCCTTCCCTGCCAGTTGCATGGAAGGGAAAGGGCTATTTTAGTGCCAGCTGGCCAGCGGGGAGATCTCTCCCGTGGGCAATCTGAAGTGCTGAAAGGACCCACTCCCTGTTGCTTGCGAGCAGCAGGGAAAGGACCCTTTAAACTCTAGTTGACCAGTGGGTATCCTCCTCTGCAGGTCAGCTGGAGCCAGCTGGCATTTGAAAGGCCTGAAGCTTCCTGAAATGACCCAAATCATTTCAGGAAGCTTTGATTCGGCATTTCCGAATTGAGGCTAGCATGCTGTGCCAGGTTCGGAAATCTCGAATCTTTACAAATCAGGTCCGATTTGGGTATTTATCCCAAATTGGAAGCCTGAATCGCACACCCCTAGTAGATAGTACTGTTTCTGTGGATGTGTATCTGGTGCAGCAGAGGCTGCAGACCACCTTTTAGTATACAGTGATCAATGAACTTTCTCCAGAGTCATTGGATTCCACCTACTCTGTCTAAATATCAGCTTCCTGTTGAGTCCTTGGGTGTTATCTTTATTCTTAGTAGACTTTGATCCAGAAATAACTTGATTGGTTGCAAAATATTTGGCAGCACTGGTCTCTTTCAAATGCTGCTGAAATGAGTTCTCTCCTGTTGATCACATGAGAAATTATATATATTCATTTATTTTATCCAACGTGTTTTAGATTTTTATGAGATACATGTATTTTATTGTTCTGTATCTTGCTTTTGTTTATTTTGTCACATTTTGCAATGTCTGTTTTATCCTGTTGTGATGTAATGGTTTTATGCTCAAGACTTTTGGTTATATGAGCTTAATAATAAAGGAAGATAGCACATACTTAATTAGGGGTTTTATCTTTATAGAAGTTTTATGGTCTGTTTCTGTTACTTTCTTTGGGTTTCTCTGTAAAAAGGGAACTGTTATTTTATTGCAAGAACTACTTCCAGTCAAAATATATATTTGTAAAGATTACTATTCCCGATAATTCTGACAGAAAAAATATATACTTTTTTTCCAGATGGGCCATTAAACATGAAGGGACAAGTAAGCCTGGTCAGTGGAAACAATCAAAAGTTGAAAATCCTTTATGGAATAAATTGACCTATATGTGGCCTGTGCTTCCAAATGGAGAACTTAATGAGGTAATTTTATACATAGAAAATACTGCACACACCCTAACACACATTCAAGCTGTTTGTAGTTTTAAGATATATAAACACAGATATCCCTATATATGCAGACTAAAAGGATCTATAATATGTAAATTGTATACTAATACATAATCACTGAGACCACATACATAATCACTGAGAAACCAATTTCTATAGACATGCTGATGGTCCTCTTCTTACACAGCAGGCATTTTGACCTCTTTTTCTTTGAATACTCCAAACTGCCTATGAAATTCCCTTCAGTTTGAAAAGGATTTCTTCATGAAGCATGCAATGATGCTGTTTAAGTGTAATTCAAATTGCTGTTGGGGGAAAAGTCTGGAATTTTATATATATTTTCAAAAATGCTTTTTCTTTCTCTGCTGCTAACTTGATTGCATCGATCTTTTAAACACAACCTCTTTCTAGTGTCTGATTGCCAAGAATTCCTTTAAATTCTCTATTGTGCATAACTCCAAACATTAGTTTCATTTTGCTAGGGTATAAAGTGCCATTTTGCTGATTTCTCTGCTTAGAATCAAACATACCTTGTTCTACTAATATTTTGCATAGTGCTATCAAATTATTGGCTGTAAGTGCTGATAGTCAGCATGTGTATAATATTTTTTGTTCTTATTTGCCTTTCTGTCTGACTGCACTATCTGAGTTTGAATGAAAACAGAACAAAACAGAAACAACTTCATTATAACAATGCACCAGCTTGGAAGGCCTCTGGCCAGTTTCATCCCAGTCCCATCCTTGCTGCCCTAGAATGGAGGCATATTAATAAATGTCTCAGTGGAGACAAGATCTCCTCATCTAGCCTGCCAAGCAATGCAGTGACAGTTGAAAGGAAGGGGAAAGATGTCCTTATTCTCCCACAAAATGATTGCTTCCAACTCCAACTTCTCTTTCAAACTCCCAACTCTCTGTCTGATTCTATACTGCCCCGTCTATATAAATGTTATACTACCCTCTAACCTCGGCCATTTTCACATGTCTTACCAGTTGCGGTACGTTGCGCAAAACTCCCACAAGGACAGCATCTTCCAGCTGTGATTTCATGTGAGAACCGGGAAATCATGCCAGGAAGACATTGTCCTTGGGGGAGCTTTGTGCGATGTACCAGAGCCGGTAAGACGTGTGAAAATGGCCCTCAGTATAATAATGACCCCTTCTCTTCTACCATGTGATCTGGCCAGAGCTTAGCAGTCATGTTCTGACTGTATTTATGCAAGGTGCTGCTAAATTTCCTTAGCCTCAGGCAGCATATCCCATCATTTGGAAAAGATGTGTGGTTGATGAAACCTTGATACCAATGACTTACATAAAGTAACATTGAAGAAGGGCAGTAGAAAAAAGCAATCCTTTCTAAATCACAAGAGTTGCATTCCATCAGAAGTGATGCTGCTGTGATTGCTAACAGCCCATGGAATTTTGCTGTACTTAATTACAATATGTTATGCCTCTCTAAATGACTTATAAAACAACTATTAAAACTGCAGACAAAAACTGAGATCACATAAAACTGACACCAGAACCAAAATGAAAACAACATCAGTTGGTTGCAAAACATCCATCCGCTAATTAAAAAGTAATCTCTAGACAAAGCTGATGTGGCCAATTATCGTCCAGTCTCTAATCTGCCCTTTCTGGGCAAAGTGATTGAGAGACAATAGCTGACCACCTCCAGATCTTCTTGGAAAACTCTAGCACTCTAGACCCTTTCCAGACTGGATTCAGACCAGGGCATGGGACAGAGACGGCACTAGTAGAGTTAGTGGATGATCTCCATCTAAATATAGACAAAAGCCACGCCATCTTATTGCTCCTCCTGGATCTGTCTGCAGCCTTTGACACAGTAGACCATGCCATCCTGTTGAGGCATTTAGAAACAGGGCATTAGGGGTGTGCGCTTAGGGCTTCTGATTCAGAAAAAATGCCTGAATCGGACCCAATCTATAAAGATTCGGGTTTTCTGAATCGGGGCCAGAATGCTGGCCCCATTTTGGAACGCCCGAATCAAAGCTTCCCAAAGTGATTCTGGTCACTTTGGGAAGCTTTGGAGTGCTTTAAACTTCAGCTGGCCCACGGGCCTTCTGGACGTGCTGGAGGGGGGACTTTAAAGGGAAAAATGCTCCCTGTGCCATTTGCAAACAGTGCACGAAGCCTTCTACCCTTTAGGTTATCCCCCCTCCCTCCAGCTGGCTGGAAAGGGGGAGAGCTTAAAGGGTAGGAGGCTCTCAGCGCCGTTTACAAATGGCATGCGGAGCCTCCTACCCTTTATGCTCTCCCCCCTCCCTCCAGCCGGCTGGAAAGGGGAAGAGCTTGAAGGGTAGGAGGTTCTCTGTGCCATTTGTTAATGGCGTGTGGAGCCTTCAACCCTTTGTTTTCCCCCCTCCCTCCAGCTGACTGGAAAAGGGAAGAGCTTAAAGGGTAGGAGGCTCTCCACGCCATTTGCAAATGGTATGTGGAGGCTTCTACCCTTTAAGCTCTTCCTCCCCTTCCTTCAGCCATCAGAGAAAGAGGCAGGAGACCCTTCCTGCCCCAGCTGGGCCGCAATGGCCATTTGAGGGGCAGGAAGGGCCAGAGGAGCCGGCTCCACACTTCCCCACCACCCAGCTGACCACTGCAGCAGTGAAGTGGGCCTGCAGGAGCCGGCTCCCCGCTTCCCCGCTGCCCAGCTGACCACTGCAGCAGAGGAGGAGGAGGAGGCATAGACCGCAGGAGCCGGCTCCGCATTTCCCCACTGCCCAGCTGGCCAGTGGAGGAGGCGTGCGCCCTGCAGGAGCTGGATCAGCACTTCCCCACTGCCCAGCTGATCAGCCTCCCCCATCCCTGCCTGCCAGGTAAGTGGGATGAGGGTGGGGGGTTTGCACCAGGGGTGGTGGTATTTTCTCCCCCTCACTTCAGTATGCTCTGAATCTTTACTGAGCATACCAAAGCGAGCTAACTACTAGAATCCTAAAGTGGCTTGCCACTTTGGGATTCTGTTAATTCTGGATTCTTTCCCCCCTTCAAGTAAACCCTAAGCAGGAAACCTGAATTTTTTAGCAGTGCACAGCCCTAGTGGGCATCAAAGGATGTGCCTTGGACTGGTTTAAATAGTTTCTCATGGGACGGACTCAAAGGGTTGCTGTCGGAGTTCAGCTATCTCCAGAATGGGAGTTATCTTGTGAGGTCCCGCAGGGCGCAATCTTATCTCCCATGATATTCAACCTCTACATAAAACCTTTAGGAGAACTCATTCACAGCTATGCAGTGGGATGTCATCAATATGCAGATGATACCCAACTCAATTTCTCGCTATCCAGGATGCAGTAGAAATCTTATATCTCTGCCTGACAGCCATAGTAAAATGGCTGAAAAATAACAAATTAAAATCAGACAAGACTGAAGTGATGCTTGTTGAGAAGTCAGATATCTTGAAAAACGTTGTGCTCCCCACCATCGATGGAGTTCGTTTGATGCTTGCAGACTCAGTGAAGAGCCTAGGGGTTATACTGGATCCAGCATTACTAGTAGAAAAAAAAGTTAAGGCAGCTGCAAAAAATGCTTACTACAATCTCACTCTAGCCTGGAAAATGGCTTCTTATCTCAACACAGCTGACCTGGCCACCTAGATCCATGCTATGGTAACATCAAAACTTGACTATTGTAATGCATTATACATTGGTCTCCCATCTAAGTTAACTAGGAGGCTCCAATTGGTGCAAAATGCTGTGGATCAACTATTATCAGGAGCGAGCAGGAGCTTGAACATCACTCCCATCCTACAGTCACTCCATTGGCTACCTATCAGTTACCATGCTCAGTTCAAGGCAATAGTTATTATATACAAAGCCCTTCACGGCCTTGGTCCAGCATACCTATGGGACTGCCTCTCTCCCTATGTCCCACCACGGTAGGTTCACTCATCTGAACAGGGCCTAATGCAGGTGCCAGCTTGTACATGGGCGAAATCAACAGCAACCCATACACGGGCTTTCTCTGTGGTGGCCCCTACCCTATGGAAAGGCCTGCCTGAGGAGGTCAGGAGATCCCCCACCCTCCCAGCTTTCCGCAAACCATGTAAAACTGATTTATTCAAAAAGGCCTTTTTTCTCAGCGAAGAGGGTGGTATTGTAGGAAAGGGATCCCAGATGTTTTGCTAATGAGTTAGAAACCATATATTTCACCATTATTTCGCCTTACATATTATCTGTTGCTCTAAATATGTACTCCTATATCCTACCTGTGCTTATATTGTTCATTGTAAGTCCTAGAATTGATTACGTTCTGTTTTAGCAATTCCTCAACCCCATACTGGATCCTTGCTAATACTATATCTTTGTAAACTTATATTCTTTTACCCCATGACATTGTTTATGGAAATGTTCTTGAAACTGTATTCATTTACCCTATGACATTGTTTATGGAAATGTTCTTGACACTGTATGGAAATGCCTGCCCTTGTCCTTGCCACTAATTGTACTAATCTCACACTATGTAATCCACCTTGAATCTCAGTGAGAAAGGCAGAATATAAATAACATAAATAAAATAAAATAAATAAGAAGCCTTCTATTATTGTTGGTTTTTAGCTTTGTTTGCAGGTTTCTGCCTGTTTTGGATTTCTGATATCTAAACCCTATTGCATTGCTCATTGGATACCTCACCCATTGATCATATTTGTCTCATACTGTGTAATCTGTCTTGCGTCTCACTGAGAAAAGTGGGTGAGGAAGAGGAGGATGGAAGGGTAGGAGGATACCTTGTAGCTTTTTCTGAAAACAAGTAGAAAATAGGAATTTCAGGGAAATTGTTCTTTCATGGCTTTAGAGCAATTGCTTTAGAGGTCCTACTTTTAGTGGCTACATTTCTAATTGACTGTTCTGCTGGCATATGAAGCAAGACCTGGTTGCAAGAACACAACTAAGAGTCTTGCCAGCAACGATCTCAATCCTTGTCAGGATGGGACATGGGAACATTAGCCTTTTGTCAGGCATGAGGGATGCCGACAATGGTACAGCAACAAGGGAACACAGAACTGCACCTTCCCAAAGGCAATCATCCAACACAGCTCACTGAGGAAAATCACCCATGGGTTTAATTCCTCATAAAGGAATTAATTCCTCATAAAGAGGATGCAAACTCTCCTTTCCTCCAGAAATAGGTGAGCAACAGCAAAATAGGAAGCAGAGGCCAGACAAGATCATATGCCTCCTGCACTCCGGAACAGTTCTCTAACCACTCACCCAACTGAGCTCACATGAATATCATAAGGCATTAGTCGTCCCCTCATACCCTATGATGCAGTGGAAAGGCCCAGGACTAACACACCCAAGGCCAGTGTGCAACTCCTACATAAGGAAGGCCCTGAGACAATCCAATTGGTCTCCCAAGCACAGTTAAAGTTTCACTCTATCAAACATCATTATGGGGGATGAATCTGATTTATTTTGATTGGGTTCCCCCCCCCCACATCTATAATTTTGGCTAATGAGCCCTATGCACCATCTCTCTCCTTTGTTCAGGAGGTCATTATAGCTGCCCACTGCTATTTGCTTCAGTGACCTTAATACTCCATCCATTCCCACCTGCCTCCCATTGCACAAGCTGCATGACTTATTAGAAGCCAGCGGTAACAGGGAGGGGGATGAATTGCATGCCAAAGACAGTTGAGGTAAGGAATGAGCAGGGAGTGGAAATATAGCCTAGTTTATAAAACCTCAGTTAAACAGAGACATAGTCATAGAACAGTCCACAAATGTATGTATTTATTTACCTAAAACATTTATTAGCTGTGTTCCTATTTTGTTGGAACTCAACACAGCTTACAATACTGGTCCTGAGACATGTAGGGATTTAAAGTCGAAAACAAATACTTTGAATTGTACTTGGGGGTGGATTTGTAGCCAGTGTAATCGCTGTGGTATTGGGGTCACATGCTCCCAAAAGCTGGCCGCAACCAGCAGTCTAGTTGCAGCTTTCTGCATTAGCTGCAGCTTCCAAACTCTCTTCAAGGGTAGCCCCAAGTAGAGCGCATTGCTTTCATCCAATCTAGATGTAACTAAGGCATGGATCACTTTGTATTGAGCAGGGAAACTGGGACCAAATCTGACAAATGGAATTACTAAATCCTTCATTCTAGTTAGGCTTCTGTGCCCTTGCAAGTTGCAGTGACAGATAACAATGAATCGAATCACTGTATGTTCATGATCGGGATATGTAAGCTAAATGTCCTTTATTTGTAGTTCCCATCATCAAAGTGAAAGTGTCTGTACTTTGTGTGCACAATTTGGACCAGAGAAATGTAGACCCATTTTTTACAAACTATCGACTGAGTTATGGGTGTCTCCACTGGGGGTTGATATAAGTTTTGGGGAGCAGCCATTGGCTACTATGGGGAGGGGGTGCAGTGATTGGCTGCTGACTTAGCATCCTATGTTGTGCTGGTGCTTGGCAACAGGGTGGGAGGTATGTGGGCCAGTTGTTTTTTTCTTTTGCAAGAGATTAATCTGAAATATAAAGGCTAGATTTTTGGAGATTAACATTGTACCAGCATCAGTGTATCCCTGGCTTGAAGAGAGCAGAAACACAACTAAGTCCCATTTCACCTATGGCACACTCCCGACTCTGCTTGATTCTCTGCTGGCAGAACAGTTACAGCAATACATCACGGGCATGGCTTGCCATCAGCATATTTGGGGGATAGAAAGATGCTTTGGTAAAGGGATAGTGACTGTGGATTATACTACTGTGCATAGTATGAACCATATGTTGTTAAGTATGATCCGCCTATGTAATTTCAGCATCATTTAACATTTCATGTAAATGCTCATGCTCTATTTCAGATTTTTGCAGTCCAAACACTATTGCAATGTTTTATTGGATGTCCTATCCTGTTGATTGTATTTGACTTACCCTGTGTAATCTGCCTTTAGTCTCAGTGAGAAAGGTAGATTATAAATAAAATAAACAAGTAGCATAAATAAATAATTCCAGTGTATCTCTGGGATATATCAGTATATAGCTGCTATCCTAAACTCTTTTGGGTAGAGTTTAGGATGGGGCTGTCCTAGTGTAATCATATGCAGAGTTACATCCTTCTAAATTAATTGAATGAGTTTTAGAAACATGTAACTCTGCTTAGGTAAGTTCCTGTACTTTTCCTGTTGTGAGGTTGTATTGCATTTATTCCTTCTAAGATGGTGAAAATAAAATTTGATGTCTTTACCTGTTGCTTCAAGTAAGTCATTGTTCCTGGCCTTTCCTACAATATGAGGTGCCAACACCCTTAAAGGATTGAGTGTAGGATTATGTGAAGCTCTTGAGACCTTCTAACCTGCTATATAAAATTATTGTTATTAATGTTATTATTAATATTTTATTTATTTACTGAAAGGCTTTTGACTGGCCCATTGAAGGGATGCTTATTCCAAATAGCCCTCCTTTAACGAAACCTGCAAGCAAGAAGTTAGACAGCTACATGCCTATGAGACTGAAAGTGTTAAGAAATGGAGAACAAGACAAAAGCAAGGCTATCACTATCCTTGGACCTGATTGTACAACTATGGTGAAAAAACAGTAAGAAACTAAAAATTAATGTTACCATAATTTCCACAAAAATGGTGGTTTGAGTTTTGTACCTGAAACACTGTTCCCCCAAACGTTTTACTTTGAAAACTAAGAAAAGAAAATTAAGGCTCAGTGCAGACACTGGTTTGGTTGGAACCCTAATGCTACTGGCAAACCAAGGTCATGTGAATACAGCAGTTATTGGAACCAGCATTTTCCCATAAGGACTTGCAACTGTCATGAACTGAACAATAGTGATGCCACTTTTGGCAGCTGGTCCATTGATACTGTTCTTGGCAGTAACATGTCCACATGCAACCAGCATGATCACATGATCCTGGCTGGGTTGAAAGCTCACCAGCAACTGTTACTGACAAGTACAAATGGCCCAACTAGCTATGTCTATGAATAGTTCATAAGTCCACATGCATGTTCAGCAGCCTTGTGAACAAATGAGATCAAATGTGCATTTATATGTGACATTAGCTACCTCCCTGATGTGGACTGGGATGCACCTTCCAGTGTACATCCCCTTCTACCATGTTGCTGTTACTGAGCATGTTACTAGTATATGTGGTCTTGTATGCAGCTGTCTCAAGATTGAAAAGGATTTTTGTTTTTAATCCTGAATTTACGTTCTGCCACCTTAATGTTCTCTCTCTTTCTCCATCCTTTTTTGCTGATGTTATCAGAAATGAAGTCTTGTGGCTATCCAAGAAAAAGAAGTATTAAGTCACATCAAATGCAGCTGTTCATGAATGAGCACAGTTCTCAGTTGACATTTCCAGCTATTCAGACTATATTGAAGTGCTAAAGAATATGGTCTCTGTTGTTACCTAGATTGTAGTTAACTGTTGTTAACTATTTAATAACTGATAATTCTTAGGTCTTTACTTTGTGGTTGCTGATAACAAGTTGCTGATACCTAAATAGCCCAGGGTAGACTGATCTTGCCAGATCTCAGAAGCTAGGCAGTATTAACCCTGGTTAGTACTCGGATGGAAGACCACCAAGGAAGACTAAGGTTTCTAGGAGGGCAATGGCAAACTACCTCTGAATGTCACTTGCCTTGAAAACCCTAAGGGGTCTCCATAAATTGGCTGTGACCTAAGAGCAAATAAATAAATGAGTGATGATAGGAATTTGCCCCCCCCAGTCAAAATAAAAGGCAGACAAGTTGCTTGGGTATAAAAATACGGACCGCTTTATTGATTTTAACATAAACTTGGAATCGGCAAGGGATCTAACTAGCGGTGCAGGTCAAGCTCTGGGGTCTCACCGGACCTCCGCCTTGACCTGCCTGGGTGAGCCCCTACTGCCCCAGGGGTGAGCCCTCCAAAGGATGGCTGGTACCCAGCAGCCAGGCAAACAGTTCCCGTTTAAAGCTCTGACCCCCACTGCCATGAAGCCCATAGGGGTGGACTTGACCAGGGGTCCCACTGGGCAGTCTGTCCTCACAACTGGCTGCCATGAAGCCGACCAGCTGCTCCTGACAGACCCCCAATTCCCCTAAGGGGATGAGCCAAGGGGTCACACGGTCCCGTACAAATCCCATCCTCTCCTGCCAAAGCAGGGGTCGTGCCTCTGTTCAGATCCTTGTGCCCCACATGTGGTTTATGGCCATCCTGAGCCCTTGCCGAATGTCTTCCAAGAATATGTTGTTCCCCGCCACCGAAAGGTGGATGCTGTCACCTCGGTAGAGGTTGGCACACTCTGCCCATATCCTGAGGTGAGGTAAATAAATACTTAATCCCCCAGCCAAGGCCTTCTCGAGGGCCTTATTGGCCATCCACCTAGCCTTCTCAATGGCCCCCAGGTCCAATGCCTCCCACTGCATGCGCCATGGGAGCATCGTGGACCACATAATAAGGACCCCAGGCCAGCATTCACTTATTAAGTACAATTCTGCTTGAGCCTGTGCAGACAGTGCATGGCCCTTCATCAAGCCAAGGTCATTACCTCCCAGGTGGATAACAAGGATGTCAGAAGGTGGGCTGGACCTCCCTTCAAAAAGCAGTGGCAGCAAGCCAGATCACCTCATGGCCCAGCGCCCCTGCGACTCTACCATGGCCCACTCGCTAAGGCTGAGCTGGGACCCCCACGCAGTCTTCTTGGCTTGATGAGCAGCCCAAAAAACAAAGCTGTGCCCACAGATGAGGATACACAGTTTCCCATGGTGAGCCCCAGCACCTACAAAGAGAACAAATTCCATATACATTCATAAACTGTCCAAGGGTGAACGTAGGAGCAGTACACAGAGGACCGCCACCAACCCACCCTCTTAATCATTGCTACCGAGTAGCCCATCACTGCAGCAGTCGAGGCTGCCCCAATACGAAAAGAATGAGTACCAAATCTTACCCTGCTCAACCCCAACCCTGCCAGGGCTCTCCCGATGACTACCCTAGACTGATACCTGGTCAGAGGGGAGCCTTTTTCATGCTGAAACAGAGGGCCACCCCCTCACCCCTCAGCACCAAATAATTCCTTAGCACTTTCACAGGGCACAGACCTGGCTCCGCACAAGGGCCCAATGAAATAGATACCCCCATACCCACCTGGTCAGTCTTGGACCTACAGACAAGAAGGGTTACTTTATCCCCCATAAAACAAACATCTGGCCCCTGCAAGGCCCGCAGGACCTATCTGACCTGGAACTGGGGACTAGCTCACTAACTCACAGCACGCCAAAAAAGGCAGTGAGGGCAGTGGCTTGAAAAAGAGCTGCCTCAAATCCCAAGCTACAAAATTTGCCCCACATTGAAGCTAGACCTCATAATACTGACAAGGAGATGGTTGCCTATCATCCTTCCTTGTCCCAACCTCCTGGGCCCAACCTTCCAGCATCTTCCTCAAGTGGAAGTCACTCGTAGCCTCAGAAAATCCCCTGGCTTTGCTGGTAAAGGCCAAAGCCACAAGTTGGCATCTAATGTACTTCACTGCCAGGTGCTTACCTTTTTGCTCGATGCAAAACTGCAACAAGTGCGGCACAGGAATGTGCCATACCTGCTACAGCCCCTTGGACTGCCTAAAGTCCTCGAACAGGTGCACCACCCAATCATAGGACCTCCTCGTGCTGGGAGCAATTGCTAAAATAATTGCCCTGTCTGCCTCTAGCATCCAAGTCTCCACAGATCCAGGGGGACCACAGCCGGCTGCAAGTCGGCTTCTTGGGTGAGCTGGCAAAATCGATCCATCTGAAAGTAAGACAGCGCATCTGCCACACCATTACCAATGCCAGGAATGTGCCTCGCCTGGATCAAAATGTTCAGCTTCAAGCAATGTAGTGTAAAGGCCCTAACCAGCCTCATGACCCAGACAGATCTAGAAGAGAGTGAGCTGAGAACATGCACCACAGCTTAGTTGTCACACCAAAAATAGACTGTGTGGTTTGCAAGCTCCCTACCCCACAAGCAGACTGCCACCAGAATGGGGAACAACTCCAAAAAGGTGAGGTCCAAAGCAAGGCCCCATCTCACCCACCAGGCTGGCCGTTGCTCTGCACACCAATGCCCCTGAAAGTAGAACCTGAATCCAATGGACCCTGAGGCATCAGATGTCACCTGTGACTCCCCCTCCAGGAGGAACTCCTCCCTCCAAAAGGTTACCTCGTTGTAGGAATGCAGAAACTCTTCCCACACCTCCAGGTCAGCTCGTATCCCCGCATTGATCCTGACCTTGTGGTAAGGCAGTTGCAAACTGACGATGGGGTTACAGAGGTGCCGAAGGAATGCCCTCCCAGGTGCCACCACACAGCACGCAAAGTTAAGGTGGCCCACCAACTGCTGCAGCTCCTGCAAGGAAGCCTTGCACAGCAGCCAAAAGGAAGCCAGGCATTCTCGAAGGCCATGCAATTTATTGTCCGGCAGATGGGAAGTCTGCCACACCGTATCCAACTCAATGCCCAGGAGGGTCAAAACTGTGGTCAGCCCCTCAGTCTTTTCATGTGCCAGAGGCACACCCAACTCCCTGGCCAGACCCATAAACGCCATGAGAAGACGGGCACATTACCCAGACCGTGCGGCACCCACAAAAAGAAAATCATCAAGGTAATGGACAGTGTCCCGACACTGAAGGTGGGACTGAACCGCCCACTCCAAAAAAATACTGAAATGCTCCAATGCAGCACAAGACACTGAGCATCCCATTGGAAGTGCACAATCCATGTAAAACTGGCCATCAAATGAGAAACCAAAGAGCTCAATATCAGCGGGGTGCACCAGCAAAAGGCAAAATGCAGACTTAATGTCACATTTGGCCAATTCAGCACCAACTCCACATCTCTGAACCACATTGACTGCCTGATCGAATGAAGTATACCTCACCGAGCTGAAGTGCTCCATAATGGCATCATTAACCGAGCTCCCTCTGGTAAAAGACAAGTGGTGGGTAAGCCTAAACTCACCCACCGCCTTCTTGGGTACAACCCCCAATGGGGAAACCAGCAGACAAGGCACTGGGGGGGGGGGTCACAAAGGGATCCAACACCCACCTTTCCGCTCACTCCTTGGCAATCTTGGCCCTAACCACGTCATCCATCCCCACAACCGAACACAAATTAGACAACATGCAGGGGGCTTTAGGGCCTTGAAACAGAATTCTAAAACCTAACGTAAAACCTTCTAACAGATAACACACACCAGAGCACCTGGGGTAAATAGCAAGCAACCTCCTAAGTTCCCTCAGCTTTATGGGGCTGGGTCCCTTTTCCAGTAAAACCTTGGGACCTCCACCACCTGCCTGAGTGCCTCCACCCCCCCTTCTCCCACTTCTTGGGCTGCCAAGGGCAGCCCGAGACAGGGTATGATCCCCCACAGATTGGGCACTAGTGCTTGAATGGACAGGCCTTTCTGGAACATGCTCCCTGATAACAGTACTCCTGGCATAACAGCCAGGGTTGAACCAGCTGCCCTGTGTGGGTGCGGGGACCACGGGCAGGCTGCTGCTTTTGCAGTATATGCCCACTATCCGAACACTCACCCAGGTTCAGCTTTGTGGGGGCCATCAGCTGCAGCCACAGCTGCTGAAGAATTTAGTCCCATGGGAGGTTTGGTTCATGGCGGCCCTCATACAGAACTCCTCATCATATTGGAGCCAAGCTGCCCTGACAAAGTACGTATAGCCCCGATAAATCATATTGATGTACTGAAACAAAGGGGCAGCATGCCAAGGTTGAGCCCTGGTGATAACGCCAGCGTAAATCATCCCCAGGAGCCAATTGGCCCATGTCCTGGCCACCTTTCTGCGCTTTAAACACTCCTTCTCCTGGTTATCCAAATCCTCCTCCTCCTTTTCTAACTCTCTGAAAAGGAGCATGAATACATCAACATACTCCTCTTTCAAAATCTTTTCCCTACTGGCTGGGGTCAGGTGATCCCCCAACAGCAATGCTGTGTCCCCAAATGGAAGAGCTCGGAAAGGCACCGACCCATAGGCCACAAGTCCCGGCCAGGAGGGATACCACAGCACCTCTGAATAGCCACCCCACCCTGGGGATTGGCCTGTGGATGACTATGCCAGTCCCCCAGCCCCTAGCACCTGACCACCAGGTCCCTGAGATGACTGGGTGGTGCTGGGATCCCCCGTCGGGGCTGCCCACCCAGTTTGTCCCCACGGTGGAGGGGGAGGTAATCAACCCTGTCTGCCCATGAAAAAGGACCGCGAAGAAGCCATTTGCGGGGCTGCTGGAGGCATTGTGGGCCTTGACCCGCCCCATGGCCCCCACAGCCAAGAGCTAAGTTGCTGTGGCTGGAGTGGCTTACCATCTCCTTCTGCCAGCTCCACAGCCGCCACCACTGGTCCTGACTCAGCAGTCCAACCTTGCTCCACAGGCTCCGCATGCTCCTCCTCTGCACCTTCTGCCGCTGGGTCAGAAACGGGTCCTTGGCCACTGGGATTACCTTCAAGAGCAGAGAGACAGTTTAGCACATCCCTCAAAAATGTTGCATCAGAAGCACTCCTGATGGCCCCATCCCTTTTCGCCCTACCCTGCCCTGAAGTTGCACCACCCCTAGCTTTCTCCAAAGCTGCAAGACACTTAAGTATGTCTTGCCTGTCAAGGACACACCCCTTGTTCTCCGAGGATGACTCTGGTGGAGCAGACCTTTTAGGGGCACACCTCTGTGCAGGCTGCTTGCCCTTAGAGGGCCCAGAAGCTTTACCCTTAGGCATAGTCCCCCCCACGTACAGCCTACACCAATGAACAAATGGCATACCACCCTAAATGTCCTCCCCAACCACAAAATGGCCACTAGAGGAAGGCACTGGTGTTAAAGGGGGGAAAGGCCCCCCCAGCAACAGAGGGCTGGAACCCTAGCCCAGGCCCCGCCCTAATGCCCAGGACAGGGGCAGAGTCAAATGGGAAAACAGCCCTTCACCTGGGCTAATCACTCTACTCCACAACCCCACTGTCAGAGAGGGTTGGACTAGAAAAACGGGGGGGGGAAGGTGCTGACCACAGCCAAACCACATAACCACTATGCTACAGCACCCGTGGTGTGCACTGCCAGCAATCTGAAGCCTCAATCCAATAAAGCCCAACAGCAAGGCTATCACCCAGCAAGGGCTAAGGGTACCCACCAGGCAGGGAGAGAGGGAAAAAATCAACCACCCAATTAACCCCCCACTGCCCAGCAATGGCCATCCTAGGCAGAAGGAAAGCAATCCACCAAGCCCCACCATGAATTACCACTCATTAAATGGGGGAGGGGTGTAGTGGGCAATAGGTGTAAGAACCCCAGCCCCCCGTGGGCCTACTATAACCCTACAGCCCATGCCTCCATGCTACATGATATAACAAGGAGTGGGGGCAAGCCAAGCTGAAGCCCTTTGAAATATCACCTTCCAAACCCAGCGTGCGAACCACGCCTCCGCAGCTGCCTAGAGTGGAAAGAGGGGGCCCTTCCCTGAACCTCTCCTGCCGCCCCTCCTAGGCTCAGAAGCTGTGCAGGCAGCTGCAGAAATACCCCACAGCCAGGCCGTGCGTCACGTGTAAGACGCTGACGCCACAGGTGAAAGGTGAGCTCTTCCCCATGCCTTTCCTCCTGCCTCTCCTCAGCATCGGTGCAGCGAAGGCAGCTGCAGCTATGCCCCGTGGCCAGACTGCTCGCCCGATGCACACTGCACACACAACACCACCTCTGCCCATGGCTAGCGGATGCCTGGCCTGAGGTCTCATTGCTCCCTCGCCTCCCCATCAAAGCCGGGTGGGCAGCCGTGGCAAAACACCATGGCCAGGCTGAACGCCCGGCATGGAAAGAAAAATATGTGCCACTCTAGTGCATGGGAGAGCCACCGTCGCTGCTGCTGCACTCTCTGCTCTCCCAGTTTCTGCCTCCAATGGGATGGCTCCACCACTGGCTCTCCACCACTGTTCTGAAGGCCCTCCGCAGCTTCTACAGGTGTTCCAACTACAGGAGCAACTGTTGCTCACACCGAGCAAAGGAGAATGCTGCGGACCTGGGAGGTGGAGCAGGTTTTTATGCCTTTTATTCCACCCCACAGGGAAAGTCCCTGGATGCCCAGGAAAGGACCGTCTGCCTCCTTTCCTCCGGGGCTGCAAACTCGACCCCCGACTGAAGCAGTGTATGCTGCAAGCTGGGAGGGTGACATTAATTTCACAAGTTCCTATCAGCTTGGGAGATAAATAGATATTAACTACTGGATTTTAATTACAGCAAGCAACTTGGGAATTGTAAAGCTCTCTTATCTTGGGAGGAATAGACCCATTCAGAACTGCCTTTCTGATAGAGTTGCCAATCTCCTGGAGGGGACTGGGATTAGAGTTGATCTCTGAGTCCAGACTATTGATAATAGTTCCCCTGGGGAAAATGGAAGCTTCAGAGCATAAATCTAAGGCATCATGTCACTGCTGAGATCCCTCTCTTTCCAAACTCTACTGACCCCAGTCACTCTCCCTGAGATGGCAACTTTGTTTTCTGAATCCACCAGTGGGATAACATCCAAGACAAGCAACAGGCATAATATTTTAGAAATGAAGCGAGAAGGCAAAACACTAATAATGTGTTTTTTTTAATATATTGTGCTTCGAGAATATCCCTGCAAAAAAGCAGCTGATTTATAGACTGTGATTTCCAATGTTTAAATAGAAATACCATATAAAGAACGAGAAAGGATATCTCTGATTGGTTCCAGTTCTGTTGATTTAATAATTTACACATTTTCAAATTACACATGTTTTCCATCAGTTGAAATATAGGGGGAGCTCAGGTACAAACCACAGCGATAATCTGATAAAAAAATTTGTGCAATCCAGAAGCCTGCTAGACCATGTGCAACAGAAGCTGCTGTAGACTATGGAAGGTTCCACATTGACTACGGTTTCATTCCTTACTTTCTTGGACTGAAATGACAACTTGTTTCTTTTAGGGTTGACAAATCTGGGTTGGAAAATTCTTGGAGATTGGGGGGAGAGGAGTCTGGGGTGAGAGGGGTTTGAGGAGGGGAAGAACTTTTGCAGATGTAATGACACAGAGTCCACCCTTCTGGAACTAGAGGAAGTGATACTACAAGAAGGCAAGAAGGAAATATCTAAGATCTATAAATTACTTTTAAAATGGTTTACTGCGGACGAAACAGTAAAAGTCCAGATGGTGAAGTGGGCAATAAATTTTCATAAGGAAATAACAATGGAGGCATGGGAGTACCTATGGAAAAATACAGTGAAGATTTCAACTTGTAAGAACATTAAAGAGAATGTGTACAAAATGATTTACAGATGGTATTTAACACCAAAGAAAATTGCGCTAGGAAATACTAATATGTCAGACAAATGCTGGAAATGCAAAAAACATGAAGGATCACTATATCATATGTGGTGGACATGTGAAGTAGCTAAGCAGTACTGGGGAGAAATAATCGAAGTAATTAATGAGATTTTACAAATACAAATAAATAAGAACCCAGAACTGTTGCTACTGAACTTGGGAATGGAGACTGTTCCAATGCAGCATAGAACATTGTTATTTTACATGACTGCAGCGGCAAGACTTTTGTATGTGCAGAAATGGAAGACACAAGAAATACCAACTGTAGAAGACTGGATTTATAAATTGCTGTACATGGCGGAAATGGACAAAATGACAAGGAAACTTAAAGACCTTGACCTAGGGCAATATATTGTTGATTGGGGGAAATTGAAACAATTTTTGGAAAAAAAATGGGATGTAAAAGGAGAACTGTGGCAGTTTGAGTATTTTTAAAGAATAAGGGGAGAGAGAAGGGATCTTACCATTTAGGGGGAATGTAATTACAATCTAAGCTAGCACAATATCTAGGGGAACTTTACATAGAATATATGGGATAATGAGAATGGTTAAATAGATATATTATTACTATATATGTATATTATTACTACTATATATCATAGGTATGTTATATACAATATAAAACGATGGGTTAGTGGATCAGATTTAATACAATATTAGGTTGCTGTGTTATACTATGTTGTGTGCTGTGCCACATTGGTGGCATAGCATACAATATATGTTTTATAATATATACTATATTGATAGTATATTTGATGGAGTATATGTTTAAAAGAAATAGAATATGTTTAAAGTAAGAGACACTGTGACCCCTGCTATATACTATACTATATGGTTATGTTTGATTGACACGATATATATCATATGGACAGTATGCTTGATAGAGTCTATGTAAAATAATCAGAATGTGCTTAGAGTAAGAGATATTATGATTTATAGAGGGTAGGAAAATGTAAATGAAATAGATTTAAGCAATAAGAAGGGTTAAGGGTTGGAAAGCTGTTGGAAGTCAATAGGGAGGGGGGAGGGAAAGGGTGGGGGATAGAGGGGGGGAATGGGATTATATGTGTTAAATTTGAAAATTCTTTTCTTTTTTCCACTCACCAATAAAATTTTATTTAAAAAAAACACAGAGTCCACCCTTCAAAGCAGACATTTTCTCCAGGTGAACTGATCTCTGGAGTTTGGAGATCAGTTGCAAATCTAGGACATTGGCAAGTCAAGTTTCTTTAGTGAACTTGTAAAGATTGGAATGTAGGACACGGAGAAAGATTTCAGTTATATAAATTATTTTGAATTATGTGCAGAAGGATTACAAGACTGTAAAGAAATAGGGAGATATAGTTTGCCTTTCTGAACTATGCATGCCTATAGAATTTCAAATGAGCAGTTTCCACATCAAACCCATAATTTCTGGTTGGATGGAATAAATGTATTTGGATAAACTACTTGAAAATGGTGAATATGGTGCTTGGCGAAAGAGCAGATTTTATGTTTTCTTTTTATAAAATGAAAGTTGGAATATTCATATAACAGTGAAATGCTGTGGCATAAAGAATAAGTTAAATACATCGTTTCTCACATTGTTAGCAGAGATGTCACCTTTTGACCTTTCTTTTAAGGTTTTAGAACATCTGATGCTTTTTGATAATGGTTTAATATTATTCTTTCAGATTGATTAAATACACTTCATACATCACTGAACAATGAGTAGCATTCACTTGGACTGTCTACTGAGCTGCCTGCAAAAATGATAAAGTTAAAAAAAAATAATCTTCAAAGTAAAGTCAAGCCTGAAATTGAAATCTTTGACGCATACATTTCATAATTAGTTCTGTTTCTGCCAGATCTAAAATGTGAATATAGTGTTCTTACAATGATTCAGATCTTTTAACAGAGAAATTCAATGAATGGTCTGAGCTTTTAAAAAGTTTTTTTTCTCTAGATCTAAGGCAACATCTAAAAGCTTCTCAAACTAGCTCTTATGGAGTTCTTGAATTTCCATTTTTGGCATGTCATTTAAAAGAGAAATGTTTTTGGGTTGTAGCTGTAACCCTTATGATTGATGAACTGAGTATTACTGCTCTGGCCATTATATTAAATAAAATTAGATACCCATTTCTGGTATGAGGCTATGAGATATTATCCCTGCTGTGGACACAGAGGCAGCTAACTAGGTAAAAATAGGTCACATTGTACTCCACATGGTATCAGATCTTGAGTTGCAAAAGGAAAATTAGTATGGGAAGGGTTTTCTGCCATTTATACCTGTTTCATTCAAGCCATTCCAAATGGTATCCATTTCCTACTGGTGTGAAGGAAGTAGTGCGTAAATTTATAACTATATCTAATGTGCTGCATGTACACACATACCTATTATAGACATGCTAGTGACTTTGCAAGTTTCTTTTTCACAATGGATCTGCATGGCGTATCACACCAGCTGTTTCTGAAAGTTCCTTCTGTATCCTGTTTTAAAAGCATGTTGGGACGGGGGCGTACTGTTTGAGAAACACAAATTTAAAGTTTTCTCTGCAATAAGTTGTGTGGTTCTTTGGGTCTACGGAAATAGATGTATGTGCAGTAATTCCATATCACTTTTTACATGATGTTTGTGCACTGTTTCCTACATGAAAGTGCAGAGGTGGTACATATTAGAATCAGTGTTCAGAGAAGTGTCAGAATTTATAACAAACACTAGCAAATGGATATACCTCATATTTCCAGCTGTTGAATTTTCACTGAAATGGCTAGAGGCATTTGTGTGGAAAACATACACAGGCTTCAGATGCCTCTAGAGCCTGTGCAGCTCTCCTATTTGAATTTCCCTTTGGATGGTACATGGGAAAATGCAAAGAGCTCAATGTTGCAGTTTAGTTTTTCTTGTATGATCCCAAATTGTAGTCCTTGACAACAAGCTCTGTTGACATTATGAATCTGATGTACACTGTATATAATAAAAAGCATTGGGGTGAAATTTGTCAGGTGTTAAGCTTGTGCAGTTATTTTAATATTTTTCTATGTATGTATTAAAAAATGTATAAATGGATCCATTCATAGTTTTGAAGCTCCTGAAAAATCTCTCATTTAGATAAGCCAAATTTATTTGCTTTAGAAAGGCTGGCACAGAATATAAACAGAAATCAAACAGACACTTGAAGATTCATGATTCAGACTCAGAAAAAGAAAGAGAGAGGACAGAATTTCAGCATTTTTTGGAACGGTAAAGAATTCTTCATCACAATATGTTATTTCTTTTTATATCTGGATATATCTGAATATTCATATGGTAAAGCTAGAGGGGACCATTACAACAGTTTAACCATTCAGAGAATAGACTGCCCCAGGTTTACCTAAAGGTGTTATTCCATATCATTGATCATTAATGCTTTATTCAGCGCCATCAACGCAGTTGGCTTGGCACACAGATCATATTAAAAGTAATGTATCCTATTAAAACAGTGTATTATTCCCTACAAAAAGAGTTTGAAGTCTTAAGTGCACTCATGCTTCCTGTAAGAAGCAGCACATATAATCAGATTCTACTCCTCTACCTTCAAGATAACAAGTTCACTGAATTATGCACATACTACCAACTCGTACTTGCAGTTTAACTATACTGGTATATCCCACTTCTTGTACAAAAGATTTGAAAGCAGCTGTCAATAAACAGCATTCCAGCACCTCTCCCTGCAGCCCAAGACTTCCGCACTGGCCAGCTGAAGCCAGGGAAGCGGGCTTTAAACTTCAGCTGAGAGGAGGGGAATCCCCCTCCCCAGCCGAAGCTTCCCTCCCTCCCTTTCTCTTTCCATGTCTTTCTTTCTTTCTCCCAGCGGGCCGGCTGCGCTGTGAGAAATGACATCACTTCCTGGAAGTGACATCATTGTGTGATCCCAGGAGTGTGCATGCGCTTTGCATGTGTGCATAGAGTGACAGGGGTACCACCTCCTGCTGAGAGTTGCCCCGGATGAGAGTTCCCTCTCCTCTTTCCCCAGAAAAAAAGCCCTGGCCGTTCTAGTTAATTTATATTTCTAATGAAGAGTAGTTACCCTATCTCTAATGTACTCTTTCTACCCCCACCCCCCACCAGAGCTGAAGATTTAATGCAAATAAAGCTGAATATACCTGTATCTATTTTTCAAAAGGTGTACCATGATGCTGAATTTGCCTTTTGCTGCTAGACGACTGTTTACTACAAAAGGACTAGAAATCTTTCTCTTGAAAGACTTGGAGAGAGATCAGATGGTAAGAATGCATTTGGAAACATTAATTATAAGCATGTGTGATGAACTACATTATATGGTATTCTAAAACATTGCATGAAGCTATCTATGTACTGGAATGTGATACTTGCTTGTTTTTGTTTGCTTCTGTACATCAGTTTCCTGGCTTCCCTCATCATTTTAGCTCACTGTAACTTTCTGTCCTTGGGAGTGCTGAGTCACTAGCAGACATGTGAATGTTGAAAGAGAGACACAATGCTCATGCCAGCATTTTGTCATCAGAAATGCCATTGCTTCTGTGTCAGTGTGATCTGGGAATAACTGGCATTCCTCCCACTCTGTGGGTTGACAGAAGTATTGTTGTAAGAATTCCCTGTGACCATTTTTCCAAAGCTGTCAGTGGCACCATTGTAGCTGAATGGGAACCAGCAGGAGAGAAAAACATTGGTGCATGCTTTTGCAAGCTCCAGTTTGGTTGCAACGGTGTCATTATTGCCACCTTGGGAGGGAAAGGGGAAAGTATCTGGGGCATACTAGATGGGATGCCACTGCCACCACCATTTAAAGGCGTTTAAAGTGGTTTAAAGTGACAGAATGGAAGAATTAGTTATATGAACATGCATCAATGGCAAAATTAACATCTTATATACACAACAGGCCAAAACAAGAATTCCAAGAAAAATGGAAAATATTTTATGTAGCTGAAAACTAAAAATAATCAAGAACAGCTATTATTAACTATGATGATAGATGGAAAGATATTTAAATAGAAGTAGAAAATGTACGAATATGTATATGGGAAAGCAGGGCTTTTTTTCAGGGGGAACGCGGGGGAACGGAGTTCCGGAACCTCTTGAAAATGGTCACATGGCTAGTGGCCCTGCCCCCTGATCTCCAGACAGAGGGAGTTTAGATTGTCCTCCGCGCCGCTCAGGGGGCGGGGCCACCACCAGCCATGTGACCATTTTCTCTGAGGGCAACCCACTGAGTTCCACCACCTCTTTTCCCAGAAAAAAGCCCTGTGGGCAAGTTATATATAGGTATATGATTTAATCAATGATAATTGATTTAATTGATAGTAGTTTATTCATTATGTTTCTCTCATACATGATTAAAATGTTGTGTTTATGATCCAGATAATTATTGATTATTGAGGTAGTAGATTACTGTAAATATATGATTTGGATGATTATATGATGTAGTCATAGTTTTTTGTGTATATCTTTGAGTTTATTATCTGAAATAAATGAAACACTTTTTAAAAAGTGATTAAAAATGCTACGAGGGCCTGATTTTGATTAGGTCCATAGCAAAGTGGGCTGAGGAGCTGTTGTGCATCTCCCCCAGCAGTGTCATGGATGTGATGACATCATTTCCACAGAAATCTTAGAAGTGACTGCTAGTAGCTGTAGAAATCAACAGAGACCCTATAATTTTACTTAAGATAAATCATGGTTTTATGTAAATTGAACTTTAATTGTCTTTAAAGTTAGCAGGAGCGAGCAGGAACAGGAGCATCATGCCCATCCTACAGTCACTCCATTTGCTACCTGTCAGTTACCGTGCTCAATTCAAGGTATTGGTTATTACATACAAAGCTGTTCACAGCCTTGGCCTGACATACCTACGGGACCGCCTCCCTCCTTATGTTCCTTCACGGCAGCTTCGCTCATCTGAAAAGGGTCTCTTGCAGGTGCTAGCCTGCACATGGGTGAAATCAACAGCAGCCCATACACAGGCTTTGTCTGTGGTGGCCCCTACCCTATGGAATGGCCTGCCTAAGGAAGTCAGGAGAGCCCCCATGCTCCTGGCTTTCCGCAAACAATGCAAAACTGAATTATTCAAAAAGGCTTTTTTCTCAGATAGGATGGCAGTATTGTAGGGAGGGGGTCTCAGATGTTTTGCTAATGAGTTAGGAATAGTGATGGGCATGAAGTGAAATACGAAGCAAAATTTGTCACAAACCTGGCCGGTTCGTGGATTGTGAACCAGCGGTTCATCAGAGCCCATTTCTGAGGAACTGGGACGAACTTTAGGCTGGTTCATTTGGTTCATTTTTGGTTCATCACTGCAGACAGCCTGGCGCTGATCAATCATTTTCCTAGGCAACCGGAGATGAGCTTTCTGCAGTAGAGGTGTGCACCTGGCCGCTTTTCAGCTGATTGGAGGGGGATTCCCTCTTGAGCTGAAAAAAGTGCTGGTGTTGGAAAGGAGCAACAGTTCTCTTGCTTGCAAGAAAGGTGTTGCTGCTTTTAAATGCCAGCTGGAACTTTAAAGTGTTTCAGTATCTGTTCTGCTTCTCATGTTTGCAGAAGTTTGCTTATTTCCTGCTGGCTTTAAAAGCCAGGAAAGGGCTAAATGGCTGGTTTTCCCTTCCTCCTTTGGGGTATGCACTCTCTCTTTTTTTCCAAAGGCAAGAAAGTGTAGTACCATTGTAACATTATAGCATTGCAACATTGTAACATGGCTGCACTTTCCTCCTGGCTTTTAAAGCCAGGGAAGGATTAAACAGCTGCTTTCCCCTCCCTCCAAGGCATATTTCAGGCTTTGCAAAGAGGAAAAAACCCAAGCGTTTTGCACAGCTCTTTGGAAACAAAGTGGCAGGGAAGCCTATCTTTTCCTCAAGGAGCCATGATGGAAAAGGATGGGGGCTCTGGTCGATGCCAGGTGGAGCATTGTGAGAAGGAAAACACCAGCCTGAAGACTGTACTTGGTGAAGGGAACATCTGGAAAGAGAAAGTCCTTTGGGTATATGGGTCCCAGGCCATGAAGGGTTTTAAAACAACTTGAACTGAACTTGGAAACAAACTGGCAGCCAGTACAGCTATTTCAGCATGGGCAAGATAGGTAAAATTTGTCATTTTAAGTGAACAATTGATTTTCTTAAAACATTTTTTTGAATATTTATTGACTCTTTTTTATCTTAGCAATTGCAGTTTTACAGTTATTATGCCTTAGTTTCTTCCTATATGAATGCAAAACAAACTAAGGTATCTTTTTTGTAACAGGTTTATGTTTCATGTGGAGAACAGTGGATTGATCCACTCTTAACTGTGGCCCAGAGCAAGAAATTCCTCAAGTTTAGTAATTTAGTGTCTGATATAACTGCTGTTCGTGCATACTGTGTCATGCGTAACCCAAAAAGTAAGTATATCACAATCCGTGCTGTTTTTGTAAAATATATATTTAATATCAAACACGGTCAAGATAAGAATGGGATAGTCCTATTGATTTTGCTGATGTGGGAGCTTCAGCACATGCTTGCATTTCTCTGATTAGAAGCAATGGTACTCATCAGTGGCTCCACTGAGACAAAACTAGGGATCTCAGGTCCCCTGGTGGGAATGAGGGATCCCCCACTCCCATCCTCCACCCTCCTCCCACTCACCTGGATGGCAGGGAAGAAAGATGGCAGAACAGGCCTCCTGGTTGTGCTCTTGGGGTGGTGAAACAATGTCACTCCTAGGAGAAAAGTCAACACGCCGCCCTGAGAATGCTGCTTCTGCACTTCCCAGCAGGCTGATTTGGGCTGCAAACAAGCCAAATTGGGCCCAAATTGGCCCACTGAGAAGCGTGTCACATGCTGTCACACTTGCACGATAATGTCACTTCCCAGAAGTGACATCATCATAGAGGCATTAGAAGCACTCTCAGGGGTGGCGCAAAGGTGTGCCGGGTCCCTTCCTCCCACCAGGAGGTAAGGGCATCTGGCACCCGTAGACCAAACATATTCCCTGGTTAATTTTCATTATAATTGATTTGTGAAGCTAGGATTCCACTTGTAGATGATCATTTAAATCCTAATTTACCTTGACAGTTCCTGGATTCCGCTTGGTGTAGTGGTTAAGAGCGCAGGACTCTAATTTGGAGAACCGGGTTTGATTCCTCACTCCTCCACTTGAAGCCAGCTGGATGACCTTGGGTTAGTCACAGCTTCTAGCTCTCTCAGCCCCACCCACCTCACAGGGTGTTTAGTTGTGGGGATAATAATGACATACTTTGTAAACCACTCTGAGTGGGTGTTAAGTCATCCAGAAGGGCGGCATATAAATTGAATGTTGTTGTTGTTATATCTCCATCATTCTTTCTGTGGCCTCTTTCACAAAGACCTGGTTGTTATTAACCCAGCCTGCATCCCTGCAAGGGTGGCACCAAGGAACAAGCCAGAATTATACCAGGAGGTCCACATTCAAATCATATGAAACTAGTTAAACTAATGGCAATTTATAAGCCAACTTTAAAAGCTGGTTTGATGTACCCCTAGCTTTAGATAGTGTAATTAAACCATGGTTTCTTGTGATGTGCGAATAAGCCAATAGCGCTTGACACTGACAGGAGCATACTCTCTTATTTAGTCCTAAAAATATTTCCAGTTAGTTTAATGTTTTTGTTACCACAACTATGAGAGTTCTATAGCTCAAGATAAACCTGTTTTTTCTCTTTAGGCTCAGACCAGTTGTATAATGTTCTTTCTTTCCTTCATTCCTTCTTTCCTTCTTTCTTTTTTCAAGGCAATTATCAGGGTACATTCTACTTCCCAACATGTATAAGTATCCATCCTGCAACTCTTTGTTTCTGAAATACGCCTACTTCTCACTCACTCGCCATCTGCTACACCAGTGGGTAGTTTTCAAGTGGCTTTCATTGTATGAGGAAACAGAAAGAACAGATAGGATTGCAAAGTTTCAGTTGTGAGGAGTTCCATAACACTAACAGCATCTCAAATCTGGCACAGCTATGCAGATGACTTTCTCACAGAGTAATACTACATGTACTGCTGGAATTATATGGCCTCGAATAGCTGAAGAGTGGAAGTAGCCCAAATGGTGCTGAAGAAGGGGATAGTTTTCCCTCTCATGTCATTTCTCTGATTAAAAAGCTTTTCTAAGCCTCTGTAGGGAAAAAAGAAATGTATCCTCTTTTTCCCTAATTGGACTTAAATCAGCTGAAAAAGTGGCATTTTCAACTAATGAAATGATCAAGATGAAGTGTTAGCCCCCTTCCCTTTCTTTTTCCTCAGTGTCCAGCCCCAATCCTTATCTGCTGCTTTTTAGGGCCAAGTAACACATTAGAGTTGCAGTCAATGAACTTCATGATCACATGTAGTTTGCCTATAGTAAATTGCTTGGGAAGTAAATGCAGGAAGCTGAGCAAATTTATTTTCTTCCTTCCTTTCCTTTCTGTTAATCTTGTTAAAGCTCCTTGACTAAAAGTCTTGAGTAGTCAAAACCCATCTATTGAGTAGCATCATCTGGACACAACATTAAACCAATGAAAAAATCTTGCAACAGCAAGGGTAAAATTTGGAGGTCTATCAGATAAAAGGAGTAAAATTAAGTTATGATAAGGTAAAGATGAAAAATTATCTAGATACCAGGTAAAAACCTATTCCTAAGGCTAATGTAAAGAGGACACACCAACAAAATATGTGTTAAAGTACCCTGAGAATACCCACAAAGGTGGTCTGAATAAGGAATCTTTCTTACCTTTCATAACAAATGTGGGCTGTGCATTCAAGCGAATCAATAAAAAAGCTCTACATTAATTTGGGGTAGTTAAATAAAAAGCATAAAAAGGCAATGCTTTTGGTGGAGAGATACTGAAAAAGAAAGAGGAAGAAACCCTGTAGGCATGGGATCATGTGCTCAAATAATCCCTTTTCTTTATATTCTTCTTGATATAGAACTTAACAACTGTGAATTCTAGGCCCTGAATAATGACAGGAATTAGCCAAATAAGATGCAGTTTTGTGTTTAGAATCTTGAACCAAGAGGAATTATATGAATCTGCTTTTAATAGAGGTATCCGAAGTTACTATTGAGCACTGTAAAGTATAATTTAAAGGCTAGTTGCCAAGCTCTAGTGTCCAAAGATGGTTGACACAATTCTGCTCATAGGGACACTCCAGCTACAGATTTTGGTGCATTAGTAAGCTTATGAAGAAAGTGAAGCAGAGGAAGATCTAAAGATTCTTTGACTGATTGAATCCAGATAGCCGCCTCAAAGAGCAGAATAGGGACAATTGTCATATTAAAAACTTTGATTGCCCAGGGTATATATCATCCCCCACAGTACCTAAAAAATTTAGAACACCTTCACTATAAGATCCTGCTTTCCTCAACATGGTTTTTTGATGAGAGGACCAGCTCAGATTTGGGGGAAAACTATTCCCAAGTTCATAAATTCCTTTACTTGTTGAATTCTGATATTATCAATGAACCTTTGATATAAGGGAGGATTCCCTTTCTTCTGGAAGATGGGCACTTTACATTTACCATAGTTAATTTCTAGATCTTCCAGATAGCAGTAATTAACAAAACTGTTCAATAACCTCTGGTGTCCAGCTTGAAAGCGGGAGGGTAAAACTGCATCATCTGCATATAGTAAGAGTGGGATTTCTCGGCCAGCTAAACAGGGAGGATGGCAGTTTTTATCAAGGAAGCTGGTTAAATCATTTAAATATAAATGAAATAAAAATGGAGCTAACAGATACCTCTGCTGGACTGCCTTATCAATTAAAAAAAAACTTTTGGACAATCCTCCTACATTGCATCTGACTTGAGCACTTGCCAATATGAAGATTTTCTATCAACCACAAAAGTCATATGTCCGTAGTAGATCTCCTTAATTTATTCCAGAGTTTAGATCTAGAGACACTGTCAAATGCTCCCTTAAGGTCCATGAAGGCTACATAAAGATCGCCTTCCAAAAAGGAAATATACTTTTCAGCTAAATGGAAAAGAATCAAACAGTGGTCTAAAGTAGAACAGCCTTTTCTCCTTTAGTGGGGGGAGGCATCCAAACTGGTTATGTCATGCCTCCTCTTGCTCCTGGCAGGGCTATGCAAATTTGTGTATGCCTCTCAGGGACAGAGCAAGAGAGTCCCTCCAGTTTGAATAGCCCTGCTGCTCCAGGAGGATGTTAGAGTCTAGCTCTACTTACCCAAATGAAAAGACAACAGCAGAAGGAGCAACTTCATGAATTTCTTCTTGACTTCACTAGATCTCTAGGAAACTTACATGCACAACAGCGCTGTCAATACAAGTCCTTCCCTTCAGTCTGGTTTTCGTCACCAAGGGTATTCACAAGGGTTTAGTCACTTTAGCAAAATCTCTGTGTCCACAGGAGAGCCGCTGGTAACCCTGCCAGGTGATACCTTAATCAGGACACAGTACTAAAAAAAAATTAGTACAAATGACATGTTTTTTTCTCGATAAAATACCCCAACAGAATCAAGTGGTTCTTTCACAAGTATTAAGATGTCTGGGAGCCTTCTTGCCATCAGGAATGCAGGCAAAGTAAAAAAAAAACCTTGATCCTGATGTTACAATGACAAAAGCAAGCAGGCTTAGTGACTCGGGCAATAGACATAGTGAACTGGGCCAATTCACAAGTGTGAGTTCTACAATGGACTCTATTTTCTTTTTAAGGAAATATCATCATCCATTCAAAAAACAGGGAGTTTTTCCCCTTTGGTCAAACCCTGCATATCATAGTGACAACAGATGCCAGCATAAGGGAATGGGAAACTCACTGTCCAGGCACAGAAGTTCAAGGAGAATGTGTTGTTAAAGAAAAGAAAACTATACAATGGTTCAAAACCAGAATGATATAGCCGGTATTATTAGCTTGTTCTCAATCAGCATAGATATTTAAAGAGACAGCATAGCACTTGCTGGACCTCAGGGTTCTCCATTTTTAGGGGGCATATAATATTTGGAAAGGCTATTTGAATGGCGTGATGTGGACCAAGTGAATTGGTCCCCAAAAGACCAAGTGTTCCAAGACATCACTAAAGCCTTTCGGGGCACTGGTGATGGAACTCTATTTTTGACATCAGCAAAGATAGGAAAGTGCTAACATTCCTGTCCAGGGTTATTGAGGTAAAGTCAGAAGGAATAGATGTCTCACACCGCACCGGACCAAGGGCCTTCCTTAGATTTTTCTCCTATGGCTGATTCTTAACAGGGTGCTGACAGGAAGTGATAGGAATAGGAGAACTTCTGTGCACTAGTTAAATGCTGGTTAGGAGATCCTGTTTCCTCTGATCTGATTCTAATGTTGGAAATGTTCCCACAACAACTGATGATCAGACATGATCTGTTTGTGCAAGGGCCCTGTTTGCTTCACCAGGACCATTTGCTATATATCCTTACACATGGCAACCTTCTCTAATTAAACAGAAGAGAGGGATATACTCTGTTGGAATTAATCTAGGCAAGATATCATTGCCTTTTTTCATGCATACAAAAAAGGGAATGATGTAGCCAGCTCTACCAGTTCTACACAGATTCCCAGCCTGGAATCTGTCCAAAGTTTTTTGTACCCTCTCACTAAAACACCCTTGGAACATTAATATCCATAAACTAAAAAACCTCTGTCTGGGAAAGTGGCCTTCCTAGTCATAAAACCTCTCAGAATTAGGGGCATTATCCATAAGGAGGGACCTTTGTACCTACCAAAAATGAACTCAGTGGTCTAAGATCTGATCCTTCTTCTTCCAACATTTGAAGTTGTACTCTTCTGCAAACCTATACATCTAAGAATATTGCCAGTGACACTAAATTGGATGTCAGAGGGGCACTTATATATATTTATATAAGACTAAGATTGCAGAGTCAGGCAGTGGCAAAACCACCTCTGTTAGTCTCTTGCAATGAGAACCCCACCAGGGGTTGCCATAAGTCAGCTATGACTTCAGGGCACTCTCTACCACCATATATTTGTGTGTGTGTGTGTGTGTGTGTGTGTGTATAAGTCAATTATAGCATTCTGGATAAATGTGCATACGCAGACCTTTCAGGTAGAAGGTCTCAGGGCATCCAGTAAGATCAAAGTACATCCCTGCAGAGTAGCAGTTTTTTCTGCCTTACCACCTTTTTGAAAAACACTATAGAACTCATAAAAATTCTGTAGAAGCTGCCTTTGGGAGTCCAGTCTCCAACAGAAATTGGAAAAGTAATGAAAGTTGGTTATATAACCAGTTTGGATGCCTTCCCCCACTGAAGGAGAATGAAACATTGGAAAGAACTTACCTGAAGGTTTCTTCTCTTCAGTGGGGCGAAGGCATCCAAATCTCCCACTCCTGTGTTTGGAAGGATTTACCATTTGGGGAGTTAAGATATAGAATTATCCATTAAGTTGTCATAGCACTGTTCATGGATCAGATTTACGAAAGAAAGAGAGAGAGAGAGAGAGAGAGAGATCAATATTATATAGAGCTAGGCTATTTTATATCTGGAGGGACTCTCTCGCTCTGTCCCTAAGAGGCATATGCAAATTTGCATAGCCCTGCCTATAGTGAGAGGGGCATGACCTAACCAGTTTGGATGTCTTCGCCCCACAGAAGAGAAGAAACCTTCAGGTAAATTCTTTCCAATGTTTCGTTCTGAAGTCAATTTGCTCCCAGCCTAGAATGTTATTCAATTCTATCCATTTCATTAGCATAACCAATAAATAAGAGGAATATAATTTGCCTAAACAGAATAATAAAGAAATTGGACGGTAACATAGTGAGACCCTTTTTTAAAGATCGGGACTATAATAGTCTGTTTCCAAGAAAATGGAATGATATTGGAGGCATCAGCCCACCAAATGGGATTAACTTTAAATATCTCATTAGGTATTAAATCTACACCTGGGGCTTTATCCACACAATTTATTTTCTTTTGAGCACCAAACATTGTTATCAATAGAATCATAGAATGATAGGGTTGGAAGGGACCTCTATGGTCATCTACTCTAACCCCCTGCACAATGCAAGGAAGGAGTATTCTGTATTCTTGTAGATTAATTACCTCTCTTCTTAACCATCTCATTGATAATTGCATGCAAAATAAATAGAGAGAATTGAGCTGTAAGTGGTGTGATGAAGCATTGTTTTTATCTACAGTTCAGTACTGAGAAAATATTATTTTCTTTCTATCTATCCCACTTTTCTCTCCAATACGGGCCTATATCTCTCCAGTAGAATCTTCCAGCATCATTTCCCCCTCCTTCATTGTATCATCACAGCAACAATACCATGAGACTGGTTAGACTGTGACTGGTCCAAGGGCACCTAGCAAGTTTCTATAGTAAGTCTAGGTATTCTGACCTGGGTCTCATGAATCCTAGTCTGACATTCTAACCACTATACCACACTGGTTTTTCACATACACCTTTCTGTAGAAACATCACTTTCTATTGTGAAAATAAAGTTTACCTTTATTATGTTTGTTGGGTAAGAAACCTTTTCTATAACATTACTTAAAGAACAATATTTTTCTGTACATTTCTCTAGACCTTGCTTTAGAGGTAAAGAATCATATTGGTGTTGGAGCTAAACTTTCTGTTGAAAGAACTACAGTAGATTTTGAAGGGGAAAAGGTTTTTGATGAGTTGGAAGAAAAGCAAATTGAAGAAAATGCTAAAAATATTGAAGACAAAACAGATGAATGTATGTAAGTAATCGTCAAAGGATAGTCAGAACATTTGAAGTGTATATATTTAAAAAGACTTTGGGGGGAAGCATTAGACATTCTAGAAACAAAAATAGCTTGTATAAATATATAAACGACTTATACCTGTCATTTTTCCCCTTTACATTTTCAAAATGAATTGCTTCTATTTTAAAAGTTCTGAACAGTTAATAGCATTTTCTGTTGTGCAAGAACTGAAAATAATTCTTCACAGGACTATACTTTGCACTACTACCTTTTGGTAATTTGAAGTCCATGTATTTTCATGATTTAGGTATCTCCTGTGCTACCAAGATTTCATTAAACCTCTCTACTATGACAATGACCCCCTACTGTAATATTTTAAAATAATGTCGCAATAGAGAATCTTTATAGTCCTGTTCTCTAATGTGATTTTTAAAAAATATAACACTAGAGAATAAGCCCATAGTGCAGAATACTTAGATGTAGTTTTCCAGAGATACTTGAATCCTACAACTGTGTATGCATGGACTTAATTTTTCCCTCCATCTACATGTATGGTGAATATCTGTGAACATTATCAAATCTCTGAGTTGACTTTTCCAAAGATCTCTGACTTTCTGGACCTTGGAAATATTCTCATATGATACTTTAAAGAATACTTCAAGAGTCTGTAGTTGTAGAGACACTGGTGTGTGTATTTGTGGTTGGGGGGGAGGGTTAGACATTTTATAAATATTCAGTTTTAAAATCAGTAACTGTTCTTGAGTCAGCATTGTTTAGATTTATAATGGAAGAAATTTAGATAATAAAGCATGTTGCTTGTAGGTAATATGATGCAGCTATCAGTGCCCATAGATAACATAAAAGTCTACAAAACATGTTTGATAAAAGCCTATAAGAGGACAAAAAAGAGCATATTTCTAGAAATGACATCTCTAGTACGCCACCACAAAGTATCTGAAGCACTTGTACCAGTACCTGTATCAGTACATGTGCACATCCATAAAAACAAATTGCATTAATTCATTCAGGCAATAGGTGGCACTGTTGCTTTCTAAAATGATGAAAAGCTGAAGGTATCGGGAATAATCATACAGAACTTTATGTGTGAGTTCTGTGCCATCAAGTTGCTTCCAATTTATGGCGACCCTATGAATTAAAAACCTCCAAAACATTCTATCATTTACCCTCTTGCTCAGATCTTCCAAACCCGGATCTGTGGCTTCCTTTATTTTGAGTCATTATCTCATTTAGGTTGTTGTGGATTTTCCGGGCTGTATAGCCGTGGTCTTGGCGTTGTAGTTCCTGACGTTTCTCCAGCAGCTGTGGCTGGCATCTTCAGAGGTGTAGCACCAAAAGACAGTGTAACATTGTGGAAAAGAAGTTGGCAGGTAATTTATATCTACTCAGGAAGGTAGGGTTGGGCTGAGTCATCCTGTAAGAATTTCCCAGGGTGTGGAATGCTAATGGAGGGAGGCTTCACTGTAACCTGAGGAGGTTCTTTTGCATATGGATTGGCGCTTGATATGCTAATCTTCTCTGCAGGGCTATTGTCGGGTATAGAGTATTTTGTTAGCCTGGGATTTTTCAGGACTGGAAACCATACTCTATTCATTCTTAAGATCTCTTCTTTCCTGTTGAAATTGTGCTTATGCTTATGAATTTCAATGGCTTCCCTGTGCAATCTGACGAAGTAGTTGGAAGTGTTGTCCAGTATTTTAGTGTCCTGGAATAGGATACTGTGTCCTGTTTGAGTTAGGCTATGTTCAGCCACTGCTGATTTTTCCGGATGGCCAAGTCTGCAGTGTTTTTCATGTTCTTTTATTCTTGCCTGGATGCTACGCTGTGTGGTCCCAATGTAAACTTGTCCACAGCTGCAGGGTATGTGGTATACTCCTGCAGTTTTGATGTTGTATCCCTGTTTACTAAGGTTCTGGTAAAAGACACAATCACACTTATTAATCAGATTTTTCCAGAGGATGTAACAGCGTTATTCCACCATTGTCTGACCACCAGTTACTTCCAATGGGATAACGAATTCTATGAACAGACAGATGGGGTGGCCATGGGAAGCCCTCTCAGCCAAGTTATAGCAAACTTCTACATGGAACATTTTGAAAAAACAGCTCTAGAATCAGCACCCCACAAACCTACAGTCTGGTTCCGGTTCGTAGATGATACCTTTATCATTTGGAGCCATGGTGAGGAAGAATTGATGGAGTTTTTAAACCACCTCAACAATGGTTGTTGTGGGTTTTCCGGGCTGTATTGCTGTGGTCTTGGCATTGTAGTTCCTGACGTTTCGCCAGCAGCTGTGGCTGGCATCTTCAGAGGTGTAGCACCAAAAGACAGAGATCTCTCAGTGTCACAGTGTGGAAAAGATGTTGGCAGGACATTTGTATCTACTCAGGAGGGGTGGGGTTGAGCTGAGTCATCCTGTAAGCGTTTCCCAGGGTGTGGAATGCTAATGGCGGGAGGCTTCACTGTATCCTGAGGAGGTTCTTTTGCATATGGATTGGTGCTTGATGTGCTAATCTTCTCTGCAGGGCTATTGTCGAGTATAGAGTGTTTTGTTAGCCTGGTGTTTTTCAGAACTGGAAACCATGCTTATGCTTGTGAATTTCAATGGCTTCCCTGTGCAGTCTGACAAAGTAGTTGGAAGTGTTGTCCAGTATTTTGGTGTCCTGGAATAAGATACTGTACTGTGTTTGATACTGTGCCCTGTTTGAGTTAGGCTATGTTCAGCCACTGCTGATTTTTCAGGTTGTACTCGACAATAGCCCTGCAGAGAAGATTAGCACATCAAGCACCAATCCATATGCAAAAGAACCTCCTCAGGATACAGTGAAGCCTCCCGCCATTAGCATTCCACACCCTGGGAAATGCTTACAGGATGACTCAGCTCAACCCCACCCCTCCTGAGTAGATACAAATGACCTGCCAACATCTTTTCCACACTGTGACACTGAGAGATCTTTGTCTTTTGGTGCTACACCTCTGAAGATGCCAGCCACAGCTGCTGGCAAAACGTCAGGAACTACAATGCCAAGACCACGGCAATACAGCCCGGAAAACCCACAACAACCATCGTTCTCCGGCCGTGAAAGCCTTCTACAATACATCACCTCAACAATATCTACCTGAACATATAATTTAACATGGAGAAAGAAATCGGGGGGAAACTTCCATTTCTAGATACCTTGGTCATCCGCAAAGCAAATTTTCAGTTAGGTCACAAAGTCTACAGGAAATCAACTCACACAGATCGGTACTTACACAAAAACTCCAATCACCACCCTCAACAGAAAAGAAGCATAATAAAAACATTAGTAGACTGTGCAAGATGGATATGTGAACCACACTTTCTCAATGAGGAAACTAATCATCTGAACCACGCACTTCAAGCAAATGGCTACTCCAGAAATGAAATCAGAAGAACAATTAAACCAAGGATAAATCAAACAACCAGGGAAAAACAGTCTCCCACAGGAAAAGTGTTTTTGCCATGTATCAAAGGAATCACTGATCAGATGGGAAAGCTTATGAAAAAGCACAACCTTCAAGCAGTATTCAGACCCACCAGAAAAATACAACAGATGCTACGATCAGCAAAAGACAGTAGAGACCCCCTCACCTCTGCAGGAGTATACCGCATACCCTGCAGCTGTGGACAAGTTTACATTGGGACCACACAGCCTAGCATCCAGACAAGAATAAAAGAACATGAAAGACACTGCAGACTTGGCCATCTGGAAAAATCAGCAGTGGCTGAATCATCAGATTGCACAGGGAAGCCATTGAAATTCATAAGCATAAGCACAATTTCAACAGGAAAGAAGAGACTTTAAGAATGAATAGAGTATGGTTTCCAGTCCTGAAAAACACCAGGCTAGCAAAATACTCTATACCCGATAATAGCCCTGCAGAGAAGATTAGCACATCAAGCACCAATCCATATGCAAAAGAACCTCCTCAGGATACAGTGAAGCCTCCCTCCATTAGCATTCCACACCCTGGGAAACTCTTACAGGATGACTCAGCCCAACCCTACCTTCCTGAGTAGATATAAATTACCTGCCAACTTCTTTTCCACAATGTGACACTGAGAGATCTCTGTCTTTTGGTGCTGCACCTCTGAAGATGCCAGCCACAGCTGCTGGCGAAATGTCAGGAACTACAATGCCAAGACCACGGCTATACAGCCCGGAAAATCCACAACAACCATCATTCTCCAGCCGTGAAAGCCTTCGACAATACATTATCTCATTTTGGTTCTTCCTCTTTTCCTGTTACTATCTATCGTTCCTAGCATTGATGTTTTCCATTGAATCATGCCTTCTAATAATGCACCAAAGTGCAATAGACTCAGTTTCATCATTTTAGCTTCTAGGGAGAATTCAGGCTTGATTTGAACATAAAACTTATTGACTGGTTGTTATTGCAGTTATGTAGGGTTATAGTACAGCCATGTTGGTGCAATGAATACCAGTGGTGAGGGGTTAATTTTAAAAGTTGATAATATATATTGTATATTAGCTTGTATGTACTATCTAATATATAAAAAGCAAAGTTATTATCACTTCAGTGTGTTGTGTTATGTGCCTCCGACCTATGACAACCCTATAAATGAAAGATTTCCAAAACATCCTATCATTAACAGACTTGCTCAGATCTTGCAAACTGGATGAAGTTGTTTCAATGAATGGGTCAAACCATCTCGTCTCCCTGTGGGTTGATGATTGAGCCAAGGAATAGAAAACCTTGGACAATTTCAATTTCTTCATTGTCAACTTTAAAATTGTGTAACTCTTCAATAGTCATTACTTTTGTCTTCTTGATGTTCAGATGTAATCCTGCTTTGGCACTTTCTCCTTTAGCTTTCATCAGTAGTTGTTTCAAGTCTTCACTATTTTCTGCCAGTAATGTGGTGTCTTCTGCATATCTCAAATTGTTAATTTTCCTTCCATTAATTTTTACTCCAGCTTCTTCTAGATCTAATCCAGCTTTCCTTATGATATGCTTTGCATGGAGGTTGAACAGGTAGGGAAATAATATGCATCCTTGCCTGACACCTTTGCCAATTGGAAAACATTCTGTTCATCTTCGTTCTTCTGTGCCTCCACACATGGGGACTGCGCAGGCGCAGGCCAGCCGCCGGAGAATTTTCTAGAGCTTCCAAGGCTCCGAAGGGGCCGTTTGTCGCGCGCCTCAGCGACCGTCTTCCCGCCCAAACGGTCACGTGATCCTACAGCGACCAACGGCCCCTTCCCTCAGTTCTCTTCTTGCCGCCGCTTGGAGAGAACGTGAGCTTCGTTGCTCTGTGCTTTTTTGTGCTTCGTGCTTTATTCTGACTGATTGCTTGGCTTTTGACTTCGGACTTCGTGACCTCGACTATTCTTCGGATCTCGTTTTGGACTTTGTTGTGGACTCGGTAATTTGACTCGGACTGTTTTTGACCTTCCTTTCGCGTGCCCCTGAAGATGGCCTCAAAGGCTCTCTTCAAGCATTGCCTCCAATGCCACACGAAAATGGCCAAGACCGATGGCCATGAACTGTGCCTGTTCTGTTTGGGGGAGACCCATAATGTGACGGCCTGTAAAATTTGCCAGGGTTTCACCAGCAAGGCCCGGCAGGAGCGCAAGGCCCGACTGAACTCCTCCCTGTGGCAGAAGGTCATGTCCGGAGGCGCTCCGTTGCCCTCCTCCAAGGCCGGCCCAAGCCCCTCTGCCGAACGGCATTCCAGAGCTGGCTCAGTGGCCTCCGCGAGGTCGGGGTCGAAACCGCGTCCCCCGAGTACCTCGGCGTCGAGAGCGGCCTCTCCAGCGCAGGGACCGGTGCGGCCGCCCCGTAGCGCGTCATCTACCAGGTCGGATCCGAGACCTACGTCGGAACCGAGGATCCTGGTACCGAGGCCCCGGTCGGAACCGACGTCCGGATCGGTTCCGATGAAGCCTAAGAGGTCGAAGCCGAGGTCCCCTTCGAAGGTGAGGAGCACGTCGGTTCCGAGGTCTTCTTCGGAACCAGCGAAGAAGAAGAAGAAGACCAAGCATCATCGGTCGCCGCGTCCCGCTCCTCAGGAGGAGGTCATCGTGCTTCCTCACACGCCTTCCCCTCACCTGGGCTCCCCGGAGCCAGAAGACATCACCGTTCCTGTGCCGGATCCGATGGCCTTCGAGACGGTGCCCGCGAAATTCTCGTCGGGGCCGGAGCCGAGCCCGCACCGTCGGAGCCGACCATCGCTTCCCCTTCGGTCGCCGAGGCTGGAACCGAGCCCGTCTCCTCGTCGGAGCCGTCCGTCGCCTGCCCGTCCGTCTCCACCTCCGGTCGGTCGTGCGCGGCATGGTTCCGGGGACAGTGTCCGATCAGTCCGGTCCACTGCGTCCCGGCATCGGCAGGCTTCCTACCTCCCCTCGCCATACCGTTGCCAATGGGAGGGGGCACCTGCGGGCTTCTCCGTGTCGGAACCGAGGCCTTCGACATCGAGGTCGGCGTGGGCTCCCCCTCCGCTCCAGGTTCCGGAATCCCAGCTCGGTTCCGATGAGGAGGATGGGGAGAGCTTTGGCGGCTACCAGTCGGAGTCCTGGTCCGAACCATCGCCGGCTGAGGAGCTAGTGCCATCTGCGGACTCGCCATTCGAGGACCTCCGCATCTACGCCGACCAGATGGCAAGGATGGCCAAGGCTCTCGAGATGGACATCTCTTCGGCAGTCCCCCAGACCAAGGACAAGCTCCTCAAACGCATTTACGGGGACAACCCGGCGTACGTTGGCTTCCCCATGCTCGAGGGTATTGAGGAAATCGTGGAGAAGGTATGGCAGGTGCCCTGTGATCAGCCTCCAACATCCAAGAGGATTGAGCAGCTCTACAAAATCAAGCAGGGTACCTGGCCGGCGCTGGTGAAACACCCTCCACCTTCCTCCTTGGTCACAGAGGAGTTCAACCCCAGGCGATCGGGTCACTCCTCGGTGCCTGCCGATAAGGAGGGCAAGAAGCTGGATGCCATGGGCAGGCGCCAGTACATTGTTTCTTCCCTGGGTCTGAGGATTGCCAACTATCAGACCATCATGGCAGGGTACCAGCTGTACCTCTGGGAGAAGTTGGCATCCTATACACGAGACCTCCCTCCTGAGCAGAAGGCTGTGGTGTCCCTGCTGCAGACAGAGGCTGTGAGGCTGTCTAAGCAGCAGATGAACGCTGGGAGCCACGCTGCTGACACTGCTGCTAGAGGTATGGCGTCGGCGGTGGTCCTCAGGCGCCACTCCTGGTTGCGGTCTACGGCCCTGTCCCAAGAGGTACGTTCCAGGGTGGAGAGCATGCCATTTGAGGGGGACTCGCTGTTCTCCAAATCGACCGACGAGACCCTGAAGAAAAAGAAGGAGGACCGGCAGACGGCGCGGTCTTTGGGTCTGGCTCCAGCGGACAAGCCCTCCTCCAGGTCACGGTACGCTCCCAGGTCTGGCCCTTACCACTACCAGGGCAGATACCAACAGCAGCGGCCGGGCTACCATCAGTATCCTGCCTACCAGCAGCGGCCTTACCCTCCCGCACAACAGCAGAGGAGGCGTCGGCCCTTCAAGCCTCGTCAGGCACAGCAACCGGCCCAGCAGAAAGACCAGCAGGGCGCCGGGAGGCAGTACTGACGGGTCGCGCCAGCCGTATCCCCGAACTTTTCGGACAGACTTAGTCCACTCCTCTCTGAGTGGGAGTCAATAACATCTGACTCATGGGTCTTAACTATTGTTGAACTGGGATACGGGCTGGAGTTCGTTGAGCTGCCTAGATGCAGTTCACCCCTGACAGCTGTCAATAACACTATGGCCGAGCTGGATGCGGAGATCGTGTCGCTCTTGGCCAAGGGTGCTGTGGAAGAATTGCCCTATGAGGACTCTGTAAAGGGTTTCTTCTCTAGGTTCTTCCTGGTCCCTAAGAAGGATGGGGGTTTACGTCCCATTTTAGATCTGAGGGGCCTTAATGCCTTCCTCAAGGTGACCAAGTTCAAAATGGTTACGTTGGCGGCGGTGATCGCCTTACTGAAGCAAGGGGATTGGTTTGCGGTTCTTGACTTAAAAGACGCATACTTTCACGTGGGCATACGGAAGGAGCACAGGAAGTACCTGAGTTTTGTTTACCGGCATAGGGTTTTCCGGTATAAGGTGCTCCCCTTTGGCCTGTCCACTGCCCCACGAGTGTTCACTAAATGTGTGGCCCCTGTGGTTTCCTTCCTACGGGAAGAAGGCTGTACCATCTTTCCGTACCTCGATGACTGGCTCATCGTGGCTGAATCGGAGTCTAGGCTGGTGCAGGACATTGGCTTGGTACTTAGCACTTGCCAACGCCTGGGGCTCCTGGTGAACTTGGAGAAATCCAAGCTGGTGCCCAGCTGCAAGGTGTCCTACATTGGTGCGCTTTTAGACTCTGTGGAGGGTAAGGCCCTGCTCCCCTTGGAGAGGGCTCGGTCCCTAAGGGGTCTAGTGTCCATGTTTAAAAGGAACCGGTTCCAGTCTGTGCGCACTATCCAGTGCTTACTAGGGCATATGGCAGCGGCCACCTCTGTGGTGCCTTTCGCTAGGCTGCGTATGCGCCCTCTCCAGAACTGGTTTGTGCGGAGGTATGATGCTCTACTGCACCCTCCGTCCCTCAAATTCTCTATCCCGAGGGTCATCCTCTCCTCCTTGGACTGGTGGCTGTCTGATGACAACTTGTTTAGAGGGACCCCTGTCGGGTATCAACACCATGACATCACGGTTACCACTGATGCCTCTCTGTTGGGATGGGGGGCTTACTGTGGTGATGTGTCGGTGCAAGATGTCTGGTCTGACAGGGAAAAGACCCTCCATATCAATGTGCTTGAACTAAGGGCCATTCGTTTCGCACTTGTGTCTCTTACAGCACTGCTGAGAAATCGTCATGTCTTGGTGCAGACGGATAACACAACTGCCATGTACTACGTGAATCAGCAGGGGGGCACAGTGTCCATGGCCCTGTGCCGGGAAGCCACACTCACTTGGCAGTGGGCTATCAAGAACGGCGTGTCGCTCCGTGCTATACACGTGGCTGGGTCAGACAATGCCCGGGCAGATGCCCTCAGCAGGGCCCCGTTACTAGACCACGAGTGGGAACTGAACGGAGAGTGCGTTGGGCCGATCTTCCGGATGTGGGGTCATCCAGTGATAAACGTGTTCGCCACTGCGGCGACCACCAAGGCCCACACATTCTGTTCCAGGGCAGGGAGCGACCCCCTCTCTATTGGGGATGCCTTCCAGTTTACGTGGACGCAGGGCTTGCACTACATGTTTCCTCCGTTCCCCTTGATTCCCAGGGTCCTGTGCAAGATAGAGGAGGACGGGACGGACTGCATCCTGGTGGCCCCCTTCTGGCCACGGCAGGTTTGGTTCCCGAAGCTCCTGCGGATGTCCCAACGGACATATGTCAGTCTGCCCCCTCGGCAAGACCTTCTCCTAAGCGGGAGCCTGGTCCACCACGATCCCAGGAAGCTGCACCTAACGGCTTGGCGGATCGTTCCTCCCCGATAGGCTTTACTGACGAGGTACAGAGGGTCCTCCTGAATGCTCGTCGGCCATCCACTAGGCGCGCTTATGCGGCCAAGTGGCGCAGGTTTGAGCTCTGGGCACTTGCCAGAGGAGTGGTGCCTGACAACAGTCCCTTGGGGGTTGTGTTCGAGTATTTGTGCCACTTGCGTGGCCTGGGCTTGAAGGCTTCCTCCCTCAAGGTCCACCTGGCAGCGATATCAGCTGCTCACACCCGAGTTGAGGGTGCTACGGTGTTTTCTCACCCACAATCCCGCCAGTTCCTTAAGGGCATGTACAATCTTTACCCACCTGTGTCAGCGCCAGTGCCTCAGTGGTCACTGTCCTTGGTGCTCTCACGTCTCATGTTGCCTCCATTTGAACCTATGGCTACCTGCCCCTTGGATATGCTATCCTACAAGGTAGCATTCTTGGTGGCCGTCACATCGGCCAGAAGGGTCAGTGAGCTGTCTGCACTGCGGTCTGACCCTCCCTTTCTTGTGTTTCATCCCAACAAGGTGGTCCTGCGTCCCTGCCTCGGGTTCCTGCCCAAGGTGGTGTCCGCCTTCCACCTCTCGCAGGATATCTCACTGCCTGCATTCTTTCCTCAACCTTCCTCTAAGGGGGAAAAGGCCCTCCATTCCCTAGACTTGAAGAGGGCCCTAGCCTATTACCTTGATAGGACAAAGGAATTCCGCACCTGTCCTCACCTGTTTGTATGTTTTGGGGCCAAGGACAAGGGTAACAGGGCTTCCTCGCAGACCCTGTCTAGGTGGATTGTGACGGCCATTAGCAAGGCCTATTCCCTGGCAGGGGTGGCTTGCCCGCTCCATGTCAGAGCCCACTCCACGCGGTCCCAAGCATCCTCTTCGGCACTCCTCAGGGGGGTGCCCCTGGTTAACATTTGTAAAGCAGCCACATGGTCCTCTGCAGACACCTTTGTCAGGCATTACGCCGTTGATGTCAATGCGGAGCAGGATGTATCTGTGGCCAAGGCTGTCTTACACTCCCTTTTTTCCTGAGGGAGTTTTGGAATGACTTTCTTGGCGTACCTGCTGGGTACCCTTGAGTGAAAGTGTGTATATATGTACCTGGGGGTGTGTATATATGTAAATATTGAATATTTATGTGTCCTTACACAGTTTTTTACATAGATGTATATATGCATATCTATTTATTGTTGTTCTTGTTTGTTCAATAAAATTGTGTTGGACTTCACCCCCGCCTTCCTTATTGTGTGAAGCTTGGTACACTCCCATGTGTGGAGGCACAGAAGAACGAAGATGAAAACAGGGTTAACATGCCTGTAACTTATGTTCATCGAGTTCTTCTGTGCTGACACACAACCCTCCCTCCTACCCCACTGTGAACTCCAATGCACAATACTGTGATGGCTGTAACGGATATTGGTGTTTTTAAGGTGTTATGGCTGAAGTGTGTTGGTCAAGCGGCGGCAAAGGAGAACTGAGGGAAGGGGCCGTTGGTCGCTGTAGGATCACGTGACCGTTTGGGCGGGAAGACGGTCGCTGAGGCGCGCGACAAACGGCCCCTTCGGAGCCTTGGAAGCTCTAGAAAATTCTCCGGCGGCTGGCCTGCGCCTGCGCAGTCCCCATGTGTGTCAGCACAGAAGAACTCGATGAACATAAGTTACAGGCATGTTAACCCTGTTTTTCCCCATATTCTGTCCTAACAGTAGACTCTTGTCCAGAGTACAGGTTTACACATCAAAACAAACAGATGTTGTGGCACTCCCATTTCTTTTACCATTATCCATAGTTGTTCATGATCCACACAATCAAAGGCTTTGCTGTAATCTATAAAACACGTGTTCATTTTCTTCTGAAATTCTCTGGTGTGTTCCATTAGCCATCCTAAATTTGCAGAGTGATCTCTAGTGCCTCTTCCTTTCCTGAATCCAGTTTGAGCATCTGGCATTTCTTGTTCCATAAATGGCAAAAGTCTTTGCTGTAGAATCTTGAGCATCACTTTGCATGGGAAATTAATGCAATAGTCCAATATTTGCTGCACTCTTTGACATCCCCTTTTTTTGGGAATTGGAATGTAGACTGAGCATTTCCAGTCTGTGGGCCATGGTTTTGTTTTCGAGTAAGATCTGCAGAAGCCCTAGGAACATTTCTGCAATTCGTTATTCAAGCGTTTATGTAAGTATGGTTTTAAACAAGCAGCTTTATCTCCAATTTAAAGACCTTGCTTCCTCAAAGAGTTTTTTTGTAAAAATATAGTTTTCCATGACCATAAAAATAACGTGTATGAAGTGTAAAACTGATATTTTAAGTACACTTACTTAAAAGTTATTTAATTGGAATAGTTGGGCTTAACATCAACATTTTGATATATGAGTTCTGCCAGCAAAAGAGTAACCTGTTAATTCTATATCACTTAAATTTCCCAGTTGAACTCAATGCTTTTTATCTTGTGTAGTTTTGGTAAAATATCAATATATCTAATTCTCAACATGGCCATGGATATTTAAATATAAAGACTGGAGCTGTGAACAGATGAGACACATATTTCTACAAACCTGAAAAAATGATCCAGATTTGAAAAAAAAATCCTGACATCTAAAAAAAAAAAACATTGAAGGGTTAACCCCCCACCCCACCCAAATCTGTCAGTAAAAGGCAGAGGAAGCACAAGGGGCCCTTTTGAGGGCTGTTTTGGTCTTTGAGGGAGGACACATCAGGACAGGCCTCAAAGCAAGCTACCACCTGACTTGCATGAAAAACTCAGGCCTGGCTGCTTCCTACTGTTCAATGGCAGCCACTCCACAAAAGAAAGTGTGGTGTGGTTAGAATTTTTGCCTAAGATCTAGGTCACTGGTGAATGGGAAGGAGAAAAGGAATCAGGAAAAGGGAACTGGTTATGGGGGCTTTCAGGGAAGGGAAAGAAGAAATAGTGAGTGAGAGAAAAATGAGATGTCATCCCCTTTTATACTTATATTACACTAGCTTGATGCCCGTGCTTCGCTATGGTATTTAACTACTTTAAATCCAGTTATAATACTTATGGGTATGTAACATTTTTTTGCTTGTGGTGTTTTTTTTTTAAGTTGGTTTTGTAGTATAATAGCATAGTACCCGAGCTTTACAAAAATGTTTGAATAAAGCAAAGCGTGTTGATGTCAAAAACTGATGAAGTGAATTTTGAAATGTAATATTTATTGCAGAGATTTTTAAAAGGAAAAGATTGTAGTGTAAGAAATAAAGTGGAAAAATATGTACAACTGTTTTTTTTTTCTACTGAAGGACCTCTTTGTAGTTCTCATTGGTAGTTTTCTGGTCAGGTGCTAGGATCACCAGGCTACTGGGTGAGCTCACTCTGCAGCATACAACTGCTCATGAGAGAGGCAATCCTCCCTCAAGTCAGTTCTTGCCACCTTCAGTGTTTGGCCCTGAGACTTGATCATCATAGCAAAGCAGGCCTTGAGGGGGAACTGCAGTCTCTTGAATTCGAAGGAGTTCTCTGATAGTATAAGTGGTATGCATGGTATGAACACCGATTCCCTCCCCCCCTCCCCCCAGAGCACTGCTGGTGAACAATGTGGCCTCGATGATGTTCTTGTGGAGGACTTTCACTCACAGTCTGGTGCCATTACAGAGTTTGGGTGGGTTGAGGTTCTGGAGCAGCATCACTGGAGCCCCCACTTTGAGGAGAAGCTTGTGGGCTGGGAAACCAGGAAGGTTGAGCGTGTTGAGGAACTCCATGGGTAGTGGACCATGTCATCCATTTGCACTGAGTCCAGAGGTCTGTACTCCATTTCTGGTCCTTCGAGGGAGTTGTGTTTCATGAATGATGGCAGCCTTGTTGTTCTAAATGGCACGCTTGCACAGCCAGTCTATGGACTTCTCCATGATAGTGATGATATCAGGGTATATGATGGCTGTTAGGTCTGCTAGGGTCATCACTATTGTGCTCAGGCCTGCAGGGATGGTCACCTTTCCCTTGGACTCAGGATACACTTTGTCCCCTATTTTTAGTAGGAGTTCCGATAATTCCCCAGCAGACACCTTGCCTCTCAAGTGGACCCTCATGTTCTTTCTTAGTGAGAGTTTCCTGATAAGGGGCCACAGATACAATGCCTTGACACACACAATAACCTCATCAACACAAGTTCCCTTTGGGAATACGGGCAGAGTCTGCCAGAAATCTCCAGCCAACAGAATGGTGACTCCCCCCATCACTCTCTCATTGCCCCTGACATCTTTGAGGGTTGCTCAATGCCTCAAAACACCCATGGTGCTCTCATCCCAAACAATGAGCTTACAGTTCCACAGCACTTGGGCCATGTTGCTTTGTTTTGAGATGCTGAACAGGGATGTTTCTGCATGGATGAGGTTAAGAAGCAGCTTGAAAGTAGTGAAGGATCATAGGCCATGCCTGAGTGAGCCTTGACCTTCCATGGAAGTGAGAGTCTCTCTACTCTGCCACTTGGTGTACCTCGGGGTGATCTTGCTGGTACTTGGCCACTGCTGCTCAGTGCACCACAGGAGTAGGATGTGCATATTTCTTTGCTGCATCTCTAAGTTGCTTTCCTCCTTTTAGCATTGGTGTATCTTGTACAATGTCTGCCAGGAGGCTTCTTGGCAACAGTGAAAGGTGATGGCTGTGAGAGGTGTGAAGTGAAGATGGACTCAGAGAGGGGTGGTGTGGTGGTCACTTCAGCAGGTTTATGTGAGAGGTTCACATTGAAATGGCCCCTAGAAAGGTTGTGCACCATCTCCCCATGAACATTTAAAAACTCAGTTGCCATATAGACTTTTATATAAAATCCCTATTCCGGAGTTTTGTACTGTCTTTCTTCAGGTGTCTGCAGTTTCCTTTATCTGATTTTTACTTCAGAACAGAGAGTTCCACAGCTGACCAATCAGAGAGAGGAGGGTGCAAGCAGGTAGGAGCCACACTGGAAAGCCAGGCCTCACAGAGATATTGTCAACTCTAGAAGGGAAGACTGGGAGGTGTATTTTACTTCAGGACACATTCAATGACTCCCAACAGCAACTGCATACTGTTTAAAATATTGGGGTGATGACCAATCAGGCCACATATGCAAATGACCTCAGGAAAGAGTGGCTGAGTTGGCAGTTGCGGGTCGGGGGAGAAGGCTACTAGCCACACAGGGAAGCTGTATCCTTATGGGAAAACACATCTAACCCCTTTTTACCCCCTTAGGGGGTGAATTTCTTAAAATCCCTTCTTAATGAGTCTCTACATCATGAAAGAAATGTTCTCCCCAAATTCCACATTTCTAGGTCCAGGAGTTTGGGCTGGGCATTGATGAGTCAGTTAGGACACTTGTCTTTATATATATAGAGACTAGCTGTGCAACCCTAAGCAAACTCTTCAAAGCCCAATGACTTAAATAGACTTAGAATGATGTAACTCTGCTAAAGATTGCACTAGTTCCAAGAAAATGGCTTAATGCTCTTTTCCTTGTGCGATTTCAAGGAAAAGACATGATCAGAATTGAAAGCTGAATGTGAGTGAGTGGGCTACATCTATCCATACTACGTATTGAATGAGATGTATACCAATTTAACTGTCATAGCTTCCTCCAGTGAATTATTTTAATTGTATTTTATTATGGTGGTAAGAGGAAAACTATAGCTGCTCTCCTCTTAACAATAATATCAGACTTTCCTTAGGAAAAGAATTCACTATTAAACCAGTTTAATATACGGATGTGCCTTCATTTAAAAATGAATTTTAAAAATCAATGGAAGGATCCCCATTTATTTTTCTTTCATTTTGAAATGAAAACGAATGGATATTAAAATGGTCATAGATCCAGAGGAGTTAGCCATGTTAGTCTGTAGTAGCAAAATTGAAAAGAGTCCAGTAGCACCTTTAAGACTAACCAACTTTACTGTGGCATAAGCTTTCGAGAATCACAGTTCTTTTCACATCTGACAAAGAGAACTGTGGTTCTCGAAAGCTTATGCTACAGTAAAGTTGGTTAATCTTAAAGGTGCTACTGGACTCTTTTCGATTTTGGATATTAAAATAAACATCCTTTCATTTTGTTTCCATTGGTTTAAATGGAAAGCAAATTTCAGCTGTAACTTCTTAGTTTTCCTCCGATGTAGATTCCCCAGTCAATCAATCAATCAATCAATCAATCAATCAATCAATCAATCAATCAATCAATCAATCAATCAATCAATCAATCCTGCAAAATGTCAAAGAAATGGGGAAGAGAGGATCGGCAACCAAAGCAGGGACTCATGAATCTAAAAGAAATTTGATGCTGTTACATCAAACAACTGCATGACCAATTACTGTGAATTTCAGGGAATCCAAAAAGATTATACTGTAAATGAGAAGCAATCAGTCACTCATCAAAGTAATCTGGAAACAACCAGTCATCAAAATAAAATAAATCTTTAATTTCTGGAATGTATGGTCTGAGGGAGAGGGGAAGGAGGCAGTCATGAGTGATCAAATGATTTAAGCACAAGAAGAGCCCTACTGGATCAGAACAGTATTCCATCTAGTCCAACATCTTGATTCACACAGCAGCCAATCAAGTGGTCTGAAGGGCTAACAACCAGGGCACAGAAGCCCCTGATATTGCCTTTTGGCTAGTCTTCAGAGGTTTATTGCTTCCAGATAGGGAGGTTCCTCAGTTATCATGGTTAGTAGCCATTGATGAACCTAGCCTCCATGAATTGGTCTAATCTCCTTTTAAAGCTATTTATGCCCAGCTCATCACCACCACTGTGTCCACTGGCAATGTTTTCCACAATTTTAATTGCTTTTTGAGTAAAGAAGTACTTCCTTTTCTCCATCTTGAATTTATTCCCCATCAACTTCATTGGACATTCCTGAGCTCTATTATTAAGGACGGAGAAAAAATTCTTTATTCACTGCATGCAGAATTTTATTAAACTCAATCAGGTCCCTCTTTTCTAAGCTGAAACATTTTCATCAAGCTATCTACTTCAACACACAGATAACTTTTCTCCTCAGTCTCCACCAATTCAGACCTCATCAGCATATATTGAACATCAAGATTTTTTGTTCCATAGAATAATTAACATTTAAGAAAAAATGCCGGTAATATGAAATCATCAAAACAAGGTTTTAAAATAAATATTTCTGTGGTGTGTCTTTTGCCTCTGGGACCCTTTTCCCTGGCAGTCAGGATCCCTTTCTGTACATTCTGAGAATTTCATTCAGATTGAATGGGAAACATGTTACAGAAATAACATGTATCTTGTTAAAACTAAAATGAATTTGTGCAAATATGAATGAAATGAATAACAAATGAAATTTTGGAAATGAAACTTGGGGAGAAAACCCCAAACATTTGCATGCCTTTATTTAAAGGCTTTTTTTGGGGGGGGGGGGGTTTATATCTGGCTATGGACATCTGTGCCACTGGGTTCAAATCCATGGTCTTCTTGGAGTTTGCTAAAGGATGTTCAACAAATCACTGGCATAAGTAGCACTACCAGATAATTTTAGGTAAAAGTAAAGGTAATCCCCTGTGCAAGCACTGAGTCATTACTGACCCATAGGGGGACGTCACATCACGATGTTTTCTTGGAAGACTTGTTATGGGGTGGTTTGCCATTGCCTTCCCCAGTCATCTACACTTTACCCCCAGGAAACTGGGTACGCATTTTACTGACCTTGGAAGGATGGAAGGCTGAGTCAACCTTGAGCCAGCTACTTGAACCTGGCTTCCACCAGGATTGAACTCAGGTCGTGAGCAGAGCTTGGACTGCAGTACTGTCGCTTACCACCCTGTGCCATGGGGCTCTTTCACCAGATAATTTTTAAAGCCCCAAAATTTTCCTTCCCATTTGCTACAAATGTAGATGTGATTTTAAAAACAAGTGAGAAGGACCCCTAAACGTGTATTAGGAAAACAGTTAATTATCATAAACTCAGGGTGTTTGAGGGCAACTTTTTCTTTATTTTTTCTGAGAGAGAGGCATCCGTATGACATTTCAAGCTCTGCTTAAAAATATAAATTGTTTTCCTAGCAGTAGTAATCTTGTCTTTATTCCTGTTATTGGTGGTGCTCCTAAGGGCTTTCCCCCCATGTGAAAGGAAGAGTATATGTATAGTAGCATAAATAGTCCAGCCAATATATAGTGAAAACGAGTTGTCTCATACTCCTCTTACTTAACCCCAAAATCCTGCTTTAGGAGGAAGTCTTCTTAACATTATCATAGATCCAGAGGAGTTAGCCGTGTTAGTCTGTAGTAGCAAAATCAAAAAGAGTCCAGTAGCACCTTTAAGACTAACCAATTTTATTTTATTGTAGCATAAGCTTTTGAGAATCAAGTTCTCTTCATCAGATGCCTGATCTGAATCCGAATCCGGATCAGGCATCTGATGAAGAGAACTTGATTCTCAAAAGCTTATGCTACAATAAAATAAAATTGGTTAGTCTTAAAGGTGCTTCTTAACATTAGTTCAGAAAACACTGGTGATGGGACTTTGTTTCAGATAATTTATACTGCAGACTTGTGCACAGTTTGTTTGCCATTGCCTCAGCATAGAACTGCAGCCATTGTTATATATTCACACAAAGAGAAAAAAACCTTCTTGCTTTAGCTGTTAATCTTACTATGAAAGTCCATTTTAACTGATTGTTGAGATCTTCTTTTGAAATGTAAATTTATAATGAGAGCTGGTATTCTAAATTTCATATTGTCTTTACCATCTTTTCAGGAATTCACATGCAAAATCCCATCTTAAAGTTGATAAATGTTGTACAGCTGCTAAATATAATTGGCAGCAAAACTCCTATGCTTTTGAAGAGGACTGCAGCTTTCAGAAGGAGAAAGATGAACAGTTCTTTGAAAGTGTAGAGTTATATCAAAAATACAGGTCAGATATGTATATTTTCTGTATGGTAAAATAAATTTCTGTCAATGACATTATTCCTACTGGATTTGCATAATTGTACAACTTAAAACAAAGATTTTTTTTTAAAAAAAAACAAAGAACAATCAATAAGGATGATAAAACTGATTTCTGTAAATGTGAATGTATGAAATATACATTACAATATATTATAATGTGCTAGCAATTTCCTTAGGGTGCCAAGAACACTAGGTATGTATTGTAAACCTAGCAGGTTAGCTGCACAATATAGAGTTTTCAATTGTGCATTGATTGATACAACTATACACTTCTAAGGCAAATAAGTTTTGTGAATGGCCAAGTTAAATCTTCTTAATAGAGCTAAAGATACTTGAGCATCAGCCAGTTCTGCTCACGTTCTGCTCACCAATTGCAAACAGGGAGCCAATTTTTAATAGGCAACTTGAACCAATTCAGTGCATCACTTTCTACATATTTGTATAGTGTAATCAACAGCATTTCACTCATACATAGTCTCACACAGCACAGTGGGAATCCTAGCTTCCCCACACATGTAGACCTGTCATCACTGTGTGCCACTCTACAACCAATTATTTAAATAAATATAAGCAAACCAGCAAGCCAGTTATTTATAATTAAACAATGACTTTTAAAACAGTCTTACTATTTGGCATTCACCTAAGCCCCAACTTCTGATATCATTTTTGTATATGCAGTTTTGCATAGTCTTATGGGAGTCATAGTTCTCCTCTTCACACTATTTAAATACCTGACATAAACATCCATGACTCTGGGAGAAAATCAACTTTAGCTGCTGTGAAGGTGCAAAAGTAACCACTAGGAAGAGGGAAATGAAACTCTAGAGCATACTATACAGCTGCAAAACTATTTAGCACACTGCTCAAGTCTAATAGTGGGAGGAGAATTTGAGGCTCAGGTCATGAGTACTTGTGGCTGTTGAAAACAGTATGTTTGCTTGCTGAACATGTTCATTAGTTAGAATTAAACCTATATATTGATATGTTAGGCCCCCATCAGCATGTGTAAATGCCATGCTAAATCTATCATATTTGGCTTATGACTCGAGTTAAAGATACATAGATATGTACAAGTTAAAAAGGTGTAATTTTTTTTTGCAAAATTAAAGTTGCCATTCCTTATGTAATGAATAGATGTTCAAAACCCCATTCTTCATCCAACCATTGTGATTCCACAAAGTATGAAAATTAATCTATATAACAGGAAGGAATAGTAGAAGACGTATCACTTTCTTCATTAGGAGTGAGAGACACTTGCTACTGGCTAATTCAAAGGCCTCAGCTTTTAGTTTCCAGCAACCCTTTAACAGTCTCCTAAAAGTCCACTTTGGTCCAGGCCTTGAAAACCAGACAGTGTTCCAAGAACACTACTAAAACAATATCTGAGTATGGAAGAGAAGACATTTCAGAAAACATATCTTAATGGAAGGTTATTTATTTATTTGAGTTTATATTTCACCCTCTCCACAAGCAGGCTCAGAGCAAATCAAAATATAGAGGTATAGAAAAATAAAACTTGGCAGCATAAAATGTAAATCAGCAAACAACAATATAATACTATAAAACAGCAGGTTATAGGTTAAAACAAGTGGGACAGGAAGTAAAGGAAGAAAATGGAAGGAATGTTACTTGATTGCCTAACAGAAACAGTAAAAATGCTATCATAAGAAAATGTTTATATATGCATTGATTTTATATTTCTTACAGTATTTAGGAGTGACTTTATTTTTCCCTTCACAGCTCATTATCATTTGTACTTCCTTTGCTGTTTTCACTCTCTGTGACTATGTGTTCTAGCATCACCACTTAAAAATCAAGGCAGGCTGAAGAGATTTGCATTCAAGCTTGTCTTTCTTTCCATCTCCCACTCAAAAAGGAAGACACCATTTTAAACTAAGGCTTTATCAGTTATTTGAAAGGCTAAGTTGCAATGGGTAAACTATTTACTCCTTCCTCCCCTCTCCACCTATATATCTGACCAGTTTCTTCTTGCCCTGCATGCATCTGATGAAGAGAACTGTGATTCTCGAAAGCTTATGCTACAATAAAGTTGGTTAGTCTTAAAGGTGCTACTGGACTCTTTTTGATTTTGCTACTACAGACTAACACAGCTAACTCCTCTGCATCTACTACAGTAGACACCATAAGAGGCTAGCTAACGGGTTCACCAGGATTTGGGCAATCCCACGATGGCTCCAGACCCACATGAAGCTGCTCTTCACTTGTTCTTGCCTGCACATCAGAACTGTACCGATAGAGTCTGCCAATTAAGGCCATTCCCCTACAATTGTCAAAATGTTCAAGGGTTAGCTAGCTATACCAAAAGAGTTCCTTCCCAATGCACTTGGATCACAGCCTGAACTCTCCAGTTTGGTTACCTCTCATTATTCTAAGATACCTCAGAGTGCTTGAACAGAAATTAACATAGCAGTGAGCCTGCACTAAAGCAGCCACATTCATTAGGGCATTATCAGCCTACTCTGACCAGAAATATTTAGATTCTAAAGTGCCTTCCTCCATAAATTATGAAGCAGGTGAAAAAAGACTCACTCAGCCAAAAAATTCCTGCCTGACCTAGAAAAGACCACTAACTTCATATTGTACTTAAAGGGAAGGTGGAGCACCTCTTCCAGAAATAAGGTGGGAAAGTGAGAAAGTGCTGGCTTTAAATAGCCAACCACAAGTGCCCTCCAATTGGTTGAGGAGCATCATGCTATCCCACCAACCCAGTAGTCTGGTGTCTTCCCTTTTCAAAGAAGGTAAGCTCCCAAGCTCCTAGTGAATGTAGGAACTGATCATTTCCCAGCTTTAAGTAAACATAATTCATCCCAAGTAAAGGTAGCATTTATTCCTCTATACTGTACAGAAATTTGTTTTATAAAACTCCAATGGACCAAGAAGTATGTGACTCTGCTTAAGATTGCACTGTCAGTAAACTCCTCTGTGCTTTCATCAATTTGTTTCTATTGTTTCAGTTGACCTCCCCTTTCATACCTTCATCTGTACACAATTTTTCAGTATCTGTGTTAAATTTTCTTTATATTTTGATGAGCTACTTGACAGGTCATTAGCAGTAAACAAAGATCCGACATATTCCATTTGTCCAGGTCTTTTTTGTCTGTTACCATACAATGTGATTGTCACAAGGCATTTTTCCTACTCAATACATTTTCTTGACCTTAGGCATCAACCCAAACAAACTAAAGAATTGCAGAAATCCCATCATCAACATTTTGAATTTAGAAATGGGAAAATTATCAGCTGTAGTTTCCCAAACCTTGTTTTGGGTGTGGAGAATTTTGACCTGCACTCTGGGACTGAAGTAGTTTTGTTGGAAAAGAAATGTGAAGACATCAATCAGTGCTGGATATGGAGAGAAGATAGCAGGTACACGTTAGCTGTTAAAAACGTGTGGAATTTCACAGGGCCTTATTGGCCATCATAGTGTCATCAGCAGATGGGCTTCATTTATTTATTTAAAACATTTGTATGCCCCCTTTCCACCCAAATTGGTTCAATAAAAACATATAAACACAAACATAAAACACCAAAGCCAAGATGAGTCAATAACAATTATTGTATGCCAAATGAAACAAAAACGCATTTACCCTTTGGCAGAAAATAACAATAGAGTGAGACAGATGGACCTCCCTGGGAAAGTAGTTCCAAAGTTTTGGTGCCACAACTTTCTCAGGTTGCTACGCACCTAGCTTCAGATGGCAGGGGCACCCAAAGCAAGGCCTCTAAAGATAACCAGGTCAGGTGGGTAAGTTCATATGGAAGAAGGCAGCCCCTAAGGTATGCTAGCCCCAAGTTATATAGGGCTGTCAGGGTAGATCATATTTCTATTTCATTTGTTCTTGAAGTTCAGACATTCTGTTTTTTTTCTTCTAGCTAGAATTCTTCAACTTTCTGGGTAAGCATCTCAAAAGACAAAGGGATGAGAAAATGGCCAAAATTACAAATGTTGCTTACAAAGGATTCTTCATTTAAATTATAAATACATTATGGGAAATGCTTCTTTTCTTCTCAGCTCTACATAGCAGAATTCATCCCAGGCTTCCTCTGGGGACACAATATAACCTACTTCACATTCTCACTAAACCATGTGTGTAATTCAGAGGAAGTTGCAGGCCTAGCAATTATGGCCATACCCTCTGTAAGTATGTGCTGGGGCAGTGCTGTAGAATATATTACACCACCAGCCTGGAAGTGAGACAATCAGTTAGCAAATCAATGTCCAAACATCTGTAATGTAATCTTATATCCCTGATCTCCTTTCTGCTCCTAGGACATTTCATTTAATGACTGACCCAAATCTAGTGTTAGCAGTATCAATGCCCAACATTTTGAATGGCTATCTAAAGTTTCCATTGGAAATGCAAGGATGTGCTGTTATCGTTCAGGTAGGTAAGGATGTAATCTATGTACACAGAAAAATTGCAAAATAGTTACATTTGTGTTCATTATATATTAACAATTGTATGGGTTTTCAAAAAGGGATTTTTTATATTCTAGAAGAAAATTGTATGTCGTTTCATAGATCTGTCATAATCCTAAGCAATGCACGATGACTGCAATTTTTAGAATCAAAAACTTGCCATTTCAAACATCCATAGATCCATATTGCCACTCATGCACATAGATCTCATACTTCCACTCATGCACACCTAGACCAGTTGGCCACTTGTAATAGGGAACAGTATTATTTAGCTTAGGTTTCTATTTTTCTTCTGCTACTAAAAAAAGTGAATGGGAATAATCTACAATTAAATTTGAATGTTCATGCATGTTTCTTAGTGCTCAGATACAATTCCAGTCTTGTTTATCTATGCCTCATCATGCATTAAGAAAGAGGTTACATAAACTGATAGAACAGCCAGTTTCTTACCTGGTTAATTTATAAACTTTTTTTTCCCGATACACAAGGATAGGCAAAGAAAAAGATATCACTTGAGGAGAACAGGTTCCAGTTAAAGATGTTGCTGGACTCTTTTTCTGACAAAGATCCATTGCCTGAACCAGATTTTAATTAAACTATACTTTATGACCCAACAAGTTTGTATTATAAGCCTAATGGAAGCACAAGCCACTGAAGTGTTTCTTTAGTACATTTAAAACAGTTCATCTAATATGTATTAGATGATCCTATACAGAGGAAAAAGTGTGATCTTCAGAAAGTTTCATCTTACATTCCGGTCCTAAGAATCTACTTTAGCTATGGCTATGACAACTAGGTTGTACTGCTTCATCTAAGGGCCAATTTATATCTTACAAGTTTCAATATTTTCTGGCTAGGAAGCAGTCAGTCACATGTCAGCTGCAAGTTCCTCAAGCACATGGGGCTCTGATTCAGGTGGGACCATACAGAGTAGGAAAATGGACTACATTTTCCCCTATTGGGGGACTGCAAAATAGCTGAAACTTTTCTCCCCACTTGCCATGTATTGGAATAGAAGTGACTTGGCATGCCTGCATGCTGGGGTATATGTGTGCTAATTTTCCCTTTTCTCTAGAACAAGATTGTATATATATGTGAAACCTCTCTTTGTCTGAGCTAAAAGCATCCCTCTTTCTCCTCTTTCTGTGCCTTTGTTTTCTCTCTTCTCATGGTCTTGCATGAAACAAGACAGTTCTACAGATCTCTTCTGTACAAGCATGCCAGAGACACACTCATGATCTCACGTGCAGCTAGACTGGCTGGCCACTTGTAATAGTAAATAGTGTTATTTAGATTTAGTCTCAATTTTTTTCTACCATTACAAAAATGCAAGTGAATGAGAATCATCTTCAATAAAAGTTTTATCTGTTGCAGTATAACTGGCTTTAAGAGTGTTTCACCACTTGTGATTTTGTGCTTTCTTAACTATGCAACTTTGCTACATTAACTAACAAATATCCTAAGACATAAAAGGCTAAGGGCGTTGCCAATGACTTACTTTTTATCCCTGCACATGTGCTGTATACCACACATGCACAGTACGCGGGGATAAGAAGTGAGTGGGGGTAAAATGGTTTGCCTCCCTGCCACCTCCTTGGAGCATCCACAGGCTTGAAAAGGCCCAGTGCAGCAGTGGGAAGGCCCAGAACCATAGCACCGGGCCTTCCTGCTGTCTCAGGGCTTTCAGAGATCCAGGAAGACCCGGCCCAGCAACGGGTAGTCCCAGCGCCATGGTGCTGAGCCTTCCCACCACCAATGAGCCCACTGCCACCAAGGAGCCCACCACTGCCTGCTGCTGCCAAAGACCCTGCCCCCTGCCACTGAGGAGCCTACCCTCCTGTTGCTCAGCTGGGCAGGGAGAAAGTGGGGCAAACCTGCTTTCTCCCTGTCCAGCTGATCCACAGGCAATGAAGGGGGGTGGTCTTGGGAAGGCCCAGCATAGCTCTCTGGAGGCTCAGGAAGGCCTGGCACAATAGGCTGGGAGTGTGATGGGCAGCTGCAGCTGCACCTCAGACCCTTGAGCCAGCAGGGGTCAGGCAGAGAACAGGAGGGTGGGAGGGAAAGGCCTGGGGCCAAGGCCATCCCAGCTGATGTCCAGAGCCTAGCTCCTGGGCTTCTCCCCCTCCCTCTCTCTGGACAGCTGCACTCAGCTGCGGAGAGCCCAGTGAAGCCCAGCCTCCCCTGGCTCTCCTCTATCCCCACTGGCATCCCAGTGATTCCCAGGAGGAGAGGCTCACTGAGGCTGGGGGGAGACCTGATGTGGCTTCCAAAAGAGGCATCCGAAGAGGCCCTTAAGAGGAGTCTGTGGGGCAGCAGCAGCCAACCAAGGATGTACAAAACTGGAGAGGCTTGAAGGCCCATTGGAGAAAATGGGAACCCAGAATGCCAATTTACTTACATGGGCTTCATTGAAAAGTATTACAGGGGGGGGGGGGTTGCAAAGAAAATGCAGAATGGATTTTCCATAAAGGGTCTCTGGGTCCAGATAGACCCCCCTCCCTCCCACTGGACAGCTGCACTCAGCTGTGGAGAGCCCACTGAAGCTCAGCCCCTCCCAGCCCTCCTCCCTCCCTGTAGGCATCCTGGTGACTCTCAGGAGGAGAGGCTTGCTGAGGCTGGGGGAGGGGGAGACCTGGCATGGCTTCCAAAAGAGCCGCATGGAGAGGGCCTCAGGAGGCGTTTGCGAGGCAGCAACAGCCAGCCAGGGATGTACTAAAAGGAATGATAGGATTGCCCATTGAAAATAATGGGAGAGGCTTGAAGGCCCATTGGAGAAAATGGTTGCATGGGCTCCACTGAAAAGCATTAGAGCAAAAAAAAAGTTGCAAAGAAAACATGGAATGGATTTTCCATAGAGGTCTCTGGGCCTAGATAGACTGCTCTGGGACTGGTAGTAGTAGAAGCCTTCTTGGACTGGAATGACTGGCCCCACAATGGAATGACAGTCCCTGGGAGCAGCAGAAGTGTTCTTAGACTGGAATAACAGGTTGCAGAGCAGAATGACTGCTCCTGGGAATAGGCTTTCCCCTAGCTCTACAGTGAGTACAGCACCAAAGCATCTTGTTTCGCTTTTCTATTGGCCTGTCAGGTGTCATTGTTGTGTTGCCATGGCAGCGCCTTCTAGAGATGGACACGAACCAAAATACGAACCAAAATTCATGATGAACAAGGCCGGTTCGTGGTTTGCAAACCAGCAGTTCATCAGATCCCATTTCTGACGAACTGCCATGAACTTTAGACTGGTTTGTTTGGCTTGTTTTTTTGGTTCGTCACTGCAGACAGCCTGGTGCTGATCAATCAGTTTCCTAGGCAACAGGGGATGGACTTCCTGCAGACCTTCTGCTGACCCAGAAGTGACCTTCTGCTGGCCCAGAAGTGACGATTTTCTGACATGGATGTGACGTTTTCATGAACCAAATGGACCGGTTCACGAACCAAGGGCAGATTCAAGAAAGTTCGTGGTTCATGAAATTTGACGAACCACGAACCACATGGTTCTTTTTTATGGTTCATGCCCATCTCTAGCGCCCTCCCGATCACTGTCAGCCCTGCCAATCATTGGGGACTATGTAAGAAAAAGGGCTCTTACCATTAGTAGGGAACTTACAATTGACATATGACTTACTGATTCAAAATCAACTTGGCGAACCCAGACACAATATATTGAAAGTTGTAGCAACTACCTTAGCTACACCTCCAAAATTGTATAACACTTGCCACTGCCACTTCTGCTGTCTGAAAATTCCAAACTCATGGATGCACCTGTGTTCATGGCTCCCTGGTTAAAGTAAGCAAAAATTTTCACTTTGTCTATCTGTTCTCTGCAAATGCCAGTGTCAGTTAAGCCTCTTGAGGCTACGGTCCCAACCATTCTTGAAGGTCTAACAAATCTTGAATTTCGCTCAGTTTTTATCTGTTCTCTTTACTGGCTATCTACATTATCTTCTTTTTCCTTTTATTACTTTTAACTGGATCTTGCATATTGTCCAGGAATGGTGCTAGAGGGGGGAAAAAGAGGGATAACACAGCACCTACCAGCATTGAAAGGAAATATACCAGGTTTCCATTGCTCATCCTTCTGTGACAGTGGCTTGGCAGTGCTTATGCAAAGTATTCCAAAGACAACTGTATGTGCAACGTATCCCCCCCCCAAAAAAAGAAGGGGGAAAGAAAAAATAGAAGTTGCTTATTGCTGGTAAACCTGAATATTTAAAATAATGACATTTTAAAATAAATGACTAGTTGGGCAAAAAATGCCAAAGACTGAAAATCTTTAAAAAAGATAAACTCTTATGTCTTGACAGAAATATAACAAATGCAAAAATGGTGCTGCCAATCAAAAGTGGAATTATATGGAAACAGCAAAAGTTTTTAATGCCTTTTACAGTACAATATTGGACCAGGAAATCACAGCAGCAAATTATGCTTCTATTTGTACATTCTCTGTGACCAGCACAGAGAAAATAGATCAACCTGTAAGTAATTTTGCTTGTATAATTAAAAAAAAGAAATTAAGCAAAAACTAAATCAGAGAAGAGAAGGCTGCTTTGACATACCCTTGTATCTCTTACGCAACTGAAATAGATATATTGAACATTCTCTTCCTACTATCTGTGTAAAATGTAAAACCGATATGCGCAGTTGATAAAAATGTAAAACCGATATGCGCAGTTGATAGCAAAGACTGGTGGAAGGTGAACTGGCCAGGCTGCTTGATTCACATACTCTCTTAGATGCTTTGTTTTCATTCTTTTTTAGCCCACTTATATAAACACAACCCCACCTATTATAAATGAGGTCAGTTACACTTCTGGATTATTAGGAAGATACCCATGTTAATAGACAACAATGTTTATGTTCTAGCAAGAACCAGGCCTGTGGGTGGGTCAGGGTGAGCTGTCCCACCAAGTCATCTGGGGGCACTAAAAGGAGGAGTCAACTCAGAAAGCAGAACCTTGTCCTCAGACAGAAACCAAAGATAAGTCATAAAGCATGGAGCAAGCAGTAAGTGTCAGGTATTCAAACGCACTGGGTGTCTCCCAAACAGCAGACAACTTGCTCCAACATATTCCCTAGTCAAAATGAGCTCTTATATTTCTCATCTTGCTGCCTCATCCCTGGCTGAGCTCGTAACCTTAATTCCCTTGTGTTTCTGCTAATACAGCTAGAAAGAGTGTCTTCTTTGAACAGTGGGTACTGGGAATCATGACAGCAGAGGTTTCTTGGGAGGGAATATTTCTTGGTGCCAAACTAAACAATATGTTTAGCCATAAGTCAGGCCAGGGTTTCCCTGACCGGACTATCATTCTCCTCAGAAATGCTGGGGCCCAATTTGGATTGGCATGTTCAGCTAACTGGACAAAAAATGCACCCCCCCCCCAGGCTGTTTCAAGTACAGAAAATGGTGTGGAGGTAAAGCTTCTCCTCCCCCTCCGCAGCTGGGGTTCCAGATTGGCCTCCTGATGAGTTTGGGAAATTAGTTCCCTGTTGCTGCTGTGTGTCTAAGGAGAATGGGAATTGGTTCAGGGAGAACTCAACCTGACTTGTAGCTAATTGTATCATCTAGTTTGTCCCTTAGGGATGTTGGATGTTCCTGGGGGGAGGCTTTGGTTTGGATGGGGGTCTCTTTGTGACAAGGGTTCTTGGTCACTGTCAGAGCCAGTGCTTGGAATTTCCACAGGCTGTGCCTCTAAACATCTACAGGACCTCCTGGCATCACTCCCTCTAGATTAGGGCCCTTGTAATTATTTGTTTTTTAAAATTTATTTGACTTCATTTATACATCATGTTACTGCTCAGTGGGAGCCCAAAGCAGTCTCCTCTCCTTCACTGTATCCTCACAACAACCCTGTGAGGTAAGTTAGGCTGAGAGAGCATGACTGGCCCAAGATCACCCAGCAAGCTTCCATAGCAGAATGGGGATCCAAACCTGGGTCTCCCAGATCCTAGTCCCACACTCTAACCACTATATCATGCTAGGGCTGTGTTCCTGACACTTTTTTTTTTAGATGTTACAACACTGACTTTGAAGCTGCTTTTCAAATTGTCCCATTCCACTATTAGAAGGCTGAAACCATGTGAGTGGGGGAAATCTTGCAGATCTTAACTAGAGATGGGCATGGACAGCAATATGAACCAAAAAAGGCCACAAACAGCCCAATCTGCTGTTTGCGAATTTGCTATTCATGAAGCCTCATTCTAAACGAACAGGTGGTCATTGCAAGCCTCGTTCGTTGCTCTTCATTGCTGTTCGTCAAGCCAGACAGTCTGGCACCTGCAATCAATTCCCTTGGCAACTGAGGCAGGGATTGTCTGAACTCTGTCTGAACTCCTGCCATTGCCCTGGAAACCCCAATCTAAGCCCAATTTATCTTGATAGGTAGGTCTTCCTTTCAAGTGTGGAGCTCCACATTTGTTACAACAAGGGAGCAAAGAGCAGGGGGGAGGGGAGCTCCCAGCTCTGACTTTGAAGACAGTGGAGAGGGAAAGAGACAGTTGCTGTTGGCATTTTGATAAAGTGTCAGAGTGTCAGTTTGCTAGTCAGTTCTCAAGCCAAAGCTACGCCATGTTCTTGTGTTATAATCTATAGTTGTTTAGTTCTCTCCCTCTAGGCCCAGGTGCTGCCCAAGCCGCATATATCCATGGGAGCGAAGAATTCTTATCAACCCGTTCCGGCCGACCTTGACGTCCTCGCCTTCCCAGGCCTTCTAGACAGGACTAAGGGGGGAGGCTGGGAATGGGTGTTTGAAGTGTTGTTACTTTCATTTTGTATGTCATTTTCAACAAAGCTTTCATTCAGCCAAGGCTTTCCTAGTCCTTGGAATATGAATACTTGTATCCTGAGCATTGTCTTTCAATAAACCTTTTAGAATCAAGAAACTTTGTGCTTCTTGCAGAAGGGGGGAGACGAACTCTAGATAACTGGGATTCCATAGTCTGACGGAAAGTGCATTGGAGCTTGAATTTTCTTTGTGTGTGGTGTGATAGGGATCTACCCCTTCAAGTTCCAGGGTTGCTGCTAGGCTCTGGGCCAAGCTGTTATTTATTATTGGTACCTTTCCTGGTGCCTGCTCAGGTCAGGTTTCTGGGAGTGGTGCAGTAGGGATCTTGACTTGGATGATGGCTGGAGGAGAGCCTGCTGGCCCCCACGAACAACCAACTACAAACATATTTGTAAGCAGGGCTATGTTCGTGGTTGTTTGTGAGTCCCTGCTTGTGGATGGCAACGAATAACGAACATCATGTTCATTTTTTTTCTGTTCGTGCCCATCTCTAATCTTAAATTGTGCAGATGACAATTGTAAATAAATGGTTCCACCCAAGTGGTAGCTGGCTTTTGATAACAGTTCCATGGGCCAAAAAATGACTCCCATCCTGCTGCTATAACTTCTAAAGAGTATTTTATATTCTTTAAATCTATACTATTGATAAAATCAAGTGTAATATCAAACTATTTTTTAAAAATTTGGAAAGTATATTAAGTATTATTTTAAAACTGATATCTACAGAATTTGAAACTGGAGAAGTATATTGTTGGAGTAACTTGATGCCTCAATCTGAAAGTTTTTAAAATAATATTTGAGAATTTTAAATACGTATAAAAATAATCTTCGGCTGACAATTGCAAGTCTGTTTTTCTTCTTCATTTTAAAGTGTTTCAACTGTTATTCTTCACAGGGCTACTATTTTCTTTCACCGGATAGGGGAAAAAAAGTAATGATATGTTTGGCTTGTGCCAGGGCCAAAAGAGGAAAGGAGGAACTGAGAAAACTGTCCCCCAGTACTGTGTTCTTCTGTGCATCTGGTTCTGAGGAAGGAGATAGTTTTTCCATGTGGCCCTTTAAGTGTCTTAATGTTAAAAAGGTTTGTAACTGTTTTACTAAATTGCATCTTACCATAATGAATCATTTTACTATCTTCTTCTTTGAAGTGCTTTGGAATATTGGAAATCTATACTTGCACTTGGAGATCAGAATTAAAATTTACAATTTTACTTCATGGAGTAATGGTTTTCCTGTAGGTTAACAATGGTACTTTAATTTATTCACTTGGCCTTTGATACATGAAGATGTCCTGAATACGAAGATATGTTTTTAAGAACATAAGAGCTCTGCTGGCTCACACTATGAATATTCAAGCATCCTGTTTCCAACAGCAGCCAAAGTGATGCTTCTAAGAAGTGTACAAGCAATGCATGAATTCAAAAACCTTTGCCCACTATTTGCCCCACTGGTAATCTTGAGGTTCCATTTTGTTAGGATAACTATTGCTTATTGATAGGTCTATTCTCCACCCATTTCTCCAGTCTCTTTTTAATAATTGCTTTCCTTTGGAGACTGCTTTCATTGTTGTAATGTAAATGCTTTCCCCAAAAATATTACAGGCCTTTTAAAAGCTAATAAGATGGAATATGGTTGACAGTGGCAGTTAGCAACACATATAGCGATAGACAGCATCACAAATATAACATACTAAGTAGCTTTTAAAGTACCATGGTAAAAAGAAAAGAAGAGGGTGGAGTTCATTTGGCATGCCTATTAGCTGACTGGTCAGATACTGACAATTGTCCGCCTGTTATTTGAGGACTGTCAAATATTGTCAAATATTCCTTGGAGTCAAGAATGCCACTCTACAGGTGGCAGGTTTTGCCTTTTTATTCCATTGTTGTTCTCATTTCTTAGCTATGCAACTGTTAGAGGCAAAGCTAGCAGGACAGGAAAACTCTTCCCACTGGCTATCTGCATTAATTGCAGGCATCTTCCCAAATATTTTTTAAAATAGTCATTTTTTTTACTTAGCTCTTGAAACTGTAGAATAACCCAAGAAAAAAGTCAAATAAAAGAACTGTTTAGCAAGTTGTTCATAGTTCTGAAAATCCTTGTTGTTATAAGATATCATAATCATTACATTTTTTAAAAAAAAAGTTAACTTCATTATTTCATAATAATAGTTAACTAATCAGTTTTTATAATTAGCATAAGGACAAAGCTTGTTGAGTAAAAGTATCTTTGTTGTTGTTCTTAATTAAATGAATTCTTTAAATATAACTTGACTGTTATTTGATAGTAGTTGAGTAGAGATTGAACAAATCTATTTTTAGCAATCCATCTTAATTTGGAAAATAATTACAAGGAGTATAAAGGGGATATTTACCAAAGTATATTAATGGCAGAATAGGTCATGGAGCTCTTCTAACCCAGAACAAATGGCTCCTGTATCAAATATCATCTGGAAACTATAGGCAATACAGTTACTTATTTGTCTACGAGGCTAGTAATAATATTCATTCTAATTGCAATGTAATAGAGACAAACGTACAACATTTATGGTTTTGCTGTATTGCTAGGTCATGAATGTTACAGTATGTAAACCAAAACTTCTGTGAATCTCATTTTACTTGAGTATAGTTGTTCATATTTTTTGCAAATACTCTTATAAATACTCAATCATGTCCTCTCTACCAGGTCATTGATCTTCCATTTGTATAGCTCATAATGTACAATTGTATGTAGTTCGTGTCCAATAGCAACTTAAAGACCAACTTCTTGGTCTTTAAGGTGCTATTGGACTTGGCTCTTGCTCGTCAACTGCAGATCAATATGGCTACCCACCTGACCCTATTGTACATAGTGTACATTGTACGGATCATAGTGGCACATGTAAAGTATATAGGAACATCTTTCATATTTTTGTAAAGGGTAATATTTGAAATTGAGACAATTAGGTACTTTTGAAAAATTCATTTAGTATAATTTTAAAGCAAAACTGTAATCTCTGTTTCTGTTACTTTAAAGATCAATTTATCCACATCTGATGCTGAAGCCACCTTGCATTATTTAGAAGAACTTCTAGCATCTTTGAGGACAGAAACCTCATCACAAACAATCTCAGAAAAGATGTCTCTAGCTGTGAACCAGAAAGCAGTGAAAATAATTGCATACAGAAATGGAGCTGGTCACCAAAATGGGCAATTAATCATTGGTAGTACATTCCCTATGGTGAGTAACTGTCATCCAAAGAGAGAATCATAACACAATTGACAAGGATAAGCAGTAGATATCAGTGACAGAGATTAAAACAACTAAAATCTCAAATCTAGAATCCTCCACTGTATGAAATTCTGACCTTGTTTCAAATCAATATGATGTGTTTGTCATATTCTCTGCTTCAGGTCAGATCCAAAGCCTGTAAGAGTATGCCATGGATCCGTTTTGGATCACACACAAGTGAGGACAAGTACAGTGACAAGGAGAAATCTTCTTATTGCATAAGCCACATGAAAATGTGATGTTTCTACATGATGTTAACAATCTAAAGATAATATTGTCTCTCTTCCCTGAGTAGTGGGAATCTTCATGGCAGAGTTACAGTGCCTGTTTTCTGTCAAAAGGGAGAGAGAGCACTGGAGGCTCATGATATTACTATAATATATATTTAAGTACAAATATGCAGATGGAGCAGGAGTGTCCTGTACATGTAGTATTTACCATTGTCAAAGCAGCATCCGTTTCCAAAAGCAGGTAACTTTGATTTATGCAGAAGGTCAATGAATGTACCTCCCAGCCTTTTTAAAATTTTAACTTGAAAGCAGCCAATTTGGCTTTGAATTAGTTTGGAGCAACAGAGCTGAGGAATAGGGGATGTTTAGTTTTTTTTCTGATTAAATCTCTCTCACAAGGTGCTTTTAACCCTGCCATATTAAAAATACAGGTTTCTCTTTTCCAAGATATCTCTGTAGTTTGGCTTTTTGATAAAAGTAGATTGAAAAGAGAAGACGCACATGATCAGATAGGTTTAAATTATCCATGCTGGTGAAGGGAATATAGATCCACCAAGTTGCCTGGGGGGAAAGAAAAGAATTCTCTGACTTCTACACTGCATCAAATTTGTCATTGCAACTGAAATCAGCTGCTGACTCATTAAAGTAACCCTACTACAAGGAAAAGTGAGATGAAGAATAAAGAAGAGTAAAGAATAATAAAGTGTCATAGATTGGGAGTGGTCAGGTTTTCTTAAATTGTTTAAAATTATCATTATAGGTGAAGGGAGTGTCATTTCAATTTTTTTCCTCAGATGTCAAGATGTTTGGGGCAGGTCTGCTAACTGATTAGCTGTCCATGTTTGACTCCTGGCCTCAAGAAACATATCTCTGAGCAAGTCCAGAGGGCAAACCACCACTACAGGGGTGCATAGAAATTTTTGCTGCCATATATACTGTTGTCCTGTGGAGGCTCTGTTTCTTGCTTCTGGGGGGGAACAAGGGAAGGGAGACCTTTCAACTCTCCTGTGTTCAACCAGTCTTAAGGGGAATCAACATCATCTTACCAATCATAGAGGGAAATTAGCAAGCAAAGTCATGTAATACTTAAAATGAAGATTTACTATTCAAAATAAATGAATGGAGGAATAGCAATAAATGTGGAAATCAAAGCAAGAACTACAATGATTACAAAGCAACAGCAAGAAATGTCAGGCTTCCTACTTCGTATAACATAAAACTGATGTAAATGCAAGCTTTAACATTCCTAAGAAATAACAAGAGGCTTTGCAAAATACTTACAAAAACAGGGGAACAGAAACTAAAGCAAAACCCAAAAAGATTACAACAAAGAAGACATACACAAAAAGAGGAATATTGACATGCACACATTCCATAAGCAATTATAGATGTAGTTCCACCATACACCAGTAAAGTTAAGTCTAGCTGAGGCTGTGAGATGTGAGTTTCTTAATGTATGTGTAAACATGGGTGCAATAAAGAAATCGTATGACCTGTCCTGAAGTAGGAACAGATGAGATGATCTCCACTGGAACTCCAACAGGGCAGATCAGGCTTCTCAAAAGCAAGCCTCAAATGGACACAGAGGATGGGTAGATAAAGAGTTACAGCTGCCAAGTAGAGCAGATTTCAAACTTTGAGCAAGGCAAAAGCTGTCCTTTTTGTGATTACCTTTATACTCAGGGCAACCTGTACACCATGTAAATGAGGCTCATCAATATGGTGCATGTTTCAATGCCAAATAGGCATTTTGGCTTAATTTATGGTGAGATTGGAAGTTGAGATACTTGATTATGCAACAGGAAAACAGGGAGTACATGATGGATTAACTATAAGAATTATTTGGAGACAGAAATCTAGATACCTGGGGTTTGGGGTTGGAAGATCTCCTTAATATAACCTCTTGAGTGTGAGTAACAGGCCACTGAGGGGATATGATATCCTGAGCAAGTCCTCAAGGGAAGGAAGTCCACACCCTGGTAGCTTTGATGCACAAGGCAGATCAGACTGATATAGTGTGCATTGATATAAATTACTACGAGCTGCAATCTTATTATGGTTATGCTGACATTTGGTGTGCTTGTAATATGGATACTGTGACTGCTGAGACATTTCCTTCCCAGTGGCCTCAAAGCAATTGATGACCACTCTTATTAAGGTATTAGCAAAGTATAAAGAACTGTGATCTCTCTAAATCAAGGTGTAACTCACCAGTTTATTTTAGGGGTTTGGCATGGAAACCATTAAATCTTATAAAAATAATAATGTTAACTATTTTAAAAGGATTTATCTCTGTGCCCAGATGCAGGAAGATGTATAAAGCAAGGGGATAAACAGCGTTGTTCGTTTGCAAGCCAGAAAGCCTTCTTGCCTCTGAATATGTGGAGGGTGGTGTAAACTCGCTGTTTGCCTCTAAAGTGCTGAATTTCTCCACAAATGCTATGAATTTGTTTGAGGGGGACCTCTGACCCTAACCATGCAAGCCACTAGGTTAGAGGATGACACTGACCATTCCCTATCTCCCTATTTCCCATGACTGCATTGTGGACAGGGGGTATCAGAATCTCTATGGCTTCTCTTTATCTGGCATCTTGTACAAAACTCGAGGCTGTGATGTCACAGATCCTCTGACACATTGCTTACTAGCTATAGAAAATCTCAGATCATCTGGTGGATCTACCAGATGGGAGTTAGCAGATATGAGGGCCAGTTTTATCAAAAAGATGGCCAAGGTCAGGCAAGGTTGCTTGCTGCCTACCCAACTTCCGTAACATCCCTAGGGTTGATGATGTGGGGCCCTCTTCTTCCCCCACTTTCTAATGCCACACTGGTGAGACACAAAATTGCCCATTCACAGCATTGTTACAGGAGGAGGGAATTGACCTGGCTTGCATAACTGAGATATGAGATAATGACGCAGTGTGTTTGTCCCAGCTAACTCCTCCTGATTATGCAGGTCAACCTGGATCCAGCACTACTTCAAGAGAAGCAAATAAACGCAACTGCAAAAAAGGCCTTCTCTCAACTCAGACTAGCTTGGAAGACGGCCTTCTACCTTGACATGGCTGATCTGGCCACCTGGATCCATGCCATAGTACTGAGCCTTTAAGGGAAAACCTTATTTCAACATTGGAGATTCGGCCTGAACCATGGTCAGACCATCATCTGCTGAAGCCAAAAGTGAATATAGCCCCAACAGCCCTTAAAATGGGAGGTCCAGTTAAAATGATTCACCCACAAAGGCTCATAGACCCTTCCAGATTCCAAACTACCTTGGGGGATTTTAGAATTTCAAACACATGTTCCTCAGAAGCTGTCATAGGAATCTGGAACATAAAGCTCCTTGAAACTATTGACACCATTGCTCCTTGTCAATGTCAGAGTCTGTTGTTCTAGAGAAATGCAACCTGAGTAACGCCATACTTATTTCTGTAGTTGTTTAGTCTTCCCCTCTCTCTAGGCCCGTGGGATGCCAGGAGCCATTTCCATGGGAGAGGATACTGCATCTTATCTGTTCTCTTCTCAGCTGACCTTGGCTGGCCAGTGTTCCCACCGAGAAGTTTCCTGCTATGTGAACTCTGGGGGGAGGCTGGGCTCTGAGGGTTTGATGTGTAATAACTTTCGTTCTGTATCTCATTCCTAACAAAGCTTTGCTCAACCAGGATCTGCTTGGTCCTGGAATGTGGACACCTGGGCCTGAATGCTGTCTTTCTAATAAAGCCTTTTGAAATCAAAAGACCTTGTCTTCTTGCAGAAGGGAGGAAGGCAGACTCTAGCCAACTGGAATGCCATAGTCTGACATTTTGTTAGGAATCCTTTTCATTTTCTCCGACGCCTCATCCAGGGAGGATGGATACCAAGAGCGACTTTTGATCTGTCTGAACTTGGCATTGAGGATGGGGGACTTCCCTATCAGTCTCAGACGGTACCCGACGGTGGATCCAAGACTGTACCTGATCCTGTTCTTAATGTTGTTCCTACCCAAGGAGCGGAGCCTGTTCCTGACAGTGGGACTGAGCCCATGCCCAACAGAAGGGGGGAACTGACCGACCCGGCTACAGGAAGCACCTGGCTGAAGGTGCGTGGAGTCACCGGGGAGAACCATTTGATTTCGCTGCTGACGCCGTGGCAGTGGGGCTCCCGGCCTTGAGAGGCTAGGGAGAGATGAGCGGGCACCATGTTTTCCCGGTCGATGATAGATGTGAGGCGAACCGTCGGGTCGATGGAGCAGGAGGGCCCAAGCATCATGTGGGATTTAACTAGGGCCGCCCACACTCCGGAGGAGACTCTGGCCAGCACTCAGTCTTGGTATAAGTGGGATGCAGAGGCTGGCAGCCTGGGAGAGTGGGACCCCCGAAGGGGGACCGAAGATGCCCAGGACTTGGAAACCACACATCACGAGCTCATGAGCTGGAATTATACGGATGTGAATTCAGCCAGGGCTTGGGAAATAGGGTGTACACAGCAGTTGGAGTATCGAGCCCAGGTGGTGGAATCTGGAATTTTGGCCATTACCGGTTTGTCTAAAGGAATACTCGCCAGCATGACTATTGAGGAGGAGCAGTCATTGCAAGGCGGAGGAGAGGAAGGTCCGACACGTCCTACAGGGAGTTTTCATGATTGGAGGTCAGTTGGAGGTGCGGAAGGGCCAACAAGACCCTGGCCCAGGGAATACGTTCCTCCGAGGTCGAGAAAGCCATTGGAAGTAAGTGACCGCGGGGAAGACGGAACGTCCAATGGAGTTCCGAACCACTATCGTCGGTTGGAAGATAGAATGGGGGCTATGGAGGAAGACCTAGCTCAGGCCATCTATCTCATTGGACTATTGGTAAGGGAGCAGCAGGAGGCGCAAGCAGCGGTGGGACAAGCAATAGCCCCACTCGCTCCGTCAGCGGCACAGGGCCAAGTTCCAGCACCGACCCAAGTTCCACCGGGAACTCAGTCCACTCCAGGGTCGGGGGCCGGCCCGTCACCGACTCCCCTACAGCTACTGCCAGTCCAGACAATGCCAACAGCACCAGCTCCACAATCGCTGATCCCGCCAGTACTACCGACCCCTCCTCAGCAGCCGCAGCCTCCACCTCAACCGACACCTGGCCAAGTGGCCCTGCCACCGCCACCTCCACAGCAAGTGCCTCCACCACCTCCTCCTCAGCAAATTCCACCTCCTCCTCCTCCTCCTAGACAGGTTCCTCCACCACCCCCTCCTCAACAAGTGTCCCCTCAATGGGTGGTATCTCAGCAACCACCGCCGCCGAGGCAGCCGCCTCTTGTGCAGCCTGCGACGATCCCACAACCGGTCCCACAGCCAATCCCAGGACCCCTTCTGCAGGGTCCATGGATTTTATTACAGATTTACCTCCCTCTAAGAGGTGTTCCTGTATTTTAGTGGTGGTGGATTTATTCTCTAAGCAAGCACATTTTATTCCATGCACAACCATTCCAACAGCCAGAAAACTAGCTGAAATATTTATGAAACACATTGTGAAGCTGCATTCTTTTCCCTCTAAGGTAATTTCAGATCGAGGTGGGCAATTCATTGCCAAATTTTGGCAGGAGCTTCTCCAGATAACTGGAATAGAACAAGGAATTAGCTCCGCTTTCCATCCGCAAAGCGATGGACAGTCAGAAAAAGCAAATCAAATTTTGGAGCAGTTCCTACGCTGCTATATTAACTTCCAACAAGACAATTGGACAGATCTTCTTCATTTTGCAGAATACGCATACAACAACGCAGTCCATAGTTCAACAGGTGAAGCACCTTTCAAAATTGTACATGGGTTTGATGGCAAGGCATTCCCCTTTGAAATGCAGTTGGGAAATCAACCCACCGGGGACCTTCAGCAATGGTGGACTGCTATTGCAGAACAATGGGCAGCCATTCAAACAGCTTTAAACAAAGCCAAAGCAGACTATAAAAAATATGCAGATTGCCACCGTGCGGCGCAGTGGGAACTGCGCCCTGGAGACAAAGTTTACATCTCCACAAAAAACCTCAAAGTGGAGCAATCCAGCAGAAAACTAGCTCTGAAATATCTGGGACCATTCCCTATCAAACGAGTAATCAATCAAGTAACTGCAGAAATAACCCTTCCAAAGAACCTACGCCACATCCACCCAACGTTCCATATCAACTTACTGAAAAAGGCCCCTGCACCAGATACATGGCATCCTTCAACAGCAAACCCCATTCCCACTATGATCAATGATCAAATACATTATGAAATTGAAGAAATCTTCGACTCCAAACTTAGATATAATAAGATGTACTACTTAGTTTGCTGGAAAGACTTTGAGGAGGGGTATAGGGAGTGGGTAGAAGCCATCCATGTTAGAGCCCCCCAGCTCCTGAAACAGTTCCATCAACGGTATCCTGAGAAACCGGGTGGAGGAGGTGGAGGGGGTCTTAAGGGGGACAGAATGTCAGAGTCTGTTGTTCTAGAGAAATGCAACCTGAGTAACGCCATACTTATTTCTGTAGTTGTTTAGTCTTCCCCTCTCTCTAGGCCCGTGGGATGCCAGGAGCCGTTTCTATGGGAGAGGATACTGCATCTTATCTGTTCTCTTCTCAGCTGACCTTGGCTGGCCAGTGTTCCCACCGAGAAGTTTCCTGCTATGCGAACTCTGGGGGGAGGCTGGGCTCTGAGGGTTTGATGTGTAACAACTTTCGTTCTGTATCTCATTCCTAACAAAGCTTTGCACAGCCAGGATCTGCTTGGTCCTGGAATGTGGACACCTGGGCCTGAATGCTGTCTTTCTAATAAAGCCTTTTGAAATCAAAAGACCTTGTCTTCTTGCAGAAGGGAGGAAGGCAGACTCTAGCCAACTGGAATGCCATAGTCTGACAGTCAACTTCTCTGGCCCTTGGAACAGAAGCCAGCACCATGGTTTACCACAGAGCTGGCTGACCTAAAGAGGGTTGGAAGATGTCTAGAAAGATGCTGGCAAAAAACTGGCACAGAAGCTGATTGAGCTTGCTACAGAACACATTGGAGGATTTATGAAGCAGAAATAAAAGCAGCAAAGAAATGTTATTTCTTGGCAACCATTGAATTGGCTAGTTCACAACCAAACCAATTGTTCAGGATATCCAGACACTATACATTGGTCTCCCATCTAACAAGGAGGCTCCAATTGGTGCAAAATGCTGCAGCTCGACTGTTAGCAAGAGTGAACATGAGCATGAACATCACTCCCATCCTGCATTCATTCCGTTGGCTACTTATCAGTTACTGTGCTCAATTCAAGGTATTGGTTATCACATACAAAGCTCTCCATGGCCTTGGCTCAGCATACCTACAGGACTAGACATGGGCATGAAAAGCATTAAGAACGCAAAAAAAGCCACTCACAGCCTGTTCGGCGGCTCGCAAACAAGCTGTTTGTGAGACCCCATTCTAGACGAAAAAGTGGTTGTCACAAACCTCTTTTGCTGTGTTCGTCTGCTGTTCATGAAGCCAAACAGTTAGGCACCTTCAATCAATTCCCTTGGCAATGGAGGCAGGGACTGCCTGAACTCTGTCTGCACTCCTTCTGTCACCCTAGAAACCCCAATCAAAGCCCAACTTAGCTTGATGGGCAGGTCTTCCTTCCAAGTGCAGAGCTCCAAATTGGTTACAACATGGGAGCAGACACCAGGGGGGAGAGAGGGGGAGGGGGTGTTCTGTGGCCATGGGAACTCCAATCTCATCCCTGCAAACCCTGACTGCCAACCACAGACCTCCTGTGTTGCTCTATGGGACCTCTGGTTATAAAAGGAAGTGTGCTCCAAGCTCTAGCTTTCAGTTTCAGCAGGGAGTGGAGGGAGAGAGCTGTTGCTAGCCTTTGGGGAGAGAGACAAGGAGAGTGCATTGGAGCTGGGATTTTTTGTGTGTGTGATGGGGTAGGGATCTATCCCCTCTGGTTCAAGGGCTGCTGCCAGGCCCTGGGGCCAAGCTCAGTGGGCGCCTCAGCTGAGGGCTCAAACTGATTATTAGTGCCTGATACAGTCAGGTATCTGGGAGTGCTGGACTAAGCCTCTACCCCCTCCCTCTGGTGCCAGGGCTGCAGCCAGGTCCTGGGGCCAAGCTCAGCGGTCACCTCAGCTGAGGGCTCAAACTGATTATTAGTGCCTGATACAGTCAGGTATCTGGGAGTGCTGGGTTAGGGCTCTCTCCCCTTCCCTCTGGTTCTAGGGCTGCTGTCAGGCCCTGGGACCAAGCTCAGTGGGCACCTCGGCTGAGGGCTCACACTGATTATTAGTGTCTGATCTGGTCAGGTTTCTGGGAGTGCTGAGCTAGGGCTTTACCCCTCCCCCTGGTTCCAGGGCTGCTGCCATGCCCTGGGGCCAAGCTCAGCGGTTACCTCAGCTGAGGGCTCAAACTGATTATTAGTGCCTGATACAGTCAGGTATCTGGGAGTGCTGGGCTAGGGCTCTACCCACTCCCTCTGGTTCCAGGACTGCTGCCAGGCCCTGGGGCCAAGCTCAGCGGGTGCCTCGGCTATGGGCTCACAGTGTTCTCTCCTTTTCTTTCCTCCTTAAATCTTGTTTGCTGGCATAATGCGGCTTCGGGTGGGGGCCAAGGGTGGCCCTCACCCAATACCCCTTGGAGTATTGGGCAAGTAAATCTGCTGTATGGCCAGACCCGTCCATTACGGCAACCAACATCCTGTCCTGCCCTCCCACCAGCATGCAGAGCGAGTGGGTGTTCTACCACCTGGGTGACCTCCTCCATCCCCACCACACACATCTGCACGCAGACCTGGTGGACATGTTGACCTTCATCAAGGTCAATCTCAACCTATTTGGGTTTTCCTCCGTGGACCTGGACCTACCTGGGCTCTGTGCCACCCCAAGTCTACTGTGGTTCTAGGCCAAGCTCCTCTGCAGTGGGCTCCAGCCCCTCTCAGTTCTCAGGGCCGCTTCCATGGCTGGTAACCCCTTGTCCTCTCCCAGACAAGTTTCCGTTCCCTCTTTCAACCTCTCCCTCCCTGGATGGAACCAATAAGACCCTTCCCAATGACCTCTCCTCTCCTGCCCATCCCATCCTGTCTGCAAAGGCAGGAAGGTGGGTCATGTCAGCTGCCACTGCCTTTGGGCATGAAGGACTTCCACAGCACTGCCGCCACCTTTGGGCCTTCCTGGTCCCGCTCCACAATGCAGCTGTAACAACCCTTTGTCCTTCTCTCCCTTACAAGGTCCTGGATGTTCCCTCTTTCATCCTCTTCCCCTCTGGATGGAACCAATAGGACCCTTCCCAATGACCTCTCCTGTCCTGCCTATCCCGTCCTTTCCATGAAGGCAGGAAGGTGAGTGATGCTGGCGACAGCCTCCACTAAGACACAGGAGGGGCGGACAAGCCTCTCCTGGAGCATTCTGCGTAATCCTTCATGGTGGATGTTGGGGTCTTCCTTCCCGGTCCTTCTCTGCAATGCGGCTATTACTCCTTGGTCCTCCTCACCCTGTCAAGCTTCCAGTCCCTCTTTGTACCTCTCCCTTTCTTGAACTGCTCAGACCACTCCCAACGGCCTCTCCTGTCCATCCCATCTTTTCTGCGAAGGCAGGGAGGTGGGTGACATCAGCTGCGGCGGCTTCCAGGCACAAGGAACACCTCATATTCTGTTACCATCCAATTGTGCAGTACTGTGGCCCCTGTTAATGGCACCGGCTGTCCCCTCTGGGCAGGAGGGAATGGGTCCCACTGTGACCAGTCACATCCATTCTGCGAAGGCAGGAAGGTGGGTCATGTCAGCTGCCACCACCTTTGGGCATGGGGGACTACCATGGCACTGCCACCACCTTTGGAGCTTCCCAGTCCCACTCCACAATGTGGCTGTGACAAACAACCCTTTGCCCTCCTTTCCACAATACGGTCCTGGACTTTCCCTCTTTCAACCTCTCCCCCTCTGGATGGAACCAATAGGACTCTTCCCAATGACCTCTCCTGTCCTGCCCATCCTGTCCTTTCCACAAAGGCAGGAAGGTGGGTCATGTCAGCTGCTGCCGCCTTTGGACATGAGGTACTACCACAGCACTGCCGCCGCCTTTGGGCCTTCCCAGTCCCACTCTGCAATGCGGCTGTGACAAACAACCCTTTGTCCTCCTCTCCCCGACAAGGTCCTGGACGTTTCCTCTTTCAACCTTTCCCCCTCTGAATGGAACCAGTACGACCCTTTCCAATGACCTCTCCTGTCCTGTCCATCCCGTCCTTTCCACAGAGGCAGTAAGGTGGGTGATGTCAGCTACCGCTGTTTTTGGCCATGAGGGACTGCTCTGCTGCTGTTGCGCAGGTAGTTGTATGGTACTGCATGATGCCCCCTATCCCATGGCGCCTTCTGTCCACGCTGAGCAGGGGGGAATGGGTCCCTAACCGTGACTCACGTCCTTTCCATGAAGGCACGAAAGTGGGTCATGTCATCTGCCGCCGCTGCCTCGTGACTCAGTGGGTTTCTTGGCTTATGGCTCACCAATGAAGAGGTCTTCCCGGTCCTGCTCTGCAATGCGACCGGTAACCCTTTGTCCTCATCTCCCTGACAAGTTCCCTGACGGTCCCTCATTCAACCTCTCCCTCTCCGGAACTGCTCAGATGCCTCCCAACCTCTCCTGTCCTACCAACCCCCCCTGCCTCCCTGAGGGGAGTCAGCCCTCCACCTCCTCCCTGAGCCTGCCAGGCCTGGCAGCTGCTGACATAACCCACCATTATACCTTGGCAGAAAATAGCCTCTTGGAGGCCTGGCGGGCAGGCATATGGGGGGTGCTGCTAGTGAGTGGCCAACCCCCCAACCTGTATAGGGGAGGTGGCCCACCACCCCTCCCCCAGCCCACCAGGACCAGCGGCCATCGACATGACCCACCGTTATACCTTGGCGGAAAGTAGCCTCTGGGAGGTCTGGTGGGCGGGCATATGGGGGGTGCTGCCAGTGAGTGTCCAACCCCCCACCGCCTATAGGGGAGGTGGCCCGCCACCACCTCCCCCAACCCGCCAGGCCCAGTGGCCACTGACATGACCCACCATTATATAACTTGACGGAAAGTAGCCTCTGGGAGGCCTGGCATGCGGGCACATGGGGGGTGCTGCCAGCAAGCGGTCAACCCCCCCCCAAGGGGGGGCAGCCCACCTTCAAGTCCACCACTTGTACACTGGGCCAAAGTCAACTGATGGCTCCAATTGTGTCAAATGGGAGTTTCCTGGGGGCATTGGATTTGGAAATGTATAACTCCAAGATCCGTATTGCAATCTTGACCAAACTTGGGTGATGGCTGGAGGAGAGACTGTTGGGCTTAGAGGGCTCTCTAAGTCCAACAGGGGCCGTTCTGGCCCCCACGAACAACAAACACTGAACATGTTTGTTAATGGGACGTTTGTTACTGTTCATCTGTTTGTACAGGACCTCCACAGCAGCTTCGCTCATCTGAACAGGGTCTCCTTCAGGTGCCACCCTGCACATGGGCGAAATCAACAGTAGCACACACATGGGCTTTCTCTGTGGTGACCCCTACACTGTGGAATGGCCTGCCTGAGGAATTCAGGAGAGCCCCTGCTCTCCTGGATTTCTGCAAACAGTTCAAAACGGCTTTTTACTCAGACAGGAGGGCTGCATTGTTAGGGGGGGGCGGTCTCAGATGCTTCACTTACGAATTAGGGACCATAGTCTTCACAACTATGTTGCTTTATATATTATCTATTGCTTTAAATATGTACTCCTATCGGTTCTTCATGTTATCTAATGTCAGTCGTAGAACTGATTATGTTGTTTCAGCTATTCTTCAACTCTGTATTGGATCCTTGCTAATGCTATGTCTTTGTAAACTTGTATTTATTTATCCTATGGCATTGTCTATGGAAATGTCCTTGACACTTTATGGAAATGTCCTTGATACAGATTGTACTAATCTCATACTATGTAATCTGCTTTGAGTCTCAGTGAGAAAGGCGGACTATAAATGACATAAAAAATAAAATATTTTTTTAAAATATTAATCTGTTTAAAAACAACTATGAAAAGTTCTGGACTCAAATTGAAAAAGACATGATAAAATGGAACAAATTGTATCATGGTTAGGTAGGATTGCTACAATCAAAATGAACGTGCTGCCTAGAATTAGGTTTTTGATGCAAACAATACTAATTGTTAAGGACAAAAAACAGTTTGAAAAATGGCAGAGGAAAATATCAGAATGTGTGCAGGCAGGAAAGAAACCTAGAGTAAAAATGAAAGTGCTCTGTGATGCAAGAGAAACAGGTGGCATGCAATTATCGGATTTTCGACTGTACCATGAAGCAATATGCTTGGTATGGCTAAAAGAATGGGTGTCCTTATCTAATCATAAGTTAAATTTGGAAGGCTATAACAAACTTTTTGGATGGCATGCATACTTATGGTATGATAAGTATAAAATGGACACAATGTTCCAGCACCATTACTTGAGAAGAAATTTACTGTCAACTTGGTTAAAATACAAAAAATTTATAGAGCAAGAGAAACCAATGTGGATTGTTCTTGCAGAAGTAATTAACCCGAATTTGGAATATAAAAGAGATGAATGGCTTACTTATAAGGAACTAATAAAAACTGAAAACAACGAGTTGAAACTTAAATCGAATGACGAATTACCATTTAAATATGGTTGGCTGCAATATCAACAAATTAAAGACTTATTTGAATCAGATCAAAGGAAGGCAGGTTTCAGAAATAAAAACTCAGAATTAGAAGAACTTTTATTGGGGGATAATAATAAAATAATTTCTAAAATGTATAAAGTATTGTTAAAATGGTATACTGAAGATGAGACGATTAAGGTTCAAATGGTAAAATGGGCAATAAATTGTAATAATGAGATTATGATGGATGCATGGGAACAGTTGTGGAAAAATACTTTAAAAATTTCAATTTGTACCAGTATCAAAGAGAATGACTATAAAATGATATATAGATGGTATTTAACACCGAAAAAGTTAGCCATTGCTAATAAGCAGCTATCCAATAAGTGTTGGAAATGTAAAGAACATGAAGGCTCTCTATTTCATATGTGGTGGAGTTGTGATAAGGCTAGAGACTATTGGACTAAAATATGTACTGAAATGTCTTTAATACTCCAAAATAATGTAGTTAAGAATCTAGAAATGTTATTATCTTTGCATTTAGAGGACAAGGATAGAAAGGATAGAGTAATACTGTACTATATGATAACAGCGGCAAGAACTTTGTATGCACAATATTGGAAGAAAGAAGAAATATCAAAAACTGAAGAGTGGATACAAAGAGTGATATATATGGCGGAAATGGACAAACTAACAAGGAAACTGAGAGAGCAAAATCCAAAGGAATTTTTTGAGGATGTAGCAAAAATAAATAGGAGTACAATTCGACCAGTGAGGCTCCACATTCAGGAACATATGTCTAAGATCAGAAATAAAGTCTTAGAAGCACCTCTTACTCAACACTTTATTCACCATCATATGAATGAACGGGAGCTGCAATTCACAGTTCTCAAGGTCCTAAACAGTGGGGGAGGTATGAATATCAGGAGATCTTTATTGAGATTAGAAACAGAATGGATTTTCAAGCTCCATACCTTGGCTCCAGGTGGCCTCAATCAAGAGGCAGATTTCACACCGTCCTTGTAATACGCCGGGTGCAACTTGCATCTTCGGCAACAATAAGATATGTCTGCATATGTTTGCAAATGCTATGTTCTAGTCCATACGTCCAAGATCATTGTAATGTGGTTTGTGTGGTTGTTAAAATAGGAGAGTTGGTCCTCAATGTAGCATGGGTCTCTTTAAGTAGTCTTGCACCTGGTAACAGTGTTCATTAGGAGGCGGCATATTTAAACCCCACCCGTACTCGTAATAGTACCTAACAGGAGATCGAGAGAGAAACAGAGGCTTTACGCCCGGTATTAAGTAGAGAAAATCAATGGTGGATATCTCCTGTCCTGCAATTCAATGCATTTATTGGTAATTATCCAGGGGGGGCAGTTACTGATGTTTCATTGGCAGTTTTAAGTGATAATTCCTGTGTAAATGGTGTAAATAATTTATTGTGTGTATATATATAATTTCAGGCAATTGTATGGAGGCTTTTGAAGAAGCGTGTATATAGCGAAACGGGATATCTAGCCGGGCATACCCGTTGCCATTCTCCCGTCGGGAGCGATCCCCTGGTGGTGGTCGCTCTTACACATTAAAGACTAACAATACATTATTCCCACATTTTATGAACTACAGTGCACTTTTTCAGATGGTATGAGTAGATCCTCCATATACAGATGTTTTGTGTTGGAGGCATAGAAAATAATTAAAAAAGGATCATATGGCCATGAAATGCAGAAAGTAGAGTGAAATGTGATCTTTTGAAGAATCTCTGAAGTCTGGGGATGGCAATATAATTTTTTTTTAATTAAATATCTGGAGTTAACAAGCTTTGATTGTGCATTATTAACTTTCCCCCTCTTTTCTTTAGCTGCTTTCTTTATGTACAAAACAACTGGAACTCAACAGGACAGCTTGTAGGCTGTACACCAGTGATGGGACCTTAGTTCTTACACAGGAAGATTTAATCTTGAGGGCTGTCAATGATTTTTTCAGAAAGCAAGAATCCAAAGAAAGAGAAGGAGGAAGAATTTCTGTTCCTGGTCTTGAAGGAAATGTATCTGTGTTGCCTGTAAAAGGTACAATTCTGAAGTTCCCAATTAAATGTGTGTTTAACTGGTATGTAGAATTTCTTACTTCATAGAGATAACCTCCTTTTTAGGAGTAAAGTTATAGGGAACCTCTTTGTTGGTATGCTAGCAAGAGATATAGAGATCTCTTGCTTTCTTTCCCATTTTCACAACAAAAGGTGTGGGGGAGTCCTCATATGGAGATACAGAAATGCTTTAGTCATTTGTCATACACGTTATGAATCTTTTCAAGCACCCAAAATAATTCATAACCCAAACATACACACAGAGAATCAAAGCATATTATTTAATATACATTTATGTTAAAAAAATTACAATTCAGCAGGCTACAGGCTTACATCAATCCTTTGAGAACACCCCTGCAATATATGCAATAAACACTCACTCAGTTCAGCTAGTGTTTGCTTAGGCTGATTTTGATTTTGTGTACAGTAACATGTGAAAGCCATTTGGTCACCATTGCCTCAAGAGTATTGTACCAGTACTCCCAAAGAAGGACACCAGACACCAATATGTCGGTAAACTTGTTTATTAATGGCTGATGTACATCAGTTAAACTTCCCTGAATTTGGGTGTGTTATGGCCTAACCAGACAAAAGACCAGGCCTAATTAAGGACACTCACCAGGACACTGTGGAGGCACAGGTGAAAAGGCCCCCTCCCCTATCATTTTGAAAGAGGACCCCCAAATTCCTACTTGATCTCACAAAAGGTGACCAGCTACTCCCACATTATTCATAGGGAAGGTGGGGGTACCAACTTGCAGCAAAAGCTTGCTGAAAGAGCAGGGCCGATCACAACAGCTTCTAGCACCCTTGAGATTGGATGTTCTACACAAAGCAGCAAATCCATTACTGAGAACCAAGAGTGCTCTCATGCCTTATTTAAAATTGGTACTACAACAAATCAGATTATATTTATTTGGAATTATATTCTTTTGAAATTTATGCTTTTGAAATAAGGTTGTCATGTTCCTTTATCCTTCCGGTGGTGATGTGACCCAGCAATCACCTTTCGCGCTTCCTCAGTTGCACATGCTCCCAATGTGGCACGATGATGACACTTCCAGGAGTGGCATCATCATGCCGGGTTGTGGGCATTCTCCCTCCCTTCACAGAGGCCAGTTGGGGCAAATTTTGGCCCCTATCTTCATATGAAGATAGGGGCCAAAATTCATATGAAGATAGGGGCCAAAATTTGCCCTAACCGGCCTCTGTGAAGGGAGGCTAGGAGCAGGGGATTCCCCTACCCCGACGGGGGGACTGGCAGTTTTGAAAGTTGCTGTTATTTTGAATGAAAGAGAAGGGCACCATTTTATTAAGCCATGTCCAGTTAAACATTTTGAAATGTACACAATATCTTGAACAAGCAAGTATAAACTTTTATTTAAAAAGTAGATCAGATATGTTATGAAGCCATCCCAACTGGGGAAGGATGACAAAGGATGCCTAAAATGAGGTGTGTGTGTGTGTGTGTGTGTGTGTGTGAGAGAGAGAGAGAGAGAGAGAGAAGGCAAATTTGTAAAGTATCCCAGAGTCCAGTTTTTCTAGATGAATCTCTAAAAAGAAATAACCACTTTGCAGCCATGTAGCCTACAAAGAAAACATAAATATTTTAAATTTAAATTTGTTTTCCCTGTTTAAGTGAATAAATGTTAGTAGCAGCATAAGCAAATTTGTGTGTCTTTCCTATCTCTTACCTCTTATTAAACATAGTCATTGTTGTCTGGTGTGGACCTGAGCTAGTTTTTTAATAGGTCAGTTATATATTTTCTTTGAATAGAGCTGCATATTCAAAATGCACTTTGATCATTGTCTATACATAAAACAAAGGGGCATTCTCTCCATTTATCTATTTCATGTTTTACACACACACACACACACACACTAACTCACTCATTTAATTTTGTTGTTTGTTTGCTTAGATTTTTCTTTTATGTATTTATTTCCTGGATATTATTTTCCATCCTATATCAAATACTCTTGGTAAAAAGGTCTCATCCTATCTGTTTTTATCTTTCTTGACTATTGATTTCCTAAGCAACTAAAAGCTTCTCATTATAAGCTTGCTGGTACTTTGAATTAAACATCCTTCAGCTTTTTACAAAGTTTCCAGATTCTTATCCCATCAGTTCAAAACTTAAAGCAAAAGCTGGGAAAGGTTAAAAATCACGCTTAATCACCAGTTCAGCATTGAACTAGTTAGACAATTGGCCATCATCTCATCTCAGAAGGCCAACTCTTCTTTGAAGCCTAGTAAATACAGCCAATATCTATTATATATATAAACTTTTTACTCTTGAAATTGAATGAAACAGTTACTTTGTATGAAAGAAACCTAACTTGTCAGTATTTGGGAAGGGCGGGGGATAACGGGACCAAGGCTAAGGAGAGAAAGAATATGTTAACAGGAGCTAAGTATGAGCCTAATGGTCTGATTCCATTGCTCATTTTGCACTAGTAACAAAGTCCATATGAAGAATGCGCCCTTCACAAATTTTTATAATAATTCCAGATCTGGCACTGGTTTTGTTATTCTGTTTTTTTGCAAGTGTTATTACAAGTTGCGGGGGGGGGGGGGTTTCCAGGCTATTTTTTCTGGTTGCAAAAATCCAGGACCATTATTTTTCTCATTCCCCCCACCCTCAGGAAACAGGAGCAGGGAATAAAAGAGAGAAAGCCAGCCGCAGACTTGCCATGCCAGCATTGTCTGCACTGGTGGATTTTCCTTGCTGCTGGCATTGGAGGCAGGAGAGGTTGCCCACAGTGAAAAACGGTGGGAAGGCCAGAGGGTTCCTGGACTCTCATGAGACTTGGCTGTCAGAGTGGTATTTTTCTCACCCATGTTTTATTTTTTTAATTGGGAATTGAATAGTGTTATATAGAGCTTATTTCAGATATAATTTCAGCTTGTGTATATTTAAATGCATACCCTTAATCCAAATAATGAGCTTGAGGGTCACAGCTGTACAGTAAGAAAGTTAGTTGATACTGTAGTGCTGGAATTCAATATTTGTGCAACTGTGAACCAAACTGGGCTGTGAACCAAACTTTTTATTTATTCCACTTATACCCTGTCTTTGTCCCCAAAAGGGCCCCAAAGCAGCTTACATTGTTCTCCTGTCCTGTATTTTAGTCTCACAGCAACCCAGTGAGGTAGATTAGGCTGAGAGTATGTGTCTGGTTGATCCAGTGAGCTTCCACGGCAAAGTGGAGGTTTGTACCTGGGTCTCCTAGATCCTATTCTTCCCCTCCAACCTCTACATCACATAGGCTCTCAATGCAGTTACTCCATTCTAGGTCTGTTGATCAATGATCTCAGACTGAAGTAACTCTGCATAGGATTGCACTGTAATTCTTCAGTATACAAGCATAAACTTAAATGCAGTATAACTTGAAAGAGGAGGGAAGCCCCATCATGACAGTAAAACAGTTAAAACATGAACTATACTCCTTTCTCTCTGTCTATACCAAGATAAGCCAGCAGAGGAAATGAACACCAAGTGCACATCATCACTGATAACTCCAAACAGTTTAATTGACGATCATTTGCTCACCATCATTCTTAAAAATCCAATTGAGGTCTGGGTTTCCAGCGGAGAACCTTTTCTGCCTTCAGATAGTAAGTTATGAAAGAAAATAATAATTTTGTTGTAATGATGGTGCCTAAGCACAAATGTTTTTATGTTGCTATAATATAAAAAGTAAATATACTAATATATTTTGTAAAGATTCAAAAAAGTGGTTTCTAGCTACTCAATATGTTATATACTGACAAAAATATAAATTAAGGTTTTTAAAATATGCAAAACCAAAACTGGTGTTTATTATCAGCCTAATCATATATATGTACACTCAGATCAATAGAATCTGCTTCCCCAAGAATGCATAGAGCTGCAGCCATGACCTAACTGCATGGTGCAGAATATGCAAATAGTAATGCTCTGCTTTTTCATGCCACGCAGAGTCTACAGACATATTATTGAACTCTACAGTCTTTCAGTTTCTTATGTGAACACTTACCTTTTAATTTCATATTTATAATTGAATCTGTTTAGCTTGCTAACAGTATCCACTTCTTCAAAAACTATTTGCTGAAATAGATCCAATTATGCTAACCACTAAACTTCACAGGCTCTGCAGTACAAAACACTTAGAAAGAAGCAAAGTAGTAGAAATAACATGTATTTTTATTACAGCTTTGCAAAATTCAGAAAGGCGAAAACGACAAAACTGGTTGGAAAAAGATAAAATTCTGGCAGACTTAGAAGCAATGAAGCACAAAATGAGACAACTACAAGGTTAGTATCCCAGTGTAAATGGAATTCACTTAGTGTCAGTTTCATTTACACATTCACATACATACATGCAAACACACACGGTGAAACTTCCAGTGTTTCCAGTTTGAGAGATTAAATTAAAAATGCAAATGATTCCTACTTCCCAGAAATTTAATATGGTGTGGTGTTTTCTACACCAGTGTCAGTCCCTCCCCTTTATATCTTGTCTTTCCTTTTTTTTTTTAGAAAATTTTTATTAGGTGAGAATATTAATATACAACTTTCAAATAACATCTCATTATCCTTTCCCCCACCCTTTCCCTCCCCCCCTTTTCCAAGACTTCCAACAGCTTTCCAACCCTATAGACTAATATATTCCCAATCTGTCCCCCTTTTCTGTAACTCCTTATCTCATGTTTACTTACTCTTTTATTCAACTAAGCCCTATCTATTAACTTCAAAAATATTGTTATAAACTTAAAATCTATTATCTATTACTTTATATTAGCTCCACATATATTTAAATTTAAACTAACTAACAGTCGGATAAAATATCTACTTTAGTAATTCTAACAATATCTATTAACTCTAAGCCCACTTACATTTGGGCTAACAATTAGCTAATACTTCACTTCATATGGTAAATACTCTATCTCTTCTAATAACAAATCCATTCTAATAATTTTCAAATTGCCATAATTCCCCCTTTACGTCCCACTTCTTTTCTAAATATGTTTTCAATCTTCCCCAGTCCGTAAAAAATTCCGCTGGATTCTGATATCTCAGCTTCCTTGTCATAAAATCTTTTCCCATTTGCAACCTTTCCATTGTGGCAAACATAAAATTCCAGTTCAAATTGTCAAACGCTTTTTCTGCATCCACAAAGAAGAAACCAACTTCCCTTTCACAATGTTTGTCATAGTATTCTATAGCATTTACTACAGTTCTCAAATTGTCTTTGATTTGCCTGTTTGGAAGGAACCCTGCTTGCTCTTCTGCAATAATCTCAACTAACCAGTCCTTTAATCTCTCCGCCAAAATTTTTGCAAAAATTTTGTAATCATTATTTAACAACAAAATAGGTCGATAATTCTTGATGTTACTCAAATCTTGATTTTCTTTTGGAATCAATGATATGTTGGCCTCATTCCAAGTCTCTGGTATCTTTTGTCCTTTTAAAATTCCATTCATTACCTCTTTCAGAAAAGGTACCAGTTCATTTTCCAATAATTTGTAGAATCTAGCCGTAATTCCATCCGGACCTGGTGCCTTCCCTAACTTAGTCGACCTGATAGCCTCTTTTATTTCCATTTCCGTTATTTCTGCATTTAATTTTTCCTTCCATTTTTCTGATAGTATTGGTAAATTGATCTTATTCAGATATTGGTCAATAGTATCCAAATCCCCTTCTTTCCTTTGATACAACTTTGCATAATACTTAAAGAAGGCTCTACTTATGGCCAGTTGGTCTATTAACGTCTTGCCATCTTGAATCTTAGTTATTACTTTATTCTCCCTTTTCTTTTTCAATTGCCACGCTAAATATTTCCCAGGTTTATTCGCACCTTCAAATGATTTTTGGTTCAATTTTTTCAGTTCCCACTCTAATTCTTTATTGTTCATTACTCTCAACTGTTCTTGCAGAATTTTTATTTCTTGATACAACTTCTTCTTCCTAGGTCTTTTCTTTAATTGTAACTCCTTGGCCTTTATCTTTTCCACAATTTCTTGCCTTTTTTCTTCTTTTCTCCTTTTATCTCTTGCGTTTAAATCCATTAAAGTTCCTCTGATTACTGCTTTGTAGGTATCCCATACTTTATCAGTCGAAATGCCTTTATTTAGATTATATTGTATAAAGAATTTGGTCTCTCTTTGTAGTAGCATTGTATTGTCTTCTGATTGCAGCAGATCTTCATTTATCCTCCATCCTCGTCTTTTGGTGCCTTTCCCAAATTTCCACGTTACTGGATTGTGATCTGAGCCTACCTTAGGCATTACTTCCGCCTCCTTAGTCCATACCGCCAGATCTTTAGAGGCCCAGATCATATCAATTCTTGATAGTGTCGAGTGCCTCGCCGAGTAAAACGTATATTGTTTTATTTTAGGGTTACTTCTTCTCCAAACATCCTCCAAATTTTCCTGATCTTTAATTCCAAAAAAGGATTTTGGCAAAAGTCCTCTTTTTTTATGAGCACTTTTCATTTTTTTATCATCATCCAAATTTGTTACTCCATTAAAATCACCTGCCAGAATTATTTGAGCATGTCAGTCCATCCAATTGGTTCTGTAACTCTTTTAAAAAGTTCTCTTTAGCGCCATTCGGTGCATAAATCCCAATCAAAAGTATTTTCTTTGCGTTCCAAATTATTTCCACTGCTATATATCTAGCTTCCGGATCATTTAAAATCACTTTCAGTTGCAGCTCATCTTTAATATATAAAACAACTCCTCTTTTTTTCTGCTTTGACGTCGCTGCAAATTCTTTCCCCAATTTAACAAATTTTAAATATTTCACATCCTGTTTCCTAATATGTGTCTCCTGCAAACAAATTATATTACAATGTTGTTTAGATAGCCAGTGGAAAGTAGCTTTACGTTTCGAAGGTGAATTTAGTCCGTTTATGTTCCAAGATATAATTTTGCACTCCATTATCAAATTTTAGATCTTTTGGGTAAGTCTTTTTCATAGTCCTTTATGAACATTTCCATCTCCTGTCCAGATCTGAGTGTTCTTCTGGTCTCACGAAACTCAAAACTCAATCCTTCTGGTATTTCCCATCTATATCTGATGTTCAATTCTTTCAACATTTGTACTAGTTCCCTGTATTTCTTCCTCTCCAACAAACCTCCCCTAGGAAGTTCCTTCATTATTCTCACTCTTTTTCCACCAATTTCCAGAGGGTTTTGAAATTGCTTACTCACAATCTCTTCTCTTGTTCTTTTCATTGTAAATTGGACTATTATATCCCTTGGTAGGTTTTTTTGTGCTGCATATTTTGAGTTGATTCTGTATGTCACATCCAGAAAGGCTGCCACTTCCTCCGGTTCCTTATTCAAAAATTCTGCTAGTACTTCTGAAATCTGCTCTTGGGTTGATTTCCCTTCCACTTCCGGGACTCCGCGAAATCTAAGTTGTTTTTCCATATGCTTACATTCCGCCACGGCCATTCTCTCTTTCAAACCCTTGGTTTCTATCCTGTGTGATACAGCCAACTTGTCAGTTTCATCTTCCACTGTTTTAACTTTCTGCTGTGTCGATCGTAATTCTTTCTTGACCTCATCAATATTTTTAACCAGCTCCACCATCTCTGATTTAAAAGTCTCTTTGAGCTCCTTAATGTCTTTCACAATCTCTTGCATCATATCTTTGATCTCCTTATTCCCCTCTGTGACTTTTTTATCAAGACTGTCCAGCGCCATTTGCCATTCTTTCTTTGACATCGTGGGGCTTGCCTTACCTCGCTCCCACGAGTCCGCTCTTTTCCTTAACTCCATGGCGTGGCTGATTTACTTCCTGATTTACTTTGACCTTAAGCGTCAAATTTTAACAAAGTCTTTTAAAAATTTGCGATCTTAGCATCCGAAATGTCGGGCGTCTTTTCTCTATGGTTTTCACTTGAAGTTTATGCCCTTTCCCTTATCCAAAATGTCCTACTTCCGCCCAATTTGAGGTCAAGCTCTTTCCCTTCTTCAAAATGGCGCACGTCCTCTTCCGGTTCCTCAGAGGCCGCTTCCAGCCAGTCTTTCTATTGCACTGACGCACTTCCAGTTTCTCTTCTCGACACAGCGTTTCTCGCGATGTTTCAACTTTCTCACACTTTGCTATCTCTTACAAGCCGTAGGTATGTAAACAATAACCTATTTTCTGTGTTAGCTCCTCTCTAAAAAATTCTTTTTTCTCAGTTACTTTGCCGGAATATTCACAGTAAGTTATTAAGTCTTTTGCAATTTTTGTCTTCTAATTTGATTCAGTTTCTTTTACCATTTTTCTTCTCACATAAAGAGATAGCAATCTTTACCTTATTAAATCTTCTTTATGGGTTGTAATTGCTGTTTCAGTAGTTACGATAGTCCAGTATTCCCAGTTTAGTGCTGAAGCTTGGGTACGGAGGTCTTAAGCCAAAAACTTAACTCCAGAGCTACCGCAGAGATCTTTGCCACCCATCTACAAGCGGGGTCTCAAGGCTGGGTAGGTTATCGTTGCGTAGATCCCCCCCCCCACAGCCGAGACCCTCACCCTCTCGGGGTCTTGAGCGTACTTGCCTGTTCTCCACCTGAGAACAGGGGGCTACAAGCAGTTGGCACCCCACTAGCACTCACAAACAGCAGCATGGACAACCCAGCTCCCTGAGCTGCTTCAGTCCTCCATGAACTCCAAGCCGGAAGTCTATATCTTGTCTTTCCTGTATGGTTCTGGCAGTTGGGCCAGATCCTGTTGTGTGAAGAGAACCTACAAGGATGTGAGGAGAGGGCTCTCATTTTCCCTTTTCCCCGTCCCCATACTATTTCCTCTTTCCTAGGAACCCTCTATTCTCACCTTCCCTTGTTTCCTTCTTTCTTTTCCACACACCAACCAACCTATCTTTTATCTGCCTCCATCTTCAGCCATATTATCTATTTACTTCATTTGTAGCCCAGCTTTTCCACAATGGGAAACCAAAGCAGCTTACAGCATTCTCTTTTCCTCCATTTTATTGTCACAACAATCCTGTGAGGTAGATTAGCCAGAGAATTGGCCCAAGGTTATCCAGGGAGCTTCCATGTCAGAATGGGGATTCAAACCTAGGTCTCTCAGAGCCTAGTCTGAAACTCTAAAAATAATCCACAGTGGCTTTCATGGGCTGGCTGCAATTGAACAGTAGTGAGCAGCCAGGCCTGGATGATAAGTCCAGTGGTAGCAAGACACTTTCTGGTTGCTACTGGCCCTGGCCCTGGCCCTGACCTTGATGAGTCCTCCCTCAAAGGCCCAAACAAATCTAAATTCTAACAGATTCCTTCTGCCAGCATAGAAAAAAAAAATCTAAAACTCTTTCACAAAATTCCACAGAGTCTGAAATTCCTAATATAATGAATTTTGAATTTTCAAATTTGCAGGGAGGGTTTTGCTTTACTGGAGCAATTCAAAATTAGATACTCAACTTTAGCTGCATTAGAGTTATACTTAGTTTAAAAAAGCTTTTTTGTTGCCTGCCAACTCTACCTTACCAATGGCTAAGCTGTTGTGACATTGAAATGCTCATAAATATTCCAATGTCCCACACAAACAAGATTCATAAAAACTTCCTTAACACCCATATGTCCACTGCAATTTCAGTGATGTTAATCAGCTGAGCGTGGGAGAACCATTTGAGTTACAGCTCTTAAGACATAAGAACACCTATATGCTGATGAATATATTGATGAAAGCCTTCTGTGACTTGGACACAGCTATCCATTCCTAGCATAAAACTGGAATAACCATAATTGATATTTTAACTAATACAAATAGCCATAATGAATATATTTAACTAACACAGAACCAATCTGCTTTCAAAAGCTGTGGGAACCATAACAATGTCAACTTCAGTCAACAAAAGAATGAAAGCAACACACACACATCCTCACCCACCCCCATGAAAAGAAAGCAGAATGTATTCAAAGCAGCACACACATACACAGAAACCCCTGAATGAAATGGAAAGCAGAACGAACTCAAAGCAGCGAAACCTCCTCTAACGAAGATGAAAACAGGGTTGCACTCACCTGTAACTTCTGTTCATTGAGTACTTCTGTGCAGACACACATGCCCTCCCTCCTACCCCATTGTGAACTCTCTGGTTAAGTCCAGTAGTGAGTTGCGGTGGCTTAGGAAAACTGAGGGAAGGGGCCATTGCTCTCCGTTAGGTCACATGACCGTTTGGGCAGGAAGCAGTTGCTACGTGATACGAGAGCAACGGCCCCTAACGGGCTCTAAGAAGTGTTAAAGAATTTTCCATTGGCAGGCCTGCACGTGCGCAGTCCCATGCATGTCTGCACAGAACTCAATGAACAGAAGTTACAGGTGAGTGCAACCCTGCTTTTCCTTCCAAATAAGCATGTTCAACTTCAGTCTTCTGTGCAGTTCCATTTTGGGACTGTGCAGGCCGGCTGCAGAGGTAGATTTTTCAGGCTCTCAAAGGTAGGGGGTGGTCTCCCTCTATAATGCACGTGTGTGCAGCATTCCCACCGAAATGCAGTGTTGCTAGGCAGAACACTCCTGATTCCCTCAGATCCTTTTTCACCCTGACAGAGAAAGTTCTTCATCATCACTCCCCTACACTTCTTAGTTGACTTCATTTAATCATGTAGTGACACTGGACCATCCACCAACTACTCTTTCACCTAATATTTTGGAGGGTCACAAACTGGATACTCTTGGAAGAAAAATCTATTCATCTGCATCCCTCAATTTCCGTTTAGCCCTCAATTTCCGTTTATCCATCCCTCTATTTCCGTTTATCAGGCTCTTATGGGATCATATAATTTATTCCTCTGAGACTGCCTATCCCACTACATTCAGGAGCTACCTGAGGACAAGAGATCCCTTGTCAGGGTCATCCAGGGGGGAGCAGTGCGACTAGCTAAACAGCAAGTGGCAGGAGGAAAACATGCTGCAGACTACTCAGATAGATCAATGGCCTTCTTTATAGTTCTCTGCCATCACTCCTGGTTGTGCTCTACTGCCTTACCAATGACAAAAGAGCCAAAATTGAGGAGTTCCCTTTGAAGGAAAATTCCTTTTATTAGAGAAAACAGATGAAGCATTTCAAAAAATGAAAAAGAAACAACAAACTACTCAATCTCTAGGTGTCATCGTGGCTCCTCTATGATAGCAGCACTACCAACAACCCAGGTACCATTATCAAAGCTGGCCCAACTATCAATAGAGACCTAACAAGTACAACTACCAACAATACCAACTTTATTCATTTATCAGAGATCAAGAGGAAAACGTTCCAACAAACAATGACCCAAATAAGTACAACCTCAATCACCCAAGACTTCTCAATCTCAAAAAACACTATTTTGACTGAATAGGCCGCAACCAACACCCAACCAACCAACCCACAACCAGAGCCCACAACCACTCCCCTGTCTTTTCTGGACAAAATTGACACCCTTCCTGGATAACTGGAAGGGAATCACCATGGACTCTTGGGTCCTCTGGGTGATAAGCCAGGGATATTGCTTGTCCGAGGCCCGACACGCCGGCCTCGGACTCCCCCCACCCCCACCCCCCCGACGACGCAGAACCCACCTACCGGGCGGGAGAGGCCAAGGACGAGGCTCCACCGGTGGGAGAAGGCCCCAGCGGCTGCGCCGTCGCTGCGCCGCCGCCCGCCGCCGCACCGGAGGAGAGGAGCCCGAGCGGCCACGACAGCGGGCGCACGCGGAAGCGGCGGCCGGCGCGGTCAGCGCTCTGGCGGCGACGGCCCCGTCCGGGCCGCGGGGAAGGCCGCAGCGAGCGGGGCGAGGCTGCGCCGGGCGGCCGGACGCCGGCGCAGGCGCCCTCGGCCGAGCGGGATGGCGGCCGGGGCCAGCAGGGGGGAGGGAGGAGCAAGCCAGCCTGTGATTGGAGGGCGGCCCGGGGAAGGGCCAGATCGCCCCGTCAGGGGCCTGGCCCGCCGTCCATCACAGGGCAGGAGGGAGGAGGGCAAGAGGCATTGGGGGAGAGCGAGACAGCCCGGCTAGCAGCCCACCAACGGGGCAGAGGGAGGTGGGCACAATGGGCTGGGATGCAGGTGGCACAGGTGTTGGGATTGATGGTGGGCGGAAGCACTCGGGGATGAGGGTGGAGCTGGAGAGGGGAAAGTATTTAAGGAGGCTCTGGAGGCAGGCCGAGGAGGAAGGTACGGAAAGAGACATAGCAGGAGCCCGGCATCCTAAGGCGAGCACCCTGCCATTTGTCAGCTGGCTGCCCTGAAGGTTAAGGCGCAGCCGGCCGGGTGGAGCCACGTGCTGACCGGCCCGCCGGTCAGACAAGGGCCGCCCTAGTCTGAGGCCGCCCGTGAAAGAGCCTCCACGCTTCCTTGGGGACCCGCCCAGCCGCTCCAGGCTACCAGCACGGACCCGCCGGGACCGCCCCACCCCGACCCGTCGCCAGGGGGCGTGCCACGGCCTGACATGCTTACGCCTTCTGGAATTACCTCCATTGTCTCCTACAGACAATGAATCCCCTTGCTTGGCACAAGCCTTATACCCTGCAATAGTTGAGCTGTTGACTGAAAGAGTGATTCAGGAAGTGCTTCAACATGAGCCCCTGTTGGGCTTTTACTCCAGTCACTTCCTTATTGATAAAAAAGATGGGAGAACCTGCCCCATCTTGGATCTTCGAAATTTGATAAATTTATTAAAGTTGAAAAGTTTAGCATGCTTCCACTCTCTGGTGTCATACAATACTTGAAACCTGGTGATGAGTTCACTGTAATAGATCTTAAATATGCATGATTCCACATCACCATCCACCCTGATCACAGAAAAAACCTTTGTTTCCTATATCAGGGGAAAGTTTTCCAGTACATAGTCCTATCCTTTGGTTTGTCTTCTGCACCACGAGTGTTCACCAACTGCATGGGTGTTGTTGTAGCCATTCACTTAACAGCCCAGACCATGGTATCACTAGGCCTGGTTATAAATTGGAAACAGTCCTCTCTCTCCCAGTTTATCAGGGTAAAATTTGATGCCATATCAGGGAGGACCTCTCTGCCAGAGGACAGGGATAAGGTCATTTGTGCATTAGTTAAATGTTTCCAAACTTTACAATTTCAACTGGCCCTGACTATTCAGAAACTTTTAAGGCTCATGGCTTCTGCCATGAGTGTGGTCCCCCATGCCTGTCTCTTCATGAGACCTTTACACAACTGGTTCATTAGATGTTTTGACCCACTGTCAACTTCCCAGCAGACCAAGTTCTCCATCCCTAGGTCCATCCTGAGACTCTAAATTGGTGGACCTTTCATACAAATCTCCTTAGGGGTGTGCCGTTTGGAATTCAACTCCCCAACAACTCCCTCATGACAGATGCATCCATCCTGGGATAGGGCATACACTGTGGTAAACTCTAGGTGCAAGGGAAATGGTCTCTGTCAAAATCTAAGATGCATATTAATGTTCTAGAACTGAGAGCAATCTACTACTCCCTTGTTTCCTTTGCAGATCTTCTATGAGACAAGATAGTGCAAGTCCACATGGACAATACCACCACACTCTTCTATCTCAACAAACAAGGAACGACAGAGGCAACAACACTGTGGCAATGGGCCATCTAAAACAATGTCACGTCCCAAGCTATCCACATAATGGGAACTACAAATATCAGGGCAGATGCCCTCAGCAGAATATTCACACCACAACATGAGTGGTTGGTCAACAACACTTACCTGTACCCCATTTTTTGAGACTGAAGCTTCCCAGATATCAACCTCTTTGCCACAACAGCCAGTTCCAAAGCCAGGTCTTTTTGTTCCTTAGTAGGGTCAGACCCAAACTCTTGGGAGATGCATTCCAAATCAACTGGGATCAGGGCCTGTACTATGCTTTCTCACCACTTCCCCTAATACCAAGGGTGTTAGGCAGGATCCAGCAGTTCAACACCCACTGCATCCTCATCATACCCTTTTGGCCCCACAGAGATTGGTTTCCAACACTGTGGACTATGGCCAAGAGGTGCTTCAGACATCCCCCACAGGCCCCAGACCTCCTACACAGAGATCAGGTCCTATACCACAATGTACCCACCTTCAGGCTCACAGCATGGCTCTTGATACCCCAACCTCCTTCTCCTCCTTTTCTAGGAAGGTAGCTCAGGTCCTACTTAATGCCCGTAAGGCTTCCACTCAATCATCCTACAGCCATAAGTGGAATCATTTGTGTCATGGATAGCTGATACTCACTATTCCACATTCACCTGTTCCTTGAATCTCATTTTTGAATACCTACTAACACTATTGCAACAAGGCCTTGCTACATCCTCTATCAAGGTCCACCTAGTGGCCATCTTGGCATTCTACGAACCGATAGATGGCAAAAAAAAAATTCTCACTATGCTTCCAAACAATTCCTCAAAGTGACAAACAATATGTTTCCCCCTAGAGTACCTCCCATAACCCAGAGGAGCCTCTCTGTAGTCTTGGCACAACTGATGATGCCTCCATTTGAACTGTTGGCCCACTGTAATATTTTCATAGTCTCTTGGAAGATAGCTTTCTTAGCAGTGATCACATCTCTCTGAAGGGTGGGTGAACTAGCACCACTCTGCTCAGACCTCCCTTTGTACAATTTTTTGAGGAAAAGGTTATTCTATACCCAAACCTCAAATTTCTCCCCAAGATAGTCTTGAGATTCCACCTCCAACAGAAGGTAACCCTACCAATATTTTTTCTCATCCATCCTCAGAGTCCGAGAAATCACTTCACACATTTGATGTCTCAGAACCAAAGCATTTAGATGTCATTAAATGTCACAAAACCAAAGCATATTATTTGAACAGAACCAAAGCATTTAGAAAGTCAAAGGCTCTCTTTATTTGTTATGCAGGCCCATGTAAGGGTCTACCCATGGCAAATCAGACTTTATTCAGAGGGATTGTGGCAGCAATAAAGACAGCATGCAAATGCGCCAAAGTATCATGTCCAGTGATGATCAAGGCTCATTCAACCAGAGCACAATCTTCATCTGCCACCTTCCTTCGGGGAACCCCACCCAATGACATCTGCCAGGCTGCCACATGGTCTTCAGCAGACACCTTCATTAAGCACTATTCTGTTGACACACATGCAAGAAGGGATACATCAGTAGGGACAGCAGTACTTCACTTTCTCTTCAACTAACATCTCACATCCTCCTCCATTGGTGAGTTGCTTGCTATACACCCAATGTAGGACTGCATGGGAGAACGAAGATGAAAACAGTGTTGCACTTACCTGTAACTGTTGTTCATCTAGGTCTTCGTGCAGGCCCATGTTCCTTCCCTCATATCCTGCTGTGAGAGTACCATGATTATACTTACCTCCAGTGGCTTAGGGGAACTGAGGGAATCAGGGGCGCTCTGCCTAGCAACACCTCATTTTGGTGGGAATGCCCATGTGCACGCAAGTTGTTGGGACAGAGCACCCCCTATCTTTGACAGCTTGAAAAATCTATCTCCGCAGCCAGCCTGTGCCTGTGCAGTCCCAATGTGTGCCTGCACGAAGACCTAGATGAACAATAGTTACAGGTAAGTGCAAAACTGTTTTCTTTAACACTTGCCTCAGAGGTTTCATTATTCTTTGAGCTTTTCTGGGTGCCCATCCCCTGTTCTTGGAGAGGTGCACCTGGCTGGAATTTCCTTTGTGAGTGAATGCCACATTCATTTTGGCTACATGCTTTGACAGATCATTCCCAAGTAGCATGGGAGCAGGGATCTCATCTACCACACCTACTTCCCAAATTCCTCCCCAGTCTTTGTATTCCTCCCCCATGCACATATGGATGTGCTTTTCATTTACATATGAGATTATGTGAGCCCCAGCAAACACATGGATATTTATTAGTACAGGAGATATGACTATTCTCTCTATCCATTTGGCTTTCTTTCTCGTTGATTGTAATAAACTAAAGAAATTCAAGTAAGACGTGAAAAATAACCAAGTCATCCTCATTTTAGGGAGGCGCAAAACAAAATTGCAGCCAGCCAATATGGTGCCCACTAAGAGCCCCCTACAACCAGTGGTAATAGAAGGAGGCTGGACTGAAGAAACCCAAGAAGAAATGAAGCTCATGGAAAATATCATACATACTGAGGTATGAAAATTCACTTTGGGCAGTGTACTTTAAATCATAAAATGGAATCCAAACATGGTTTCATCATAAAATCTATACAATGACCAATTGAACTCAGTTCTCATTACAACAGCAGTTCCTATGCTAAAGAGCAAGGTGAGAGAAGAAACCACAATAAATTTTCCATTGAACAAAAGGAAGAAATAAAAGTACCTAGGTATTCAATTAAATTCTTGACCATCTCATCCAAACATTTTACCTCCCTTTCCCAAAATCTCCAAATAGTTCCTGAAAGGAGAGTTCTACAGCTCCCTCAGAGAACATGGTTTCACGAGCAAGGCAAGATCTGTATTTTAACACTACTGAATGGTAAATGTCAATCGCATATCTGCTGAGTCACCTTCTCCCAAATCCTCCTGTATCTGATGTTCTTAAACTCTAAGCCAGGCAGCTAAACACCAGAATAATGGGCAAGTCCAAATGTTTTTGATTCTGCTGAATATCATTAATATTCCAATTTGAATTAGTTACAACAATTATATTAAAGGAAACTATTCATCTGGGAACCACTGGAAGTACCTCCAGGGGGTCCATGAATCCGTTGCGAGTACAGACAGTGATTTCTTCTCATGTCTATCTGGCTAACATGAAATTGGAGCCATCTTAGAGCCAAACTACATATTACAATGGCCACAGATCAAACTAGGCTTGCCAGTCCCCCACTGGAGGCAGGGGATCCCCCGCTCCCACCCTCCAGCCCCTGCCCCCACTTATCTGGCTGGCAAGGGGGAACACACCTCCTGGGGTGTCCTCCAGGGCCATGCAGTGCACTCCCGGGCCGCATGGCACACTCCCATATGCCGCAGCAGTCCGATGTGGGCCTGAATCGGTCCCGAATCAGACCAGATCAGGCCTGAATCAACTTGGACCAGGCCACTGCAGAGCGCAGCAGCACTCCTGCATGCCACAGCAGTCTGATCCAGGCCAGAATTGGGCCTGAATTGGCCCAGATCAGGCCCATATTGGCCCAGATCAGGCCTTTGCAGAGTGCAGCAGCACTCCTGTGCTCTACAGTGGCCTGATCCGGGCCAAATCAGCCCAAATCTGGCCCAAATTTGGCCCAAATCAGGCCACTGTGGAGCACAGCAGCACTCCCATCCTCCACAGCAGCCTGATCTGGGCTGAATGAGCCTGAATTGGGCATGTTTCAGCCCGGATTAGGCCTAAATTGGCCCAGATCAGGCTGCTACAGAGCGCAGCAGCACTCCTGTGCTCCACAAGGCCCAATTTGACCTGAATCATGCCCGAATTGAGCTCAATTTGGGCCCCGGCAGAACAGAAACATTCCCAGGGTGGCCCATGGCCCACCTGATTACATCACTTCCCAGAAGTGACATCATCATGCAGGCTAGGAGCGTGTATATGTGAACAGTGGAGAAAAGTTAAGTGCCAGACCTCCCACTTCTTGCTCAGAAGGTGAGGGGACCTGGCAACCTTAGATCAAACCCATGGCCACTAATGCCATTTTAGAGGAGAATTTAGCTATTTAAAAATTCCAACAAGGGGCCATGGTGCAGCAGCACCCTGCCATCTTGTTGCCCTCTCCCACACACCTTTTCATGTGCCAGAATCATAGTGGTAAGCTGTTCCAGTGCTTGAAAAGGAGTGAGGAGGGGGCAAGATCTCATAGTGCCATCATGCCATCATCAGGCCTTCTTGTTAATTTTTAAACAGCTAAATTCTCTTCTAAAATGGCATTGGCAGCCACAGGTTGAATCTGAGGGCTGCCATAATGCAAAGTTTGTCCCTCAGTTTTATAGGAATGGAAGCAGGGACTATGTACCTCAGAGGGACAGAAATGGCTTCTCTTCTGTTGAGGATCAGAAGCTCACAGTCACCATTATGCACAGTCATCTATATTCCATATTACCTCATATCCTAGCCAAAAATGCACTGATTGCCAGGATCCAATAGCTTAGTCTTAGAAGCTATAATTGGCTGAGTGGCACCAAGGAAGTACAGGGCTGATATAAGTAGACGATCATCATAGTTTAAAATGAACTATTTTTCATTCTGTTTTCCAATGCAAAGGATTTTACTATAGAGACAGAGGTGTGGAGCCAACCATCCTCCAAGGATTCTGTTGGTAGAAGAGCCACTTGACTTGGAGGAAATCTCCTTCAGTTGAAGGAAAGCTTCAAACATTTCTCAGTGGAATTAGATAGTGATAGGATCCGCCCCAGAGAGATGTCCCCCCATACCAGTAGACAATAACAGCTAATAATTATTTTCAGTTGAATACTGGAGATTCCATTTGTGTGATACTCCACTTTTTCTATTTCCATGAGGAGCTCTGATACTTTTCCAGACCCCTTCCCACCCTTGTTGAGCTGATTTCTGACCAGAAGTTATTAACCAGCAAGAAAGTTTCTTACCATGTCTAGTGCAAAGTCCCTTCCAATGAAGGGGTGATTAAAACTTCATTTAGGGCCTTTTGAATCAGCTACCTTCTGAGATTTGACCTTGTATATTCCACATATAAACAATGAAAAGATTTCATGTGAACTTGCTTTTAAAATGTAGCTGATGTGGTTCTCACTGTAGCATTTTGAGGATGAAAATATCCACGAGGCAATGTGTGGTTTGCTGTGCGCTTTGAAAGAAGGATGTTTGACTCAAGACAGATGCTGATGAGGAGGAAGAGGATGGCTTGGTGTCCATGAAAATTTTTATAAACAAAGTATGTGCTCCTGGGTTGTTAAAGTTTGAGAACTACTGCCCTAAATCATGCTCAGTTACACAAACAAAAGTTTCCATTTTTATTACATTTTCAGGCATTACAAAGATACTTCATGCTGAAATTCTCTTTTCATGTTTGTTTCTTTTTTGCTGAACGTAACACACAACATGGAGTTAATCATACACGCTAATTTCATGATTTTGGAATTCATTTTAGATGCACCTTTCAGAGATTCAAGCATTACAGTTCAAAAGAAGTTCTCCCTTTTCTCCTAAGCTACTTGCAAAAAGCCACAGCAGTCTCTACAATCAGCCTTCAACCAAAAGGGTGTGGGTTTATATGAACGGCTATAAACCTGAGCAAGGAGTTCATGCCTGGGGAAAAACAATTGCAGAGGTAAAGATAAAGCAGAAAGTGTATTTCCTATTAGATAGCTTAAAGCCATTCCTTACATATTTGAATTTGGGATTGCAACAAGTTCCATATCTAAGTACAGAGGGCTGGATCCTACCTAACATGTTCGCTTTTGAAAGGGGACGCATTATTTTAATTCTCCCTTACTACTAAAGACCTCAAACTTCCCCCTCATGCTTTCCCTTGGGTCTTCTGCCCCTCATGGTCAGCATTGAGGGAGAGGGGCATTTGGGACTGCAGCAGAAGGAAAGAGGTGAGAAAGCTGCACTCTGCTGATGATATTTCATCATCATGGTTATGTGAACAAAATGGCAGCTAAAGGGAATTAAGATGTAACATTTGATTTTTGATTATGGCCTGTTAACATGAGAACTACAAGATTCTTCTTTAGCCCATTATAAATACAATGGTGTGGGTACAACCTGATTCCTCTGTTATGCTTATCAAAGGCCTACATAACCTACAATTACAGCATGGCTAGCTGTGCTTTAATTCCCTTACAGGTACAATTATAAATAATTTAATAACTCTTCTCTAAATATTTTAGTGAAGTAAGGGTCCATTTAAGTATCAATGATTGAACAAGGCACTATGTGGAATAAGGATTAAAAAACAATTAACTGAAGGACATTTCAAAAGCATCTCACCTAAATTTCTGTTAGTGAGTGTTTTGAGGAGCAAGGGAAGGAAAGTAATATGATTGCACCCTAGATTCTGTGCTTTTATTACTATTCTGCCCTCCCACACACACACACACACACACACACACACACACACACACACACACACACACACTCCTTACTTTGCTGTGTGGATAGTTGATAGAATATCTCCATTGTTATAGACTTCTGTCTTTCTTGTGCATTTTTTTTAAATTCCGTTGCTTCCAAGAAGTGAGGTTCTAATCAAGCCCTTGTCTCCCAAACAAAAAATTTGTTTTGTCTTCCATTAGAATGTGTTAGGTGTGTCATGTGCCATCAAGTTGCCTCTGACCTATGGCGACACTATGAATGAAAGACCTCCAAAAACATCCTATCATTAACAGACTTGCTTAGATTCTGCAAACTGGAGGATGTGGCTTCTTTTATTGAGTCAATAATTATTTCATTTTAGGTCTTCCTCTTTTCCTACTACCTTCTACTTTTCCTAGAATTATTGACTTTTCCAGAGAATCTTGTCTTCTAATAATGTGAAAAAAGTACGATAGCCACAGTTTTGTCTTTTTAGCTTCTAGGGAGAATTCAAGCTTGATTTGATCTAGAACCCACTTATTTGTCGTTTTGGCCATCCACGGTATCTGCAAAACTCTCCTCCAGCACCACATTTCAAATGAATCAATTTTCTTCCTGTCAACTTTCTTCACTGTCCAACTTTCACATCCATACATAGTAATGGGGAATACTGTCATTTGGATTATTTTGATTTGGTTCCCAGAGAGACAACTTTATCTTTAAGGATCTTTGCTAGCTCCCCCACAGCTGCTCTTCCAAGTCTCAATCTCCTTCTGATTTCCTCGTTGCAATCTCCCTGTTGGTTGATGATTGAGCCAAGGAATAGAAAATCTTGGACTATTTCAATTTCCTCATTGGCAACTTTAAAATTGTGTAACTCCTCAGCAGTCATTACTTTTGTCTTCTGGATCTTCAGATGTAATCCTGCTTTGGCACTTTCTCCTTTAACCTTCATCAGTAGTCATTTCAAGTCTTCACTATTTTCTGCTAGTAATGTGGTGCCATTTGCATATCTCAAATTGTTAATGTTCCTTCCAAAAATTTTCATGCCAACTTCATCTAGATCTAATACAGCTTTCCTTATGATATACTCTGCATAGAGGTTGAATCGGCAGAGAGATTATATACATTCTTGTCTGACATCCTTGCAATTGGAAACCATTCTGTTTCCCTATATTCTGTCCTCACAGTAGCCTCTTGTCCAGAGTATAGGTTGTGCATCAGAACAATCAGATGTTGTGGCACTCCCATTTCTTTTAACACTATATATAGCTTTTCATGATCCATGCAATCAAAAACTTTGCTGTAATCTATAAAACGTTCTGGTTTTCTTCTGAAATTCCCTGGTGCATTCCATTAGCCATCGTAAATTTGTAATGTGATCTCTAGTGCCCCTTTCCTGAATCCAGTTTGAACATCTAGCATTTCTTGTTCCATATATGGTAAGAGTCTTTGCTGTAGAATTTTGAGCATCACTTTGATTGCATGGGAAATTAACACGATTGTCCAATAGTTGCTGCACTCTTTGGCATTCCCTTTTTTGGAACTAGAATGTAGACGAAACATTTCCAGTCTGTGGGCTATTGTTTTGTTTTCCATATTTGTTGACACATTCTTGTTAATATTCTGATGGATTCCATTTCTGTAGCTTGAAATAGCTCTATTGGTATTAGATGCTTTGTTTCTCCCAGTTGCTTTGAGTGCTGCTTTTACTTCACTTTCTAGGATTTCTGGCTCTTCATCAAAAGATTCTTCATCAAAAGTTTCTCTCATCCTTTCATCTCTTTTGTATAGTTCTTCTGTATATTGTTTCCATTTTTCATTTATTTTGTCCTGATCAAATACTGTATTTCCATGTTGATCTTTCAGCATCCCAAGCCGTGGCTTGAATTTCCCTTTGATTTCCCAGAGCTTGTGGAACAGGTCTTTTGTTCTTCCTTTTTTGTTGTTCTCTTCTATTTCTTTGCACGGGTTATTATAATAGATTGCTTTGTCTCTGTGTGTAAATGAGTTAAAATATGAGAAAGTAATTCATGATTGGATGAGTATGCAATTCAAGATTTGATGAATATGCAATGAATATCGGTTCCACTAGGGTTGCCAATTACAAATTGAGAAATTTGTGGAGGTTTGGGTGTATCTCCTGAGGAGGGCAGGATTTGGGAAGATGAGGGAACTCAGAGGAGCATAATGCCATAGAGACATTTTCTCCAGGGGAACTGATCACTGTACTTTGTAGATCTGTTATAATTCCAGCAGACAACCCTGTGCTCCACAGATTGTGTGTAATACTTTCCTTAAAATTAGATGCAGTAGGTATGTGCTTTCTCTTGTGACTGATGCACTGGAAGTCGATATTTTTTATCTTGAAATATGCACTCAGAAATGAACATGAAATACTGAAAACTAAATCAGTTTTTCTATTTCAGCTACTTGATAACTGTACTACTCAGCTAAAAATGCCACAGCCTGCAAAAGCACTATATACACCTGATGGTGACCTGCTGCAGTCATGGGATGAAATAGAAAGAGACATGGTGCTTTGTGTTTCCACAGGACATCCCTTTATGAACAGAAAAGGTAGTTCAACAGTTTTAGCAAAATTCTTACAAATGTCCAGAGGCAGAATGGCCTTTAAAGCCACCAGAAAAACAGAGGGCCATCTCCTGCCAGGATCACCCTGGCCCAAAGCAAGGAGCAGCCTCACTGCACAGGATGGGAGTGAATGCTGTGAGCCTGGGCAGGGTAGGAGGTACCTGGTCCAACCGGGCCACATGTGATGCAGTGAAGAAGGCACCTGGTCTAGCCCTATATATGCTAAATATGCAGAAATATGCTGGGGTAGCTGTTTCTTCCTCCCTCCCTTCTTTTCGGTGGAGTAGGCTGGGGCATATGATTGGGTCTAAAACTAAATAATATTCCTGAAGAATTTAAAGACCTAGTAAAAAACAAATCTGCAATACTAAATTTAATTGATCCTGAGCCAGAAGAACTATGGGCTGAAACCAGAGATATTATCAAGGGAGAATGTGTAAAGACTATTCCTGTAGCCAAAAGAAAGGAGAAGCCTAAATGGATGACTGAGGAAACTCTTAACATTGTTAAAGACAGACAAGAAGCAAAAGCAAAAAGCGACAGAAATAGAGTCAAAATTCTAAATGCAGCTTTTCAGTGACTAGTAAAGGTGTGCAGTGCCAGGGGGATTCAGTTTCCCTGATTCGGTTTCCCCAAATCAGGAAAAAAAATTCAGAATTCCCAATTCAGAATGATTCGGGTATGCTTCGTAAACATCCTGCCATTATTTTCAATGGAGAACATGCTCCCAGATTTCTGAGAGCCTGGCCGGGGGGGGGGGTGGCATTTTTTTTTACAAATCATACCAAATTGGGGGGGGGCTTCTTCTTATTCTCTTCTAACAACCCCCAAAGTTTCAGAACAATTGGAATTCGGGGGGCCATGTTATGACCCCCCCAAAGAAAGTACCCCATCCTTCTCCACTCTCCATTATTCCCTATGGGGAAAAACAAGGGGGCTTCTAGGTGGCTTGGGGTGGTATTTTGTAAGCACAATAAACCCAATTTTCAGGGGACCTGCTCCTACCTCTCCTCCCACCCTCCCCCAAGTTTCAGGAAGATTGGACTTTGAGGGGTCATTTTATGGCCTCCCAAAGAAGGTGCCCCTATTCTCCTCCACTCTCCATTATTCCCTATGGGAAAAAAACAAGGGGGCTTTCTAGATGGCTTAGGGTGGCATTTTGCAAGCAAAATGCACCCACTTTTCAGAAGACCTGCTCCTACCTGTCCTACCATGCCCTCCCCAAGTTTGAGGGAGATAGCACTTTGGGGGGGGCTATGTTATGGCCCCCCAAAGGTGGTTCTCCCACCATACCATATATTTCTACTGTGGGGAAGACCCACACACAGCAGAAACACATGGATTATGGCTGCCAATGGCCACAGCCATAGTTCAGCTACTACACACCCCAAGCAGCCCCTCAGAACCACACCTCCTCCACCAAAAAACTAACCACCCCTGCAGTAACTGGCCAGCCACTCTCCATTGGTTCCTGTTGTAGGAAAATACAGACTCCCACAGCAGGAACACATGGAATGTGGCATCCATGGCCACAGGCATAATCCCCCTTTCAATCTCCCCCCCCAGCAGGCCCACAGACTCAAAGACATGCACCCCCAAATTCCCAAACACCCCCAAAGCAGGCTGGCCAGCCACTCTCCGTTGTTCTCTATGATGAGAATTTTTAAACTGTCTTTCCCAGGGCAATTATTCACAGGCCAGGGGTGCCACAATGGAGGGCACACTCCCGAGTGCAAGCTCATCCCTGGGAAAGCACACCTGAGCCACAGACATGCACTCCCAAATTCCCCACCATCCCCAGAGCAGGCTGGCCAGCCACTCTCCATTGTTCTCAATAAGGACAAACCTTGACAACAGAGAGTCACACACACACACACACACACACACACATTGAGTTAAGTTTAATTTTTTTTTCGCTTTTAGTTACAGCATTAAAGGCCAATGACAATAGTATCACATCAAAATAGTCTCCTAGATAGTACCACAGCCACCCTCACACCAGAGAATCACAGACACACACACTGAATTACTTGCCAAAACATTTTATTTCTTGGATTTAAGTTACACAGTATGAACACATCCATTCCACCCAAACCACACTGAACTGGGGGACACTCTTGCAACTTAGAGCCAAGTTACAAGTGACGAATTACACTTGCCTGGCAAGTGAACATACTCACGTGTATTCCTCCCTGTTCACTTGCCGTTCACTTGCTCTCCACTTGATCATTGCCCAGGCTTTGCTTCGGGATTTCCAAATCAGGACCAGCATTCTGGCCCTGATTTGGAAATCCCGAATCTTTCCAAATTGGGCCCGATTGGGGTTAAAAACCCAAATCAGAATCCTGAAGTGCACATCCCTAGCGACTAGCATGCAGAGATACTCTCCCCATTGTTGTTTAACATCTATATGCACCCCCTTGCCCAGGTGGTGTGGAGTTTTGGACTCCACACCATTTGTCATCAATATTTGGATGACATCCAGTTATATCTGATGATGGACAGCTGGCCTGGCTTGACTCCAGATGTCCTGGAGCACACTTTTGAAGCTGTGACTGGTTGGCTGAAAAAGTTGACAGAAATTAAATCCTACAAAGACAGAGGTCCTGTATTTGAGTTGCAGGGGGTTAGGTACCGGACTCCAACTCCAGACTGTCAATGAGGCGCTGCTTGCACCAGTGCCATTGGTTAGGAGCCTGGGGGTGATTCTAGATGCCTCCTTGAAAATGGAGGCACAGGTGCAGTGGTTGCCAGGTCCTCCTTTTTCCACCTACAACAGACCAGGCAGCTTGCCCCTCACCTTTCAACCAGCGACTTAACTACAGTGATCCAGGCAATGGTAATCTCTAGACTGGACTACTATAACTCACTCTATGCAGGGCTTCCCTTGTGTCTGACCTGGAGACTGCAGCTGATTCAAAATGCAGCAGTGTGTGTTATTGTGGGAGCACCAAATGGAGCACATACAACACCTATACTGCTCCAGCTGTGTTAGTTACCAGTGGAGTACTGGATCAGGTTCAAGGTTTTGGTATTAACCTATAAAACCCTATGCAGACTGGGACCAGCATATCTGCAAGACCACCACTCCCTATATGTGCTCCAGAGAATGCTCCACTCAAGAGAAAAACATCTATTGGTGATTCCTGGCCCCAAAGATGCCTGCCTGGCCTCAACCAGAGCCAGGGCATTTTCAGTCCTGGCTCTAGCCTGGTTGAAATCTCTGTCCACTAAGACTAGGGCTCAGCAGGATTTGTTATCATTTCACTGGGCCTGTAAGACAGAGATGCTCCACCAGGCATATGGCTGAGGTCAGGCGTGGCCTCCACCAGCTGAAAAATGGAAAGGAATATAAGACTGGAACCCTCCCTATTGGGGCTGCCCACCACCTTAGTTTTGTTGAGCTGCATGTGCTGTTATACTGATTGCGGCCATCTAGCTATAATATATCATTGTATTTAGTGTATATTTTATAAGTGAATCTTTTAAAATCTATTTATGGTTTTATATTGGTTAAACTAATTTTAATGTGTTTTAACTCATAATCCATCCGGAGCACTTTGTGGGTAAATAAATATATAAATATAAATAAATAAATAAATAAAAAGAGACAAAGAAATCTATTATAATAATGAATGCAAGAAATAGAAGAGAACAACAAAAAAGGAAGAACAAGGGATCTGATCCAAAAGATCCGAGAAAGCAAAAGGAAATACAAACCATGGCTTGTGATGCTGAAAGATCAACATGGAAATACAGTATCTGATCAGGACAAAATCATTGAAAGATAGAAACAATATACTGAAGAACTATACAAAAGAGATGGAAGGATGACAGACACTTTCGACAAAGAATCTTTTGATGAAGAGCCAGAAATCCTAGAAAGTGAAGTAAAAGCTGCACTCAAAGCAATTGGGAGAAAGCACCTAATACCAATAGAGCTATTTCAAGCTACAGAAATGGACTCCATCAGAATATTAACAAGAATGTGTCAACAAATATGGAAAACAAAACAATGGCCCACAGACTGGAAATGCTTATTCTACATTCCAATTCCAAAAAAGGGAATGCCAAAGAGTGCAGCAACTATTGGACAATCGTGTTAATTTCCCATGCAATCAAAGTGATGCTCAAAATTATTCAGCAAAGACTCTTACCATATATGGAACAAGAAATGCCAGATGTTCAAGATGGATTCAGAAAAGGAAGAGGCACTAGAGATCACATTACAAATTTACGATGGCTAAAGGAATGCACCAGGGAATTTCAGAAGAAAACCAGAACGTGTTTTATAAAGCAAAGCTTTTGACTGTGTTGATCATGAAAAGATATAAAGAGTCTTAAAAGAAGTGGGAGTCCCACAACATCTGATTGTTTTGATGCGCAACCTGTACTCTGCACAAGAGGCTACTGTGAGGACAGAATATAGGGAAACAGAATGGTTTCCAATTGGCAAGGGTGTCCGACAAGGATGTATATTATCTCCCTACCTGTTCAATCTCTATGCAGAGTATATCATAAGGAAAGCTGTATTAGATCTAGAAGAAGTTGGCGTGAAGATTGGTGGAAGGAACTTTAACAATTTGAGATATGCAGATGACATCACATTACTACCAGAAAACAGTGAAGACTTGAAATGACTACTGTTGAAGGTTAAAGGAGATATTGCCAAAGCAGGATTACATCTGAAGATCCAGAAGACAAAAATAATGACTACTGAGGAATTACACAATTTTAAAGTTGCCAATGAGGAAATTGAAATAGTCCAAGATTTTCTATTCCTTGGCTCAATCATCAACCAACAGGGAGATTGCAATGAGGAAATCAGATGGAGATTGAGACTTGGAAGAGCAGCTGTGAGGGAGCTAGATAAGAACTTTAAAGATAAAGTTGTCTCTCTGGGAACCAAATCAAGATAATCCAAACAATGGTATTCCTCATTGCCATGTATGGATGTGAATGATGGACAGTGAAGAAAGCTGACAGGAAGAAAATTGATTTATTTGAAATGTGGTGCTGGAGGAGAGTTTTGTGGATATCATGGACAGTCAAAAAGACAAATAAATGGGTATTAGATCAAATCAAGCTTGAATTCTCCCTAGAAGCTATAACGACAAGACTAAGGCTATTGTATTTTGGTCACATCATGAGAAGACAAGATTCTCTGGAAAAGTCAATAATGCCAGGAAAAGTGAAAGGCAGTATGAAAAGAGGAAGACCTAAAATGAAATGGCTTGACTCAATAAAAGAAGCTACGTCCTTCAGTTTGTAGGATCTGAGCTAGTCTGTTAAAGATAGGATTTTTTGAGGTCTTTCATTCATAGGGTCTCCATAGGTTGGAGGCGACTTGACAGCACATAAGATACACACATTGAAGACATTTATATGCCACCATCCACCCAAATAAGGTTCTCAAGATGGCAAATTAGAATATTTAAAACATTAAAACAGCATTTAAAATGTATATATAAAATATTTAAAAATAAAATAAAATAAAATATACAGATATACCAACACAATCAAGGAGGAAGCCAATAAGAATTTCCCAATGATATGCAAAACAAGACAAAAAAAGTCATCACTTGCTAGCAGAAGACAAAGGGTGGCAGACAAATCTCCCTGGGAAGGAAGTTCCAAAGTTTCAGCCCCAGAAGTGAGAAGGTACTTTCCCGGGTTGTCATCTGAAGCAAGGCCTCCAAAGATGACTGGAGCAGGTTTATATGGGAGAAGGCGATCCTTAAAATATGCTGGTCTGGTAGAGAGCTTTAAATATCATGCAGAAGTGAGAAGTTTTTGTGGGAGGGGTGACTAGACTCCAAGTGGCTGGTGCAACATTTGAATATAGTCTTGCTATATTTCTTCCCCATTTCAGGACTTGCAAATAATTTCTCCCCAGTGCTATAAACTTCATGAGATTAAAATATTCATATATTGTAGAAAGCTTCCATGGCCAGAGAACGATGGTTGTTGTGGATTTTACGGGCTGTATAGCCATGGTCTTGGCATTGTAGTTCTTGACGTTTCGCCAGCAGCTGTGACTGGCATCTTCAGAGGTGTAGCACCAAAAGACAGAGATCTCTCAGTGTCACAGTGTGGAGAAGATGTTGGCAGGCAATTTATATCTACTCAGGAAGTTGGGGTTGGGCTGAGTCATCCTGTAAGAGTTTCCCAGGGTGTGGAATGCTAATGGAGAGAGGCTTCACTGTATCCTGAGGAGGTTCTTTTGCATATGGATTGGTGCTTGATATGCTAATCTTCTCTGCAGGACTATTGTAGGATGTAGAGTGTTTTGTTAGCCTGGTGTTTTTCAGGACTGGAAACCATGCTCTATTCATTCTTAAAGTCTCTTCTTTCCGGTTGAAATTGTGCTTATGCTTATGAATTTCAATGGCTTCCCTGTGCAAACTGACGAAGTAGTTGGAAGTGTTGTCCAGTATTTTAGTGTCCTGGAATAGGATACTGTGTCCTGTTTGAGTTAGGCTATGTTCAGCCACTGCTGATTTTTCCGGATGGCCAAGTCTGCAGTGTCTTTCATGTTCTTTTATTCTTGTCTGGATGCTAGGCTGTGTGGTCCCAATGTAAACTTGTCCACAGCTGCAGGGTATGCAGTATACTCCTGCAGAGGTGAGGGGGTCTCTACTGTCTTTTGCTGATTGTAGCATCTGTTGTGTTTTTCTGGTGGGTCTGAATACTGTTTGTAAGTTATGCTTTTTCATAAGCTTTCCCATCTGATCAGTGATTCCTTTGATATATGGCAAAAACACTTTTCCTGTGGGAGACTGTTTTTCCTTAGTTGTTTGATTTATCCTTGGTTTAATCACTTTTCTGATTTCATTTCTGAAGTAGCCATTTGCTTGAAGTGCATGGTTTAGATTATTAGTTTCCTCGTTGAGAAAGTGAGGTTCACATATCCGTCTTGCATGGTCTACTAATGTTTTTATTATGCCTCTTTTCTGTTGGGGGTGGTGATTGGAGTTTTTGTGTAAGTACCGATTCGTGTGAGTTGGTTTCCTGTAGACCTTGTGACCTAACTGAAAGTTTGCTTTGCGGATGACCAAGGTGTCTAGAAATGGAAGTTTACCCTCGATTTCTTTCTCCATGGTGAATTGTATGTTCAGGTGGATATTGTTGAGGTGGTTTAAAAACTCCATCAATTCTTCCTCACCGTGGCTCCAAATGATAAAGATATCATCTACGAACCGGAGCCAGACTGTAAGTTTGTGGGGTCCTGATTCTAGAGCTATTTTTTTCAAAATGTTTCATGTAGAAGTTTGCTATAACTGGGCTGAGAGGGCTTCCCACGGCCACCCCATGGGAACAACCAGTTACTTCCAATGGGATAACAAATTCTATGAACAGATGGATGGGGTAGATTCTCCCACATCCTCCTCTTTCCAGTTATCCCTTTTGACTCCCAGAAATATGATGTCTGGAGTTATGGGACTTTGGTGGAGGGGAAAAAATGTGTCAGAGGACTCCAGTGGAGAGTAAACTGGGAAAATCACTTCCTTACTGCTTCATTCTTCTTCCTCATTGCAGCGATGTATCTTGTTCCCATGCAAGTCCTACAGCTCCAGATTATCATCTTATTGCTGGGAGAAAAGAAACATGGGCAGATGTTGTAATGGCAATAAGTTGTGGAATATTAGGCAGCAGGGTTTTTTTTTAACTTTTGGTCCAGCAGATTTTTCTAAGACAACACACAGCGAGGGGCTGGAACAGGCCCAGTTTGCCCTCACAATTTCACAAAATATCCACAAGAAACTGCCAAAATAACTACCTTAAACAGATAAAATGTTCACCTATCAAAATGTTGCTTGGTGGGTGGTCTGGTCTGGTCTGGTCTGGTCACAAAGTTCAAACCAGTCAATAAGTGTGTCAACAAAAGTAAAGGGTTAACATAAAAGAATTTCTGTATGTGCACCAGGAAATTTGCCTGCTCTGTTAAACAATGACTCTTCATTAATAGTATCTAAACTAATATTCTTAGCTAAAGATGGGGAAAGGGTCTTGATACAACCATGCATTATGAGATGAACAAATTCACACACTGAACCAGGTTACTACTGACCTCATTAAGTATAGTCCCAGCCCTTGTACATAAGCATAAACATGCATTGACATACCTGGATTTGGCTGAGTTCTAGAATGTCAATGCTATAGAGCTCTGTGAGCATGACAGTGGTCTCAATATGTTCAGTCCAGTCCAAGGCACTAGCACTGGTTAATGATGCCAGTGATTTACATCAATCTACCAGTCTACATTTAGTCCTAAAAGGGGTTTAGTGATAAGGAATTCTCAGTCCACACGTAATCCAGATGATCCAAATTAATTCAGTATCAGATTTTAGTGAGTTTGCTTGTGTTTTACTAAATCTTTTCATCTAAATATCCCACTAGCTTGTCCATATACCAAGGTAATGTTTTCAAGCTATTACATCAGCAACTATAGTTATACATTTGTTCATTGAAAAAAATGTTTGAAATAGCATTTTAATTATTAAATTTATGTTATTTCAGCCATGAAGCATGATGTGGAAGTTAGAGCTCTTTATTCCAGAATTCGGAAACAGCAAGGTCCAGAAGCAACTGATATTATTGTCTCACCAGCCAGAAAAATGATAACACAGGTTGTATCTTAAAATGTTTTAGGATGGTATTGTATGCTACATGAGCCAGTTTGGTGTAGTAGTTAAGAGTGCGGGACTCTAATCTGGAGAGCTGGATTTGATTCCCCACTCCTCCACTTGAAGCCAGCTGGGTGACCTTGGGCTAGTCATGGCTTTCTGGAGCTCTCTCAGCCCCACCCACCTCACAGGGTGTTTTGTTGTGGGGATAATAATGACATACTTTGTAATCTTCTCTGAGTGGGCATTAAGTTGTCCTGAAGGGTGGTATATAAATCAAATGTTGTTGTTGTTGTTATTATTATTGACTATAAATTAAGTATTGTTAGTGTTATTTTTATGTAATGTTAGAATTGGTCAAGCAATTAATATTGTCCAGTATCTATACTTACTACTTAAGACAAATGGGTTGTCAGTACAGCCTCCTTAGAATCCCATTCATTCTCTCACTTACCTTCTGTTCTAGAAAGTACATAAGGAACAGCTGTATTAAAATCATATTTCTAGCCATAAAAAGTTACATTTAGTAGTATCCTGTGAATAGTTGCAAAATTATTAACATATCTCTATGTACCTCATCTTTCAGTGTATGGTCTAACTTATGAAATATAACTAGTTGTAAAATACCTTGATTGTATTACCCAAATAGGAGGTCACCTTAATTAGCTGGGGAATTAGAATTAAGGAGGCAAGTGAGAGGGGGTAACTAGGAATCTCCACCAATGTCTACAGAGGGTATTCCCTTAGAGAACTCTCAAATAAATTAGGCAGATGTTCAAATGGAAAGGTTTCTTTAATTAAAGGGGAAATAAAAAGGAAAATATACAAAAATCACATACAGGACATATACAAGGCTAACTAAGCAAATCAGGGAGGAAAGGAGGAGAAAGGAGTTTTGGGAAGGTGATCGTTACCAATCCTGAAGACAGAAGTTCACACTGGTGGCAGCAAAACAACCAGCGTTCACAGAGAAGAGAAGAAGCTCAAATGAATTTGGTGGTGTATGGTAGGTCCCAACACACACACACACACACACACACAGCACCTGGCTGGGGAGTTCAGTTATAGGATGAAATGGTCTCTGGGGCAAGCTGACATCTTGCTCCCCAAAACAATAACTTAATGGTTTGTCCAGAGAGGCTTGAAGTGACTATCTGAGATAGACTATAGAAGAAAATATTGCTTGATGACCTGGTAAGAACGGGGTGGGAAAGCTACCAGGTTTGCTGAATAGTTTTGATTAGGATAAGTGGGAGAGAGGAAGTATAGCAGGGCATTGATGGGATTAGACAAGGGTTTTCTTAGGAAACCTTATTATCTCTATGTCTCTCCAGGGTGTGGAGGGGTTGTCATTCAGTCAACTGCCTCTGATGGATGTTCTGGTAGTTTTCCAGGCTCCTGCCCAGTTGGCATTCACTCTGCCTTGGGCCAGACAGTGCCTTAGATTTATGGCATAGCAGGAAGGGGTTTATTATTTTCCATCCAAACTGCCCTGTCAACATGGAGAGGGTTCTGACTGCTAGCAATTGGGTCTCCCCTTAGCCTATACTATACTATTTTCACTGTCAAGTTTTGACTAGATAATGTATGAATTACTTAATTTAAATAGTAGTAAGGGCCAATTCATATTTTAGAATTCTGCAAACACAGGAGTTACTTCCATTATTCTGCACGAGCTTAGTGGTTTTAGTAGTTTTATTTTTTTTTTAAAGAATTTTTATTGGATTAGAAACATATAATAACAATTATAATCACATTCTTTAATTTTTTTCTAATTCTAACCCCCTCCCTTTCCCCCCCTTTTTATTGACTTCCAACAGTTTTCCAACCCCCTATCCACTTTCCCTCTACTCCTTCATATTTATTTTATTTGTTTATTATAATATACTTTCAGATTCTTCTAAGCACTATTTCCACTTCCTTTCACATATAAATTGTCATATAAATTGTCATATAAATAAAATCCTCTTAATCTATCTTCTTCATTAAAACTACTAATAATATTCATTTTGATAACCTGTGTTTTATCTTACTCCTTCTATTCTCTTCAATATGGGACAAACAATTTGCCCCCCTTTATACATCAATTCCAATACTTCTATACACATACATATTATACACACTTATTGTCATTTGCTTAGGCTTCTGTTCTATATGTTGTTCTTTATCTATACATATACCATAAGTCTAACAATTAGACCTATCTTTGAATTTACGTATGTATGTATATATTCACTCTATGTTATACGGTTATCTTTCCAAAAAATATAGATTAGTTAATTTCTATCCCATTAATTCTCATAGTATCAACGCTATTGCTACTTAATATAATACTTAAAAATCATATAAAGTTGCTTAGAATTTTTCCATTAACTCTCCACCCCCTCGGTATAGTCACTTCTCTCCTCCTGTGTACCTCAATAATTTTCAAACTGCCACAGTTCTCCTCCCACCTCCCATTTTTTCACCAAATATTGTTTCAGCTTTCCCCAGTCCGTGTTAAACTGCCCTGGATCAAGGTCTCTCAGTTTTCTTGTCATTTTGTCCATCTCCGCCATGTACAGCAATTTGTAAATCCAGTCCTCAGTAGTTGGCACTTCTTGTACTTTCCACTTCTGCGCATACAAAAGTCTGGCTGCTGCCGTCATATAGAATATCAATGTCCTATGTTGTGCTGGGATGTCTTCCATTCCCAAGTTCAGTAGCAGGAGTTCTGGGTTCTTGTTAACTTGAAATTGTAAAATCTCACTCATTACTCTTATTATTTCCCCCCAGTACTGCCTAGCTACCTCGCAAGTCCACCACATATGATACATTGATCCCTCATGTTTTTTACATTTCCAGCATTTATTAGACATATTCGAGTTCCCTAGCGCAATCTTCTTTGGCGTCAGATACCAACGGTAAATCATTTTGTAAATATTCTCTTTAATATTGGTACATGTCGTGATTTTCAATGTATGTTTCCACAAGTATTCCCACGCCTCCATTGTTATTTCTTTGTTAAAGTTTATAGCCCACTTCACCATTTGCACTTTGACTGTCTCATCTTCAGTATACCATTTTAACAACACTTTGTAGACCTTAGAAATTTCCTTTTGGTCTTCTTGTAAAATTACTTTCTCTAATTCTGAGTCTTCCATCCTTATCCCTCCCTTCGCACAGTCTGAGTAATAAAGATCTCTAACTTGTCTATATTGAAACCAATCGTAGTTTGGAGACATCTCTTGTTGCGTTCTTATTCTTATTTTAAAGGATTCTATTTGAGTTATCTCCTTATACGTTAAACACTGTTGTTCATTATTGACCGTTCTTGGATCTATTACTTCATATGGAACCACCCAGGAGGGAATTCCTTCTTGTAAGTATTCTTTGTACTTCTTCCAAATTGTGAAGAGGCTTCTCCGAATATAGTGATGCAGGAACATAGAATCTGCTTTTACTTTATCATACCATAGGTATGCATGCCATCCAAATAATTTTTTGTATCCCTCTAAGGCCAGCAGTTTGCGATTTTTCAATGTGATCCAATCCTTCAACCATACCAGACAGATTGCATCATAATAAAGTCTCAGGTTGGGCAGTTGCATTCCCCCTCTTTCTTTTGCATCCTGTAACACTTTCATTTTCACTCGAGGCTTCCTGCCTGCCCACACAAACTCTGATATTTTCCTCTGCCATTTATCAAATTGCTTGGAGTCCCTAATGATTGGTATCGTCTGTAACAGAAACATAACTCTTGGTAACACGTTCATCTTAATTACTGCAATTCTTCCCAACCATGACAAGTTCAGCCTATTCCATTTGATCAAATCATGCTCTATTTGAGTCCATAATTTCTCATAGTTATTCTTAAATAGATCTATATTTTTTGCAGTCAATTCAATTCCCAAGTACTTCACCTTACTTGTTACCTCACAGTCTGTTATTTCCGTTAATAACTGTTGCTTTTGTTTAATCATATTCTTACATAAAATCTTTGATTTCTTTTTGTTTACATAGAAACCTGCCAAGTCTCCAAACTCTTTTATTTTTTCTATTACCTTAGGCATGTTTTCAATTGGATCTTCCACAATTAACATTATATCATCTGCAAACGCTCTGACCTTATAGGAAAAGTCTTTTATCTTTATACCACGGATTGCATTATCTTCTCTAATCTGCATCATCAAAATTTCAAGAACCAAAATAAACAACAATGGGGATAGCGGGCAACCTTGTCTTGTACCCTTTCCAATAATCAGTTTTTTAGTCAGCTCGTCATTCACCACAATTGCTGCACTCTGGTCTCTATAAATTTCTCTCACTGCTCTTATGAACCTTTCCCCCATTTGTAGCTGTTCCATGGTGGCAAACATAAAGTCCCAGTTCAAATTGTCAAATGCTTTTTCAACGTCTACAAAGAAGAAACCAACCTCCTTATCACATCGCCTGTCATAGTATTCTATAGCGTTTATGACTGTCCTTAGGTTGTCTCTGATTTGTCTATTTGGTAAAAAGCCTGCTTGTTCTTCTCCAATAACTTCGGCTAGCCACCCCTTTATTCTCTCCGCCAAGATCTTTGCAAAAATCTTGTAGTCATTATTAAGTAAAGAGATAGGTCTGTAGTTTTTAACATTGGTCAAGTCCTGTCCTTCTTTGGGGATCAATGATATATTTGCTTCACTCCAGGTATCTGGGATCCTTTGGTCCCTCATAACACCATTGATCACCTCTTTTAAAAATGGTACCAGTTCATTGGCCATTGCCTTGTAAAACTTAGCTGTGAGTCCATCAGGCCCTGGCGCTTTTCCCAAGTTTGTTGACTGTATTGCCTTCCTTATCTCTTCTTCTGTTACTTCACTGTTTAGTTTAACTCTCCACTCCTCGGACATTACTGGCAGCTTCATTTTCTCCAGATATGTGGCTATCGCATCTTTATTCACTTCTTTCTTATCATACAATTTAGCGTAAAATTTATAAAAGGCTCTGCTAATAGCGACCTGTTCCAGGTGTACTTTATTGTCATCACATATTTTATTTATTATCTTTTTCTCCTTTCTTTTCTTCAATTGCCATGCCAAAAATTTCCCAGGTTTGTTCGCCCCTTCAAATGACTTTTGATTCAGTCTTTTCAGATTCCATTCCAATTCTTTATTATTCATGGCCGTCAACTGCTCCTGAAGGATTTTAATGTCCTGATATATTTTCTTTTTCCCTGGTCTTTTCTTCAACTGGATTTCTTTGGCTTTTATTTTTTCCATAATCTCCTGTCTCTTCTCCTCTTTTTTCCTTCGAAGTCTTCCATTTAAGTCCATTAATACACCTCTGATTACTGCCTTGTACGTGTCCCATACCTTGTTGGTTGGTACTTCTTGATTCATGTTGTACTGTATGAAGAATTTAGTCTCCCTTCTCAACATTTCCATATTTTCTCCCTCTTGCAACAAATCCTCATTTATTCTCCATCCTTTTCTCTTAGTTCTTTTTCCAAATTTCCACATAATTGGGTTATGATCTGAGCCTACCATAGGCATTATTTCTACTTCCTTAGTCCAAAGTACTAAGTCCTTTGAGGCCCAGATCATATCAATACGCGATAAGGTAGAGTGTCTTGCAGAGAAAAAGGTATACTGTCTGATTGTGGGATTCTGCGTTCTCCACACATCTTCCAACGCTTCCTGTTGCATTAATCCAAAAAAAGTCTTTGGTAATAATCCTCTTTTCTTTTGTGTAGTGGCTGATTTCTTGTCTTGTTCCAAATTCGTAACTCCATTGAAGTCTCCTGCAAGTATTATCTGATCATATGAAAGTTCATCTAGTTGCTTCTTTAAATCCTCAAAAAAGCACTCTTTAGCTCCATTAGGCGCATATATTCCAATCACCAACACTTTCTTTAAGTCCCAAATGCATTCCACTGCTATAAATCTGGCTTCCCCATCTCTAATTATCACCTTTGGTTGCAGCTCTTCTTTTATATATAGTACCACTCCCCTTTTTTTCTTTTTTGAGGCCGCTACAAATTCAATGCCCAATTTACTTACTTTAAGGTATTTTACATCCTGGTTTCTAATATGAGTCTCTTGTAAGCAAACTATATCACATTTCTGTTTTAATAGCCAGTGGAAAATACTTTTTCGCTTATTAGGTGAGTTAAGTCCATTTACATTCCACGATAAAACTTTGCACTCCATATTCAAAGCCTTGTTGTTGGTAAGTCTTTTTCATTTTCCATCATGAACCTTTCCATTTCCAATTCCGATCTGATGCGCAGTTTTAGTAGTTTTAATAATTCAAATAATGAGTTTTCCCATGCATGTAGGGGTTGAAATCACTCCCATGATGTCAAAACTATAACATAGTCACTAAGTTACTCCTGTCAAATGTACTTGCTATGATCAATTCTCAGTGTTTTAAAAAAAATAATTCTCTTTTATGTAGAACACAACACCACAGAATACAAAATGTATCCTGTTTAACTATGTAAATACCCAATCATATCAAATGTGCTGCAGCCTCGCAATTTTTTTAATAATGTTGGTAATTTCTGGTGGTTGTTCCTTTATCAATTTGAATCAGCTCCAAGGAAAACAATTAAGATTTCAATATTTCATAAATATCATAATTATATGATAAAATACTCATTTTATCATTAAGAAAAGTAGTGCCAAAGTCTGATCTTGACTTTCACTGAGAAATTCCTGCTGCTATGGAAACAGAAAGGTGTTGCAAATCTGTATCAGCAGTGAAAGACCACTGACCATTTTAAGTATGGAACGTCCTCAGGAGAACTTAGCTTGCCTTTGCAGAGTGGGGTTTTACCTGAACAGTTTCCCTATTAATAATTAAAACTTGTTGAATTCTTTGGCAAATAACTTTGTGAATTAATTTACTTTATCTTCAAAGTTCTATAGAAAGTTATATGGTAAGGGGGGGTTCATTGCTGTATCTTCTGTGCAGACACACATGGGAACTGTGCATGTGCAGGTCATTTGTGAACATATCAAAGCTCCAAAAGGCGCAAGATGCTTGTCCAGCCTTTGTGCACACTTTCTCAGTGGGTGCAGCTATAAAAGACAGGGCAAGTGAATCCCTCCTTCAGTTCTTCTTTAGCTGCCACTGAAGGACATACTTCGAGCTCCTCTTTGAGTCTAAGCAGAGAGAAGAAAGAAGAAGAAATGACTTCAAAGGTGCTCTTCAAGAAGTGCCTCATGTGTGGGAATGGCCCTATCCAATGAGCATAACAAATGCCCGGCAGGAAGGGGTGCCATGCCTGAAAATGGTTCTTTGAGAGTCAGTCCTAAAGAGTGTCTCTGATTCCAAAATCACTGAAGCCACTAAGAAAGGACTGCAGTGCCCAGAATGAGCCTCCTTGGTACCTCCTACTTCAGCTCCAAGTGCTGATAATATGAACCAGTTGATTCCTTCTACTTCAGCTTCAAGTGCTGATAATACGAACCAGTCGGTTTCTACTGCTTCGGCTCCTAGTGCTGATAATACAAACTAGTCGGTTCCTCCTTCTTTGGCTCCAAGTGCTGACAATATGAACCAATTGGTTCCTATTAAAGATTCTAGCCCACCTCAGTCTTCTTCTGAGCTGGCCTGGAAAAAAGCCAAGCTAAAGTAGAGGCATGCTGATAAGCACTTGGCTTCAAGACCACAGAAGAAGAAACAATCATCAGCTTTGGTTCCATCCACCTCAGTGGCATCCAGTCCACCTCGGAGAACTCCTTTGCTGACTCCTAGGCATCGATCGGCTTCAGTTCCTGCCATTCTAAATGGTGAAATGCCAGACTTCCTTGAAGTTGGAACGGCTTTATCTCCATTTCCACCTTTCCCAGTGTGACCTGCACAGAAGGAAGTGGCTTTTTTAGTTCCAACTGACATTGAGAGTTGTCTAGAGGTCATCAGGAGTCATAGACATCCATCGACCTCCTCAGATTCAGTCTTTAAGGTTCTCCACTCGGAGGCAATGTGCCCAGTGGCGTTCCCCATCATGAAGGGGATGATAGATGTCACAAAAGATGTTTGGTTGATTCCAGCATCCTCGCCAGCGACTTCAAAGAAGTTAGACAACCTTTATAACACCAAACTATATGGGGCTGGGTTCTTATTCAACCACCTTCCTGCTAATTCCATAGTCATGGAAATCTTCCAAAGCAAGAGTCTTCCACAGGATGCTGGCCATTCTGCACCCACAGATAAAGACAGCGGGAAACTGGATATTTTAGGGAGAAAGGTTTATGCCTCATCAGCCTTACCTTCCGTATTGACAACTATGAGGTCATTATGGCTAGGTACCAGTTATTTCTCTGGGATAAGATTGGTCCCTACTTGAGTCTTATCCCTGATGAGAAACAACGTCTTGCCAAGATACTGCAGGGAGAAGCCCTTAGGCTCTCTAAGCAACAGATCCTCTCTGTGAGACACACTGGGGACTGTTCCACATGTGCTATGGCCTCAGCCGTTGTGATATGAAGACACGTGTGGCTTAGTATCACTGCATTAGCCCCACACCATAGATTATGGGTTGAAGACCTATACTTTGAAGGTAATGATCTTTTCTCATCTACTACAGACAATGCTTTCAAAAAGATAAAAGAGGATAAATTGACTGCTAGGTCCCTAGGCATAAGCCCAGACATACCATATAAGCCCCAGTTCCCTCCTAGACCTTATCCTCATCACAATCCCATGTCTTTCCCCTTCCCTGTTGGTCAATTCCTGCACCAACCTGCAGGGGAAAAAATCACCCAGGAGCTCTGGGTTCTGTCTATAGTCTGGGAGAGTTACTCTCTAGAGTTCAGGACCATTCCTCCAGATGTTCCTCCCCAGTTGAACCCTATCCTGCCTCAAAGACTGTTGGTGAAGCAAGTACAAAGGCTGTTGTTGAAACAAGCAGTAGAACTGGTTCTGAACCACAATGCCGAAAGGCCTTATTCCCACTACATTATGGTGGACAAGAAGTCAGGGGGCTCATGCCCCATCTTAGATCTTTTTTTGAACAAGTTTATTGTTTTTAAAAAGTTCAGAATGTTGTCATTAAAGGATGTTTTACCCCTCCTAGAGAACCACAGTTGGTTGATTATCGTCAATTTGAAGAATGCTTATTTTCAGATATTCATTACAGAGAATATCTCTGTTTTCAATGTGGTTCCAAAAGGTTCCAATACAAGGTCTTCCCTTTTGGCCTTTGCCCCTTGGGTGTTCACCAAGGTTATGGCAGTAGTGGTTGGTTACCTCAGGGAAAAAGATTGCACATATTTCCCTATCTGGACAACTGGCTTATCATGGGCCAGTCCAGGTAGTCCATTTCCCATCTCACTTCCTTAGTCCGGTTGACCCTCCACCAATTGGGGCTATGGGTCAACTTGGAGAAGTCTTCTTGGTTCCACAACAAAGAGTAACATTCATGAGAGCAGTGTTGGACTCCACACTAGCTGGGGGTTTTCCCACCAGAGAATGAATAGCCTCGTTCCCAGCCACTCTAAGCAGGCAGTGTTCTTGCAGGCACTGAAACACAATGCAAATCCAAAAACTGTTCAATTATATGACCTCTTTGACATTCATAGTACCGTTTGCCAGGCTCTGGCTGTTACAAAATTGGTTTGTCTGGGTTTTCCATCCACATTACCGGAACCCATACAAGTGGTTCTCAGTTCCAAGGATTATACACAAATTATACACAGATCCTTGACCTAATGAAACAACAAACGGAACCTAATGACAGAGACCCATTTGGTTCCAAAACCATTCACCTTTCCATCTATACAAATGCCTCTCTGATGGCTTTGGGGGGCTTATTCCAGAATCAATCATGTGAAGAGTCTTTGGTCTCAGCATGAGTCCAAGCTACGTATCAACCTTTTGGAATTAAGGACTATCAGGTTTGCTCTGAAAGCTTTGCCTCACTTTGTCAGGGGCAAGAATGTCCAGATATGCATAGACAACACAACTGCCATGCATTATCTGAACAAGTAGGGGGACACGGCCTCTCTGTCCCTCTCCCGAGAGTCCTACCTTATTTGGGAATGGGCGATCCAACATCAGCTCTCCTTTTCAGCCATCCACATTGCTGGAGAAGACAACACTCTGACAGATGCCTTGAGTCGGTTCAGCCTATCTTTAGTTTTATCAATGCTTATACATAAGCCTTCTGAGCCTATAGCTACCTGTCCTCTCAAACTTCTTTCAGCCAAAACAGCCTTTTAGTGGCCATATCAGCTAAGAGGGTGAGTGAATTACAAGCCCAGAGGTATGATCCACCTTTCCTCAGGACGTTTGCAGATAATATAGTTCTCTGTCCAAACTTCCAGTTTTTACCCAAGATAGTCTCTGCTTTTCACCTCAACCAACATATTACACTGCCAGTGTTTTTTCCCTTGCCCTCCACAGAGGCCAACAGACTCCTTCACACACTGGACGTCAAACGTGCACCGTGTTTCTACCTGGACAGGACTATTGCCTTTAGAAAGGACTCTAACCTCTTTAACTCCTTCAGAGGACCTAAGAAGGAACAGAAGATCACTGCTCAGACCATCTCCAACTGGTTTGTGTGGCTCATCAAGTAGTATTATAAACATTCCAAATAGCCATGCCCTCTGGGCATCAGGGCACACTCTACAAGAGCCCAATCTACTTCATCAGTATTTAACTTGGGCATTCCATTAGTGGTCTTATGTAAAGTGGCCACCTGGTTGGTGCCATCCACCTTTATGTGGCATTATGCCATTGATGTAGACTCCAGAAGGGATGCTGCAGTCGGCAAAGCAATCCTGAAGAGACTCTTTCAATGAAGAGCAACACGCCCGCCTCCTGGGTAAGTTAGCTCGTTAATCTCCCATGTGGGACTGCACAGAAGACACAACAATGAAAACAGGGTTGCACCTACCTGTAACTGCTGTTCATCGAGTGTTCTTCTCTGCAGGCAAACATCCCTCCCTCCCTCCTCCTCCCACTGTGTGCTCTTTAATATGCTAATTTCTCCTTCTTCACCAGTGGCTTAGTTGTCAGGTTCTGACTGTGTTTAAGCCAAAGAGACTCCATTTTAATCCTGGGTATATCTTAAGTGTTTTCTTTACAGGTGGCAAGCCTTCTGCTGGAAGCTTACAGAGAGAAGAAGAATGTTATGTCTACATATATCTGCTTTTCGGACACCCTTGGGAAGCTTTCACTTTCTCACCCTCGGGCCGATTGTTTTGAGAACTGAGGGGGAGGATGGGGCCTGCAGGGAACAGCTATTCTGTACCACTGCTTTGCCTGTCATTCGTAACAATTTCCAAGCTCAGCCAAGATCCTTGTATCTTGGAATGTGGACTTATAATGGTTGTTTATCTTCAGTAAAGCCTTTTGAAATCGATGGACTTTTGTCTCATTGCAAGGGGTAGTCTGGGTTGCAACTTTTAGCAAGCCACAGTCTGACATTAGTGAACTGAGGGAAGGATCCACTCTCCCTGCTTTTATAGCCACAACCAGTGAAAAAAGATGTGAAAAGGTTGGGCAAGCATCTTGTGCCTTTTGGAACTTTGATACATCCACAGCTGGCCTGCGTATGCACAGTTCCCATGTGTGCCTGCACAGAAGAACACTCGATGATCAACAGTTACAGGTAGATGCAACCCTGTTAGCTATGGAAGAAAACCCATGTGTGTGTGTGTTTCCAGAAAGCAACTGATTATATGCAATATTTACTTTCCTATCAAACCTGAACCTATTTTGCCATTTTAACAATTGCAAATGCATTATTTACAACTTGGGTAGCATATAAAATTGTATTCATTGGCATATTTATGGAATTTAAAATTGTAAATGCTTTACTTCTCTATAAGCAAAATTGCGAGTATACTCAATACTAAAGCAAGAATGTGTTGCAAATTGCTGTGTCCTATGCTATTTTAGCATATTCCACTCACTCTAAAAGAGAAAGTATTCTGTAGGAGCTTTTTTTCAGGGCTCCTCAATAGTTCCCATTTTTTTCCAAAGGAAATTTTGGGGGAAAGGCCTTATGTTGTAGGTTTTGAATAAATAAAACCTTTTTTTAGAAAGCATTTCACTTATTTCAAAAGAAAACAAATTCAATAGGAGCGTTTTTGAGTGCCTCCTCCAAATTTTCCAATGTTTCCATCAGAAAAATAGAATACTATAAATTTTGTATTAGTAAAAGCTTGTCTTAAAAAACATTTCACCCATTCCCAAGAAAAATACTTAAATAGGAATTTTTTCCAGTGCTTCAAATGTTCCAATTCTCCCACTGGAAAAATTAAATAAAAATGGTTTTCCCCCCTGTATTTTTTGGGCCTCCATACTTCTAATAAGAGACAAAATATGCTCACACCTTATCTCTGATTGATCTCTATACCACTACCTTTTGAGATCCCCGTTGCTTCCTCGCCACATTGAAATCATGATTATGTTGGGATTAGAACTATAGATCTCCTACATAGCCTTAGGTCTTCACACTAGGCACAGGCAAAAGTATGTAATGTCTCCTTAATTATGGTGTTCCACATCCTAGTTCTTGTGGTCTGCTTTGTTCTATACTGGAAATCTGCAGGGTATGTCTAGTGGTACAGCCAGTTTTAATCATTGTGATCACTTTCAGGACAATCTCTATGCCATTGTAAACAGTGTTATACCCTTCCAAGACCACTGAAGACAATGCACATAGAAGAGTGTGATTCTATGTTTAGGATGGCATGGTCAGTTTCTAGAATAGGCCTGCCCAGTGTGTGAATCATGAAACAAACAAAAAAATTCATCAGCCATGTATTGTGGCCTGCAAAATAAAATGTGATCTATATATTCCCTCTTCTACCCAGTAAAAAAAGAAGAAGAAGCAGCAGACTGGTCAAGGTCCCAGTTTACCAAACCTCAATAAGAAGTGTTCTGCAGTCCTTTACTCCGGCCTCCCAAAAGGTGCATTTCTTGGCAATTGCACTTTCTGCTGCTACCACCAGAGGTCAGAAAAGAACTGCTGATCAAGTCCACTAGATCTAGAACTTACTCTCCCTCTTAAATGTCCTTATCACCTATTCCAATTTACCCTGAACATAGGACTAATTCCTAAGAATTACTCATACTGGCAGTTCTTTCTGCTTTCCATAATTCATTTTTAAATGTGGATCAAATGTGGAATAGACACTAATACTTAAATTACGAGCTCTGTTCCCTTTAAAGTCATGACGATGATGTGGAAGAAAATTTTTCCAGTCTCCAGACTTCTATCTATCATCTCCCCTTAATGGTGTCTCTTCTTTGTGACCTCTCTAACAAAGATGTTCCACTTCCTCAAAGAGTTCCCTGCTGTTTTTCTTCTTTAACAAACCCATGTATGTTGTCTGTTTTAAAGTTACAAGGGATTCTAATGGTTTTTGTTTCTACAGCAGCAGCATTGTGTTGTTTGGAATTCTACCACTTCCAATCTGACCCCAAACCAACATCTCATATGAAAATAACGCAAAGGTTAAAAAACCAAGCAAATTGGCGAGGGAGGGGAGCATTTGAGATCTGGTGAAAGCGTTTGATCTTATTGCTCCTCTGATAGCATGCTGTCTGGTTTTGGTTGCCCATGGAGTAGAAGGAGATGGGGCAATGAAGAAAGAAAGTGCCTTGGCTTTGGCAGTTGCGTGTGTGTGCCATTTGGCTGCCATCTAGTTGGACCACTGCCCTCCCACCAAAATAATCCAAGTTGGCTTTGTGCTGAACATTTCTAATTTTTTACTGATCAATGCACTGTCTCATAGACTTTGAGAGGGCTTTATTTCTATACAATCTGAGTCCTCGTTTCCTGAGTTATTCCACAAGCAGGCAACACAGTTTCCTCAGTGGATCAGGTGAGACTGGTCAGTTTCCTCAGTAGATTGCTGAGGAAACTTACGAAAGATTTTTTGTCTTTCTTAATGACGCCAAGCAGCCAGAAATAACCAGGGGGTATCTTATTCCTTTATAAATAATCACGTGTAAAATGGATTGAAATCCACAATAACATTGCACAGATACTGGCAAACATATTGGCCTCACTCCTACATAGTTAAGCTTGTCTAACCCAACTGAAATAAATCTGCAGTGTTCCTAGTCCTGCTGGTTTACCAACAATATCATTTTTTTGTATTAGCAGCACCACAAAGCATAATATCTGTGCATTCCATATGAACTCTGAAAAGCAGAAAGTGCAGTATTCTTCTGAGAAATGCTGCTCTGCAGATTCCATTGAAATGCACAGAGCTGGCATAGCAGCACTGATGTACCCAGGGATTTTGCAAATGGGGTATAAAACTAAGAGTGATTCCACTGTGAAGGTCTTGATTTATTATACATTAGCTTGATACCCATGCTTCGTTACAGTGTTTAACTACTCTAAATCCAGTTATAATACTTATGGGTATGTAACATGTTTTGGGGTGGGTTTTTTTTAGTTGGTTTTGTAGTATAATAGCATAGTACCTGAGCTTCACAAAGATGTTTGAATAAAGCAAATGAGCTCTGTGTTCCAACTGTCTCTGGGGAGGGGGGGAATGAGGTGTGGAATGTTGTGAGCCCCAATCAGCCACTCACTTTAAATCCAGTTATAATAATTATGAGTATGTAATATTTTTTGGTTTGTGTGGGTATGTGTGTGTGTTTAGTTGATTTTGTAGTATAATAGCATAGTACCCGAGCTTCACAAAGGTGTTTGAATAAAGCAAAGCATGTTGATGCCGAAAACCGATGAAGTGAAATTCGAAATGTAACATTTATTGAAGAGATTTTAAAAGGAAAAGATTGTAGTGCAATAAAGTAAAAAATATGTACAATCTTTTTTTTTCTACTGAAGGACCGTCTGCCAGGAGGCTTCTTGGGGACAGTGAGAGCTTATGGCTGTGAGAGGTGTGGAGTTGGACTGAGGGAGGGGTGGTGTGGTGGGCACTTCGGCAGGTTCATATGAGAGATTCACATCAAAACAGCCCCTAGAAAAGTTGCACACTATCTCCCTGTGAACATTTAAAAACTCAGTACCCATACTTAAATTTATATAAAAGCCCTATTTGGGAGTCTTACACTGTCTATCTTCAACAGTCCGCAGTTTCCTTTACCTGAGTTTTACCTCAGAACACAGAGTTCCACAGCTGACCAATCAGAGACAGGGGGGTGCAAGCAGGCAGGAGCATACCACCCACGCAGGAAAGCCAGGCCCCACAGGGAGATTGGCAACCCCAGTGAACTTTGAGGGGAAGACTGGGAAGTGCATTTTACATCAGGACACAGTCAATGACTCCCAATAGCAACTGCATATTCTTTAGAATGTGGGGGATGAGGACCTATCAGGCTGTATACACAAATGACCTCTGTGTTCCAGCTGTCTCGGGGAGAGGGAGATGAGGTGTAGAATGTTGTGAGCCCCAATCAGCCCACATATGCAAATGACCTTGAAAGGCTGGACCAATCAGGGAAGAGTGGCCAAGCTGGCACTGGGCCGGGGTGCAAGCAGGCAGCAGCCTGCCAGCCATACAGGAAAGCTGTATCCCTTTGGAAAAACACATTTTACCCCCTTTTTACCACTTAGGGGGCGAATTTCTTAAAATCCCTTCTTAGTGGGTGTTTACATCATGAAAGGAATGTCCTCCCCAAATTTCATGTTTCTAGGTACAGGGGTTTGGGATAGGCATTGATGAGGCAGTCAGGACACTTGTCTTTATATATATAGACCCACTTGATGCCCATGCTTCGCTACGGTATTTAATTACTTTAAATTCAGTTATAATATTTATGGGTATGTAACATTTTTTGGTTGGGGGGCAGGGCTGAGTTCGTTTTGTAGTATAATAGCATAGTACCCAAGCTTCACAAAAGTTTTTGAATAAAGCAAAGTTCTGTCGATACTGAGAACTGAAGTGAATTTCTATATGTAACATTTATTGAAGAGATTTTTAAAAGGAAAAGATTGTAGTGTAAGAAATAAAGTGGAAAAATATGTACAACTGTTTTTTTTTCTACTGAAGGACCTCTTTGTAGTCCTCATTAGTAGTTTTCTGGTCAGGTGCTAGGATCACCAGGCTGCTGGGTGAGCTCACTCTGCAGCATACAACTGCCCATGAGAGAGGCAATCCTCCCTCGAGTCAGTTCCTGCCACTTTCAGTGTTTGGCCCTGGGACTTGATCATCATAGCAAAGCAGGCCTTGAGGGGGAACTGCAGTCTCTTGAATTCGAAGGGGTTCTCTGATGGTATGAGTGGTATGCGTGGTATGAACACTTACTCCCCTGGAGCACTACCAATGAACAATATTGCCTTGACAACGTTTCTGTGGAAGGCTTTCACTCGCAGTGTGGTGCCATTGCAGAGTTTGGGTGTGTTGAGGTTCCAGAGCAGCATTGCTGGGGCCTGCAATTTGAGAAGAAGCTTGTGGGCTGGGAAGCCAGGAAGGTTGTGTGTGTTGAGGAACTTCACGGGGTAGTGGACTACATCATCCATTTGCACCACTGAGTTCACAGATCTGTACTCCATTTTTACCCCTTTGAGGGAGTTGTGTTTCATTAATGATGGCAGCCTTGTCATTCTTGAGGGTCAGAATGGCAAACTTGCATAGCCAGTCCATGGACTTCTCCGTGATAGTGGCGATATCGGGGTATATTGTGGCTGTTAAGTCTGCTAGGGTCATCACTACTGTGCCCAGACCTGCAGGGATGGTTACCTTTCCTTTCGACTCAGGATACTCTTTGTCAGCTATTTTTAAAAGGAGTTCAGAGAATTACCCAGCGGTCACCTCGCTTCTCAAGTGGACCCTCATGTTCTTTCTTAGTGAGAGTTTCCTGATGAGGGGCTCCAGATACGATGCCTTGACAGACACAGTAACCTTGTCAGCTCGAGTTCCCCTTGGGACTACTGGCAGAGTCTGCCAGAAGTCTCCAGCCAGCAGCACGGTGACTCCCCCCATCACTCTCTCGTTGCCCCTGACATCTTTGAGGATTATGCTCAATGCCTCAAAACACCCCTTAAGTGCCATGGTGCTCTCATCCCAAACAATGAGCTTACAGTTCTACAGCACTTGGGCCATGTTGCTTTGTTTTGAGATGCTGAACGGGGATGTTTCTGCAAGGATGAGGTTAAGTGGCAGCTTGAAGCTAGTGAAGGTTCATAGGCCATGCCTGAGTGAGCCTTGACCTTCCATGGAAGTGAGCGCCTCTCTACTTGTCTTCCAGGATTGCTTTGCTGCTAGGGTCATCACTACTGTGCCCAGACCTGCAGGGATGGTTACCTTTCCTTTCGACTCAGGATACTCTTTGTCAGCTATTTTTAAAAGGAGTTCAGAGAATTACCCAGCGGTCACCTCGCTTCTCAAGTGGACCCTCATGTTCTTTCTTAGTGAGAGTTTCCTTTTTTTTTTTTGAAAAATTTTTTATTGGGTTAGAACATTTTTATTTTTACATTACAATCAATTTTCCCCTAATTTTTCGTTTCTAACCCCCTCCCTTTCCCCCCCTTTTGTTGACTTCCAACAGCTTTCCCACCCTCTGTCCCTTTTCCCTTACTTCTATTAAATTCCTCTGTCTAAAACAGATATACATTCTCCATTATATTAAGCAGTGCATCATTAACTCCTTTAATTATTATACACCCAAACTATACGTCTTTAGATAAACAATTTATCCCATTTTCCAGTTTTGAATAATTCTATATAAACCTATAAAAATATATAAACCATAAAAATTTCCCACATTTAAATCAAACAATTTGATTTATTCTCTATATATTACTCATTTCAACTTTTTATGGTAATTCTATATAACTCCTCAGATACTCAATCAATTTAACTCTTCTATACATTCAGTTTGGTGCATATAAATCTTGTCAAAGAAAGAAAATATTGTTAGTTAGTCAATCCTCATGTTTAAACCTTATCATTAATTATTCTCTATCAGTTGACCTATACATATCTATATATATCTCAATCAATTAATCTAACTGCTTATAAATTCACATTTCTCTTCCTCCCCCGGTAAAGTCACCCCTCTCTTTTATACTTTTATTATATTTCAGTAGTTCTCAAACTGCCACAGTTTTCCTCCCACCTCCCATTTCTTCTCCAGGTATTGTTTCAGCTTCTCCCAGTCTGTGTTGAACTGCCCTGAGTCCAGATCTCTCAGTTTTCTTGTCATCTTGTCCATTTCAGCCATATACAGCAATTTGTAGATCCAATCTTCAATAGTTGGTACTTCTTGTACTTTCCATTTCTGCGCATACAAAAGTCTAGCTGCTGCAGTCATATAAAAAATCAACGTCCTATGATGGGCTGGAATTCCCTCCATTCCCAAGTTTAGCAGCAGGAGTTCTGGGTTCTTATTTATTTGAAACTGTAAAATTTCACTCATTTCTCTTATTATTTCCCCCCAGAACTGCCTAGCTACCTCACACGACCACCACATATGATAGAGGGAGCCCTCATGTTTCTTACATTTCCAGCATTTATTAGAAGTATTCAAATTCCCTAGCGCAATCTTCTTTGGTGTCATGTACCAACGATAGATCATTTTGAAAATGTTCTCTTTAATATTGATACATGTCGTTGTCTTCATTGTAGTTTTCCACAAGTATTCCCATGCCTCCATTGTTATTTCTTTATTGAAATTTATAGCCCATTTCACCATCTGTGTTTTAACTATCTCATCCTCAGTATACCATTTCAGCAATACTTGGTATACCTTGGATATTCTTTTCTTGTCTTCTTTAAGAAGGGTCTGCTCTAGTTCCGAGTTCTCTGTTCGTATGCCCCCTTTTGCAAAGTCTGAGTTGTATAAGTCTCTAATCTGTCTATACTGAAACCAATCATAGTTAGGTGATAGTTCCTCTTGCGTCTTTATTCTAAGTTTAGATACTTCAATCTTAGTTATTTCTTTGTACGTTAAACATTGTTGTTCATTATCCACAGCTCTCGGATCTATCACCTCATATGGAACCACCCACAAGGGGGTTCCTTCTTGTAGGTAAGTTCTATACTTCTTCCAGATTGTAAATAGACTTCTCCTTACAAAATGATGCAGGAACATCGAGTTGACCTTTACTTTGTCATGCCATAGGTATGCGTGCCATCCAAAAATTTTTTTATATCCCTCTAGGGCTAATAGTTTCTTATTCTTTAATGTCATCCACTCTTTTAGCCAAACTAGGCAGATTGCATCATGGTAAAGTCTCAGATTGGGCAGTTGCATTCCGCCTCTCTCCTTTGCATCTTGTAAAACTTTTACTTTCACTCGAGGCTTCTTGCCTGCCCAAACAAAATCTGATATTTTCCTCTGCCATTTTTCAAATTGTTTAGAGTCTCTGATGATTGGTATTGTCTGTAACAAAAACATTACTCTTGGTAACACATTCATCTTAACTGCTGCAATCCTGCCCAACCATGACAGGTTCAATCTATTCCATTTGATCAAGTCTCTCTCTATCTGAGTCCATAATTTTTCATAATTATTCTTGAACAAATCTATATTTTTTGCAGTCAGCTCAACTCCCAAGTATTTCACCTTACTAGTTACTTCACAATCCGTTGTTTCCATTAACAATTGTTGTTTCTGCTTAGTCATGTTTTTGCATAATATCTTTGACTTCTTTTTGTTAATGAAGAAACCTGCCAAATCTCCAAACTCCTTGATCTTGTCTATCACTTTTGGCATGTTCTCCAGTGGGTCTTCTACAATTAACATTATGTCGTCTGCAAATGCTCTGACCTTATATGAATAGTCCTTTATTTTTATTCCTCGTATTTCCTCATCTTGTCGAATTTGTATCATCAGAATCTCCAATACTAAAATGAACAACAATGGAGATAACGGGCAACCTTGTCTTGTTCCTTTACTAATCGTCAATTTTTTGGTCAATTCATCATTCACTACAATTGCTGCAGTCTGGTCTCTATAGATTTCCTTGATTGCTCTGACGAATCTTTCTCCCAGTTGTAGCTTTTCCATAGTGGCAAACATAAAGTCCCAGTTTAAATTGTCAAACGCTTTTTCAGCGTCTACAAAGAAGAAACCAACCTCTTTGTCACAACGCTTGTCGTAGTATTCAATAGCATTGATCACTGTCCTTAAGTTGTCTCTTATTTGTCTGTCTGGCAAAAAGCCTGCTTGTTCCTCCTCTATGACTTCCGAGAGCCACCCCTTCAATCTCTCCGCCAATATCTTCGCAAAAATTTTATAGTCATTATTGAGTAGTGATATAGGCCTATAATTTTTCACGCTAGTCAGATCTTGGCCCTCTTTTGGGATCAATGATATATTCGCTTCGCTCCAAGTGTCTGGAATTCTTTGATCCCTAAAAACTCCGTTCATCACCTCTTTTAGGAATGGTGCCAGTTCATTGGCCATTGTCTTATAAAATTTAGCCGTAAGTCCATCTGGCCCTGGCGCCTTTCCTAGATTTGCGGATTGTATTGCCATATTTATTTCCTCATCAGTTACTTCACTGTTCAGCTTATTTCTCCAAGCTTCCGAGATCTCTGGAAGTTTGGTTTTCTCCAAATATGATGCTATTGATTCTTTGTTTACTTCTTTTTTATTATACAGCTTAGCGTAAAATTTATAAAAGGCTCTGCTAATGGTAGTCTGCTCCAAATACGTTTTGTTTTCTTCACAAATTTTATTTATTATTTTCTTTTCCCTTTTCTTCTTTAATTGCCATGCCAAATATTTCCCAGGTTTATTAGCACCCTCAAAAGCTTTTTGATTCAGTCTTTTAAGGTTCCACTCCAATTCTTTGTTACTCATTGCTGTTAACTGTTCTTGAAGAATTTTGATTTCCTGATGTATTTTCTTTTTCCCTGGTCTCTTTTTTAACTGTACTTCTTTGGCCTTTATTTTCTCCTCAATCTCTTGTCTTTTCTCCTCTTTCTTTTTCCTTGCTCTACCATTTAAGTCCATTAGTATGCCCCTTACAACCGCCTTGTACGCGTCCCAAACTTTACTGGTTGGTACTTCTTTATTCACGTTGTATTGTATAAAAAACTTAGTCTCTCTTCTCAGTGTTTCCATATTCTCACTTTCCTGTAACAGGTCCTCATTTATTCTCCAGGCTTTCCTTTTTCTCCTTTTTCCAAATTTCCACATAATTGGGTTGTGATCTGAGCCTACCATCGGCATTATTTCTACCTCCTTAGTCCATAGCGCTAAGTCCTTTGAGGCCCAGATCATATCAATTCTTGATAATGTAAGATGCCTTGCAGAATAAAAAGTAAACTGTTTGGTTTTAGGATATTCTCTCCTCCATACGTCTTCGAGAGTCTCTTGTTGAATCAACTCAAAAAAAAGCTTTGGCAATAGTCCTCTTTTCTTTTGTGCTTTTGTAGTCTTTTTGTCTAATTCCAAATCTGTCACTCCATTGAAATCTCCAGCAAGAATTATCTGGTCATATACAAGATCGTCTAGGTGCTTCCTTAAGTCCTCAAAGAAGCTTTCCTTTGCACCGTTAGGTGCATAAAGTCCGACTACCAACACTCTCTTTAAGTTCCAATTACATTCCACTGCTACAAATCTAGCTTCCACATCTCTCATAACAAATTTTGGCTGCAGCTCCTCTTTTATATACAACACCACTCCTCTTTTTTTCTTGTTGGAAGCCGCTACAAATTCTTTGCCCAATTTTCCAGATTTTAAATATTTTACATCCTGTTTTCTAATGTGGGTCTCCTGCAAACAAACAATATCACATTTTTGTTTTAGTAGCCAATGAAAAATATTTTTTCTCTTATTCGGTGAGTTTAGTCCATTTACATTCCAAGATAATACTTTACACTCCATATTCATGGTTTTGTTGGTAAGTCTTTTTCATTGTCCTTGATAAATCTCTCCATCTCCCGCTCAGATCTGATGCGTTTTTTTGCCCCTCCAAACTCAAAGGACACTCCTTCCGGTAACTCCCATCTGTATCTGATATTCATGTCCTTCAAAGTCTGAATTAGCACTCTATATTTTTTCCTGTCCAATAACACTGATCTGGGCAGTTCCTTCATTATAATAATCGTCTTGCCATCAATCTCCAATGGATCTTGAAATTGTTTGGTCACAATCCTCTCTTTCATATTTCTAGTTGTAAACTGCACAATCACATCCCTTGGTAGTTTCCTCTGGGTTGCAATTCTCGAGTTCACACGATACGCCACATCTAGGATAGCCACAATTTCCTCCTCCTCCTTCCCCAGGTAATCAGCCAACACCTCAGTCATCTGTTCTTGCGCTGACTTCCCTTCCACTTCTGGCAGACCGCGAAAACGAAGCTGCTTCTCCATGTGTTTAGTTTCTGCAACTGACATCCTCCCCTTCACCAGCCTCATCTCTGTTTGTTGCGTGTCTATTAAATTCTCCATCGCGTCTTCTACTGTTTTAACTCTCTGCTGCGTTCCTTGTAATTCACTGCTAATCGTTTCCACACCTTTTTTCACTTCTGACAGCTCCGACTTTACTGTCTGTGTAACTTCCTTGACCTCTTTAATAAGCTCCAATTTCGTGTCCTTAAGTTCTTTCATCATGTCTATAAGTTTTTTGTCCAAGTTTTCTATTGCCGATTGCCACTCTTTTTTCGACATCGTGGGGCTTGCTTTAGCTCGCTCCCACGAATCTGCTCTCTTCCTCAGCTCCGTGGCGTATAATTAAACGTTTTCCTTTTTTTTAAATGTCCCAATCTTTGCCAAAATTAATTTTTTATATCCAAAATGTCGGGCGTCTTTTCTCTATGGTTTCTCTATGTTATTATAATCCAAGATGGCCTACTTCCTCTTCCGCTGAAGCCACGACCCTTCCACTTTCAAAGATGGCGATTCCCCACTTCCTGTCCTTTGGCAAGGGCCGCTTCCCTCCAGCCACTCTATTGTTGTTACGCACTTCCTGTCTCCCGTCTTCCCACAGCAGGTCTCGCGATGGTGTCTTTTTCCCACAGCTCCAAAACCACAGGTATTCAAAACAATAGTCCGATTTTTGTAATAACTTCTTTAAACTTAGTCTCTTTTAAAATACAACTCCTGCCGAGTCTTCACCTCCTTTTCGCTAGTCTGTTGCAGTTTAAAAGTCTACTTTCTTTCCTCTCTGTTTTTGTCAATCTGTCCCGTTTCAAGAGATAGCGATCTTTACCTTCTCTCCAGCTTTCTCGGGTTGTAATCGCTGTTTCGATCTTAAATTCTCCTCTCGACTTCCCTCCCCGATCGAAGCTTGGGTATGTAGGTCTTATGCCAGCCGAATTGGCCCCAAAATTGCCGCAGAGATTATAGCCGACCCGTCGCAAGGTGGGACCTCAAGGATCGGGGGGGAGACTCCTTGTGTAGAGCCCCCCCTCGTCCGAGATCTAACTCACCCTAGGGTCTTGAGCGTTCTTTGCCTGCTCCCCGCCTGAGAGCAGTCGGCCGCGGGTTATTTTCACCCCTCCGGCCGGTTAAAACGGCAATCCGGTCAGCTCCACAAATGGAGCTGCGTTAGACCTCCATGAATCCCAAACCGGAAGTCTTTAGTGAGAGTTTCCTGATGAGGGGCTCCAGATACGATGCCTTGACAGACACAGTAACCTTGTCAGCTCGAGTTCCCCTTGGGACTACTGGCAGAGTCTGCCAGAAGTCTCCAGCCAGCAGCACGGTGACTCCCCCCATCACTCTCTCGTTGCCCCTGACATCTTTGAGGATTATGCTCAATGCCTCAAAACACCCCTTAAGTGCCATGGTGCTCTCATCCCAAACAATGAGCTTACAGTTCTACAGCACTTGGGCCATGTTGCTTTGTTTTGAGATGCTGAACGGGGATGTTTCTGCAAGGATGAGGTTAAGTGGCAGCTTGAAGCTAGTGAAGGTTCATAGGCCATGCCTGAGTGAGCCTTGACCTTCCATGGAAGTGAGCGCCTCTCTACTTGTCTTCCAGGATTGCTTTGCTCATAGAGAGAGACTGCCACTCTGTGCACCTTGGGGTGATCTTGCTGGTACTTGGCCTCTGCTGCTCGGTGTACCGCAGGAGTATGATGTGCATATTTCTTTGCTGCATCTCTAAGTTGCTTCCTCCTTTTAGCATCAGTGTATTTTGCACAATGTCTGCCCGAAGGCTTCTTGGTGGCAGTAAGAAGTGATGTGTTTTCCCTATGGGAAAACACATATTACCCCTTTTTACCCCCTTAAGGGGCGAATTTCTTAAAATCCCTTCTAACAACAACAACAACAACAATAACAACAACAACATTCCATTTATATATCACCCCTCAGGATGACTTAACACCCACTCAAATAACGACACACAAAGTATGTCATTATTATCCCCACAACAAAACACCCTGTGAAGTGGGTGGGGCTGAGAAAGCTCCAGAGAACTGTGACTAGCCCAAGGTCATCCAGCTGGCTTCAAGTGGAGGAATCAAACCCAGTTCTCCAGATTAGAGTCCTGCACTCTTAACCACAACACCAAACTGGCTCTTAGTGAGCCACTACATCACAAAAGGAACATTCTCCCCAAATTTCATGTTTCTAGGTCCAAGAGTTTGGGCTGGGCATTGATGAGTCAGTCAGGACACTTGTCTTTACATATATAGATTTAATATTTACACTAGAATGTGCATGAGGCACAGTGCTATTCCAATTAGTCAGCCACTACTAAAGGGGAGGACAGCTGTCAGTGACTTACACAGCATGCTGGCTATCAAATGCTGATTGCCACTGCATGTCACATATTGTCAACTACTGACTAGTATTTCATCAGATTACAGGAAAAACTGAGCTGAATCAGACCAAGTGCTTTTGGCAACAGCGGCCAGCCAGTTGCTTGCAGGAAAACCGCAAAGAATAAAGGGAATAGCCCCACACATTGAGGGCCAATGTGGTGTAGTGATTAGGGATATGCCTAATCCTTTTACCTAAAACAGTGGCAACCATATGCAATTTTCATACATTATTTACAGTTACATAATTACATAAGTTATAATATATGTTGATAAAATATATCTTTCAAAGATGAAAAATACAAAATACTTTTGATTTCAGATACCAAACAGTCAGCTACCCAATATTAAAATCCAAAATAAATGTCAAATATAAGTATGGAATGCAATTTCCATATTTGAGAAACTTCTGGAAAATACTGGATATCAAAATCTGCAGAGAGGAATTTTGGAGCAAATACATTCTTACTTGCAGCTTGCCAGTTTGGTGTAGTGGTTAAGAGCACAGGACTCTAATCTGGAGAGCCAGGTTTGATTCTCCACTCTCCCACTTGAAGCCAGCTGGGTGACCTTGGGCTAGTCATGGCTCTCTGGAGCTCTCTCAGCCCCACCCACCTCACAGGGTCTTTTGTTGTGGGGATAATAATGACATACTTTGTAAACCACTCTGAGTGGGCATTAAGTTGTCCTGAAGGGCGGTATATAAATCAAATGTTATTATATTATGATTATTTATTATTATTACCATGCAAGTCTCTGTAGTTGTATCATGTAAAAATGGGAAAGAATTATGGATACATAGAGTTCAGCAGGGTCTAGAAAAGATTAAGCCTTAATCTGTTCCTGAAGTAACACTTCCAAAAGTAAAGCAGCAAGATTCAAGTCCAGTAGCACCTTAAAGACCAACTAGATTTCTAGGGTATGAGCTTTCAACAGTCAAAGCACCTTTTGTCAGATACGAGAAGTGGAAAAAGGAAGGAGTCCTTATAATTCAGAGAGAGAGAGAAAAGGGTATTGTAAATTAGAGTGTCAGGAAGCTAGTTATAATACATGTTGTAATTAGCTTGATAGAGAATGGATGCAAAATGCAGAAAATTAACATCTGTAATGCAAGAAAAGTCCTATGTCCCAATTTAACCTTTATAAATAGAAACAGAACTGGAAGGTTCCCTCAAGGGTCAACTAGTCCAGCCTCATGCACAATGCAGGAAATTCACAGCTATCACTCCCCCTCACCTTCCCTAGTGATCCTTGCTCTATGCCCAGAGGAAGGCAAAAAAAAACCCTCAAGGATATCCAGCTTGGATTAAAATAGCTTCCTGACTCCAAAGTGATGATCAGCATTATCCAGTTTGTGTATGAAATGGCCATGAAAGCCTAGCACCAGCTCATCCCTTCATGCCCTCCCTCTCCTTATCTGCATATATTCAAATTGAGTCATAGAATCATCATTGCTGTCAGTTGGCCATCTAGCCTTCTTAAATACCTCGAAGGAAGGAGAGCCCATCGCCTCCAAAGAAGCCTGTTCCACTGAGGAACCACTCTGTCAGGAAGTTAATGTTTAGCTGAACATTTAACTGAGACCTCTTCTGCTTTAATTTTAACCCATTGTTTCTGGTCCAACCCTCTGGAGCAACAACTCTGCTCCATCTTCTATGTGACAGCTCTTCAAATACTTGAAGAGGGCTACCAGTGGAGTACTGGATCTGGTTCAAGGTATTAAACACCAAGGTGTTTAAAGCCCTTCACAGACCGGGACCTGCATACCTACAGGATCGCCTCTTCCATTATGTCCCCTGCAGGACGTTGAGCTCTGCAGACAAGCAACTCCTGGTGGTCCCTGGCCCAAGGGGACATCTGTCTGGTCTTGACCAGGCCAGGGTTTTTTCTGCCCTGGCCCCAGCCTGGTGGAACATTCTCCCACTGGAGATCCGGGTCCTGCAAGACCAGTTACAGTTCTGCAGGGCCTGTAAAAAGGAGATGTTCCACCAGACCTTTGGCTGAGGGCCAGCCAGTGTCCCCCTTCTTCCACCTAAGACCACCATTTTTTCTGGGACTGCCGTCAGCCACGTGCTATGCCCATATATATGCCCATATTCAGGCTCCCAGCTGTTTATTTAAGTAGCCTGTGCCTGGACTATTTTAATGATTGTTGGTTGCTGTGGATTTTCCGGGCTGTATTGCCGTGGTCTTGGCATTGTAGTTCCTGATGTTTCACCAGCAGCTGTGACTGGCATCTTCAGAGGTGTAGCACCAAAAGACAGAGATCTCTCAGTGTCACAATGATTGTCTTAAGTTTATTATTGATTTTATCATTTTATGATTAACTCATTGTATTTTATGAACGTTGTGAGCCGCCCTGAGCCAATTCGTGAAGAGGGCGGGGTATAAATCAAATCAAACCAATCAATAAAATAAATATCATATCACCTCTCCTGTCCAGGCTAAACATACCCAGTTCTTTCAACCTTTCCTTATAGGACTTGATCTCCAGAACCCTCACCATATTTGTCGCCCTTTTTTGGGACACGTTCTACTTCGTCAACAACCTTCTTAAACTGTAATGCCCCAAACTGAACATACTTACTCTAAGTAAGGTCTAACCAGAGCAAAGTACAGTGAGACCATCACTTCGCATGATCTGGACACTATGCTTCTATTGATACAGCCTAAAATTGCATTTGCCTTTTTAGCTACTGCATCACACTGCTGATTCATGTTCACTGTATGATCTACTAAGACACCTAGATCCTTTTCAGATGTACTACTGCCAAGGAACAGGTCTTCCCCATTCTATAATTATGCCTTTGATTTTTTCCTACCTAAATACAGAACTTTACATTTATCTCTGTTGAAATTCATTTTGTTAGCCCATTTTTCCAGCCTGTCTTGAATCTTGATTCTGTCTTCTACTGTATTTGTAACTAGACATGGGCACGAACCAAAACAAATTATCAAACCAGCGGATCATGGTTCGGTGCGGACCATGATCCCGAATTCCCAAACAGCAACAAACATCTCCCGAACCGAACCGGATCGTGGATCGTGGAGTCCACAGTGGGGCACGCCGCTGTTCCCAGCGATACAGGAAAGGTGGCTGATGCTGGCAGCCGCTGGGCCTGGCGGGCATGGGGAGGAGGTGGGGGGGATCTTCTCGTTCCCTGGCGGCACCCCCCATGTGCCCGCCCGCCAGGCCAAAGAAGAGCATGCTGGTATTTCTGGTATGGGAGGGAGATGATATGTCATTCGGACGGGGGCCTGATCCCCCAGCAAGCGAGGGTCCTCACCCAAGTGTCCCACTGAGGAACAGGGCAGCAGCAGCCAACAGCACCCACCTTCCTGCCTTGCCGGAAAGGATGGGAGGGAGAGGAGATGTCATTTGGAGGGGAAGTGGGAAGATCCACCAACAGCCGCGAGGCCTCCTCCGAAGCTCCCACTGAGCTACTTTGTGGCGGCAGCCGACAGTACCCACTTTCCTGCCTTGCCAGAAAGGATGGGAGGGAGAGGACCTGTCATGTGGGGGGTAAGTGGGAAGATCCCCCTGCAACCGCCGGGCCAAAGTGGAGCACACTGGTATTCCTGGTGCAGGCCAGAAGGAGGGTGATGACGGCAGCCATCAGGCCTGGCAGGCATGGGGAGGCGGTGATGAGGCCCCTCCCATTTAGGGGTGGGGGGCCTGGCCACTCACCAGCAGCACCCCCCATGTGCCTGCCCGACAGACCAAAGAGGAGTGTGCTGGTATTCCCAGCATGGGTGGGAGAGGACATGTCATTCGAATGGGGGCCTGATCCCCCAGCAAGCGAGGGTCCTCACCCGAGGGTCCCACTGAGGAACAGGGCGACAGCAGCCGACAGCACCCACCTTCCTGCTTTGCCAGAAAGGACCAGAGTTGCAGGACACATTCCCACCCAGCTGAAAGAGGTCCCGTCAGTCCCGTTGACAGGGGAGCCGCCACATTGTCAACCAACTGTATCCCTATACAATACAATCGGCTGCGCAAGCGCAACCAAGCTATGTAACCAAGGAGGGAGCAGTAACAGGATAGTCCCTCATGTTGAAGCAGGGGCAGACCTGATCCTTTGCGGAATGTAGGTGATGGGCAGGACAGGAGACATTGCTTGGACGGGTCAGAGTGGTTCCTGAGAGGGGGAGACGGAAACATGACAGCAGCAGTAGTAGCAGACATCAGCCACCTTCCTGCCTTTGTGGGATGGACATGAGTCAGGGGACCCCTTCCCTCCTACTCAGAGGGCTCAGCGTTGGCGAAGGATAGGGGGACCGTGCAGCTTAACTATATGTGAAACAGTTCCTGAGCTGCTCCGCAAGCACCCAAAGGAGGCTGCCATCAGCATCACACACCTTCCTGCCTTGCCGGAAAGGAGGGGAGGGAGAGGACATGTCATTAGGAGGGGGAGTGGGAAGGTCCACCCACAGCCGCGAGGCCTCCTCTGAGCATCCCACCGAGGAACTCTTCAGCAGCAGCCAGCATCAACCTTCTTGCCTTTGCAGAGAGGACGTGACTGGTCATGGTGGCATTACCCATTCCCCCCTGCCCAGAGGGGGCAGCAGGTACCCATGGAAAGGGGGGTACCATGTGGCACCACGCTAACACTGACAACAGCTCCTGAGCTGCTCCTCGTACCCAAAAGCAGCAGCGGCAGACCTCAACCACCTTCCTGCCTTCACGGAAAGGACACGTGACTGGTCGTGGGTCCCATCCCCACCATGCACAGAGAGGACAGCAGGTACACATGGATAGGGGTGCACTGTGCAGCTCAAACCTGTCAAGCTCAGCGTGAGCTGCTGAGCCACCCCTGGTGGTCTAAAGCGGCGGCAGCAGACAACACCCACCTTGTTGCCCTCATGGAAAGGGTGGGAGAGACACACTCCCCCCTGCTCAGAGGGGACACCAGGTGCCCATGGAAAGGGGGGGTTCAGCACAGTGCCACTCTCACATCGACAACAGTGGCCGAGCTGTTCCTCTTGGCCAGAAGCAGCATCAGCTGGCAGCACGGCACCTTCCTGCCCTCGCGGAAAGGACGGGGTGGAAAGAAAGGAGAGGATGGGAGGCATCTGAGCAGATCCAGAGAGGGAGAGGTGTGAAGAGGGAAGGGGAACTTGACTGAGAGAGGAGGGAAAAGGGTCACCATGCATGGAAGCAGCCCCGAGGAGGCTTGAGCCCACTGTGGATGAGCTGGGCCAGCTACCACCCCAGGGTGGCTCAGAGCCCAGGTAGGTCCACATCCACGGGAGGGTGCCCCAGTAGGTTGAGGTTCACCTTGATGAACATCAACATGTCCACCAGGTCTGGGTGCAGACGTACTCAGCGGGGACGGAGGAGGTCTCCCAGGTGGGAGAACACCAGCTCTCTCTGCCCGCTGGTGGGAGGGCAGGAAAGGATGTTAGTGGCGACGATGGAAAGTTCTGGCCATCATCCGATTCCCTCGCCCAATACTGCAACAGGTGGGCGGGGGGGGGGGGGCTCAGTGGGCTCCGAAAGGTACTCGTGCACCATGGCCCCCACAGAGTCCTCCACTGGGTGGGACGCACCCACCATCCTGCAGCCAACCACGCTGCCCACCGACGAGGCCCACAGATCGAACGTGTCCGTTGGGGTGGCTCTTCCCTGGTGTGGCTCTCTTCCCACCTCCTGCCCCTCACCCTCACCCTCCTCCACCGCCTGCACCTCACTGCTGCCTAGTTCATTCTCTCCTGCCCTCTGTCTCTGGAAATGGAGCACCACTCTGCGGAGCTCCTTTTTCCAGTGCTGCATCTGACCTGCCTGTGTGGCGATGCTGCCCTTGATGTGGGGGTCACAGAGGGAGGCAAGTTGGTAGGGCGCCTCGTGGTGGAGAGGATGCAGGCATTCAGCAATGCAGAACCAAACTCAAAAACAAACGGTAGGGTTCCAAAACCAACCAAACATCAACCAGAGGCATGAGCCTCAGAACCCAAGAAAACACTACACGGTGTTAAATTACATACAACTCTATTAGGTGCAATCAAAAATGTGTGTACAATGAATTACAGTGAATCCAATAAATATATATCAAAACAATCACATCAATCGTCCATTTGTTCTGTCACAGTACAGAGTCCAATCCTAGTAGGCAAACCTTCAGTGAATACCAAGTTCATATCCGAACTCCAATAATTTCACAGTCTGAATTGTGGTTTGAATGTTCAACCAGAAGACTGGCAAGGAGATTGACAGCCAATCTCCTGGCCAGTCTTCTGGTTGAACATTCAGGCCACAATTCAGACTGTGAAATTATTGGAGTTCGGATATGAACTTGGTATTCACTGAAGGTTTGCCTACCAGGATTGGACTCTGTACTGTGACAGAACAAATGGACGATTGATGTGATTGTTTTGATATATATTTATTGGATTCACTGTAATTCATTGTACACACATTTTTGATTGCACCTAATAGAGTTGTATGTAATTTAACACCGTGTAGTGTTTTCTTGGGTTCTGAGGCTCATTCAGCAATGCAGGCCTGGATCCTCCGGACAAAGTCCCAGACCATGGGGAGAAGCTCTTGCCCTTGCTGGAGTTCCTGGGCCAGAAACTGGTCAAGGCCGTGGATTAGAGGGGAGGACATGACCCAAGCTGGTCTGGTAGGAGCACAAGAGCTCCGTGGCATCCTTGAACGATTTCAGGATCCGGGACATCTGTGCAAGGACTCTCCAGTCCACGGAGCTGAGGCCCAACTCCTCTCCCCTCCTCAGCACATCCGAAGAAGACAGGATGTCTTGCATCACACACCTCTGCTCCACCAGATGACGTATCATGTCGTAGGTGGAGTTCCAGCGGGTGGGCAGGTCCTGGAACAGTTGGTACTTGGGGTATCCTTCCTCCCCCTGCCTCTGGAGCAGCTTGTGGGATGAGTTGATGCTGAGGGAGAAGTGGGAAGCGATGTGACCGCAGCTGTCCAGCAGACTGCGTGTCCGCAAGGTTCCCTCATCCCAGCTGTCCCTCAGCTTGCTCCCCAGCCCAAGTACGTCCCGCATCACGAGGTGCAGCTTGTGTGCCATGCACACCAGGCCCGGGAGGGATGCCTCTTTCAGGGCTGCCAACATGTTGGCTCTGGCGTCTGTGACCATGAAGCCATGGACAAACCCTTCCACCCTGGACGTCCACTCCCTCAGAGCCGCGTTGACGGTGATGGTGATGTTCTTCCCTATGTGGACTCGTCTGTCCCCTGGGCCTGAAGGAGAACCGCCCTGTAGCCTGGGCTCAAGCAGGGCACCTTTTTACAGCTGTCAGATCTTGGCCTGGGGAGGCGGAGGTCCTCTGGTTGCCACCAGTGGGCAGTGATGGCCAGGTACCCGTGATGGCAGCCGCTCCACAGGTCAGCCGTGAAGTGCATGGTTCTGCCTTGGGCGGCTGACAGGTCTCTGCGTACCATGTCTCACACTGCCTCATACAGGGCGGGCACGACTCGATGCCCAACCATGTGCTGTGATGGCATGGAGAACCATGGGGCAAAGTGCTGGAGCAGCAGTTGAAAGCCCACACCCTCCACGACAGATAGGGGAAAGCCTTGCAGGGCAATTGCCTGTGCCACCACATGAATGCCCACCTCCTGAGCCCTTGACCTCACCCTTTTCAGAGGCACCAGCCCCAACCCTGATGGAACAACATCCCACAGGGAGGCCTGCCTGAGCCTTCTGCTCCCACCAGCCGCACCCTCAGGGCAAGGCTTCTTGCTCAGGGTGCATTCTGGAGACCCTCCCACCAATCCCGGATCAGACAAGCTGGCGGCCCTCGGTCTCTTCCTAACAGATGTTTCACTGCCCAAGGATGGAGAACAAAGGCTCGGGTGGTGCCTCTTCAGGTGCCGAGTCAGGGCCGAAGATGACAGGTGCTGCGGGTCGTTGCCCCTGTGCACAAGACCCTCACACTCACAGCACCACACCATGCAAGGGTCATTAGCAAGGGCCCGAAAGTGCCTCCAAACAATGAGGTTGAACCATGGCCCACTTACAGTTCCCGGGGAGGGAGGATGAAGGGTTGCTGCTGGCTGTGCCACGGTGCTGGCAATGGAAGACGGAGTGGTGGGTGGACTGCAGGCAGGGACAGCACCGGTAGTTTGGGATGGGGATGGGCTGGAGGTTTCCTCAAACCCAAACCATTCCTCCGAGGATCCCTCGGCCTCCTTCTCCCCAAAAATTTTTAGGAGTTCCTCTTCTGCTGCCAGCAAGACCCCTTCGGCCTCCTCCACAGCCTCAACTGGTGATTTGGGGGGAGCGGGAGTCTCTGCTGCTCCAGAGCCCTGCACAGCACTGCTTCCTGTGCTGCAACTGGGACAACCTCTGCACTTCCCCCCACGACCACTCTTGTCCCCCACACGGAGCCTCATAGTGCCAGCAAACAACCACTGAGGAGAAGGTGATGACACTGAGAGCCCTCAGCCGAGGTGCCCACAAAGCTTGGCCCCAGGGCCTTGCAGCAACCCTGGTACCAGAGGGAAGGAGGGACTAGAGCCCTAGCCCACCACTCCCACAGACCTGACCAGATCAGGCAGTAATATGAGTCCTCAGCCGAGGTACCCACCGAGCTTGGCCCCAGGGCCTGGCAGCAGCCCTGGCACCAGAGGGAAGGAGGGACTAGAGTCCTAGCCCACCACTCCCACAGACCTGAACAGATCAGGTACTAATGTGAGCCCTCAGCCGAGATACCCACCGAGCTTGGCCCCAGGGCCTGGCAGCAGCCCTGGCACCAGAGGGAAGGAGGGACTAGAGCCCTAGCCCACCACTCCCACAGACCTGAACAGATCAGGCTCTGATCAATAATAATGTGAGCCCTCAGCTGAGGTACCCACTGAGCTTGGCCCCAGGGCCTGGCAGCAGCCCTGGCACCAGAGGGAAGGAGGGACTAGAGCCCTAGCCTACCACTCCCACAGACCTGAACAGATCAGGTACTAATGTGAGCCCTCAGCCGAGGTACCCACCGGGCCGTGCCCCAGGGCCTGGCAGCAGCCCTGGCACCAGAGGGAAGGAGGGACTACAGCCCTAGCCCACCACTCCCACAGACCTGAACAGATCAGGCTCTGATCAATAATAATGTGAGCCCTCAGCTGAGGTACCCACTGAGCTTGGCCCCAGGGCCTGGCAGCAGCCCTGGCACCAGAGGGAAGGAGGGAATAGAGCCCTAGCCCACCACTCCCACAGACCTGAACAGATCAGGCTCTGATCAATAATAATGTGAGCCCTCAGCTGAGGTACCCACTGAGCTTGGTCCCAAGGCCTGGCAGCAGCCCTGGCACCAGAGGGAAGGAGGGACTAGAGCCCTAGCCCACCACTCCCACAGACCTGAACAGATCAGGCCCTGATCAATAATCAATGTGAGCCCTCAGCCGAGGTGCCCACTGAGCTTGGCCCCAGAGCCAGGCAGCAGCCCTGGAACCAGAGGAGATAGATCCCTATCCCCCAAAGCCAAGCTCAATTGTACTCTCTCAGTCTCTCTCCCCAAAGCCTAGCAAGTGGCAAGCAAGAGCTCTGTCCCACTCCACTGCTAGCAGAAAGTGAAACCCAGCCTGGGAGCCCATGGCTATTTATAAGCATGGGTCCCATTCAGCAACACAGGAGGTCTGTGTTTGGCCATCAGAGCTGCCTATCAGGGTTTGCAGGGATGAGATTGGAGTGCCCATGGCTACAGAACACCCCCTTCCCCCTCCCTCCCCTGGGTGTCTTCTCCCAACTTGTAACCGCTTTGCAGCTCTGTGGTTGGAAGGAAGCCCTGCTGATCAAGGAAAGCTGGGCTTCCATTTGGGTTTCCAGGGCGACAGAAGGAGGGCAGACAGAGCTCAGGCATTCCCCTGGCTCTGTTGCCAGGGGAATAGATTGCTGGCGCCTGAGTGTCTGGCTTCCCGAACCGAGCCCAAACGCCCCGATCCAGGCCTCTCCCAACCGCTGGATCGTTGGTCGTGGCTGATCACAATCCACCAGGTCATGATCGTTCAATCGCCATTTTCGTGGGGTTTTGATGCTCGTAATGCGGTTCGTCCACATCTCTATTTGTAACCACTCCCAAATTAGTATCATCTGCAATTTTAATGAGCATCCCCTCTATTCCTTCATCCAAGTCATTTATAAAGATGTTGAACAACACAGGGCCTAGGACAGATCTCTGAGGCAGTTCGCTTGTCACTTCTCTCTAAGAGGATACGGAACCATTTACAAGCACTCTTTGGGTGTGATCTGTCAACCAGGTACAAATCCATCTACCAATAGTTAGGATCCAAACCACATTTTACCAACTTGTCAACCAGAATATCATGTGGAACCTTATAAAAAGCCTTATTGAAATTCAGATAAACTATGTCCACAGAATTCCCCTGATTCACCAAAGTTGTAACTCTCAAAAAAGGAGATAAGATTAGTCTGACCCTTGGGGAATTCATTGCTCCAACTCTGGGGGCTCCATTGTTCCAAATTTGCAAATAAGATCAATTTCAGCAATCTCACATTGTAATTTTTCTTTGAAGTTTCTCTGCTTGAGAACTCCCACTCTTAGTTTAGTGATAGAATGTACTGGCAAATTAAAATGTCCCCCCACTGGTTTTTGAATGTTTTTGATTTTTTTATATCAGATTTATGTCCATTTATTTTTTTGTGAAGGAACTGATCTATAGAGAGTTGAAGGGCATTGCTGACACTTGATTGCATATACAACCCTAGACGATGAATGAGTGAATGAACCAGAGATGGTGTAGCTGGTGCTGTTAGGTCCAGTGATTGTGTTGTTGGAGTGAATATGGGGGCAGAGTTGGCATCTTCATTTACTGCAGGCCTTAGTCCCTCAATTCGTGTCTGTGATAGGAAGTGCACTGTTGTGAGTAAGGAGTTGCTTAAGGTTGGGGGGCTGTCTGTGGGCAAGAAAATTTTTGCCTCCCAGTGCCTGTGAAGGAGCAGTATCATTGTCCAGCATAAGTTGTTGGTTGAACAGGTTTGACCTGGAAACTGTATGTGACAACCCGCAGTGTTCTGTTGTTGTTCTGTTTGGGCTTATCTTGTACCATGTCATTCTTTGGTATCATTCTGGCTTTGTTGATCTGGTTTCTTACTACATCCAGTGAGTAACTCCAGAAATCTTGTTTTAAATCACGCAAAGGAGAATCTCTGTTAGAGGAAATGGAGCAAATGTGGTTGTGGCGTAGAACTTGGCTGTAGACAATGAAATGTTTTGTGTGTTTCAGAAGATGACTGGAGTGTAGATATGTTTGGTGATAAGTTGGTTTTTGATATAAGGTGGTTTTTATGCTTCCATCGTATATTTGTACAGTGATATCTAGAAAATGTACTTTTTGTATGGATTGATTCATGGTCAAGTTGATGGTGGGATGGAAGTTGCTGAAAGCAGGGTGAAATTTCTCCAGTGCTTCTTTCTCATGTGTCTAGATGATAAAAATGTCACCATGAATCTCAAATACAAGAGCAGTGTTAGTGGGTCAGAGCTGAGGAAGCGCTGCACTAATTTAGACATAAAAATGTTGGCATATTGTGTTGCCTTGCAAATGCCCATGTTTATACCATTGATTTGAAGAAATAAATCCACCAAATTTGAAGTAGCTGTGGTAAAGACAAACCAGCAGAGGTTGGTAGCAAGGTCAGCTGTGATGTTGTCAGAGATTGCATTCCTAATGGCTTCTATTCCATCTTTCTGGGTAATGTTGGTATATAAAGATTCAACATGCATAGTGGCCAAAATAGTATTATCTGGATGATTGATAATAGATTGTATTTTTCTTAGAAGTCTGTGGTGTAACACACATAACAGAATGTGGAAATTCCAAGATCAATGGTACCTTGAAAAATCTACCGAAAGATGGAAGCAAATAAGATCATCCAACATCTACACTTCAAAATCTATTGTTACCAAATTACAGACCTATAAAATAATTAACAGGTGGTACATAACACCAAAGAAATTAACCCGAATCTCATCTTCTTCCACACCAAACTGTTAGAAAAATGGGTGGGGAGGGGGATTTTGCACATTGCTGGTGGGGATGTCCCTCTATAGAAAAATTTTGGAAGGAGGTCCTGACAGAAATTAAACAAATAACGGGGTATGAGATCCTGCTATTACCAGAAATCCTTTTTCTAGACCAATGGGACAAATATCAGATTCCCATTCCCCTGCTTAGAAAAGATTTGGTTGCCACATTATTAGTTGCTGCAAAGAGTGCAATAGCTATGCTTTGGGAATCACATTCCACTCTTTCAACTAATAATTGGTATGCCAAAATTTGGGACCACTTTATCTTGGAGAAACTATACGATACACTATCAAGCAGAACACTTCGCAAGAGGTACACATTTTTTAGAGAAATGGTTCCCATTCTTTGAGTATCTTGAAGATAACAGCTCTTTACCTGGCTTAAAATTTTTTCATATGTATACAAATATGTAAGTCTTCTTCATACCACTGTCTTATATTTATTTATTGAATCATTGTATTAAACATCTTAAACACACTTTCTCTGCAAATACCAATCAATCTACCAGTTGTGACTTCTTGTACCTTAGTAAGCTGCATTTTTTTCTTTCTCGTTTTTTGTTTTGGTTTTTCTTGTTATATTTTGGCATATATTGTTAATGTTATATATTGCTGTTTTACCGTAATTATATGTGGTATATAATTTCAATTCTAGGAATTATACAGCTTCGATTTTAAACAAACTTTCCCTGTAAATAGTAATCAATTAATCAGATATGACTTCTAGTACCTTAGTAGACTACATTCTGTTTTGTTGCTATATTTTTGTTATAACTGTTATATGTTGATGTCTTATTTTAATTTTATGTGTTATACAGTTTCAATAAAAATTACCACAAAAAAAAAAAGAAAAGAAAGAAATAGGAGTGAGAAGTGGGAATATCCTGGTCTTTGAAGTCTTTGGGTAGTTGGATACACACCACTGTACAGATTCAGGTGGGCAGCTGTGATGGTCTGTAGTAGAAGAGCAAGAGTCAGGTTCAGTAGCACCTTAGAGACTAGGGTATGAGCTTTCCAGAGTCAAAGCTCTGATGAAAGGAGCATTGAATCTTGAGAGCTCATAGTCTGGAAATCTAGTTGGTTTTTGAGGACCTGAGCAAGATTCTGGAACTGTATCTTGCTCTTACACCACTGTGTGGTTTCAGTAATATGTTAATAAGCTTAGTATGTTTGTATTTATAATGTATCTTGTCTAAAAGTTTAAAATACTTGATGAGATTGTTTTGTTCTGCTGTATAGCTTAGCTGCTATCTGCTTTTTCAGTTTTACACTTCTGGGTTTTTTTTCAGAGTTTGAGTTAATACATTAATACTTGTCTACACAAATTCAGCTTTTGGAGTATACAGCTGTATTGTCTACATTATGCATCATGTGTTTTTCTATTTTTTACAGAGGGAAATATTGGGAATTTAGAAATAATAAAGCTAGGGTGATTTGTTATTTTTTTTAAATGTTCAACTTCCAGGGCAAATATATTGGCCAATTCACACACACACACCTTTTAATTGTCATGAAGGTACACTTGTTTGGGAGTCACCTGCCTTTTGGATATCTCCATACCATTCTAAGCATGGAGAGCCATGATTCGATTATAGTAAAAAGTCCAGTAGCACCTTTAAGACTAACCAACTTTATTGTAGCATAAGCTTTTGAGAACCACAGCGCTCTTCGTCATGCATCTGATGAAGAGAGCTGTGGTTCTCGAAAGCTTATGCTATGATAAAGTTGGTTAGTCTTAAATGTGCTACTGGACACTTTACTATTTTGCAACTACAGACTAATATAGCTAACTCATCTGGATCTATGATTTGATTAATTTGTCACAGTGTGTGAGTTAAGTGAGCAATAAATCTGGTATAGTAGTCTGGTTGCTATACCTCATGTTCATTTCATAGCTCTACCACATGACATTTCAATCTCCTTCCCATTGTTTTGTGTTGAGTATTTCAGTACATGATGAAGCATTCGGGTTCACTTCATGTCTTTATCTGTGGAGTCATCAAAGGAGAAACAATGGGCAGAGTAATCAAGCAAGAAATGTCGTGACATACTAATAATGTTATCAATTGGTCCTAACCATGCAAAGATACTAATGTGGGGTAGAATAAGAAACAGTACACCAATATGCAATTCTAGGATACCTTACTAGGTATTTTTACATTTCACTATAATCCATAGGGTGCTAGAGATCAACTACTCCTTACCTATTCCAGTTTGGGAAAACAGTCAAACTATTTTTTTTCAGCTATTTAGTGGACAACTGGTTTGTTATTATGAAGTCTGACATTCCACTATACTGTAATTCCCAAATTGTGTGCCAGAGCATATTAGTATTCCATGAGAGAATGAATAGTGAGCCATGATGATAATTGGCTAATTAATGGCTCCTGCATGCCGAAGCATTCATTCACAGACGAGGCTACCCATTGTTTTGCTGCATGATTTGCTTTTCTGGCCTCTGCTGAGGAGGTGGTTAATTCTACTATGTATCTGCCTCAGTATGATTGGATGGGAGTCCTCCACTCCAGATATTTAGTAGAATTACCTGTTTTCAGAAGAGGATGCCCCTTGGGTCTGCAGACTAATTTTCCACTGCCAGTTGGCACAAGAGTCGAATTGCAGCAGGAAAGGGGAACTAGCAAAATTACACCTCCTCTTCAGTTAGCAGAAAATTTAGACTCCATCCAGTCCATTGCTCTGTATTGACCTCTTCCAATGAGGGAACATATCTCAATTATAACTCTTGAAGAAACATGGCAGGATTCCTTTGAGGGTGTGTAGTTCATGCACCCAGAGTAATCTGTTTTGTGTGTAATAGTGAAGTGTACCTCCAATCTACATTCAGGAAAAAAGTGTTTCTGCTTTCAGAAGTTTGGGGACATTGTTCTGGGCACTGGTACACTCCAGTCTTTGCTAGTGTATGTTTAGGAGCAGTGGCATCTGTGTCTGCTGCAACATTGATAAACTCTTCCCAATGACCCTTGGGATTATCCAAGGATGGGATAGTGCAAGAGCCCAACTCACATTGAACAGCATCGTGACCTGAGGTGCTGCATGCTCCAGGATCCTGTGGCATCTACCTCTGAAGTAAATGTGAATGTAGATTGCAGTAGATTAAATAATCCCATCATACTCATGCATCAAGATTTCAAAACCTCCTGCATAGTATTAAAAAAAAAAATCCTTGTCTTTCATCTGGTGATTCTCCAGGACTCTTGTGTGTGTGTGTGTTTCTGCTTCCTGAACTAAAGATAACTGCCTCAAGGTTTTTGTGTATCTCTGTAAGTGTACAGGGGTTTTGTTAACTGATAATATCGCTCACATGCTTAACTCCTACTTGCTTAACTCCTGCTTTTGCAGTAATGCCTCAAGAGAACTATAAGCCCTAATATAACCATTCAGTGGTTGAGGGAGTCAGCATGCAGACTGTTTCAAGCCATATATTTAGTATATAACATCAACATAACAAGTGTAGCTCCAGGTTTACAGTAAGTGTATAAAAACAGCAACCCACTTTTATTCTTCTGTAAATTTTTATTTTATACAGCTGAGAGGCGCTGTTCATTGTCAAAAAGGGGAAATTTGAAATATTAAAGTCAGACAGTGAAATCCATCAAAAGAACACGAGAGCGCCAAAATGCTGTTTGCTAGTCAGCAAAATGTTTTGAGAAATGTAGCCATTAAACATCACAAGAAATAGTTACATTTTCATTTAATGTTATCAAATGTTGACATGATTATATCCATGGATTTTCCCAGAACAGAGGGGGAAAGTGCTCCAAGTTGTCTGTTTTTTTGAATTGTGTTTCCATCCTTTTTACTCTGCTGGGACATTCAGTGTTTAAGATGATGCCTGTTTTTGTTTTTTAAATAGTGCAACATAGCACTTTGCAGTATGTTACACCATATCATTAATGACTACTAAACCTTTTCTTTGCTGTTCCTGTCTCTTTTTATATGTCTGCCTTTTCTTGATAACAGTAAAGACTGATATTAATGGAAAACCCATTAAAAAAACTATTATCCTCTGAAGAAAAAGTGAATGCACTCAAGTGTAAAAGGAAGACTTATTGATCAATTTCTAGGCTAAACCCTGCTTGCCTGACACATTGCAACAGTGGAATGTGTTTTTATTGCATGGCCAGGTAGTTCAGATTTCCGGTCATTTTTACTAAAGGCCCTTTTTATAACATGGATAAAATTTTATCACAGAGCTATGAAAAGAAAATTAGGTTTCATAACTCACATCAGAATTTGAAGCAACTGCTTCTATAAATTTTTAAAACATTATCAAACTTAATGCACCTGTTCTGACAAATTAGTGTTTGTCTCCCCTGCCTCCACATAATTAATCAAATGATTTATTGATTTTTTTCCCTTTTTTCCCAGAAAGAAGAAAAATCTTTTGCCATCAGTGAATATTTCCAGAAAAATGAAACACCACCCGCAGTTTAAAATTAATTGCTATTATATAAGTTGAATAGATTTTGTAGGCATTTTATCAACTCTGGAAAATTTACTCCAAGGATACTGTACTGGGTTGACGTTCTTTCTACCTCTCTACAATGTATCTATAATAATTCAGTTTCTGGGTAGTACTTTTGAATGTATTAGAAATGCTAACTAAGAATTAAGTATTACTACTAAGAAAAGGTTTGAGATTGCATTTTCAGAATTGGTTTGCAAGCCACATGAACCTGATGTAAAATTAAGTTACAGTATCAAGGGAAGAGATGAGTAATGTAAAATAATTTTCAGTGCCTCTTAAATGTTTGGGAAATGGTAAGTTATAGTTCAAATTAGAAATTGATATTATTGATATTATTTTTGAATGTTACATTTCTGTTTGAATCTTGGGAAATAGTTTATAAATATCCTGAATATAGCTTTGTCATTGCTTATAAAATATTAAAGGTGTTTTTAGAGGTGTTCCTGGTGTCTGTGTTTTATAAAAATATGCTTACCAAAGTTATTTACATCCAAAGATCCACATGCATGGTGATGTTCTTATAGATTTCTTGTGCACAAAGAGGGTCATATTAAATTCAGGTAACAGAAATTGTACAAGTAAAATAATTGGTTCTTTCTGAAATTAATAGAGGAAGTAGTCTAGATGGATGAGGTCCCCATGTACAGCTCTGTTTGTGATCCTGAACTAGAAAATTTCCAGAAATATTTATGACATTTTACAAATGTATTTTATCAGAACTCTGAGACACTGCATAGGTTAAGTAAGAAATATTTCGTTAATCTCTTTTTTTTTTTAAACAATTTTTATTGGGTGAGTTAGTATATAAATCATTTCATGCATAATCTATTATTCCCCATGTCCTAATTTCCCCCACCCGCTCCTCCCCCCTTTTTTACCAGACTTCCAACAGTTTTCCAACCCATTATCCAATTATATCTACTACATACTTTTATATTACAAGTAAAATATTATTTCTTAAAAACATTCTCTTATCTTAACTTCAAAAATATCTATTTACCCTTCGTAAAGATCACTTTACCCCCCCCTTAAAAATTATCCAATATACACAATTTCCCTTTAACGTCCCACTTCTTTTCCGAATACAATTTAAGTTTCCCCCAGTTAGTAAAAAATTCTTCAGATTCTTGTTCTCTCATTTTCTTTGTCAATTTGTCCATCTCCGCCATGTACAGCAATTTTTGAATCCAATCTTCTATTGTCAGTATCTCTTGAGTCTTCCATAGTTGTACATATAACATCCTTGCCGCCGTTGTCATGTAAAACATTAATGTTCTATCTTGAACTGCAAACTCCTCTAAACTTATGCTTAGCAACAACAACTCTGGGTTTTTATTCACTTTTTTCTGCAATATTTCTGACATAACCTCAACAATATTCCCCCAGAATTGTTTAGCTAATTCACAAGTCCACCACATATGATAAAACGAGCCTTCCTGCTTTTTACATTTCCAACATTTGTCTGACATTTGACTATTCCCAAAGGCTAATTGCTTAGGCATTAAACACCATCTATATATCATTTTATATACATTCTCCTTTATATTAGTACATGTTGATATTTTTAGTGTGTTTTTCCACAGATATTCCCATGCATCCATTGTAATGTCTCTATTGCAATTTATAGCCCACTTTACCATTTGCACTTCAACTATTTCATCCTCGGTAAACCATTTTAACAAAATCTTATAGATTTTAGATATCATTATTTTCCCTCTTGTAGTAAACATTCTTCTAGTTCCGAGTTTTTTGTTCTAAATCCTGATTTTCTACAGTCAGAATCATACAAATCATTAATTTGTCTGTGCTGAAACCACCCATAATGAAATGGTAGTTCCTCATTTGCTTTAATTTTTACTACTTTTTGTTCCATTCTCAGAATTTCTTTGTATGTCAGCCATTCCTCACCATTATACTCCGTTTTTGGGTTAACAACTTCAGCCGGTACAATCCAAACTGGAGTTTCTTCATCTAAATATCTCTTATATTTTTGCCAAACAGTAAATAAGTTGGTTGTTGTGGGTTTTCCGGGCTGTATTGCCGTGGTCTTGGCATTGTAGTTCCTGACGTTTCGCCAGCAGCTGTGGCTGGCATCTTCAGAGGTGTAGCACCAAAAGACAGAGATCTCTCAGTGTCACAGTGTGGAAAAGATGTTGGCAGGTCATTTCTATCTACTCAGGAGGGGTGTGGTTGAGCTGAGTCATCCTGTAAGAGTTTCCCAGGGTGTGGAATGCTAATGGCGGGAGGCTTCACTGTATCCTGAGGAGGTTCTTTTGCATATGGATTGGTGCTTGATGTGCTAATCTTCTCTGCAGGGCTATTGTCGAGTATAGAGTGTTTTGTTAGCCTGGTGTTTTTCAGAACTGGAAACCATGCTCTGTTCATTCTTAAGGTTTCTTCTTTCCTGTTGAAGTTTTGCTTATGCTTGTGAATTTCAATGGCTTCCCTGTGCAGTCTGACAAAGTAGTTGGAAGTGTTGTCCAGTATTTTGGTGTCCTGGAATAAGATACTGTGCCCTGTTTGAGTTAGGCTATGTTCAGTCACTGCTGATTTTTCAGGTTGTCCAAGTCTGCAGTGTCTTTCATGTTCTTTTATTCTTGTCTGGATGCTACGCTTTGTGGTCCCGATGTAAACTTGTCCACAGCTGCAGGGTATACGGTATACTCCTGCAGAGGTGAGGGGGTCTCTACTGTCTTTTGCTGATCGTAGCATCTGTTGTATTTTTCGGGTGGGTCTGAATACTGCTTGAAGGTTATGAAGGTAAATAAGTTCCATCTCACATAGTGATGTAAAAACATAGCATCTGCCTTGACTTTGTCATACCATAAGTACGCACGCCATCCAAATATTTTTTATAACCTTCCAAAGCTAGTAACTTATGATTCTTTAATGTCACCCATTCTTTCAGCCAAACTAAACAAATTGCTTCATGGTATAGTCTCAAATTGGGCAATGTAGTCCTTCTCTGTCCTTGGCATCATACAAGACTTTCATTTTCACTCTTGGTTTCTTGCCTGCCCGCACGAAGTTTAATATCTGCCTCTGCCATTTTTCAAATTGCTTTTTATCTTTTACTATTGGTATTGTTTGCAGTAAAAACATCATCCTTGGCAGCATATTCATTTTGATCACCGCGATTCGACCTAACCATGACAAGTTTAATTTGTTCCATTTAATCATCTCTCGATCTATCTGTTGCCATAGCTTGTCATAGTTATTCTTAAACAGATCAATATTCTTCGCAGTGAGCTCAATTCCCAAATACTTTACTTTATGTACTACCTCACAGTTTATAATCTCCATTAATTCTTGTTGTTTTTATTTGGTCATATTTTGCATAGTAACTTGGATTTATTTCTATTAATGTAGAACCTGGCAAGATCTCCAAATTCTTTTATCTTGTTTAGCAACTTCGGCATATTTTGAATTAGATCCTCAATTATAACCATCACGTTGTCAGCAAATGCTCTTACTTTGTATGAGAAGCCTTTAATTTTCATATCTCTTATATTATCATCGTCCTGTATCTGTCTTAATAAAATTTCTAATACCATTACAAACAACAATGGCGATAATGGGCATCCTTGTCTTGTACCTTTTCTTATCTCCAATTTTTTTGTTAACTCGTTGTTTACTACAATTGCTGCACACTGATCTTTATATATTGCTTTCAGTGCATGAATAAATTCCTTGCCCATCTGCATTTTTTCCATGATTGCAAACATAAAGTCCCAGTTCAAATTATCAAATGCCTTCTCTGCAGCCACAAAAAAGAAACCAACCTCCTTCTCCGGATGTTTTTCATAATACTCTACTGCGTTAATTACCACTCTCAAATTGTCTTTAATTTGTCTATCTGGCAAGAAGCCTGCTTGTTCATCTGCAACAAATTCTGTCACCAATCTTTTAATCTATCTGCTAAAATCCTGGCAAAAATTTTATAATCGTTATTTATCAAATATATTGGTCGATAGTTTTTCACATTTGATAAGTCTTGCTCCTCCTTTGGTATCAGTGTGATATTTGCTTCCTTCCACGTTTCTGGCAATTCTTTTCCTTCCACTATCCCATTCATTACCTTTTGCAAAAATGGTACAATGTCTTTAACCATCGTCTTATAAAATTTCACTGATATTCCGTCAGGTCCTGGTGCTTTTCCCAACTTCGTTGCTTGTATTGCTTCGGTAACTTCCACTTCTGTGATTTTAGTATTTAATCTTTCTTTCAATTTGTTAGGTATAACCGGTAAATTTATCTTTTGAAGGTATTGGTCAATCTGGTTGCTATCAACAGATTTCTTCTGATATAAATTAGCATAGTATAGAATGCTCTGCTTATTGCTGGTTGATCGACTAATTCTTTATCGTCATCCAGAATTCTGCTTATTGCTTTTCTCTCTCTTTTTTTTTTTCAATTGCGACGCTAAATATTTTCCCGGTTTGTTGGCTCCTTCAGAAGTCTTTTGTCTTAATCTTTTCAATTCCCATTCCAGCTCTTTATTTTCCATTGCTTTTATTTGTTCTTGTAAAATTTTTATCTCCTGCTGTAATTTCTTTTTCCCTGGTATTTTCTTTAATGGTTGTTCTTTTTGATTTATCTTTTCTTGTATCTCCTTTAATTTCTATCCCTTGTTTTTCTTCTCTCTAGAATTTAAATCAATCAATACACCCCAGATCACTGCTTTATACACATCCCATACCTTCTGGATTGGCACTCCTTGGTCCACATTGTACTGAATAAAGTATTTAGTTTCATTTTGCAGAACATCCAAATTAGTTCAATTTTGAAGAAGGTCTTCATTCAATCTCCATCTTAGTTTCCTGGGTCTCATTCCAAACCTCCATAAAATAGGGTTGTGGTCTGAGCTTATTCTTGGCATTATTTCCATGTCCCTTGTCCGTATAGCTAATTCTTTAGACACCCAGACCATATCTATTCTTGATAAAGATTGGTGACTTGCTGAATAGTAGGTGTATTGCTTTCCTTTCAAATTATGCTTCCTCCAAATATCCTCCAGATTTTCTTGTTTTTCTAATTGAAAAAAGGATTTAGGCAATCTTCCTGTTTTACTTTTAGTGGCTTTCGTTTTTTTATCCCATTGTAAGTCCACAACACCATTAAAATCTCCGGCTAATATCACCTGGTCATACGTCATTTGCTCTAAGTGTGTCGCTATTTCGTTGAAAAATTGTTCTTTTGATCCATTCGGTGCATAAATCCCCATAATTAAGGTTTTTTTGGAATTCCAAATAAATTCTATAGCCAGATATCTACCATCCAAGTCACTAATAACCACTTTTGGCTGTAATTCTTCTTTTATATAAATTACAACTCCCCTCTTCTTTTGCGTTGCTAAAGCCACAAATTCCTTCCCCAATTTCTTGTTTTTTAAATATTTTGAGTCCTGATTTTTTATATGGGTCTCTTGTAAACAAATTATGTTACAATGTTGTTTAGCCAGCCAATGAAATAAAGCTTTCCATTTTGAAGGTGAATTAAGCCCATTTACATTCCATGATATTAGTTTACATTCCATATTCATGATCTAGCTGGTTTTGGTAAGTCCTTTTCGTTTTCTGCCATAAAAACCTCCATATCGTACCTTGATTTGATAACTCTTCTCAAAGTTTGAAATTCAAAGCTCAGACCTTCCGGTATTTCCCATCTATACCTTATGTTCAGGGTTTTTAATATATGAGTTAACTCCCTGTATTTCTTCCTCTCCAACACAATCCTCTTTGGTAACTCTTTCATAATTCTCACTCTCTTCCCCTCCATCACAAATGGACTTTGAAACTGCTTGCTGATAATTTCTTCTTTCATTCTCTTTGTATTTAACTGGACAATAATATCTCTTGGTAGATCCTTTTGTAGTGCATAACTTGAATTAATTCTGTAGGCTATATCTAGATTAGCTGCAATTTCTTCTGGCTGTCTATTTAAAAATTCTGCTAATATATCAGTAATTTGCTCCTGGGTTGATTTTGTCTTTGCCCCACTATTGGGAATAAGAGACAGTATCTTGGGTAATAAAATGGGCCGCTTTATTTAAATAAACAACAAGCAAACTCCAACTACGGCAAGGGCCTAACTAGTGGTACAGGTCAGGCCCTGGGGTCACTCCGTACCCCACCCTGACCTGTCTGGGTGAGACACCCACTGCCCCGGGTGCGAGCCATCATCAAGGGGCTGGGACCCGGCCTGGCCAGGCGAAGTGGTTCACCCCTGCAAGGCTCCCCCACCCAGCCATACGGCAGCGGGGGGAGACTGGCTTGTACAGGGGTTCCCCACCCAGTGCGTCCAACCATGCAACTGGGCCGTACGGCAGCCAGCCACTTCTGGCAGACCCCAATTCCCCACCAATGGGGAGGTGCCAAGGGTGCTCACCGGCCCGCTACAGATTGTTCCCTAACTAACATCCTGCCACCGTAGAGGCCAAGCCTCTTCTTAGGCCTCCACGCCCCACAAATGGCTTAAGGCCAAATACAGCTCTTGCCGCAGATCGTTCAAGAAAATATTATTACCTCTGCTAGAGAGGTGAACACCATCCCCTCTGTAGAGGTCAGCAGACTCGGCCCGGATCTGTGGATGGGGTAAATATATCCCCAACCCACCTGTCATTGTTTTAAAGAGGGCTCTATTGGCCATCCACCTAGCCCTTTCAATAGCATTGTGGTCCAATGCTTCCCGCCACACCCGGTGCGGAAGCATTGCCGACCAAAAGATCAGGACACCAGGCCATCTCTTCTGAATCTCCATGAAGTCGTCCCATGCCTGCCAAGAAAGGGCCATGCCCTTCATAAGGCCCAAATCGTTGCCACCTAAATGGACAAAAAGGATGTGTGGGGGAGGGGAACTCCTTCCCTGGAACAACAATGGCAGTAAACCGGCCCAACGCAGGCCTCTTCTGCCCTGCCACTCCACCATGGCCCAACGGCTGAGTCCAAGCTGGGACCCCATCTGCGTCGTCTTCACTTGGTGCACCACCCAAAAGACCATGCTATGGCCACATATGAGGATGCATACCCTCTCATGCCACACCACAGCACCTGAAAGAAAGACAATATCAGCATGACTGGCCTCCAATCAGAGGCCTCACATAAGACTTATAAGCGGCAGAACGCCATCGCCCCACCCTTTGGATCTCAGCTCCGGAGTAACCCATAGCTGCAGCTGTAGAAGCCACACCTATGCGAAAAGAGTGGGTCCCAAATTTGACCCCTTCTAGCCCCAACTTCGCAAGGGCCCTACCCGTGATGGTTCAAAACTGGTACTTTGTCAGCGGGGAACCGTTATCATGACAAAACAATGTCCCTGGCCCTGTGCCCCGAGCCCTGAGATATTTCCTCAAGGCCTTGACTGGGCACAAATCGCAAATAGCACATTGGCCGATTGTCAAATCTACCCCTTTTTGACACTGGTCGGTCTTGGAACGCCTAATGTGAATCACCACATGATCCCCCTGCAGCTTAACATCAGCCGCCGAAATAGCACGACCGGAATCGTCCTTAAGCGACTGGGGGATGAGCTCACTCACTCTAAGAGCTCCAAAAAATGCGATCAAGGAAGCGGCGCGGAATAACAGCTCCTCAAAAGGTGAACTACAAACCAAGGGCCACATGGCCCTCAAGCCCTGGAGGATATTGGGGGAAATAGGCTGCCTGACGTCCTTAGCAACAGCCGTCTCCCTGGACCAACCCTCCAACATCTTCCTTATGCAGAAGTCACTGGTGGGGTCAACAAGGCCGCGGGCCTTTGAGACAAAACCCAAAGCTGCCAGCTGGCTATGAATATATTTAACCCTATGCCCCCTACCTTTCTAAGCGACACAAAAATGGGCTACGTGCACGACCGGGATTGGCCAAAACTGAGGTAGACCCACCTCCTGCCTGAAACCCCCAAAGTGCCTTACCGCCCTGTTGTAGGCTCTCCTGGTACTAGGGGCCAGAGCTAACTGGATAGCTCTGAAGGCCTCGGATTCCCAATCCTCCAAAGCTCCAGAGGAACCTGGGTGGGCAGCAAATCCGCCTCTGGGGCAAGCTGTCGAAACTGGTCCATCTGCAGACGAGACAAAGCGTCTGCCAACTCATTATTTACCCCAGGTACATGCCTGGCTAAAAACAAAATATTAAGGTGGAGGAACCGCAACGTGAAGGCTCGGACCAGCTTCATCACCTTGGGAGATCTAGAAGAGAAGGAATTCACATCCTGCACCACTGCCATATGATCGCACCAAAAGTGCACCGAGTGGTTGGCCATTTCCTCTCCCCATAGGTAAACAGCCACTAAGATTGGGAAGAATTCGAGAAATGTTAGGTCCCTACACAGGTCCCTTCCAGTGCCCCCTAAAATAAATTCCCAAACCTATAGAGCCAGCTGCATCAGAGGAAACCTGCAGGTCACCTTCCAACAACAATTTCTGCCTCCATAAAGAAACGCCATTGAAGCAGCTCAAAAACTGGCTCCAGACTTCCAGGTCCTGTCTCATTCCTAGAGAAATCTGTATCCTGTGATGTGGGAGCCTGAGCGTCCCCATCGCCCCACAGAGGCGCCTCAAAAAGGCTCTACCGGGCGCCACCACTTTGCACGCAAAGTTAAGGTAGCCTACAACCTGCTGGAGTTCCAATAGTGAAACCTTCCGCTGGCTTAAGAGGGTCAGTAATCGCGCCCTTAGATCTTGGAGCTTTGCGAGAGGCAACCTGGAAGTTTGTTGCTCTGTATCCAACTCAATACCAAGGAAGTTCAGGACCGTTGTGGGACCTTTCGTCTTCTCATGTGCCAGGGGGACACCTAACTCTTCAGCTAGAGCTATAAAACCATTCAAGAGCCGGGCACAGTGACCTGAACCTGGGGGCCCAACCAGGATAAAATCGTCTAAATAGTGGGCGGAGTCATGGCAGCGCTGCCTCTGACGAAGGGCCCACTCCAAGAACATATGAAACGTTCAAACACGGCACAGGAAACGGAGCAACCCATCAGGAGTGCTTGGTCCATGTAATATTTGCCCTCAAAGGCGAACCCCAGGAGCTCAAAGTCCTCCAGGTGAACAGGGAGAAGGCGAAAGGCCGACTTAATGTCACATTTTGCCATCTCCGCGCCCCGCCCACAACGCGTTACAACTTTGACCGCTTGGTCAAAGGACGTATAGTGCACCGAGCATAAATGCTCAGGTATTGCATCATTGACTGAACCGCCCTGGGGTAGGATAGATGGTGAATCAAGCGGAATTCACCAGCTGCCTTTTTAAGTACTACTCCAAGGGGAGAGACCCGCAAACAAGGAACAGGAGGGCGGGGGAAAAGGCCTAAAACCCTGCCCTCCGCACATTCCTTCTGAATTTTTGCCCTTACAACTTCCTCCATGCCAACCATGGAACGCAAATTTGGAGACATGAAAGGTGTCCTGGGACCCTGAAAAGGTATCCTAAAGCCAAACAAAAAACCATGCAACAAAAACTGGGCATCAGCCCTGTTAGGGTAACCGGCCAGCATGGCCTCAAGTACCCTCACTTTTATTGGGCTGGGGCCCTTTACCAGGCCCCTGTTGCCAAGGGGGGCCACCCCCTTTCTTTCCAAATGGCCATTGTCTTTTACAGGCATTAAGGGCGTGTGGACCTCTACAGGTTGGGCACTCATGGCCAAAGCGGCAGTTTTTACGGCTGCAAACGCCTTTTGAGGTGAACTCAAAACAAAGCAGTTGGGGCTGAACCGACTGCCCTGCAGAGGCACGGGAGCCATAAGTACCCTGCTGAGACACCCAAGAAGCCGGCGATGAACGCTGTACGATGTGACCGCTATCTGATCTGTCACCAACTGAGGATTTTGCCGGGGTCATCAGCTGCAACCATAAATGCTGATGTACCTGATCCCAGGGCAAAGAAGGATTAAGTGCAGCCCACATGCGGAACTCTTCATCATATTGCATCCAGGCTGCTCCAGCAAATTCCGTATGGGCCCTATAAATAATATCCATGTATTGGAAGAGCAGTGCAGCCCTCCAGGGCTGATCCTGCGCTATGACCCCAGCATATATGAGAAAGCCTGGCAGCCAATTAGCCCAGGTTCTGTCGATCTTACAGCGCTTAAGGCGCTCCTTGTCTCTGTCTTCCATGTCTTCTTTATCCTTCTTCTCCAGTTCCCTGAAGAGAAGGGTAAAGATATCGACATAATCCCCGCGCAAAATCTTCTCCCTCGTAGCCGGGGTAAGGTGATCGCCTAACAGCATAGCTGTGTCGCCCACTGGAAGAACCCTATAAGGCACAGAACCATAATTGGACCAGGGAACTCCATAATAAGACCCCCATGGTGGAACAAGGCCCATGCCTTGAACCTGGGCCGAGGGAGCTGTCGAACCGGCTGCTCCAGGCAGCTGACCCGGAACAGCTGGCTGGCCCCAATGGCTCCAATCAGGAATCAAACTGGGACCAGGAGGACCTACCGGGGCACTAGGATGTGTACATGTAGCGTGTAGTGCATTTTGATGTGCCTGACCCCATGGCCAGGTGCCTGGCTGCTGGGTCCAAGAACACTTACCCTCCGTCTCAGGAGGTTGCACCACCAGCGCCACTTGCCCTGCATCCTGGGTCCAATTCCCATCCATCTCTGGTGCTGCCGGCTCTGCCACCTCATCCTCGATGACCTGACTGGCCACAGAAGTAGTCGGAGCCGAGGTACCTCCAGAAGATGTCCCCTCTAAAACTGCTAAACGAGAGAGGATATCGTTAAGTGATGCAGTCTTAGAGGCAATCCGAACAGGTCTCTTATTTGAAGGTTCTGCTGGCTGAGTGGCAGATGCCCGCAATGCCCTACTCTAATGCTGCAATCCTAGCTATTATATCGCGTCTAGCGGGAACATCCTCCTCCTCGTCATATGACAATGCAGCGGCAGCGCGCTTTGGTGGGCTCCTGGACGGCTGCTTGCCCTTTAAAGTACCCACACCCTTCTTGGGTCCCATCCTGTATGAATCTCAAAAGTAAGGAGCGGTAGCTAATGAAAGTGTAGGAAGGGGGATCCCCAACAAACACAATCAAAGACAGAGGGCAGCCACTGCCACCGACCCAGGTAATAGGGATTACCGCACCCACCAGACAAATACAGCTGGGGAGCTGGAGCTGAGAGGAATGGCTTACCCACGGCCGCCTACCAAGCTCAGGGCAGTAGTGGGATTTGAACCAGCTGAGTACTGATTCGCAGCCAAACCATTTAACCACTGTGCTAAAGCAGCTCTAATAACAAGAACCAAGGCCCTATAAAGGCTGCCCCCAAGCACCAATAATGGACCAGGGGAGATAAAGGACAAAGGCCCTGTAAAATACTACCCCCTTATCCACCTAGCACCCGCGGGGCCCCAGATGGCTGCCTAAACGACTACCCAAAATGGCTGAAAAGCAAAGGTCAAAATGGCTGCCGTAACAGCCAAGGGCGAGCCAGAAAGACAATCTCCCAATTAACTACAAATACCCCAGCCCGCCTTAAAAGCTAGGCGAGGGGCAGGCCGCCTCTACCGCCAAAAAATGCCCACCCTGCGCAAAGCTCAGGGGGCGCGCTGGACGGCACACGGCTCGACCATTGATTAGGAGTCGCAGCAGCGGCGGGAGGAACAAAGACGTCCACCACACTCACCCCCGAGCCGCCCGCACGGCCAACGGAGGCAGCGGCGTGGAGAGAAACGGCCGTCCCCTTAGGAGCTAATTGGGCGGCGCGCCGAGAGCAGGGGAGCCGCCTGGCCAAATCCCAGCCACGGCAGAAAGGAACGCGGACAAAGCCGCCCCCCCCAAACACTCCCGCACGGCCAACGGAGGCAGCGGTGTGGAGAGAAACGGCCGTCCCCTTAGGCGCTGATCGGGCAGCGCCCCAAGAGCAGGGGAGCCGCCTGGCCGAATCCCAGCCACGGCAGAAGGAACATGGACAAAGCCGCCGCCCCTAACACACTCCCTCGCCCTGCTTGGCACGCAACGGGAGCAGCGGCGGGGGGGAAACGGCCTGACTCCTCAATAGGAGAGGAGCGGGCAGTCGCCACCCCTCAGACACCCAGCCAACCCCTGTACCCAGACGGGCAAGAAAGAGCAGGATCCAGCGCAGGATGATGCGACCAAGACGCCTCCTATGCAACCCAGGAATCCTGAGTCACGAAGGCCTCGTGCCAGGGAGCAAACGCGAAGGTGTTGCCTCCATCGAGCACGAGGCGCAACTGAGGCCAACAGGGGCGGAGGAGCCAGCAAACGCTGTGAGACTCCGCCCCCGAGGCTAAACCCCGGATGAGGGAGAGGACTCTGCCTCCATCCCTTCAGCGGGGCAAAGAGCTGCCACCTGCCTAAATGGGGGGGAGCCCCTGGCACGGTTGGCAGTATTGTTTTGGGAACACCCCTAAATCTCGGTTGTTTTTCCATACTTTTGCATTCCACAACAGCCATCTTGTCATTTAACACTGAGGTCTCCACTTTTAAACTTGTAGTTAAGCTTTCTGTTTTTTTCTCTACCTCCTGAACTTTCTGTTGGGTAACTTGGAGCTCTTTTTTAATCTCATCAATATTTTTTGTCAACTCTGCCACTTCAGATTTGATTGCTTCTTTGATGTCACTCAACAAAGTTGGTTGTGCTTCTTGTAAAGTCTGTTGTGACTTTTGTATAGACTCATTAAGCTCCTTGTTACCCTCTGTTACTTTTTTGTCCAAATTTTCAATAGCCGTCTGCCAGTTTTACGCCATCGTTGGGCTTGATTTACTACCTGCCCACGAGTCCGCTTTCTTTCTGAGCTCTGTTTTTCTTCCGTTTATTAATTTTATATTTGTATACTTTTGATACAGTTCCAAGATTTTTTCACTGTGCCAATCAAAATGTCGGGCGTTTTTTCTCAATGGTACACTTTATGGTGAAGCTTTAACCTTTCCCTTCTTCAAAATGGTGTCCTTCCACTTCCTCTTCTGATCCGCCGATCCCCTAATATTTTACTCGCTGGTTCTCTGACGCACTTCCTGTCCCTCTCCCTGCGTCTCGCTGCTCTCACAAACAAAGAAGTTGTCCTCTCGCGATGTTTCCGCTGTTCCCACACTCCTTCCCTCTGCATCGCTATCTTCCCAGACCACAGGTATGTAATCAAAAATCTTTTTCAGTTCATTTACGCATTAACAATCTTTAAAGTCTCAAAAAAATTTCCCGGATGGCTTTTAAAAAACTTCTACTTAGTCTAGCCCTTTATTTCCACGTTCAAACTTTAGTCCATAAGCCAAATTCGCGTCCGTAGGGGGAGATAGTAATCTTTACCACTTAGTTTCTTCTTCAGGTTGTATTCACTGTTTCATTATGCCAATCTTGCTCCAATTTGTTCCTGAGGCTTGGGTACGACGATCTTATGCCAATTCATTGACTCCAAAGCTGCTACAGAGATAGAAGCCACCCTTCTTTGAGGGGACCTCAAGGCAGGGGGAGAGTTCTTGATTCAGAACCCTCCCCCCACTGCCAAGATCACTCACTCTCGGGGCCACAAAGCATTCCTGCCCACTCTCTGCCTGAAAGCGGGGGGCTGCAAGTGATCAAGCACCTCGCCAGCCAAAAAAAGCAACTCGGATGGTCCAGCTCCCTAGACCACGTCAGACCACCATAAAACCAAACCGGAACTCCTCGTTAATCTCTTTTCATTCTACATTTATGATCTTGTTTTTCTGAATTGCTTGAGAACTCAGATTTTGAGAAGTGTGGATTCTAGTCTGTAATCATTTGAAGGACTAAAAACCAACACACGTGTGGATTCAGATTTATCAATATTTTTTAACCTATGGGTTCAGTTCCAATTCAGAACATAATTTTAAAAATTGGTTGGTAGCCCTTTTTAATAAGGTATGAAAAGTTTCAGATGCATTTCATGTAGTTGAGTATAACAACATTTTAAAATTAATACAATGGCAAATTTTTCACTTAAAAGCTTCATTTTCAATATGCTAGTTTCAAGCAATAATGCCTAGGGTTGCCAATTTCCAGATACTGGCTGGAAATCTTCTGGAATTAGAACTTATCTTCAGGCCCCAGAGATCAGTTCTCCTGGAGAAAATGGCTGCTTTGAAGGGTGGGTTCTATAGCATTATACTCCACTGAGGTCCTCCCCTCCCTAAACCCTGCCATCTCCATGCTCTGCTGCCCAAATCTCCAGGAATTTCACAACCTGGAGCTGGAAACCCTAAGCCCATTAACTACAGAAGGAGACAAATAACTGCTTAGAATTGCACTGTGAATGTTAAGTAGTGGGTCCAGACTCTAAAGTGATTTCAACAAGCTCTTTATTCAGCAGGAACATCTCTGAAACACAGGCAGCAAGGTGAAAACATTAATACACAATTTCAACCCCCAAACCACACCCCAGCTTTATTAATACTGAATAAGAATCACCTAACTAGAAGCCCTTGTTTGCACCAACTATATACATTGTAACTTATTTACAGCATAGTGATTGGTCTTTATTGTGCTGTTATGATTGGCTGCTGCCGTCACTAAACAACCAATGACAATGCAGACTTCAGGAGCCTTGTTTGTGATAGAAGCTTGACCAGTACATAACAGTGAATTAGGGAAGTTATAGGGGAGGACCTATGGCTCAGTGGTAAGCAACTGCATCTGTATCCACATTCAGTCCCTTTTCCAGTTAATAGGTTCAGATAATAGGTGATGTGAAAGAACTCTACCCCAAATCCTGCAGAGTCACTGCCAGTTAGTGAACAGAATACTAACCATGATAAACCAGTGGTCGGATTTGTAATAAAGCAGCTTCATGTGTTCAACAGAATTGCCTTGATTTTGAAGGTGCAGAAAGTTCACAATTGATTTTTTTTTGGCCAAAAAAAGCCTCCAGTGACTTATATTGCCAATTAACATTTTGCAAAAATCCATAACTATTTCAAAAATCTTTACCTCATTGGTTTGATGAAAATTCATTAGGTATTCCTAAATCAGGAAGTTAAGTTCCTTTCTAAATTATTTATTTATTGAACTCAGAGCAAGCTATGAGTGCATGCACATTTGGTAATCCTCTGAAGAATGGGAAATGGATGCTACTTTCCAAGACAATTGGAGAGGGCAACCTAAGCTGCAGTAACACATCCTGATCTGGAGAGCAATGCTGGGATAGGTAAATGTAGTATGGGGAAAGAGATTTTTTTCCCCAGACACGTTGATTTTTAAGGGTGGAGAGACTAATTTTCTGCTTTACCTCTTTAGAAGGGTTTAATGCAAAACATTAAAATGCATCCCTTTGAAAACAAACTATTGTATACCATTCAAAGGAACTGAGAGATTTTAGGTTCTGGGTCATTTTCAGTTCATAGAAAATATACTGTTGGAAGAAGTGTTTAGGTTCAGATTTGGTTAGACTCCTTGATATAAACCATCTGCTTTCTCATGCACATGTGGAAGACAGGGTACAGTTTAATCCATGATGTTTACATGTTTTTAAAAATGAGCCTTATTCTTTGGTTGTAGAAAGATGCTAACAAATGTTTACTATACTTGTTAAACTGAATACGTGCATCTCATAGGCAGCAACAATATTTTTTTTCTTGAGTATTTTTTTAGCTACATGTACTGGGAGTTGTTTCTTCTCAAACAAAGTTCCTGGTATTGCAGCCTGAATCTCCATACCAGAGTGGTATCAGGTTCTGTATAGCTTTCACTTCATGAAATTTTAGAAAAAAAGAGAAAAAGGTTTGAATATAAACTGCTGTTTCAATACAAAAATACACACACTTTGTGCTCAAAGTTGAAATAGCCAACAATTAAAATATGTATCTTGGTTTCTTAGAGGCTGATGCCCATATACCAACAACTGATAACCTGTGACTGTAACTGTGCTGGTTGCTAGTGTTAGACTGCGCTGTTTTGTTTCAAGGAAGCAAGAGAGGAGCACACGTGTGTGGCCTTTATATGCATTCCTGCTTGTCCGGCTTTGAAATCTAAAGTATATGTCTACACAGACATAATATGGTGGGTGATATTCCTACAGAAAATATGAGTGAGAGAGAGAGGGAAAGGCAACATTGTATTGAACTAAATTTTATCTTATTGAACATAACTGAAAGAAAAACAAAAAGGGAAGGCAGATTAAAAGGCAATGCAATAAAATACACCATGATTGGGGAATTTAATAAAAAGCTAACGAACACAAATTGGGGAATGTACAGTCAACAAACAATTGAAGAGTGACCAGTGGAAGTTGTCCTGTTAAGTGAAATATATCCACCCACGGGTAGTCCCAATAAAACTCACTGTCCTGTGAATGTGTGTGTTGCCCCTAAGAAATAAGCAGAAGAAGAGGAGTAAATGAAGAAAGTGAAGAAAGCAGGCAGGGCCCCAGGGTGCAGCGCAGCCACAACCCGTCTGTCTGTGTCTGGGGAGGGGATAGGGATAACTTTATGAGTTATATCATCCTGCTTTGAGATAATATTGCCAGTCATTGCTACATCTCAAAATAGTCTAGGAGACTCAAAGTTATCTCAGAAGACTCAATCAACTTGAGAGGAACAATCCTTACTGAAACTACTCCTTTTTAGCTTTCCACAGAGCCAGCTAAAAAGAAGAAAGCAAACAAACAAAGTAACTGCAGACAAAAGTATCTCCTTTTCAAGTACAACATAATTCTCTCTCTCATTGTCTCATAGTAAGCACGATTTCAGGATTAGAAAATAATTGGACTAAATCACAGATTCTGCCTATTTATTTTACAACTTATACTGAAACTCAGATTCATCAACAATATAATTTCTAATGATTGCCAACACACTTATCATATTTAGGAATCAAAATTCCGTCAGATTTTAATCAACTTCTACAAGAAAAACACATTAAAACCATTACACAAATAATAGCTGAGTTATTAAATGTGACAAATTACAACAATCATGGTATGATAGATATCATTTAATAAAATTGTTTGTACTCCCCAAATTGATATGTTTTTCCAAGCAATTTCTATAGCCATAACATTAACACCTAAATTAATGGCAAACTACCTTAAACAAATTTCTGTGGCAATACAAACACCCAAGAATTGCCTTTACCACATTAAGACTAAAGAATACACAGGGTGGATTTAATTATGCAGACAGACTATCAAAAATTAATCTGTCTAACAAATATACTTCATATGTTACAAATAGGAGTCCAAACAGATTGATCCAAAATTTTTCAACCACTACACTACCCTGTTTCTATCTAAGATTTAATATGGAACAAACAAAACTTTCAACCATCTTCTATTAAGCAAAACGTCTCACGGCAATTTTAAAAACATGGGGCCTTTATAGAAACAAACTCACCCCTGAAATTTCTAGATTCTCTTCTTTTTGTCACAAAGCTGGTTTCTCCCAGTCAAATTTCTGCTTTCAGTAAAAACTTGAGACAATATAAAATAACTCCCTTGGTGGATATTGCTTAAAAAAAAGTGAGATGTTAGACAAATCAGTGTTAGAAAACTCACCACAATATCCCATGGTATACTTACCTCTGACTTAACTATATGGCCTCTCACATAAACTTAAAGGAAATCATGAAGAACCCCAAAACAGAATTTGAATTACTATTAGAAAATATGGGATCTACTAGAAAAGGCCTAATTTCAAAAGTATACAATATCCTTATTCACTTTTTAAAACCCCAAATCCTAAGCTTTCAAAAAAAAGTGGTATCAAGATAGAGACACACCAAAGGATGAACAATGGAACAAAATATGGTCTTCAAGTTTATTTGATTCCCCAGTACTTAACATCAAACTTCAAATGCCACACAGCAATTCCTGAGACAGGAAGGCCTAGAACACCAGACCACAGTGGCCTACACTCCTGAACAAAATGAAACAGCAGAGAGAAAGAACAGGACATTGCTAGACATGGTGAGATGTAAGTTGCGTGATGCTCAACTACCAAAACAATTTTGGTGAGAAGCACTCATGACTGCCGCATATACACAAAACAGACTGCCGACAAAAGCTACTCAAGCCACACCATTTGAACTTTGGCACGGATATGTATCAAGTGTGAAATATCTGAGAGTCTTTGGAAGCAAGGCCTACTCCTACATTACAAAGGAGAAGAGAGGCAAACTAGATGACAGAGCCTCACAAGGAATTCTTGTTGGATACTCAGCACAAAGCAAAGGATACAGGATCTATGATTCACAAACCAGAAGAACCATTGTGAGCAGAGCTGTATACTTCAATGAAAGTGAGATGGCTATAGCTGAAAAAGGGGGGACCACTGAAGAGAACAGCCAAATCACATATCCTGATTCAGATGAAGAACCAGGAGACTCTATGATATACATCACTGGTACACCAAGTGCAGATCTAGTACCAGATGCTTCACTACCGGAGACACTTGGCCCATGAGAGGTCCAAAGTCCAGAGACACTTGTCCCACAGGAGGAATAACATTCAGAAACATCTGACTAACTAGAGGCACAGAGTGCAGAGGTGGAACCAAGGCAATCAGCATGTTCAACCAAAGGCATTCCAGGTCCGTGACTCTCCTACCTTGCAAGAACAGCAGAAATACCTGAACCTACTTCATGGGATGAATTATCCCAGCTACCACCAGAAGAAGCTGAGAAATGGAGAAAAGCGGAGGGCATGGTGTCGGTCTTGAAGAGAATGATCGCCCATTGAAAGAGCTCCATCTCTCCCATGCTTGAAAACCCCGCTGAAACGTCTATAACATTTACTCTTGTGTGACATCATCAGAAAGCAAGAGCTGAAGAAAAAGAAATCGCCATTGAAAGCCACTAAAAACTTGTAGGTTCTGTTCTCTGCTGCAAATCAAACTGCAGCACAGGAAAGCCACAAAAAAGAACAAATCAAAATGGCCGATGGATGAGCTGTCAAAGCCTGTGCAATGGTAAATGCTGTAGATCCCCCACTCGACTCACTATTTGCGAAATTAGAACAAAACCTACTAAAACAAATGTCTTTGCTAATCCAGCCCTTGGCAGAGCAATTAATCAAAATAAAACTTGAACTCAGTAAAACAAGTCAAAAAGTAGAAAATGCTCTGGAATTTGCTATCATGTCTCAAAGAGACGTGGGATATCTTAAAAAAATAATAGAATCTCAGCAAACAAGAATTCGTAATTTGGAAATTAATGCTTGGCAGAGGAACCTTAAACATAGCTGAACGAATCGTTAACAAAAAATGAAGATTGAGCAACAATAACAACAAACTGTCTGACAAAACAAATGGGCCTAAGAAATGGGTCACTTTCGATAATAACCAAAGCATATCGTGTTGGCTCAGAAAAACAAGATAAGAAAAGGAACAGCCCAAGAGACATCATCATAGAGATCCCAGACCACAAAATAAGGAAGAAAATCATTGAAGAAGCTAGGCTTAAAGGTGCAATGCCCTTCAACGAAACTCCAATACACATCTTTACAGATCTTCCAAACAAAGTGCTACATAAAAGAAAAGAACTAAAATTGACAATAGCAATGCTAAGAGAAGCTAACATCCAATATCACTGGCTAAACTACACCAAACTCTCGGTGATACATCAAGGAAAACAATACACTGCCTCAGACCAGGAAGAAGTAGAAGCTTTACTCCACAATTTGGATCTGGAAAAACTGATGGAAATAAAGAGACCCAATCAAAAAAGAAAAACGCCACAATCTCTCTCCCCTCAAAAAGGGAGTAAGATCCCAATTCAGGACACCTAATTTACCAGGACTTATTTCAGATTTCAATTCCGCCCTCCCCGCCAGCAGGCTCAGGGCGGATAACAACATATTAATATACAATTTAAAAATTCATGCACATTAAAAACAACACATTTAAAACAAGATTGTGGACAACCTTCACAGGGAGGGTTAAGTTTTATACACTCCTTTTTTTCAGGCCGGCAGAGGCTGAGCATCAACCATATGCCTGGCAGAACAATTCTGTCTTACAGAAAATATCAAAAGAGTAATGTTGTACTTACTAGCATATATAAACTATGAAAGGGGGGTTCTCAGGGTGGGACGGTATGTACCTTCCCTAATTTACAGTTCCTCAGATTTGGTTACTACCAAGAGCTAGTTTGTGAGAACACACTAACTCAAGTGAACGGTTATAAATTGCACACATAAATATTATAAGGAAAAACATGGCTTTAATTTCATTTCCCCCCCCTTTTTTTAGTTGGGTATATAGTGGGAGAGGGGGAAAGGGTGGGAAAAAGTTTAAGGGTGGGAAAGAGGAGGGTGAGAATAGAGAAGCTAAAACATTTGGTGTGTGATTAGAACACAACATCACTTATAATTCACCAATTTTTGTTAGAGCAAGAATATATTAATAGTGTTGTTAATAAAACTAACAGAGAGGTGGAGTAAAGGCTTAAGGGAGGGAATAATTAAGTAAAAACCAGACTACCATAGTTACTCTAGCAAATCAACTGTTGTGTGATTTACACACACCAGCAATTAGGAAGTTAGAGGGATTAGGATTAAAAATAAAAAGGTAAAATTTAAGAAGTTTTAAAATTATACTATTGTTTAATAATTTACAACTTAGACTTCATTGTAATAGTTAACTCATTGTTGAAATAACAAGTTGTTGCAAAAGTTAAACATCTAACAATCATATTCTCATTCTAATTGTTGACTTAGTATTTTGTATTTAAGAGTGTCATGAGTCAGCCCCAGCCCCGACTGGCCACCTTACCTAGTGCCTCAGAGTCCTCCTCAGAGTCCTCCTCAGAAGATGAGCAGAAAGGGCCGGCAGGATCTCCTCTAGAGTCGGAAGCCCCTGCAGAAGCTATGGGAGAGGAGGAGCAGTCAGAAACCACTGCTGCTGCTCCAGAGGGCATTCAGTAAGAACAGCCTGGAGCATCTGCAGAGACTATCAGGGACGAGGAACAGCCAGAAACCTCCACAGAGGCTGTAAGAGACAAAGACTCCCCCAGGGCAAGAGCGAAATCCGAGCCTCTAGGGCCAGCTGAAAGGAGGAAACTTAGAGATAAGGCAACGCTCCTGGAGAGGCATAGGAGTGGCTGTCTGCAAGCACAACGCCGAGCTGAGCTGTTCGAGGGAGAGGCAACAGCTGTCCCTCATTAGGACAGCAATAAAGGAAGACGCTGAGGAAACCAAGCGTGGAAGCAACTCAGCTCGCCACTCCCTGCTACCTGGACGTTCGTGTACCCTGCTCTACTGCTTGCTTGGACTTTGACCTTGGCCTGCCTACTGACTACTCTTCTGCCTGCCCCTCTCTCTCTGACTGATAGCCTGACCCTGACACCTGGCCTGACTCCTGGACCCTGGTTTTCTGTCTTCTGTAATACTGAACTCCTGCCTGCTGTGTTCAGCCCTGCAGTACCAGTGAGCCTCCTGCCTGCTGTGCCCAGCCCTGTGCGCGACACGTTGCTTCCACCCCTAACTCAGCAGCTACTGGCAGCATGGACGCAGCCACAGCTGCTGCACTTGTAGCTCAGAACCAGACGCTGCAGCAGACGGTAACCCAACTGAGCAACGCTGTGGCTCAGCTTCAGCAACAGCTTCAGCAGCAAGCTGCGGCAGCACCGCCACCGGCCACGCCCAAGTGCCCGGTGAGCCTGCCAGAAAGGTTCGCTGGCAATGTGGAGGAGTTTCCTGTCTTCCTAGCCCAGTGCCAGCTGTACATCAGCCTGCGCCCCCGAGACTTTCATGATGATAAGACCAAGGTGGGCTTCATCCTGAGTCTTTTGAAAGGCCAGGCGGCCAAATGGTCTACCCCTCTGCTCCTGGAACCGTCGCCGCTGCTGCAAGACTACACCGGGTTTGTAGAGCGGCTCCAGCAAACTTTCACCAACCCCGTCAAGGCTGAGAGTGCCAACCGGTGCATCCGACGGCTCTGCCAGGGACGGGGGTCCATGGCCACCTATGTGACAGAATTCCAGCTACTGGCTCAGGACCTTGCGTGGAACGAGGCAGCGCTGCATGACCAGTTCATGGAGGGCTTGTCCGATGAGGTTGCAGACGAGCTGGCCCAAACAGAACGCCCCAGTTCCCTTCAAAACCTTGTGGTGCTGTGCCAGCGCATTGACCAGTGCCTGAAAGCCCGGAGACAGGCGCGTAGCGAAGGGGCCCAGCGAGGAGGGGTGCCCCGGCCGGTGCCTGCTGGCCCCTACTCCACCCCCACCACTCCAAAGGGGGCAGAAGGGGAGGAGCCCATGCAGCTGGGCGGTGCCCAACCCTGTCTTACAGCCACAGAGAAAGAAAGGCGACGCACCCAGGGGCTATGCTTGTACTGTGGCGGGGCCGGCCACTATGCCAACACCTGCCCGGAAAAGCGCCACCCAGAAGGTGCAGCAAAAGACCGGCCCCGGCTCGTGGCGACCCACATGGACTGGGGCGAGAGGTTTACACCAATGGGGCCCTCGACGTCGGAGGGGGACACCTCCTCCTCCACCTAGAAATCCAGTTGCCAGACGGGCGGCGCGTGGCAACCCGCGCCATGGTTGACTCCGGCGCTTCCCGGAATTTCACGGACCGGCAGTTTGCCCACCAGCACCACATCCCGTTGCACAAAAAACCCGTTGCTGCCCTAGTGGAGGTGTCCCTAGTGGAGGCCATCGACGGGCGGCTACTGAAATCCGATCCAGTGACCCATGAGACTGAGCCGGTGGAGGTAGTTGTGGAAGGCCACCGGGACCGAGTCCAGTTTGATGTAGGCTGCATGCCGCACTTCTCGGTGGTGCTGGGGCTGACCTGGCTGATGGGTAGCAACCCGCTCATCGACTGGAAGCGCCAAGTTGTCCAGTTCCCGACCGGGAAGCCGGATCCCCTCCCGAAGCTGCTCGCCAGCGCAGACGCCAAGGTCCAGGGATCCCTGCTGCCACTCCGCTATGCAGAGTTCGCGGACGTGTTCGAGGAGAAGGGGGCTGATCAACTACCTCCGAACAGACCCTACGATTATGCCATCAACCTGATTCCTGATAAACCCCTTCCCAACGGACGCCTGTACTCGTTATCGGAGCCAGAACGAGTGGCCCTAAAGGACTTTTTGGCAAAAAACCTAGCGCGGGGGTTTATCCGACCCTCAGCCTCTCCGACGTCTGCACCAGTCCTGTTTGTCAAAAAGAAGGGAGGAGACTTGCGTTTATTCAACGATTACCGGGCCCTTAACCAGATTACAGTCAGAGACCACTACCCACTACCTCTGATCCCTGACCTCTTAGAGCAGCTCCGAGGAGCAACTCGGTTCACTAAACTAGACCTGCGGGGAGCATATAACCTCATCCGGATACGGACAGGGGATGAATGGAAGACAGCTTTTGGGACTCGTTACGGCCAGTTCGAGTACCTGGTAATGCCCTTTGGCCTATGTAATGCACCAGCGGTCTTCCAGAGTTTCATCAACGACGTGTTCCAGGACCTCCTCGACCACTATGTCATCGTGTACTTGGATGACATCCTGATTTACTCCCGCAACCCTGCCAGGCATGGGGAGCATGTGCGTTCTGTGTTGGAGAGACTTAGACAGCATGGGTTGTATGCCAAGCTCGAGAAATGCGAATTTGACCGGGAAGAAGTTGAGTTCCTGGGACACCGAGTGTCCAGCCAAGGAGTACAGATGGATCCTGCTAAGGTCGAGGCGGTACTTTCCTGGCAGGCTCCCCGAAACCGTAAAGAGGTTCAGCGCTTCTTAGGGTTTGCGAACTACTACCGACAGTTCATCCCTGACTTTGCTGCACTAGCCGTCCCCTTGACCCGATTAACACGGCCCCGCCTGCCATTCCAATGGACCCAGGAAGCCCAACAGGCCTTTCAAACCCTGAAGACCCGGTTTACGACCAGACTGGTCCTTGTGTACCCAGATCCGAGCCTCCCTTTCATCGTGCAGGCTGACGCCTCTGACACCGCTTTGGGGGCAGTCTTAGCACAAAAACGCTCCTCCCACGAGGTGTCCCAACCATGTGCCTTCTACTCCCAACAGCTCACACCAGCCGAGCGGAATTACACTATCTGGGAGAGGGAGCTATTGGCCATCAAGGCTGCCTTTGAGACCTGGCGGCACCACTTGGAGGGAGCTCGGCACCCGGTGGTGGTGTATACAGACCACTGTAACCTAGAACATCTGCAAACCACCCGGAACCTAACGCAACGCCAAATCCAATGGGCGTTGTTCTTCTCCCGCTTTCAATTTACTATCCAATATATCCCTGGCTCACAGAACAAGTTGGCGGATGCCCTGTCCCGGAAACCCGAATTTAGCCGGCAGGCAGGAGAGAAGCCGCCAGCCACAACTATTCTGGCTCCTGACTTCTTTGCAGCCACCAGTGCCCCAGATGCCCTGCAGGACCGGATCCAGCAAGCTCAACGCACGGACCCCTGGACACAACGCATCACCCAGGGACTACAGGACCCTGCGCAGCCAGACCCCCCAGGCTACCTCCTGCAACAGGGTCTCCTTACATATGAAGGCCGAGTCTATGTTCCCCCAGGTGTGCTACGAGGGGAGGTACTGCAGCTCACTCATGACACCCTAGCAGCTGGTCACTTTGGGAGATACAAGACCTTGCACCTATTGTCCAGGGATTTCTGGTGGCCCTGTATGCAGGTGGACGTGTTTCGCTACGTGCAGTCCTGTGATACATGCCGGTGGGCCAAGGACCTTCCAGGGAAGCCAACAGGACTGTTACAACCGCTGCCCACACCCGACGGGCCCTGGGAAACTGTTTCCATGGATTTTGTCACGGACCTGCCACCCTCTAAAGGACATACATGCATTTCGGTGTTTGTTGACCTGTTCACCAAGCTGGCCCACTTCGTACCTTGCCCATCACTGCCTACAGCCAAAGATCTGGCATACCAGTATGTCCAAAATGTGTTCCGGCACCATGGGATTCCACGGCACCTGGTTTCAGATCGGGGGGTGCAATTTACTTCGTGTTTCTGGAAGGCCCTCCAGACACTGCTCGGAACCCAGGTTCACCTGTCCTTGGCCCATCAACCACAGTCCGATGGGCAGACGGAGTGGACCAATGCCACGTTGGAGCAATACCTGCGCTGCTACATAAACTACCAGCAGGATGACTGGGCGAACCTCCTAGCCATGGTCAAGTTCGCGTATAACAATTCAGTGCACACCTCCACACGCCAGACCCCATTCCTGGCCACCTACGGACACCACCCACGTTACTTTCCCAGAACAATGCCAAACTCATCGGTACCATCAGCAGATGCCTTTGTCCAGGAGCTGCAGGCCCTACACCTGGTTCTGCGGGAACAGTTAGACCGAGCCAAACGGGCCTACAAAGCAACCGCAGACTGGCGACGGCGGGAAGGGGACCCTTTGAAGGTGGGGGACTCAGTGTGGCTTTCCACTTGGCACATTTGGTCACAGCGGCCCTCCCAGAAATTGGACCACCATTTCATCGGGCCCTACCAAATTACTGCCCAGATCAATCCTGTGGCCTACTGATTGGAGCTCCCGCCAACACTCCGGATCCACCCCATGTTCCATCTCTCCCTGCTCACCCCGGTAGCACCTCCACACCCCCTCCGTGAACCTGTACCACCGCCTCCCCCGGTCCTGGTGGACGGACAGAAGGAGTATGAAGTAGAACATCTTGTGGACTCTCGCTGGCACCGGGGCCATCTGCAGTACCTGGTGGAATGGAAGGGCTATGGACCTGAGGATAGATCATGGGAACTGGCAGAGAACCTCCATGCACTCCGCTTCATCTGCCAGTTCCATTGGACCTACCCCAGCAAACCCAGACCCTCGGGTAGAGGGGGCCTTGGGAGGGGGGATGGTGTCATGAGTCAGCCCCAGCCCCGACTGGCCACCTTACCTAGTGCCTCAGAGTCCTCCTCAGAGTCCTCCTCAGAAGATGAGCAGAAAGGGCCAGCAGGATCTCCTCTAGAGTCGGAAGCCCCTGCAGAAGCTATGGGAGAGGTGGAGCAGTCAGAAACCACTCCTGCTGCTCCAGAGGGAATTCAGCAAGAACAGCCTGGAGCTTCTGCAGAGACTGTCAGGGATGAGGAACAGCCAGAAACCTCCACAGAGGCTGTAAGAGACAAAGACTCCCCCAGGGCAAGAGTGAAATCCGAGCCTCTGGGGCCAGCTGAAAGGAGGAAACTTAGAGATAAGGCAGCGCTCCTGGAGAGGCGTAGGAGTGGCCGTCTGCAAGCACAACGCCGAGCTGAGCTGTTCGAGGGAGAGGCAACAGCTGTCCCTCATTAGGACAGCAATAAAGGAAGACGCTGAGGAAACCAAGCGTGGAAGCAACTCAGCTCGCCACTCCCTGCTACCTGGACGTTCGTGTACCCTGCTCTACTGCTTGCTTGGACTTTGACCTTGGCTTGCCTACTGACTACTCTTCTGCCTGCCCCTCTCTCTCTGACTGATAGCCTGACCCTGACACCTGGCCTGACTCCTGGACCCTGGTTTTCTGTCTTCTGTAATACTGAACTCCTGCCTGCTGTGTTCAGCCCTGCAGTACCAGTGAGCCTCCTGCCTGCTGTGCCCAGCCCTGTGCACGACAAAGAGTCTCATTCACTGTTATTACCAATAGAATTATAACCTTTCATAGTATACACCTATTAAAGAAAGGGAAGGGAGTTTGAGATTTATTATAGCTCTTAAGTCATAATTTATTCAATACAGTAATAGGCTATAAAGCAATAAGTCAACTATTTCTTTATACAAAGTTGCATATATACCATTTAATAAATCTAATTAAGCAATGCTCTCCAATATTAAAGTTCTCGTAGAATGTACATGGATTGAGGAACCCAATAAAAAGGAAACGTGTAATCACCGATTTGACCAAAACTAGGTCAGATTTTATTTTTACAAGAAACACACCTTCACCCATTGAACAATCAAAATCCAATTGGATCCAATTACAATACCACACGAAAGGCAAGAGGAGTAGCAAGAGGAGTAGTTATTTTAATTTCAAAAAATTTACTCTTCCAACATAAAGATACACTAAGAGATCCAAAAGGCAGATTCATATTTATTAAAGGCACAACAGAAAACCAAACTTACACATTTGGTTCAATTTATGCCCCAAACCTAGAACAGTCAACTTACATAGAAGATAGCTTAGACAATCTTTCATACTTTCAAGAAGGTACAATGATCGTAGGGGGTGTGTGTCAATTATTTAGTAAATTATAAAGTTGACAGATCGAGACCCAAAAAGAAACCATATAATGGGGAAAACCCATATACCAGACTAGCAAAAATATTAGAACAATCATCTAATTGATATATGGAGACATCTGCATGACAATACAAAAGACTTCACTTACTACTCACCTAAGTACAACATATACACCAGAATATATTATCTTTTAACATTAGATATGACCATAAATAGAATAATCTGCTCAGAAATTGGTAGTATCTCATTATCACACCACGCTTGGGTTGAATGTATGCTAGCAACTAATCAAGATACTTCTGCATAAAAATTTTGGCCACTAAATAAATCATTAATTATCAATAAAAACAGTGTAAATGAAACTACTAAATACATAGAACTAGTCATTGCAGATAATGCTAAAAATGATATTAAACCAAATATCCTATGGGACACAATCAAAACTGTCACAGGAGGCCATATGATATTTCTTTCAACCCAGATAAACAAACAAATGCAGAAAAACAGGATTTGCTAGATAGTATCAAAACTCATAAAAAACAGGCAGCAATAATATCTATAAAAAGCTAACAACTAGGGGTGTGCAAGCCAAAAATTTTCGGCTAAAGCCGAAAGCAGAAAGCCAAAAGAGGATTCTCTTTCGTATAAGCCGAAAGCCGAAACGGCCAGCCGTTTCGGCTTTCGGCTTTCGGCTTACTTTCGGCTTTCGGCTTTAGGCTTTTTCAATGGGAAAATGCCTCCGGCGTCTTCCCGGACGTCTGGGGGAGGCATTTTCCCACCGAATCAGCCCAAAGTTGGTGGGAACCTTCCTCTAACCCCTCTCTACAAACCCCCCAAGTTTCAGACCGATTGGACTTTGGGGGCCATGTTATGGCCCCCGAAAGCAGGTCCCCCTATCCTCCCATAAGAAAGCGAAGGAGCAGCATATTGTTAGCATGCTGCTGCTCATCTTCTTCATTATTTCCTATGGGGAAAAATGAAGAAGCAGGCTTCCTTTGCCAGGGGTGGCATTTTGCATGCAAAATGCCCCCTTACCCTCAGGGGCCCTTCTCCCACCCTTCCTCCCACCCCCCACCAAGGCTCAGCCTGCTTCCACTTGGGGGGGGCATTTCATGGCCTCCCCAAGTAGGTGCTCTAATCTCTACCACTGACAGCTGGGAGAGGCTTGTCTTGCCAGGGGTGGTATTTTTCATGCAAAATGCCCCCCAACCCTCTGGGGCCCTTCTCCCACCCTTCCTCCCACCCCCCACCAAGGCTCAGACTGCTCCCACTTGGGGGGGCCATTTCATGGCCTCCCCAAGTAGGTCCTCTCAGCCCCTAAAGTCCACCCCCTACAGCCCCACACAAACCCAATTCCCCCCCAGCTGCCACACACAGACCCAAATCCCCACATTAGCCCCTCACAGACCCAAATACACCCCCTGCAGCCCCACACCCATAACCCCAGGAACAGGCTGGCAAAGGCCAGCCCTCTCCCTTTGTTCCCTATGCTGGGAACTTCTAAACTCTCTTTCCCTGGGCAATTCTGCACAGCCCAGGGGTGCCACAATGGTGGGCACACTTCTGAGTGCCAGCTGGTCCCTGTGAAAGAGCACCTGAACCACAGACACCCTCCCTCAAATTCCCCCACCACCTACAGAGATGGCTGGCCAGCCAGCCCCATTGTTCCCTATGATGGGAACCAACTGCACAACAAAGAATAAAACAAGAACAACACAAAATAAAGTTTTTAAAAAATTATTTTCTCCCTTCCAAAGTACAAGTAGGCAAAGCATTATGACACATTACACCAGCAGTCCCCCACACAGAAAAATAACACAACTCACTTAACATCAGAGAATCACAAAGCACGATTCCTGTCAAAAACACTTTATTTCTTGAACAGCTTTAGGTTACACAGCAGGGGGGAACACCAAAGGGCATGGCAGCACTATCTTACACAAAAATAACACAACTCACTTAACATCAGAGAATCACAAAAACACAATTCCTGGCAAAAACACTTTATTTCTTGAACAGCTTTAGGTTACACAGTAGGAGGGCACAACAGGGCATGATAGCAATGTACTACAAAAAATAATACAACCCACTTCACCGTTTTTGACAGCAATTGTGTTTGTGTGATTCTCTGATGTGAAGTGAGTTGTGTTATTTTTGTGTAGTACACTGCTTTCCTGCTCTGTTGTGCCTTCCTACTGTGTGACCTAAGGCAGTTACAGAAATAAAGTGCTTTTGACAGCAATTTTTTGGGGTGATTCTTTAATGTGAAGTGAGTTGTGTTATTTTTGTGTAAGATACTGCTTCCATGCCCTTTGGTGTTCCCCCCCTGCTGTGTAACCTAAAGCTGTTCAAGAAATAAAGTGTTTTTGACAGGAATTGTGCTTTTGTGATTCTCTGATGTTAAGTGAGTTGTGTTATTTTTGTGTAAGATAGTGCTGCCATGCCCTTTGGTGTTCCCACCTGCTGTGTAACCTAAAGCTGTTCAAGAAATAAAGTGTTTTTGACAGGAATCGTGCTTTGTGATTCTCTGATGTTAAGTGAGTTGTGTTATTTTTGTGTAAGATAGTGCTGCCATGCCCTTTGGTGTTCCCCCCTGCTGTGTAACCTAAAGCTGTTCAAGAAATAAAGTGTTTTTGACAGGAATCGTGCTTTGTGATTCTCTGATGTTAAGTGAGTTGTGTTATTTTTGTGTAAGATAGTGCTGCCATGCCCTTTGGTGTTCCCCCCTGCTGTGTAACCTAAAGTTGTTCAAGAAATAAAGTGTTTTTGACAGGAATCGTGCTTTGTGATTCTCTGATGTTAAGTGAGTTGTGTTATTTTTCTGTGTGAGGGACTGCTGGTGTAATGTGTCATAATGCTTTGCCTACTTGTACTTTGGAAGGGAGAAAATTTTTTAAAAACTTTATTTTGTGTTGTTCTTGTTTTATTCTTTGTTTTGCAGTTGGTTCCCATCATGGGGAACAATGGGGCTGGCTGGCCAGCCATCTCTGTAGGTGGTGGGGGAATTTGAGGGAGGGTGTCTGTGGTTCAGGTGCTCTTTCACAGGGACCAGCTGGCACTCAGAAGTGTGCCCACCATTGTGGCACCCCTGGGCTGTGCAGAATTGCCCAGGGAAAGAGAGTTTAGAAGTTCCCAGCATAGGGAACAAAGGGAGAGGGCTGGCCTTTGCCAGCCTGTTCCTGGGGTTATGGGTGTGGGGCTGCTGGGGGTGTATTTGGGTCTGTGAGGGGCTAATGTGGGGATTTGGGTCTGTGTGTGGCAGCTGGGGGGGAATTGGGTTTGTGTGGGGCTGTAGGGGGTGGACTTTGGGGGCTGAGAACGCCTACTTGGGGAGGCCATGAAATGGCCCCCCCAAGTGGGAGCAGTCTGAGCCTTGGTGGGGGTGGGAGGAAGGGTAGGAGAAGGGCCCCTGAGGGTGAGGGGGCATTTTGCATGCAAAATGCCACCCATGGCAAAGGAAGCCTGCTTCTTCATTTTTCCCCATAGGAAATAATGAAGAAGATGAGCAGCAGCATGCTAACAATATGCTGCTCCTTCGCTTTCTTATGGGAGGATAGGGGGACCTGCTTTCGGGGGCCATAACATGGCCCCCCAAAGTCCAATCGGTCTGAAACTTGGGGGGTTTGTAGAGAGGGGTTAGAGGAAGGTCCCCACCAACTTTGGGCTGATTCGGTGGGAAAATGCCTCCCCCAGACGTCCGGGAAGACGCCGGAGGCATTTTCCCATTGAAAAAGCCTAAAGCCGAAAGCCGAAAGTAAGCCGAAAGCCGAAAGCCGAAACGGCTGGCCGTTTCGGCTTTCGGCTTATACGAAAGAGAATCCTCTTCCGTCCGGGAAGACGCCAGAGGCATTTTCCCATTGAAAAAGCCTAAAGCCGAAACGTTTCGGCTTTTTTTCTTTCGGCTAGCCGAAACGTTTCGGCTTAGCCTGAAAAGTTTCGGCTAACCTGAAAGAAGCCGAAACACTTTTGTTTCGGCTTTCTTTCGGCTTTCAGAAAGCCGAAATGCACATCCCTACTAACAACTCAACGCAAACTATTAGAATCTTTAGAAATCAGCAAAATTCATAGAAATCTTCAGTATGTTAAACAAAATTATTGGTTTAATACTCCCAAATCATGACGCTTACTATCCTATAAAATAAAAGGAAAAAAATCAAACAAATTTTATTAAACAAATCCAGGACAAAAGAAGTAAATTACATACCACGACAAAAGACATCTTAAAAACCTTTGAAAATTACAAACAATTATACACATCTAAACTCCCAGACCAAAAGAACATTACACAGTTTCTACAATCACTTAAGAACCTAAAGAAACTTGAGGATAACCATAGATCATTGCTAGATAGCCCCATTACACTTCAAGAAACATCAGATGCAATCAAATCACTTCAAAACAATAAAACACCCAGCCCAGATGGGCACCCCTCAGAATTTTATAAAACATTTGCAACCATAATATACGAACCACTAACTGATGCTTGCAATACAGTCCTAGCATTGGGACTAATGCCCCTCTCATGGGCAAATGCTTCTATTATAGTCATTCCTAAACGAAGAAAAGATTCCACAAAACCCACTTCATATAGGCCTCTCTCATTAACCAAGACTATAAAATATTCACAACTATTATAACTAAAAGACTAAGCTCCGCTATATACAATTTTAGGCCATTTCCACATGCTGTTAAAACGATGGGCTACTTACTGAACGCAGGCGGTTTTTTTCACAGATTCCAGATGCCTCCAGTTTCAAAGCGAAAGCAGGCAGTTTGGCTTCTGTGTGTTCAGCATCCTTTACCTGGCACAGGAAAGAGTGGGAAATCCCATTCTCACAAAAGATGCTGAACAAACGTAAGTGAAACTGCCTGCTTCGTCTTTGAAATCAGAGGCGTCTGGAATCTTTGAAAAAAAGCCAGCATTCAGTAAGTAGCCTGTCACTTTAACAGCATGTGGAAATGGCCATATACATCAGGATCAATCTGGTTTCATTCTCCATAGAGATCTAACAAACAATATTTATAAAATAATTTAATTTCACATTGTCAGAAAAATCAGTTAGTATTTATCTCTCTCAATATTGAAAAGGCCTTTGATTTGATCAAAATCCAATATCTCAAAGCAACCCCAAAACATATGGGCTTTGGAGAAAAATTTCTCAAAATAATAAATAACTATTTACTCTCAAGCCTCAGCACAAATCAAAATTAATGGCCAAACTTTTGACACAATATTAATTAAAAGAGGGACCAGACAAGGATGCCCGCTCTCCCCCATCCTATTTCCTACAGCTCTGGAACCTCTAGCAATAGCAATCAGAGAGAATAATATGACTTACCCTGCGGCTGTTTGCAGCTTGAAGCAGGGAGTCATTGTTTGCAGCCCTGCCGGAGGAAGGAGGCAGGCTCCCCTCCTCCCAGGCATATGGGGATTTGGCCGGGCGGCGGAGCCTGAAGCCATTTTCTGGCGGCTCCACTTTCCCCCGGCAGCAGTTGGACGCGTTCTGTTGGAGGCGGCAGCAGCGTTTTTCCAGCTCTGCTCCTCCAAGCGCGTCTTTTGTTAATGGACCCGGTGGCAGCGTGCTGCTTTGAGCCGCGGGGCTCGCCAGCGACGGGCTGCTTGAGCAGCACTTTAACAGAGCTGTGTCTTGGGCCCACTTCTGACGGCGTCGGGGAAGCGTACAGACAGCCGCATTCACCCGGCCGTGTGAGAAGGCCGCCGCTCGGCCCTGGAGCAGCGACTTCGGAAGGCCGCTTTTAACGCGGTCCTCTGTGCTGGTGGCCACTTTTTTACTGCGCCTGTGGTAGAGGCGCAGTTGTTAAAACAAGATACACATACACGCTATTAAGGAGGCGAGGGGCAGGGGTGGCTAGATGGTTGGCGGGCTGCGGTTCCCCCCTCTTTTAATTCCCCCCTTCCCCCCCCTCCAGGTAGCCCCCGGCCACTGTTCTTGGGGGTGGTTTTTAGGTGGTGCAAAGTGTGACAGGAGGGGTGTGGAGTGGGATACTCAAGGGGTCAGTTCATCTTCCCCTTACAAGTCCCAAAGCGCCTAATACAACGGCCATATAGGGCCCTGTTTTGGCCTCCTCCTGGTGGCCATTTTAAATTGCCTTTGTGAGGCCAATTCTCTGTATTGGCGCCACCTACTAGCGGCTCTGTGGCTTTCAGGGGCTTCTTGGTTATAAGCGCCATCTGGTGACTTGCTTGGGTTGTTGCAGGACCTCTAGCCTTTCTGCTTGAGGTTAGCACCACCTGGGGGCTAGCTGGGACTGCTACTGCAGTGCCCTGCGGTGCGGAGCGGTAAGCTGCTGTACTGCAGTCTAAGCTTTGTACCCAGCCTTCTGGTGTTATAACATAGCGGGTTAGGATGCGCACCATGAAGGGTAGCGGCCCATCTAAAGGAAAGCAGCCGGCTAAACAGCGTGCACCCAAGAGGCCAACCCCAGTGATTTCTTCCTCAGATGATGAGGACAGTGGTCCGACCAGGAAAGAGCTCATGGAGCGTATAGCAGTGTTAGAGAGGGAACGGGGGGCCAGGTCAGTATCAGCCCAGGCACGCCCGGGCCGGGCGGCCAAGAAGGTGCCTAGGGAGGTCTTTTATAATGAGTTCTTGTCTCGTTTGTCTGCCCTCGAGGGATCATCTCTGGATGACATTCAGCCGGACAAGCCAGCCCCTCCCGCACAGCCATGAGTGGAAAATGAAACTTAAAGCTGAAGTAGAAAAGGAGGGGGGTAAAGCACCCAAAGCTAAGCTGATTCAATCCCCACAGGGGGATTGGCTTGCCGGAACCAAATTTTATGTCCCTGACAGCCTCAGGCGGGAGGTCTTACAACGATATCACGATGCCCCCACGGCCGGTCATTATGGATACCTAAAAACGTTACATTTAATACAACGACAATTCTGGTCAGGTCAGGTCCAGTATATATGTAAACTGTACTGACTCCATTTTCTAATGCTTCTAGTGCTTAAGTGTTTTCCCCACAGGTGCACCAGTTCCCAGGCCGACTTCTCACCATGCGAGATTGTTATGTCTAACACCGTTCCACCAAGGATTGGCCTTGAGAGAGAGCAACGTTCCTGAGACTGAAAGATGTTGTTTTGAGAACTATGGGGGGAGGCTGGTGCAGCTGGGAACTGTTACCTTGTACCTCATGCTTTGCTCTTCATTGGTAACAATGATCTTGTACCATCCTGAGTCTCCTATTCAGGACAGTGGACTATAATGAACCATTTCTACAGTAAAGCTTCCTTACTCAAACAATGGACTCTTGTTTGCTTGTAAAGGGGAATCTGTGAGAAGGACATTATTTAGCCACAGTCTGACATTTTGTTACCAATCATGTCTGAGTCGGGCCCAGCGGAATCCAAGGCAGTCCCGGACAGGGATCCTTTGTTTGACCCGTATGCGACTCCCGACGAACAACCAGTGCAACCCCAGGAGCCTGTGCCAACGGGGAACGGAGCTTCAGCTACTACCCCGCCTCTCATCGATCTTGGCCGTGGAGGGGAAAGGCCGATGGCCACCACCCTCCCCTTGTTCTCGTTACCCACACCGTCGGAGTGGGGACCCAGACCCCGAGAAACGAGGGAGCGCAGGGCCAGTGGGGTGCACCAACAATTATCCATGGACGGGCGCCGGAGCCTAGAGACAGTCCCTGAATTTGACGGCAGCCAACCATGGCTGTTTTGGAATAGAACGACCGAGCACACGGAATGGGATACGTCCCGCCGCGGCGTCCTAAGTTGGGATTATTCAGAACTTGCCCAGTGGAAGGAGCCACAGGAGGTTCCTGAATCAAGTTGGGTGCAGATGCAAAATCGCACCCTTGCTGTAGATTCCGGCATTTCGGCAGTGACGGGCCTAGCCAAAGGAATTCTAGCAGCGAGATCGCAAGACGAGCAGGGAGATCCTCCACCCTGGGGGCCGTTTTCCCCGGTAGCCGCCGTCGCAGGAGGTGCTACGATGGGACAATCGGGCCCAAGTCGAGTCCAACAGCTGGAAGCTAGATTGATCGATATGGAGGACAGCCTAGCTCATGCCATACATCTGCTCTCGGTGATGGTAGCAGGCGAAAGACCATCACCTGAGGAAATGGCAGTACAAATAGCAACACTACAAAGCGTCATTCCCCATATGAGGGATACCGTCCCGTGGCAGCCGCCGCACTCAAGTTACCCGGCTGAGAGTGAAGAAGGGTCCCGCATCATTGGCGAGAGCCCTATCGACCCTCCCCGAGTGGAAGGAGAGGAGGAAACCTATCCTGAAGATCCGGGAAAAACTCCCTTGGAACTCCCGAGGCTGGATGAAGTTCCACCTCCCGGGGATACTCCAGTTGAGCTGCCTGGAGAAGCTCCAACGGAACCCCCTGGACCAGACGGAGATCCACTTCCCGGGGATACTCCAGCTGAAGGGCCTACCCGTCCGACCACGTCGCCGGTGATACCCCCTCCAGCTTCCCCAATAACGGTCCGGCCGGATCAGTCAGAAGAGCCTCCGGCTCCTCCAAGGGAGGGATCGCCACACCAACCGCCCGAAATTGTTCCCATTCAGCAAATCCCAAGGGAAGGTCTACCAGGGCCACAGGAACAGCCCCTACTTCCCAGAGTAATAACGCCGAGAGGGGTAAGCCCGCGCGGTCCAACACCCATCAGGCCTTCGCCGCTGCGGCCCCTCCCGCTTCGACCGCAACTAATACCTCTACAGCAACCGGTACGTTTGCTTCTAGACCAACCAATATTACCACCTCCTAATCAACCGATGGGGCCTATACCACTACGACCCCGCCGACCCGCCCCTCAGCGGCCGATCATGGCCCAACCTCTACGGCCACCTCCGCCTCAACCGCTACTGCCGGCGCCTCCGGTGTTGCCACCACCAGCCTGGCCGCGGTTGCCGCCCCCAGCCCGGCCGTTACTACCGCCACCAACCCAACCAAGACCACTGCTGCCAGCCCAACCGGTGTTACCGCCGCCTGCGCAGCCAGTGCCGCCGCCACCAGCCCAGCCGGGGCTACCGCCGCCAGCACAGCCGGCACCGCTACCACAACCTTGGCCCCAACAACCCCTCCTTGTGCCACAAGGGCCCTTGATGGTTCCGATGGACTTTTACCCAGCACCAGCTCCAAGACAAGACCTCCCCATGGGCTGGGTGAAACTGGAAGCTACTTTTGACGGGGATCCCTCCAAACTGGGATTTTTCCTAGTGCAGGTGGTACAATTCTTCAACCGGTGGGGACACCTCTTTGGTTCCGAGGCCAGCCAAATTGAGCATCTCGGTTCTCGTTTACAAGGCAAGGCAGCAGACTGGTATGTAGGACTGTACAATATTGGGGCCCCGGAACTCAATACTCTCCAGGGGTTGGTGGATGCTATTCGAGCGCAATACGAAGATCCCTTAGAGGAAACTAGGGCCCGAACAGAATTGCAAGCCATTAGACAAGGCAGCATGTCGGCAAGAGACTATGTTACAAAATTCCAACAACTAGCTGCTAAATGCCCTAGGTGTGAGGAATCCACCAAAATTATTCTGTTCAAGCAAGGGCTGAACCCGAAGCTTCTAGATAGAGCCCTTATGCAGGACAACCCGCCTACTCTTTTGGGCTGGATCCAACTCGCGTGCGAAGTTGAAAATCGCATTTTGGAAGTCCGCTTGGTCGAACAACAACAGCAAACGGGACAAAGACGCCCTCTGACTCTACAGAGGGGAGGACGGGGTGTTGGGTACGCAACTCGCGGAGCGAGAGATGCTAGATGGCAGCAGGGGTTGTGTTTGCAATGTGGACAAGCCGGTCACTTTGCAGCGCAATGCCCCTACCGGCCTGTACAAAGACCTCCACTCCAATTACGACGTCCAACCCCTACCCCATTTCCTCCATTCCAACGCCCGACACCGGCTCCCAGAACGGGCAGAGGGCGCGGCGCTCCCCTGCGACCTGCCTCAGACAGGGGGTTAGAGGCGGAAGAAATCATGGAATACGACCCCGCTTCCCCTAATGTAGAGGGGAATCCAGAAAGCCCTCAGTCGGGAAACGAAATGGATCTGTCGTAAAAGGGCCCAAACGACAGATCCACCCCAAACCAGTCCCTAAGCGGGACCGGCCGCCTGGGTCCATTTTATTCATGCCTGTGACTTTGCTTAACCCAGAGAGGAAGATGCACATCCGTGTACAAGCTCTTATCGACTCGGGCTGTTCAAGAGACATCATCGCCCCAGCCCTAGTCAATGGACTGGTTTTACCAGTCCGCGAATTGCAAAACCCGGTGATTTTTGAACAAATGGATGGCACTAACATGAACCCTGTTACCACAGAAACAATTCCAGTAGTCACGGGCATGGGCCAGCACTGGGAGAAAAGATCTTTCGTCATCAGCTCTACGGCCAAATACCCGTTAATTCTAGGCAGCAAGTGGCTTTGTGATCACAACCCCCACATAAATTGGGCTGAAGGGTGCGTCACCTTCAACCACGCCAACTGTAAAACCCACCGATGGGACCAAAATTGGGGCAGTGATCCCACCAACAACGAAAAAGCTCTGCTCACCAGGGAGGATATAAAACAAATACCTGAATATTATTGGCCTTTCTTGAACGCCTTCTCCGAAGAAGTAGCCGATACCTTACCCCCGCACAGAAGAACCGACTGCGCGGTCGAAATATTACCAGGGGCCTCACTGCCCAAAGGCCGACTCTACCCTATGAATCCCCGTGAACGGGAGGAACTCAGAAACTTCATCGACACCAACCTCCAAAGGGGATTCATCCGCCCAGCCAATAGTCCCCATGCGGCTCCCGTCCTCTTCGTAAAGAAAAAAGATGGGGGACTCCGGCTATGCACGGACTTTAGAGGACTCAATGCTGTGTCAACCAACAACGCCTATCCCATCCCGCTCATCCGAGACCTCCTCAACGTCGTGGCCCAAGGTAAGATCTTTACGAAATTAGATTTAAAAGATGCTTACTTCCACGTTCGTATTAAGGCAGGGGATGAATGGAAAACTGCGTTTAACACTCCCCTCGGACAGTTTGAGTACCTAGTTATGCCGTTTGGCTTGGCGGGAGCCCCTTCCGTTTTCATGTCCATGATAAATGAAGTCTTACATGAATTCCTCTATAAAGGTGTTGTGGTGTACCTTGATGATGTGTTAATTTACTCAGACACCGAGGAAGACCACATTCAACTAGTCCAAAAAGTACTGGCTACATTAATGGAAAATAGGCTGCCCATCAAATTGTCCAAATGTGAATTCCATAAAACCGAGCTCACCTACCTTGGTTACTGTATTTCCTCAGAGGGTTTGAAGATGGATCCATCTAAAATACAAGCGATCCAAGAATGGCAAACTCCCACCACCCGTAAAGAACTGCAGTCCTTCCTAGGTTTTGCCAACTTTTACAGAGACTTTATTGCAAATTTCGCGCAGATCACGCTCCCCCTAACAGAACTTTTAAAAACCAAAAATAAAGGGGACCAAGCAAAGAAACCCTCCTCCCGAATACCATGGACATCCGATTGCCAAACAGCCTTTGAATGCCTGAAAGAGCAGTTCATTACAGAACCCGTCCTCTCCCACCCCAACGAAAACTGCCCTTTCGTAGTGCAGGTCGATGCCAGCAATACAGCCATTGGAGCGGTATTATTGCAGAAGGGGGAGGATGAAAGGCTGCGGCCTTGTGCATTCCTATCAAGGAAGTTCTCTGAGGCTGAGAGGAATTGGAATTTGTGGGAGAAGGAGGCCTTCGCTGTCAAAGCGGCTCTCACTAACTGGAGGCATTGGCTAGAAGGAGCGAGGCACCCTTTTGAAGTTTGGACTGATCATAAAAATCTGGAAGCCCTTCGAAGCCCTCGCAGACTAAATGCCAAACAATTGCGATGGGCGGAATTCTTTTCCAAATTTAATTTCACTTTAAATTACCTACCGGGCAAAACTAACTTTCTTGCAGACGCACTATCGCGCATGCCCCAGCACAAAAGCAAAAGGGAGGAGACTATAGACACAGTCTTCTCGCCTACGCAATTGGGAGGCGTGGTGACTACCCGCAGCCGGACAAGCCAGCCCCTCCCGCACAGCCATGAGTGGAAAACGAAACTTAAAGCTGAAGTAGAAAAGGAGGGGGGTAAAGCACCCAAAGCTAAGCTGATTCAATCCCCACAGGGGGATTGGCTTGCCGGAACCAAATTTTATGTCCCTGACAGCCTCAGGCGGGAGGTCTTACAACGATGTCACGATGCCCCCACGGCCGGTCATTATGGATACCTAAAAACGTTACATTTAATACAACGACAATTCTGGTGGCCGGGCATGCGCAAAGACATTTCTCAATATGTTGGTTCCTGCCCCATTTGCCTCAGCGCCAAAACTCGGAAAGGGAAACCTCTGGGTCTCCTACAACCATTAGAAACACCTAACCGACCTTGGGAAATAATATCCATGGACTTTATCACTGATTTACCTAATTCGAAGGGACATAATTGCATTTTAGTAGTGGTAGATCTGTTCTCCAAGCAAGCGCATTTTATTCCATGCACTGCTGTGCCCACTGCTCGAAAATTGGCGGATTTATTCTTGAAACACATCGTAAAATTACATTCTTTTCCGTCCAAGGTGATTTCGGATCGCGGCGGACAGTTCGTTGCCAACTTCTGGCGGGAGCTTTTACAAATGTTGAATATTGAACAAGGAATCAGCTCAAGCCACCACCCACAAACCGACGGACAATCCGAAAAAACTAATCAGATCTTAGAGCAATTCCTTCGTTGCTACATTAATTTCCAACAAGATAACTGGGTGGACCTTCTCCCTCTTGCTGAATTCTCATACAACAACAGTGTACACGCTTCCACTGGGGAGGCCCCTTTCAAAGTCGTATATGGAGCTCACTTCAACCCTTTCCCGCTGGACGCTCCCCCTCTTCATTCCCCTAGTTCGCCGGATGTATCTTCATGGTGGGGAGAGGCTGCTCACCAATGGACTCTTATAAAACAACACCTCGAGAAAGCCAAGCAGGATTACAAAAAATACGCAGATCGCCATTGTGCGGCCAATTGGGATTTACATCCTGGAGATCATGTCTACATTTCTACCAAGAATTTGAAACTGGCCCAAACCAGCCGCAAACTAGCATTAAAATTCCTCGGACCTTTTCCTGTGCGCAAAGTAATCAACAAAGTGACTGTTGCCGTAAGTTTACCCAAAAATTTGCGCCATGTGCATGATACGTTCCACATCAGTCTCTGAAAAAGAGCCCCAACCGATGACAAATGGCACGTCCAAGCTCCACCCATCCCAACTTTGATTGATGATCAAATACACTATGAAGTACAACAAATTCTGGACTCTAAATTCAAACGTAGCCAACTTTTTTACCTCATTAGGTGGAAAGACTTTGATTCTGGTTATGATGAATGGGTGAACTCTGTACATGTTCATGCTCCTAGGTTAACAAAAGCGTTTCATACTCGCTACCCATACAAGCCGGGGGGAAGTTTGTTTTAAGGAGGGCAGAATGTCAGGTCCAGTATATATGTAAACTGTACTGACTCCATTTTCTAATGCTTCTAGTGCTTAAGTGTTTTCCCCACAGGTGCACCAGTTCCCAGGCCGACTTCTCACCATGCGAGATTGTTATGTCTAACACCGTTCCACCAAGGATTGGCCTTGAGAGAGAGCAACGTTCCTGAGACTGAAAGATGTTGTTTTGAGAACTATGGGGGGAGGCTGGTGCAGCTGGGAACTGTTACCTTGTACCTCATGCTTTGCTCTTCATTGGTAACAATGATCTTGTACCATCCTGAGTCTCCTATTCAGGACAGTGGACTATAATGAACCATTTCTACAGTAAAGCTTCCTTACTCAAACAATGGACTCTTGTTTGCTTGTAAAGGGGAATCTGTGAGAAGGACATTATTTAGCCACAGTCTGACACCTAGGGAGGTCTTTTATAATGAGTTCTTGTCTCGTTTGTCTGCCCTCAAGGGATCATCTCTGGATGTGCCAGGTTCTGTTGGTGGCGGTGGGCAACCTGTTTCGTCCATGACTGAAGCGGGAGGCAAGCCAGAGGGCACAGCGGAGGAGGCTCAGGTGGCCATAGTGGTGGAGCCGCCTTTTGATGATGGTAAGTCCCCCACGCACCAACAGGAAGGTTCTTGGCCGTGGGGTCCCATTGGCCGCCAGGAAGCCTCGGGTGTTGCTGTTCAACCGCCAGTCCAACCGCCAGTTTATCCCTCTGTGGGGCAGGGCTGGCCTTCCTATCCTTCCACCTCAGCGGGTTTGCCTGTGTCAGGCCCGTTGGTATTGCCGGCCTGCACACAGCAGCAGCCCCCCCCCTGCGTTTTGGGATGGATTGCCGTTTGCGGCTGCGGGTTGGCCATATGGGTATGGTCCTCAGTTGGGGACCTTTCCACCGGTGTATGGCACCGATCTTGCTTATGGCACTGTTCCATACAGTGCCTTGCCCCCAGGGGATTCGGCATTGCCCTTGGGGGATCATTTGACTCAATCTACCCAAGAGAAAATTATCCGTGGCGAGTATGTGGACGTCTTTACCCTTCTCTTCAGGGAACTGGAGAAGAAGGATAAGGAGGATCTGGACGACAGGGATAAGGAAAAAATTCGTAGGCGGCGGATTGACAGGTCCTGGGCTCACTGGCTGCCCAGTTTCCTGGTCTACGCTGGGATTTTAGCCAAAGCTCAGCCACATAGGGCTCTCCCCCTATTCCAGTATATGAATATCATATACAGGGGGTATATAGATTTTGAGGGGGTCGCCTGGCTGCGCTATGACGAGGAGTTCCGCATGCGTGCGGCCTTGACCCCGAGTCTTCCCTGGGATCAGATCTTAATTCAGCTCTGGGTGCAGGTCATGGGTCCCGCCAAGTCCTCTGCAGGGGATAGGACCGATAGCGGTCACATGATTATTCGGCCCGCCCCAAGTTTTGGTTCCCGCACCTCTGTGGGGCAGCAGGTTCAATCATGGCTGCTCTGCTGGGACTTTGCGTCCAAAGGGGTGTGCAACAGGAAGTTTTGTAAGTTTAGGCATGAATGCCCAGTGTGCGCAGGACCCCATGCACATACAGCTTGCCCCAGGGGAAGACAAGGTGGAAAACGCTTTGGGGGTGGCGGCGGTCAGGAGGGGCCTGGAAAAGGGGCCCAGCCCAGTAAGGCTGAGGGTACTTGAGCGGTTGCTGCAAGTATACCCAAGGAGCAGGGACACTGACTATTTACTTTTAGGTTTTAAGTTTGGTTTCCAAATCCCTTTTCAGGGCCCCAGGACACCTTTCATGGCAGCCAACCTTAGGTCAGTGGCTGGCATGGAAGAAGTAGTCCGCCATAAGATTTCAAAGGAGCGTGCTGAGGGCAGGGTATTAGGGCCTTTTGATGCCCCACCTGTCCCGTCCTTGAGGGTCTCTCCTTTGGGGGTGGTGCCAAAGAAGGCGCCGGGGGAGTTTTGCCTCACTCACCACTTGTCTTTCCCCAAAGGGAGATCGGTGAATGATGGCATCCCCGATGAACTCTGCTCGGTGCACTACATTTCCTTTCACCAAGCAGTCAAGGTTGTGCGCCAGTGTGGGGTGGGAGCTGAGATGGCAAAGTGCGATATCAAGTCTGCCTTTCGCCTGCTCCCTGTTCACCCAGAAGACTTTGATCTTCTGGGTTTTGCATTTGAGGGCAAGTTTTATATGGACAGGGCCCTTCCTATGGGGTGTTCCATATCTTGCTCGGCCTTTGAGCGCTTCAGTTCCTTTCTGGAATGGGAGTTGCGGCGTCGCAGTGCCTGCCCAGACACCGTTCATTATTTAGATGATTTTATGGTATCTGGGCCTGCTGGCACTGGGCAGTGTGCCAGGCTACTGGCATGGTTCATGGAGCTCGCGGAGGAACTAGGGGACCCCTTAGCTCATGAGAAAACTGAGGGACCGGCTGTTGTCCTGACGTTTTTGGGCATTGAACTGGACACAGTTCAACAGACCTTGAGGTCGCCACTGGAGAAAGTGGTAGACCTTAGAACTAGGTTGGAAGACTGCTTGAGTAGAGACAAGGTATCTCTCCTCGAGTTACAGCAATTGGTTGGCCATTTAAACTTTGCCTGTAAGGCTGTGGCACCTGGGAGGGCTTTCCTCAGGCGGCTGTGCGATGCTATGGGGAATTTGCGATTGCCCCATCATCGCTTGCGAATTAATAAGGGGATGCGGGAAGACTTATTGGTGTGGAAGGAATTCCTTGCCACCTTTAATGGGGTGACCTTCTGGAGGGAGGATCTGCTGTTAGAAGCTGAACTCCAGGTCACCTCTGATGCCTCCGGGTCCACAGGCTTTGGAGTCTTTCAGAGGGCATTGGTGTGCTGACCAATGGCCTGCAGATTGGTTAGCCCAGGGACTGTCCAAGGACCTTACGTTTTTGGAGTTCTTTCCCTTGGTAGTGGCCGTTTGGCTTTGGGGATCGCAATTGGCGAACCAAGCAGTCCACTTTTGGTGTGACAACTTGGCTGTAGTGCACGTGGTCAACACCATGGCATCTAGATCCCCCAGGGTGATGAGGCTGGTAAGAGCCTTTACATTGAAATGTTTGCAGAGGAACATTTTGTTTAGGGCCAGACACGTTTCTGGGGTTAACAACGGGGTGGCAGACGCTTTGTCTCGCCAACAGATGGAACGATTCTGGCAGCTTGCCCCCTGGGCCAACAGGCAGCTGACGAGGATGCCCCAGGAGCTGTGGGAGCTTGGACGGCGGAAGTAAATAGAGCAATCCAGCTGTCCATTGCCCCCAGTACACGCCGTGCCTACGACCGTGCGGTAGGGCAGCTGTTCCAATTCAGGGCGTCAGCGGGCCTTCAGCAGTCGTGGCCCATCCCACCTGGGCACCTGCTGCACATTGGTGTTGTGCAGCAGGGCCGGGGCCTTGCCGTAAAGTCCATCAGAGGACAGCTGGCAGCTTTAGCTTTTGCCAGCAAAGTACATGGCTTTCCTGAATTCACGGGTGACTTCAGGATTAAGAAGATGCTGGAAGGATGGGCTAGGGAGATAAAGACACCAAGTGACCCGAGGCAGCCCATCTCCCCATCGATGCTGAAGGGGCTGGGAATCATATGGGCGGCAGTCTGTGCATCCGTTTTTGAGAAGAAGCTTTTTCATGCTGCTGCATTGACGGCATTTTTTGGGGCCCTGCGTGTCAGTGAGCTGGTGGTGTCATCATGTGCTGATGCATCTGGCCGGGCCTTGAGCGCCCATGACATTAAATTTGTCGGGGCCAAAGTTAGCATTGGAATTAGGAAGTCCAAAACAGACCAGAGGCAGCGGGGGACCGCCTTGCTCTTAGGCCCCTGCGCTGAGAAGGAGCTATGCCCTGTTAAGGCCCTCAGGGAATATGTCACGCTTCGTGGGGATGCCCAAGGGGTCTTATTCCGCCACGAAGATCAAGCCCCGTTGACTAAATATCAATTTTGGGCTGTGACTGAGAGGGCTCTTAAGAAGTTGGGCTTGTCAGGGGTAAAATTCGGAACCCACTCCTTCCGGATTGGGGTGGCCTCCACAGCAGCTGCTATGGGATACCCTCAGCAGGCAATCCAGAGAGTGGGCAGGTGGTGGTCAAGGGCGTTTCGGTCCTATATCCGTCCCCTGCAACCATTTTAAATGGCGAACTAATTGCTCTTTCCTCAGGTGCCGTGTTGGGCCATGCGAGGAAGAGGATATTGATTTGTGGCCACAGCATGGTGTTCTGGGCAGCTTACCAGGCCAGGAGAATGCCGCATGGATCCCAGCTTGGTTTGAGCGCTGTGGCCACGGTGGAGTGGCAGGGCCGACGGGGCCTCAGATGGCCCGGCCTGCTGCCCCTCTTGTTCCAGGACCAAAAGGGTCCACCACCGCACATTGTGGTCATTCACCTGGGTGGGAATGACCTTGGTTTGATGCAGGGCAAAGCCCTGTCGTTGCAGGTAGCTGACGACCTGAGCTTTATAAGCAGCCGATGGCCGGGCGTGCTTATAATGTGGTCAGAGACGCTACAGAGACGGGTTTGGTGGGGAGCCTTAGATCCCAGGGCGATAGAGAGGGCCCAACTTAAGGCTAACCATGCCATTAAGAGGTCTTTGGGGCAAGGCTTGGGCATTTACCTGCCACACCCCAAGATTAGGGCCGAATTTGCCCACCTCTACAGAGGAGATGGCGTACATATGTCACCGGAGGTCAATGATTTATTCATAGACGACCTACGGCAAGGGCTCCAATTGGCTTTAGGCCACCTGTGGGGCGCGAGGGTCTAAGCCGAGGCTTGGCCCTTGCGTTGGCAGGAGATTTTGGGAATAGGGTGAGGGATGGTGAGCTCCCAGTGGCGTTTCCCCAAGTGTGGGGAACAGGGTCTGCCATTTATGGTGGTATGCTTGTTGACGGCTACCGTACCACTGGCAGAATCCTGCGGGGATCCCCAAATACAAGGCCTCCCCTCATGCTGGACGGCTGCGGCGTTAGGTGCTTGATGGGGGGATCCATTGCCTGGCTGGCCAGGTTGCAGCCATTCATGGAATGGCCTATACCCGGGGCAATGGGGCTCGCCCAGGCAGGTCAAGGCGGAGGTCCAGGTGTTGACCCCAGGGCTTGACCTGCACCGCTTAGCTGGCCCTTGCCTTGTTAATTTATGGTCTTGTTAATAAACGGCCCTTTAATCCAAGCCTGTGTCTGCCTCTTCATTCCGGTTGGGGTTGCAATAGCATATGTGGCATCGGACTAGATTCTAATAACTACCAATTAAGTTTATTTGCAGACGATATGTTAAATCTTTATTACAGATCCTAAAATTCTTTACAAGATACCTTACTAGACTTTAGCTCAATATCAGGACTTACAATTAATCAAACAAAATCATAACTACTTCCAATAAATAGCCAAACCAATGCAAAAAACCAAATCAAACAAATTTGCAATTACCAGGGGGCACCAAACCAAATATCATATCTAGGTATAACTCTCTCTACAAATCTCAAACAACTAATAGAATTAAACCATGCCAAATTATGAATCAGGTCAAATTAGACTTAGATAAGTGGAATAAACTGAACCCCTCTAGGTATGAAAGATTCCATCTCATAAAATAATTCATTTTACCAAAACTTCTTTTCCTCATGTGGGCAATATCATTAAAAATACCACATAACACTAGAAAACACTGGAAAAGCACCTTAAACAAATTTCTATGGCCGAAACAACAACCACCACCAAGAATCGCTTTCAATACGCTCAAACTAAAAAAATCACAAGGTGGCCTTAACTACCCTGATTTGGAATTTTATTAAGCCTCAACTAGACTCCTATACTCATTGCAAATATTAATTCCATCAGATACCTTAGATTGGGTAACTATTTTACAATTAGAAAACAAACAAAGCAGGATTCAAAATCTGCTTTGGAATGACAAAAAAGAACACCCAAAAGAAAACAAAAGTAATCCCTTTTTTGAGGCCATATTAAATGTCTGGGACCAATTTAGATATAAGATCATGCCGAATTTATCCAGATTTTCCTCATTCCTAGGACAAACTTGGTTCCCACCGGGACAATCAAAACCCTTCATGAAAATTTGGCTACAAGCAGACTTAACACGCCTGACAGATACAGTATCCAAAACCGGAATATTGAGCAAATCAGGATTCGAGCAAAAAACTCAGCAAAAAACCCAAATGGTTGACATATTTACAACTCTCCAAGCTGATGAATCAAATTAATATAAAAAATACTTAATACACCTATGACTGAATTTGAACGCCCTCTTGATAAAGCAAAACTTATACAAAAGGGTTTAATCTCTAAACTATAAAATATACTATTAACAACAATCAAAGCCCAAACCCCAAAATATCAATTAAATTGCAAATCAGAATTCACATCAGAAAAATGGGATAAAATCTGGTCCTCAAACATTTTAAACTCTCATACACTTACAACCAAAATCCAATTGTACAAAATAATGCATAGGTGGTCTATAACACCAAAAAAACTTTCTGTGATTCCACAAACTTACTCATTGTTGTTTTGGAAAGGCTGCGGTGGAATAGGTTCATTTGCGCATTGTTGGTGGGAATGTTCCCAAATAGAAAAAATTTGGAAAGATATATTAAAACATATAAAAGAAATTACTGGCTATACAATTCCACTCACCCCAGAAATATTACTTTTAGATCAATGGGAATCTATATCAGTCCCCAAAATAAGATTTGATGAACAACCTCCTAGTGGCAGCCAAACCTGTAATAGCAACTAATTGGAAATCACCAAAATGTCCATCAATTGATAGCTGGATGGCTGAAATTTGGAATCACTATATCCACGGAAAAAATAATGATAAAATTTATCAAGCAATGCACTTTCCAAAAGAAACTGATTTTATGGCCAAATGGTACCCAATTTTGAATGAAAAAGACCTAGACACCCCCCAAAAAGCCTTAGCTTAGATCAAGGAAAGCTGGGCTTCCATTCGGGTTTCCAGGGCGACAGAAGGAGGGCAAACACAGCTCAGGCATTCCCCTGGCTCCATTGCCAGGGGAATAGATTGCTGGCACCTGAGTGTCTGGATCCCCGAGCCGAGCCCGATCGCCCCGATCCAGGCCCCTCCCGATTGCTGGCTGTGGCCGATCACGATCCGCCGGGTCACGATCATGAGATCGCCATTATTGTGGTTTTTTCCTATCATAATGCGGATCGTGCCCATCTCTACTTACAACTGCATGATCTACTCATCCAAGGAGGATTTGAGAGACGTGAAAATGACCTTTGCCTATACACCAAGCAGAACAATGGCAAATGGATTATCTAATTATTTTTGTTGATGATTTGATTCTGGCACATAAAAATCCAGATGACAGAAAAGAAGTTGTACAACACCTAAGCAAACATGTTGAAATCAAGCAACTGGGTAATGTTACTCACTACCTAGGCATGCAACTTTATAGAGAAGAAGATGGACGTTTCCTTATCAACCAAGAGCAAAAGATCAAAGACCTTATATCCTTCAAGAACATGGAAGATGCATATGCAGTTGCTGCTCCCATGGAACCAAGCTATGTAAAGGACCTAGATGACACCGAAAACCTCCCAACAGACAAGTATTGTGCTGCCATAGGCAAGCTACTCTACATCAGTATACTAAAAAGACCTGACATAAGTGCTGCGGTGGGTCTACTATGCAGAAAACCTTCAGCACCAACTCACAAAGACTGGAATGCAGTCAAGAGACTTGTCATATACCTGAAAGGTACAGCACATTCAAGATTAAGCTACCAGCTACCAGCAAATCTGAACTACTTGTGTACACAAATGCTAACTATGGAGAAGACTTGAATACCAGATTATCTACCAGTGGATATACTTTCTTCTATGGAAATGCAATGATAAGTTGGTCAAGCGAGAAAGAGTTGCTCAATCTTCAACAGAAGCTGAATACCTATCAGCCAGACTATGTTGCCAAGAGATAACATGGCTAAAGCAACTAGTAAAATATTTTGGAATACAGACCTCACTACCTGTAACAATCTATGAAGACGGTCAAAGTTGTATCAAGTTCTCACAGAGAGAATACATCCACCACCATGCCAAGCACGTTGACATGAAGTATCACCTTGTGAAAGAACCCTCCATCTTGGAACCATGGATGCAGGACTTGTCCTAGCATCCATTCCCATCTTTAGACTAGATAGGTTTATCACTCTTCCTTTCCAATCAGGGTATGGAGTTCCTATAATAAAGAACACTTATTTCCTTTCTATGTATACTTTATACTATGTATAAATTGTATACTTTGTTATTTTCTCTCCTGCATACACGCCAGTTAGCAGAATCAGCTCACACCACCTATGATCACACTTCCACTGCAAATGATAGACCAATGAATAGAAATCTTAGAAACAAATCTCAGGAGCAACAGCCTAATGAAATTCTAAAGCATACAAAGTTAATTAGAATACATGTGTATCACTAAGTGTAATGTGCTCTAAACCATATTTTCATGTCAAACCAGCAGAAACAGCAGCAACATAATCTAAGAGTATAAAAGAGAGCAACAAATAGAAACAGGAGGATGAAAAGTGTCCTGCTCACCAGGTTGAAGGCAAGTTCTGATGATTCTCAGGCCAAACTCTATGGTCAAGTAACATATTCCAAAATCAAAGACTATAACCCTCCAAGGCTTAGGCAGCCAGAACTTAAGAGGTCAGCAACAGCCAGGCCCAGAATACCACGATTGTGACTAGCTAATCCCCCGCTGGCTGCAGCCTTATAAAGGGAGTTTCCCCTGCAGGTGAGGCTGGGTTCAATAAGCTACTTTCTCCAAGCTGATGCATCTCTGCTACTCATGAGGAGTAGATCAAATCCTGTACTCGCTCAAGGCACTCCTGACATTTCCTCAGCAGGGGGAAGGCCATGGGCTGCCAGGCATGCACTCCTGTGCTTGGTCCATGCCTCTGCCCTTACCCTCACCCTTCGCTGGTCCTGGGTTTCTTTGCGAGACAGTGGCAGGTCTGGCAGCAGGCAGGTCCATGCTAAGGACTCCTGGCTTGATGACACTGTGGTTGCCAACCCTCCTGGAGATTCCCACAAATTACAGCTGATCTCCAAATGACAGATTTTACCATTCTCAGAGAAATGGAGGCTTGTTAGGCTGGTCTATGTGGAATTATACCCCACATAGGTACTACCTGACAATTGATGCCAACCCACCTAGAGAACTCCCAGAATTACAAATGACTTTCAAATAACAGGTTTTAATTATCTCAAACAGAATGGTGGCTTTGGAGTGTGGCTTAGACTATTTAGACTATCATATACTACAATAGCAGATTGGGTATGAAATCATCCCCGTTCTCAGAGAAGATACAATTCAGCCTAGCTGCAGCTGGCCTCCAAGGCCGCTTGCTTTAAAAGTGAAAGTATTTTGCTTCACAGTGAGTTTAACTTCAAAGCAGAGATAACACATTGAACTCCCAAATAACAGGCATTGAATGGTACTCAGAACTCTCCCTAGTGTCAGAGGATTAATAAGTAGCACATAACATACACATGATATGTACTGCAGGCAGGCATACATGACAGCACTAGGGCATTTTTTCAGCTGGAACGCGGTGGAACGGAGTTCTGGAACCTCTTGAAAATGGTCACATGGCCGGTGGCCCTGCCCCCTGATCTCTAGACAGAGGGGAGTTTAGATTGCCCTCCGTGCCGCTGATCGGCGTGGAGGGCAATCTAAACTCTCCTCTATCTGGAGATCAGGGGGCGGGGCCACCGGCCATGTGGCCATTTTCTCCAAGGGCAACTCATTGAGTTCCATGACCTCTTTTCCCAGAAAAAAAGCCCTGGACAGCACTAATGGATGTGTGTGGAGAAGTTGTACCCCAGGACATCATCTGATGGGAAATTTTCTCATGGAGGCCATAATGGCAAACCTACTCCTGCTTAGAAACCCCTTATCATTTATGTTCTATCATATGACATTTGCTGCTCCACTATCCTCAGCCTCCCCAGTCTTACAGTTGCTGACGCCTGCTTGTACCTGGAGATTTGGGGGTGAAACCTGAGGAGGGCATAGTTTGGGGAGGGAAGGAACCTCCGCAGGATAAAGGTAAAGGTAAAGGTAGTCCCCTGTGCAAGCACCAAGTCATTACTGACCCATGGAGGGACGTCACATCACGTTTTCTTGGCAGACTTTTTACGGGATGGTTTGCCATTGCCTTCCCCAGTCATCTACACTTTACCCCCAGGAAACTGGGTACTCATTGGGTATAATGCCGTAACGTATAATGCCCTCCTCCAGAGCAGCCATTTTCCCCAGGGGAGTTGATGGAGATCAGCTGTAATTCAAGGAGAACTTCAGGCCCCACCTGGAGGTTGGCAACCTTATCCAGTCTCCTGTTCTTCAAATCAGCTCTGCTGTTCTCCTCTGTATGCTTGAATCATCTCTCCATGCACTTACTGACACTTTAGTCAAATCCCTTTCCAAATACCCAAGCTTCCTACAGCTTTCCAACCAATGTGTCACCAAGTTTTGTTCACATTCATCCTCTGTTCCATGTTCACACACAGCCCCTTTCCATCATTGTTGCACTCACCTTCGTTTTGACCCACAGACTGAATTGGTCTATGGGGAAGCAGTTTCCTTTCTTTGGTTGATTATATATATTAATAGGACATCTCTTTTTGATTGTTTGTTGGAGCTTCCAGCCAGACAACCGGTATTGGCGTGAAACCATGTTTTAAGCCCCAGGCTATCTCCAGACCATGGGGAAGGGGGTTGAAAACTTGGTCTAGGTGCACTTAAAGCCACAAGTCATTGCAGAAAACCCTGCTTCCTGCTGTCCTGATCCTGTTCTCTATTGTTCTCCCCTCCTGAAAATCTGGCAAACTCACCTTTTCAGAACTCACCTGTAGCTCATCCAAACCTTTCTATGGAACCTGGCAACCCCATATATCAGACAGTATTTGTGCAAAGTCTGAGCAAGTGGAAGACCTGATGGCTAGTGGAAGTGGCAGCGCGGGTGGCAGAGGTGCTGGCTATGGCCTTCCCCGCTGCCCTGCCAGCCGCCATGGTGGATGCATGTGCTCCAGCTTTCCCTACCACCCTGCTGGTGGTGGCGGCTGAAGCAGCGGCAAGGGTGGCGGAGGTTCCAGCTCCAGCCTTCGGGAAAGGTAAGTGGGGTTGGGGTTGGGGAAAAGCTTGCCGCTTCGGATTTTGGGTTATTCCAAATCATTTTCCTGCTTTGGGTAAACCTAAAGTGGGAAAACCGAATGTTTCCATGGTGTACACCCCTAGTCTGTTATGCTTCCCATGGTTTTTTTGCTACTGGCATTTCTTTTTTTTTTAAATAAAATTTTTATTAGTGATTGGTAAAACAAAGAAAATTTTACAAATTTGACACAAATAATCCCATTTTACCCCTTGCTCTATCCCCCACCCTTTTCCTCCCCCTCCCTATTGACTTCCAACAGCTTTCCAACCCCTAACCCTTCTTATTACTTAAATCTATTTCATTTATATTTCCCTACCAACTTTAATTTGTAATATCTCTTATTCTAAGCACATTCTTATTTTTTACATAACCTCTATCAAACCTACTATCAATATAGTATATCTCAAATCAATATAACATACTAATATAATATAATATAATATAATATAATATAATATAATATAATATAATATAATATAATATAATATAATATAATATAATATAATATAATATAATATAATATAATATATAGCAAGGATCGCCTATCTCTTACTTTAAACTTATTCTATTTCTTTTCTTTTAAGCATATACTCCGTCAAATACACTATCAATATAGTATATATCACAATAATATATTATATATATGTTGCATGCTATGCCACCAATGTAGCATAGCACACATCACCACACAACACAACCACATATTATGTTATAATGTAGAGTCTGATCTACTAACCCATTGTTTTATGTCATATATCATATATAGTATACCTCATTGAGATATCTGTTTACCCCTTCTCATTATCCCATATACTCAATATAAAATCCCCTTAAATATTATATTAGCTTAGATTATAATTACATTCCCCCTAAATGGTAAGATCCCTTCTCTCTTCTCATTGCAACACTATTCTTTAAAAATTTTCAAACTGCCACAGTTCTCCTTTTACATCCCACTTTTTTTCCAAAAATTGTTTCAGTTTCCCCCAATCAACAATATATTGTCCTAGGTCAAGATCTTTAAGTTTCCTTGTCATTTTGTCCATTTCTGCCATGTACAGCAATTTGTAAATCCAGCCTTCTACAGTTGGTATTTCTTGTGTCTTCCATTTCTGCGCATACAAAAGTCTTGCCACTGCTGTCATGCAAAATAACAATGTTCTGTGCTGCATTGAAACTGTCTCCATTCCCAAGTTCAGTAGCAACAGTTCTGGGTTCTTATTTATTTGTATTTGTAAAATCTCATTTATTACTTCAATTATTTCTCCCCAGTACTGTTTAGCTACTTCACATGTCCACCACATATGATATAATGATCCTTCATGTTTTTTACATTTCCAGCACTTGTCTGACATGTTGGTATTTCCTAGCGCAATTTTCTTTGGTGTTAAATACCATCTGTAAATCATTTTATACACATTCTCTTTAATGTTCGTACGAGTTGAAATCTTCACTGTATTTTTCCATAGGTATTCCCATGCTTCCATTGTTATTTCTTTGTGAAAATTTATTGCCCACTTCACCATCTGGACTTTTACGGTTTCATCCACCGTAAACCATTTTAAAAGTAATTTGTAAATCTTGGATATTTCTTTCTTGCCTTCCTGTAATAACACTTCCTCTAACTCCGAATTTTCCAATCTTATTCCTCCTCTCTGGCAGTCCGCATTATAAAGGTCTCTAATCTGTCTGCACTGGAACCATCCATAACAAGGAGACAATTCTTCTTCTGTCTTTATTCTCAGTTTTGAATATTGTATTTGTGTTATCTCCTTGTAAGTTAGACATTGCTGTTCATTGTCGACAGTTCTCGGATCTATTACTTCATACGGAACCACCCATGAAGGAATTCCATCTTCCATATACAACTTGTATTTTTTCCAGACTGTGAAGAGGCTTCTCCGAATGTAGTGATGCAAAAACAAAGAGTCTGCTTTTACTTTGTCATACCACATGTATGCATGCCACCCAAATATTTTTTGTGTCCCTCCAAGGTCAGTAACTTACGGTTTTTTAAAGTTATCCAGTCTTTCAACCATACAAGACATACTGCCTCATGATACAGTCTTACATTGGGCAGTTGCAAGCCACCTCTTTCCTTCGCATCTTGTAAGACCTTCATTTTCACTCGTGGTTTCTTGCCTGCCCACACAAAGTCTGAAATTTTCCTTTGCCATTTATCAAAATGTTTGGAGTCTCGGATAATTGGTATAGTTTGCAACAAGAACATCACACGTGGTAGAACGTTCATTTTTACTGCTGCAATTCTTCCCAGCCATGATAAATTCAGTTTGTTCCATTTTATTAAATCTCTCTCTATTTGTATCCACAATTTCTCGTAGTTGTTTTTAAACAAATCTATGTTTTTCACAGTCAGTTCAATGCCAAGATATTTTACTTTATTAGTCACCTCACAGTCTGTTATCTCCATTAGCTCTTGCTGCTTCTGTTTAGTCATATTCTTACATAAGATCTTTGACTTCTTTTTGTTCACATAAAATCCAGCCAAATCTCCAAACTCTTTTATTTTCTCTATTACCTTTGGCATATTTTCAATTGGATCCTCTACTATTAACATTATGTCATCCGCAAAAGCTCTGACCTTGTAGGAAAACTCTTTTATTTTCATACCTCGGATTGTATCGTCTTCACATATTTGAATCATCAACATTTCCAAAATCAAAATGAACAACAATGGAGACAACGGGCATCCCTGTCTAGTTCCTTTACTAATTTTCAATTTTTTTGTCAAGTCCTCATTCACTATGATTGCTGCACTCTGGTCCCTATAAATTTCCTTAACCACTTGTATGAACTTTTCTCCCATTTGCAGCTTTTCCATGGTGGCAAACATAAAGTCCCAGTTCAGATTGTCAAATGCTTTTTCCGCGTCTACGAAGAAAAAACCAACCTCTTTGTCACAGTGCTTGTCATAGTATTCAATAGCGTTTATTACTGTCCTCAAATTGTCTTTAATTTGTCTGTTAGGTAAAAATCCCGCCTGTTCTTCAGCAATGAATTCCGACATCCATCCTTTCAGCCTCTCTGCCAACACCTTTGCAAATATTTTATAGTCATTATTCAGCAACGAAATTGGTCTATAATTTTTCACATTGGTCAAGTCCTGACCTTCCTTCGGTATCAGCGATATATTGGCTTCGTTCCATGAGTCAGGAATCCTTTGATCTTGCATCGCTCCATTCATTGCCTCTTTCAGGAATGGCGCCATTTCGTTAGCCATCACTTTATAAAACTTTGCCGTTAGTCCATCTGGTCCTGGCGCCTTTCCTATCTTCGTTGATTGTATAGCTTCCTTTATTTCTTCTTCCGTCACTTCCTTATTTAGTTTCTCTTTCCATTTTTTAGGAATTGTCGGGATTTTCATCTTATCCAGGTATTCCACTATTAAGTCTTTACTCACTTCTTTTTTTTGGTACAATTTTGCATAAAACTTAAAAAAGGCTCTACTAATAGCCACTTGGTCCATAAGCACCTTATCATCTTCTAGGATTTTACTTATGACTTTCTTCTCCTTCCTTTTTTTTAGTTGCCATGCCAAATATTTCTCAGGTTTATTTGCACCTTCAAAAGACCTCTGATTCATCCTCTTTAAATTCCACTCTAATTCTTTATTGTCCATTGCTGTCAATTGTTCCTGCAGAATTTTAATATCCTGATATATCTTTTTTTCCCCCGGTCTTTTCTTAAGTTGTATCTCTTTGGCTTTTATTTTATCCAAAATTTCAGATCTCTTTCCCTCCTTTTTCCTCCTAGTTCTTGCGTTCAGGTCTATTAGTATGCCACTTACCACCGCTTTATATGTGTCCCATACTTTATTGGTCGGCACTTCTTTATTCAGGTTATATTGCATGAAAAATTTGGTCTCCCTTTGCAGCAACGCAATATTTTCCTCTATTTGTAACAAGTCCTCATTTATTCTCCATCCTTTTCTTTTATTATTTTTCCCAAATCTCCACATGATTGGATTATGATCTGAGCCTACCTTTAGCATTATCTCCACCTCTCTAGTCCATAATGTCAGTTCTTTAGAGGCCCAGATCATATCTATTCTTGATAGTGTAAAATGTCTTGCAGAGTAAAATGTATATTGTCTATTCTTAGGGTATTGTCTCCTCCACACATCTTCTAAACTCTCTTGTTCCATAAACATAAAGAACACCTTTGGTAATAGTCCTCTTTTTTTGTGAGCAGCTTTAGACTGCTTGTCCTCTTCCAAGTTTGTGACACCATTGAAGTCACCCGCCAGAATTATGTGATCATAGGTCAGTTCATCTAATTGTTTCTCTAAGTCCTTAAAAAATTTTTCTTTTGCACCGTTAGGTGCATAGATCCCGATCATCAATATTTTCTTAGAATTCCAAATAATTTCCACTGCTAAATATCTGGCTTCTGCATCTTTTAAAACTAGTCTGGGCTGCAATTCTTCTTTTATGTACAATACAACTCCCCTCTTTTTCTTTTTAGAAACAGCAACAAATTCTTTTCCCAATTTAAAAAATTTCAAATATTTTTCGTCCTGCTTTCTAATATGTGTCTCTTGCAGACAAACTATATTGCATTTTTGCTTTGATAGCCAGTGGAAAGTAGCTTTGCGTAGCTTTGCGTTTACAAGGTGAATTTAGTCCATTAACATTCCAAGATATAACTTTACATTCCATGATCACTTTCTTATAGTTTTTGGTAAGTCCTTTTCATTTTCCTTAATAAAAGTCTCCATCTCATGTCCAGATATGACGCTCTTTCTAACTCCACCAAACTCAAATATCAGTCCTTCTGGTATTTCCCATCTGTATCTGATTTTCAGCTCCTTTAGCATCTGAACCAGTTCTCTATACTTCTTCCGCTCAAACAACACCGATCTGGGCAACTCTTTCATAATTCTCACCACTTTTCCATCGACTTCTAATGGATCTTGAAATTGTTTGATTCTTCCCTCTGATTCGTAAGTTGATCACCATCTCCATTCAATATTGGAGTTTTTTACACAAAAAGCATAACCTTCAAGCAGTATTCAGACCCACCCGAAAAATACAACAGATGCTACGATCAGCAAAAGACAGTAGAGACCCCCTCACCTCTGCAGAAGTATACC